>NW_028261382.1:116246160-116871160 GCF_051295495.1 Thamnophis sirtalis | reverse complement strand
CAGAGTGGAGTGGGAATGGAGATTTTGCAATATCCTTCCCCCAGGAGTGCGGAGGGAATGGGGATTTTGCAATATCCTTCCCCCAGAAGCGGGGAGGGAATGGGTTTTTTGCAATATCCTTCCCCCAGGAGTGGGGAAGGAATGGGTTTTTTGCAGTATCCTTCCCCTGCCCCACCCACCAAGCCACGCACACAGAATTGGTAGTAAAAAAAATTGAATTTAACCACTGATGCATAAATTCAAAATTAGATCTCGAGATCATAACAATTGGTACTACAATGATTTGTGCTGCTGGTGAGAAGAAGTCCAAAGATTGGCCTTGTCTACTTTTTACAGGAGACATGAAAGAGAAGAATTCTGACCAGTTAGCTTTTCCCATGACATTTCTACAGTGGTTGGAAAAGCTTGCTTCGACCTTGCACTTTTTCCAACTGCAGAAAGAAGCCAAGCCTGCCACCGTTCCCTTTGATTCTGTTTACCCTATTAATTTGAGTCTAACCAGTTCCTTTCCCCCAGATCTATCTGAAAACAGTGGTGCTGAATGAAGAGAAGGCTACTCTAAGCAGTAATGTAACCGGGAACACTCTGTGTAGTTACGGTTGCCGGGAAACCAGGACAAATCCCTTTCAGAAATTCCTTAGTGCCTCAGTGACAAATTTTGTTCCTGGAATTAGGGAGGAAAATACAGATTGGAAAAAAAACCAATGAGATATGTTTAAGCCTCGTGAGGTTTCTTTTTGCTCTTCTGCTGGGGTGTGGCTAGCTTTGGTAAAGAATAGACATTTGAAGGACAGATTCTCTGTCTATTGATCCTGCTGTAGAAATATCAATTGCTTCAAAATGAAATCACCAACTTGAATATGTTTAATTTTAATTATTAGGCCCAAATGTTGGAAAGCTGTTTATTAGGCTTTATAAAGCTCTTTCAAAAGCACAGGCTACTTAAAAAAGATTGCCAAATGTCAGCTTTGGCTACTTTGTCTTGAAATACAGCTTTGCTTCCAAGAGGACAATGGCGATAATAGTCATTTCATTGGACTTTCTTTGTCTAATGGACGCTTTAAAAAAAACCCACACATCTGGGCCAACCTTCCAATGATCAGTTCCACTAGTTACATTTATAAACCTGAGTGCTGGGATTTTATTTAGGACTACAATGGATAATTTGGCATGGAGCAGCTGTGGCAGTAACTAACTCTTTGCCTTGTGTGCCTGAATAACTTTTTCTTGAGATCAAATTGCTTGGCATGGTGTGAATGTGTTTGAGAAAACAATGTCTACTTATTAATGCATGTATTGTATATAAGATGGCCACACTTAAAAAAAAAACCTTTTGGATGTGTTTTCCATAATTTTGTTGATGGCTAAAGCAGTGTGGGTCCATACATGTGGACCTTCTCTTCTACCATCTGATTTTTTTTCTATCCTTTGTCTCTGTTACAACTCCATATACATACTCAGTAGCTAAAAGTAGTAGAGCTAAGGGTAGTATTCAGAACACAAGTCTGGATCTTCATTGTGAGGATGGGAGTAGGATTTCCAAATGATCAGTCAAAGTATTACAGATGATTGCAATATTAGCAAAAGTGTCCAATATTAACTGCCTTCATGGTGATGGTAGCATTTTCTAGTATATCTTGAGTTTTCTCTTTCTCCACTTTTTCAAATAACATTTTCTAGACAGAGGATAGCTCCTTCTCTATCTTCTCTACTTCCTAAATTGCGCCAGCAAGAAAAGAAAATGCAGACAGGTAGTGACACTTAGAGAGTTTGGGAAATGGACGTTTATTAGAGAATATTTTGATTATATAATGCAAAACAAAGTAAAAGGGCCTGTAGGTCATTAAAAAGTACTAATGAAGTGAAGGAAACAGACTAAATTGCTGAAGACCAGACTTGCTGCCAATAAACTCTAGTCTAGAGTGTCATCCAGAGAAAAAGAAAAGATTTGTGGAATAGCATTTGTTTCATGTTCAAAATGCAGTTAAAACACTATACAAGCCATTGAGAATATAACTATATACATCCAATAGGAACAGAAAGTGCTTCACAGAAGCAGATGGAAGTAAATCCTAGAGAGGCAGGAAATGCATCACTGAACAATGGAGATGAATGCTAGAGAGGGATAAAGCTGCATACAAGGCAGACATAACACCTGTAACAGCACTGTGATATACTGGAGTGGATGAAACAGGGAGAGAGGCAAAGTTAAGAGTGGGACTAAATTAAAGGAGATTTGGGGAGATATTTATTAGAATTGCAGGACCAGAGGAAAATATGGGAAGAAGAGGGTTGTGTTGAAAGGTGGAGAGCAGTGGTAGTTTTTTTTACTACCGGTTCTGTGGGCATGGCTTGGTGGCTGTGGCTTGGTGGGTGTGGCAGGGGAAGGTTACTGCAAAATCCCTAGAGAATAGAAAAATAGGAGCCACCTTTGGTGGGAAGGTAACCGCATTCCATGCTCCTTTGGCATTTAGTCATGCCAGCCACATGACCATGGAGACATCTTCGGACAGTGCTGGCTCTTCGGCTTTGAAATGGAGTTGAGCACTGCCTCCTAGAGTCAGGAACAACTAGCATATATATGCAAGGGGAATCTTTACCTTTACAAAATTGATGGAAGTTTATATTTGCTGCTCTGTAAATTGATCATCCCACAATAAGGTGGATATTGAAAGTTTACTCAAGCTGGAAATCTGTTTTCCCAAACAGAGGATGCAGGCTTTTCCAGAACTTTCTGAGTCTAACTTTCTTTTCCCTACTGAACTGCTGATATTTTTCTTATTGGTCATCCAGTTGTATCTGGCCAACATTTGCTACTCGACGAAGGTTCAAAGAAATGAATCAGATGAGGAACTGACTATGAGGGAAGAAATGACTAACACAGGGGTTTCTTTAACCACCACAGGCCACACTTTGGGCTGTCACTCAGGTGGGCCTGGGTCCAACGGCTGTGCAATTAACAATATCTACATTTGTATAAATGCCAGATTTTTTCATTAAGCCCAAGGAACAAAGAGGTAGTTTATGTAGTGAAAAGTCACAAAATCACAAACATCCTCTCTAGATGCAAGGCAACCTCTCTAACCTCAGTATGATTTGACGTGCTCCATAACAGCTCTGTTTCAGATGTTACATGTGTCACCAAGTAGAAGTAAATGTACTTTCTAAATATACATATCTATATAATTGCAGGAGAGATGATTTAGCCTACAAGTATCTTCTTATATGAAGGCACTGGAGACTGTCCAGTTATATTGGGTCCCTATGATTATGGGAGAGATGCATCCCTCCCTGTTCTTTGGCCAGATGACCACCCTCTGCCTCGTCTCAGATGAATTAACCTTCCTTAGATCTTGAGTAACTTTTTTTCTGTAACTATAGCTGATGATTACCCTCTTTCTCCTAATAATTAGAATGTTTAAGAACCTCTCATATATTATCTTTTGGCTGCTATGAATACTTGCAAAGCTCAAATGTACATTTATATTTATAGCGTGTGTGTGTGTGTGTGTCTGGTGTTGCATTTTTGCTGATACATAAATGAAGGGAGACTAGTATAGGTCTATTTCAAGCTATTTAGCGCTCATCAGCTAGCTATACCCTTGCTGGGATTCAAACTTGAGTTGTTTTTACATATTAGGCAGTTATATTAACCTCTAAGCCACAAGCTCTCCTTCCTTATCAGTTGAGCGAGGGGAATGATTAAGTGTTTTTTTCTTTTGTCAAAGCACCTGGTATGCCCAAATATGGGACGGAGCATACTGCTTCCCTTTTCCAAAACCCAACACAAAATGGTTTGTCTGCCTGGAAGTCTCCTGGAGTGGGCTGAAAGGCAAACGGGAAGCAGTATGCTCCCTCCCATATTTGGGCATACCAGGTGCTTTGACAAAATTAAAAACATATGTATAATATATATTTGTGCTGATAAATAATATATATATAACATATAAAATATATCTGAAGCTGTGATATAATTTTCTAATGCAAAGGGTACAGATTCATAATTCCCTACAGATAAATATATGTATTTCTTTCTGTGTGTGTTTGTGTACACATATACATGTATATTTTGATGAGTCAACTCTCTAAACTGACTATTTTGGAGTCAGTGTTTATTCCTCAATCTACTTCATGTAATATGGTTTTGCACATAGTAATTTAAATTTATGGACAAAGAAATAAAGGGAGACTAGAATGTCTATTTCAAGTTGTTTAGCTCTCTTCAGCTAGCCATTCCCTTCTGGGATTCGAACTGGGGCATATTTTTTGCATATTAGGCAGATGTATTAACTTCTAGGCCATGGGCTCTCCCCACTTTGTTGGCTGTACCAGGTGGGATATTAAATATTCCCGATCAGCAGCATCATAAACTTCATTGTAAAGGGAACTTAATCATATGCCAACTTAAATCTATACTATGAATAATTTTTTTGTGCACACCGAACCAGCAGTAATGCCGGGAGCAACCCATCCCTGGCCTGGATATACTATGATGTATTCCACCATATTTGTGACACTTAATTTATTCCATGCCTCTTCAATGCTTTTTGCAATTTTTAAGCTAATAGGTATAGGCAAAAAAAATTATATTATTCATTATTTGATATCACTTTGGGGGTGCTGGGTGTCATAAAATGGATGAAAAGAATCTGAGATAAATTAAAAAATTGAAAGTCAGAGAAACAATAAAATTGACCCATTCTTAATTGTTCCTTTCCATGGCCAATACTTGGACAATTGAGTCAATGGTGCTTTGTGTTTACCTACTTATTTTTCCAATGGCCTATGACACATAATCACCTGAGTAAAATAAGTAATGGTTCTATGAGAGAAGAATGCCATCTGCTGGATAATTTCCTTCTTTTTGGTAACAGTCCATGGTTCCATTTTCTTTATTCCACTTTCCTATCTCTTGTATTAGGAAAACCTATTTGTTGCTTTGACCTGCCATCCCTTAGCAAACAAAGGATTTTCAATTTCTGCAGAAAAGCAAATATATCAAAGGAGATCAACAAGAACCATGTCAGTTTCAGAATAAGCTGTTACACTGATTATTAAAAAAATTATTAATTTCATTAAGGTTTTTCTTCAGATTCCTTAAAATGGGGGAAACGAATATAGACAAAGAAAACATATGCTGTGATTTACAATTCAACCACATCTGCAAAGAATGAAAATATGGATGATGCAGAATTTCTGTTATTTTTTTTTAATGGTCAAGCAGATCTTTTCACTTTCCTTGCTTGAAGGATTTCAATCTAGTTTTAGCAATCTGTGTGAGAGGTGCTCGGGACCCATAAAAAACAATTAGCAGCTTTTGCGAAATAATTCTGTGCAGTATAAAGCAAAAAAAATGTAGGCTTCCTGAAGATATCATGCCATTGTCTGAAAAGACGGATATCCTTTGTGGCATGAACTGGCTGAAAGTCAACATATTTGAGGCTGTTTCTAGATAACAATCTGGATCATATGGAGAGAAAAATTTCATTTGAAAGGGCCTTAATTTTGAACTGTTATAGGCAACTTTTCTGAAATACTTTTCATGACACCAGTTCCACATGTCTCTCAGTTGATAAAAGTATTGTCACAAGAATTATATGGTATAATAAAGCATATCAAAAATACAAAATAGTATATTTCAAGGCTATGTAGTAGAGAGAAGAGAATATTTGTACCTCAAGATTGTCGGTGTCCCAACCTCAAGTGTGGGTGTAAACTTCGAATTGAACCTGGCCAAAGCCATTTTTCTAATCCTCAGTTGCCACATGAAGTGGGGAGGGGGAAGGAGGATGAAATGTGTTGTTAGACAAAACATATAACTTTCTCATAGAAGCCAAGGTCATCTCTACAGGTGATGGATAGAGATGGGAATGAGTTGCCCGGAGAGCCTGCTAATTGGCCAACGTGATCTGGGACTTTTGGAGAGGGAGTTATTTCCATTTTAATTATACTGAAACCACTGGAAATATTTAGAGTTGGTTATATATTTAATCGTGCTGATATGATGTGCCCAATAAAGAAGTTTTTGAGAGAAATCTGAGTCTCTGAGTTCTAATTTGCTTGGGCTCGTTAGTCTGAACTATGACAATGGGTTCTTGGTGCTCTCTGAGCTTGGTTATTTTATTGCAAAAATGTCATTACCAAACTAGGTAACATTATCAGTGCTATTATGGGAGTAGTGTTTGCGCTAGAGGCTTGACCCTACAGTGTTGGTGGGAATCTACTTGGTGGATTCTTGATTGGGCTGTCTACTATTTGCTTATTTGTTTGAGTTGGTAGTTCCTTGATTGGGTGTTGCTTGCTTCTTGTTTGTTGGTCTAGTGTTAATTTTGGTGTTAATCTCTGCTGATCTGAATGTTGATTGCTGGATGAGGAGGTGTTTAGGTCTTTTTGTTTCCTTTTTGGCTTTTTGATTGTCTCTTTTGAATTATATGCAGATGTTGTTTAACTCTATGTGCCTATGATGACCAATTTTTCTGAGTGCCAGGCTTCCAGGAATTCTCTAGTGTTTTGGGACTTGGATTTATGTAGTAGCTGTTGGTAGAACATATATTGCATATCTCTCAGCTTAAGCAGTGCTTGAAGTATGTTTTTAGTACTCGGGAGAATTAAAAACACTCAATTGATGGATTAAAAAATGGAAGACAAGACAGTCAGATGGACATGACTGTTGAAAAAACACTTCTTATGGAGAATATCTGCTTGCCTTGAAATTCTACAAATGGGAATGAAATGGTTAAGGAGAGACAGCCCAATTCAAGAAGACTTTTTTTGTCAAGTATATTTGAACATATTATTTCCTTTTTTTTCTTCCTTTTTTGAACTAGAGTGCTTATTAAATGTGTTAATTTAGCTTTGTTAATTTGCATTCCTACAGTTATTATCTTTCCCCCTCTCTCCAATGAAGCTCCAGTTTGCCAATTTTTAAAGTCATTCAGAAGACTGAAGAGAGATGCAGCTGTTCTCCTATGCTTGGAACTTCTGGTATGTTTGCAAATGTTATTTTGTTTATGTTAACTAAGATCTGTTAATTACCTTAATTAACCTGCTGAGCACTTTAATTTATGTATGATCTAATGACGGCCAAGCCTTTCCTCTCCCCATCCTGGGTAGGAATACATTTCAACAAAATTACTATTTTTCCATATGAATGGAACTATATTGGGACGGAATTAGAGCTTAATCTTACCTCTTTATTATACTCCCATTACAGGTGCCAACTTCCAAAGCACACTTTTTTTTAATGCTTATGAGTCTTTTTCCTCAACTTTCTTTACAATAGTGAAGAGACGTAATACACTATCTTGGTTATATGATCCATCTTAGGCCATGTGAATGAGGGATGAGTTTTTCTGGAATTCTGCAACAGTTGCATTTATGAGCATAAATTAGAGACTTTAGATCATGGGTTTCAAACCTGTGGCATCATGTTGCTGTCACATGATGTTTCATTATTGTTTTGTTTTGTGGAGCTGGGGTGCCTGTGGCCTGCTCGTAACGCATCTGGCCCATGGGCCAGCCTGGAAACAGAAAAGGACCAACCCCCAGTGACTCTGTCAGCAATAAAAGAGCTCAGGTGGGACTCCTCTGGTCCCCTGCGCTCCTGCCAGCAAAAGAAGGAAGAAGAAAGAAGAGGGAAGGAAAAAGAAGAAAAGGAAGGAAAGAAGGAAGGAAGGAGATTACAATGAGAGTGAGGGAGGGTCTCAGGGAAGTCCTGCCTTAGAACTTGGCCACCACAGTTGCCCCTGAAATGAATGATATCAAGATGGCCATGCCCACCATGGTCATGCCTCCCCCAGCCACGCCCCCCAACTCCTCCAAGGTCAAACAAAACCCTGATGTGCCCAGCCGAGGTGGCACAGTGGTTAGGGTGCTATACTGCAGGCCACTTCAGCTGACTGTTATCTGCAGTTCAGCGGTTCAAATCTCATCGGCTCAAGGTTGACTCAGCCTTCCATCCTTCCGAGGTGGGTGAAATGAGGACCCAGACTGTGGGGGCAAATTGCTGACTCAATTTGCTAAAAATCTGTAAACCGCTTAGAGAGGGCTGCAAGCCCTATGAAGCGGTATATAAGTATAATAAATAAATAAATAAATAAATAAATAAATAAATAAATAAATAAATAAATAAATAAATAAATAAATAAATAAATGATGTGACCCTCATTGAAATCGAGTTTGATGCCCCTGAAGTAGATCTTTCTCCTTCTATGCTTATATTAAATACCTTTCTCATTACAGCATCATTTCTGCCAAGAAAAAGTGGGCAGGCCAAAGCACATTTCCTCACATGCACTGCGGGATTTGCAAGGCCATTCTTTAAATTCAGTTGATTGAAATGTATGAAGGTACATTTTGATCAGCTGTACTTTCCTTGAGACTTCTTCAACTGCTGTCTATGTGTGAGGACTTTCTCCCCCCCCCACACACACACACCTTATTTATTTCTTACCTGAGAGGCCCAATCAACTGAACCTCCATCTACCCTTCTGCTGCTTTGAGCTGCTTTCTTTTATTAATTTACAACCATTATTATGTCATTAGTTTTCAGAATGTAATTTTAATATGTAGGTCAAACAAAAATAGGAACCAAACACATGTTCAAATGCCTGGCAATTGCAATTTTCTAGGAGAGGTTAGTACCAAAGGACAGGCAACAGTAAAAATAACCAGAAACAAAGTTGGAAAGAAATGTTGAAGAATAAACTTTTGCATCACTATACAAGTTTTTGTATTGATGTCTTTCTCATTTATTTCCTTGGCAAACACAGATATTTTCCTCTAATGGCATTCCAGTGGTCATAGCTTGGAGCAAATAGAAGCATAAGTGGATTGTCTCATTCCTGCCTTTCTAGAGCTACAATCAACACTTTCAGGTGTGCCCAAAAATGCAATAGCAGCTTTTCTAATTGATATAATATTTCCACTTACATATATCAATCATTTATTCTGCATTGAGATTGAAGTTTGCCAACCACCATTCAAGTCAGACCACCCATATAGCTCTATAGATTTCCATGTTCAAAGGGGGGGGGGGGTTGGATTTAGCTCACTAGGGAAGAATGCAACTCAGTCTGGATCATCCAGTGTTTCCATCCATGATTCATTGGGATTATGCTTCACATTGTTGATCCGCTTTCATTTCAAAACTGTTCTTAGGCTGAGTTTGACAGCTTTTTTGGGAGAAGCCACTGGAAATGAGAGCTGAAATGGTGTTCTTTCTCATGACTTACCCTAGTGAAGCTTCAAGAGGTATGAAAGAGAAGCTGAGCATCTTCTTAGCTCTGTAGAGTAATATCTCAGAGGTGCTTTTTCAAAAGGCAACTGGACATTGTTTTCCTTGAAGACGTTTTGCTTCTCATCCAAGAAACTTCTTCAGTCAGAACTGAAGCTTCTTGGATGAAAAGCAAAACCTCTTCAGGAGAGAGCAAAGTCCAATAATACTAGAACTTACAGTCTCCTGGTTTTATCCTGATGCATTAACCACTATACCAAACTGGCTCCTTCATGGAGTTTTGACCTTTCTTAATGTATAGAAGAACAGGCATACCAAAATTCACACTTTTCAGAATTCTGGACTCAAAAGACACAAATAAACTAATCTAACTTATTTAATCATGCAGATTTTATTCAAAAACATGCCCATTTTTCCCATTTTACTGAGGAAAATATTGCTTGCAAAAAATACACACATGGAAAGCAAAATAAATTGGCAAAATGAGATAATGACCCCAAAAAGAAAGAGATCTAATTTCCCATCCTTAATCAGTTGAATCTCAAGACCATTCAGAGATCTGGGAGCACCAGTAGTGTTACCAACCTGTCCCTCAACCCATTCATTCACCATTATGTCATCCATCAAAATAGTCGGAATTGCTTCTATCCCAGACAGTCAATATTGTCCCAAACTACAAGGGATTGAAATGTTACCAAATCCATTTCACATAGGAAATGTAGAGGTAAAAGAAAGAAAGAATCTATTCAACATTCTCTGTATTGGTTAACATTTTATTACATCATGTATACATGTTGGGCTTTTCATAACATTTACTCTACTGCAGATTTAACTTTTATTTTCAGAATCAACATAGAACTTTTTATTTTGCCTTTCTGGATCAGAATTCAAATAATAACAAACCAGTAGGTAAATCGCTGAGGTATACTAAACTTACAGTACATTCAATGAAATAAGAGGTATACTGTTACCTATTGTTCTAGTTTCCATATTTAATACCTAGGTTTTTGTAAAAAAAAATCTGAATTGATTTGCACACAGTATAGAGATATATTTATTGGGCAACCTAAAAGTACAGCTAATCAATCAATAATATGGTGATTCCATTCCATTTAGTTAGTGAATAGTCTTTGGCAGATTCTACACAATACATACATACGTATGTATGTACGTGTGTGTGTGTGTGTGTGTGTGTGTGTGTGTGTGTATACTATATGCAGTGGTTCAGTGGCTAAGATGCTGAGCTTGTCAATCAGAAAGGTCGACAGTTTGGCGATTTGAATCCCTAGCACTGCATAACAGAGTGAATTCCTGTAACTTGTCCCAGCTTCTGCCAATCTAGTAGTTCAAAAGCATGTAAAAATCAAAGTAGAAAAATAGGGGACCACCTTTGGTGGGAAGGGAGCAGCATTCTGTGTGCCTTTGGCTTTAGTCATGTCGGCCACATGACTATGGAGACGTCTTCAGACAGCGCTGGCTTTGAAACGGAGATGAGCACCGCCCTCTAGAGTCAGGAATGACTAGCACATATGTGCAAGAGGAACCTTTATCTTTACCTTCACCATTATAGATGGCTTTAAAAGTGGACAATACACTTTTGACTATCTGAATCTGCTATATATATATATTTACTGTAATTTACAATATTGCACATATAAGAGGGAGGGAGGGAGAGAGAGATGCATATTACATGAGAAACAGCATGCTTCCTCACATCAGTTCCTGAGGAACAATAGCAAGAGAAGTCTTCTTTTCTTATTCCTACTTGCAAACTGCTTATGGGCACCTGGTTGGCATTGGGGAAACAGAATGCTGGATTGCAATTGTGGTTCTCTTTCTGGAGCCATAGTGGTTCAGTGGTTCAAATGTAGATAGCAGGAGTTCGGTCCTGACCAGCTCCATGTTGATTCAGCCTTCCGTTTTTCCAAGATCAGTAAAATGAGGACCCAAATTGTTGGGGGCAATACACTGATAAATGCAAATCATTGAGAGAATGCTACAAGCACTATTGATACTAGTTGTAACAGAAGTCTTTGTCTTGCATTATCTTTCAATAGTTCCTACCTTCACAGAGGGACCTAGCATGTTACAGTCCAGAGGGTCACAAAGAGAGGAACACAACCTAGCAACTGGACAACAACAAAGATAGACCAATCCTCCATTCTCTCCCCCACCCCCTCTATCTTTACTTATAGGTTGGTTTCTCAATCTCTTCTCCCTTTTTTCTTTGTTCTTTCACACACACATACACACTTCCTGTGCCATCTGTTTTTTTAAATCTTTCTTTCCACTGAACTGCTTTCTCCAAAAGCTAAGATATATATAACCCCAATTCCTGCTTATCCAAAGTTCAATGTCTTTTTCTCAAGGAAAAGGTGAGTGAGAACGTGACAGAGGGAGAAAGAGGGAGAGGGAGAGAGGGTAAGAGGGAGAGGGGGAGAGAGTGGGGAAGAGAGAGATATATTTTGTGCAAAGCATGAAAACTGCATTGTGAATTCTATGGCAACACTAGTCCCCCCCCCCCGGATTATTTAGTGCTGCTTCCCTCTGTATTTCTCAAATGCTATTTCCACAATTGCCAAGGGCACCATCGTTTCTATTTCCCATTAACATGTTTTCATAAGACTCTACCTCACAGCTGAGTTGAAGTTCTTGACCGAACAGAAAACTAAACTGGTATGAAATTTGTTCCCTTCCTTAGTAATGCCTCTCCTGTAGGCAAGATGATAACAAGTGATTCTGCCCTTGTTTCAATTGTATAGGCTCTATTACATACAGGGATTGGCCCTCAAGATTTATTTCTGTGTGCTCCCACCAAGTGCAATGAGGAAAATAACAAACAATTAGTTTCCTGGACATGAGATGACATTGGGGCTGGAGAAAGAGGCAAATTTTGACACATGATTATAGTTAAATCTTTCAATGCAATCATCTGTCAAAACACTCTGATTTTGGCACAGCTGTTTTGGATAAGTATCTTCAAGGAAGCCTGAAGATCTATTGATATCAGAAGATAATTGGTCTTGGACAGGTATTCCTGGAATAGCATTAGCACAGGTCTAAAAGTTGTCCAGCAAATCGAGGTTCTGTTTATACCAAACATAGCAGATAAAAGAAAACTGATTACTGGGCTCGTTTTGGAAACAAGCAATGCATGTTATAGAAGACTGCTAGAACCAAGGTCAAAAGTAGCCAAACCATGCACTTAAGAACCTAAGCAGTATCTGCTGTAATGGGCCTGTGACCCATCTAAATCCAGGAATGGCTCAACTGTAAATGGAAGTCTCCCCGTAGAGGGCCTTCAAAAGTAGTCACAGATACAAGGAGAGTTATGCCATGAAACAACAGGAAAGTTAAAACTGTTTTTATTTGAAGTTGAGGCTGGTATAGATAAAGGGAGGTTGGGGAGGTCAGTCTTGATTTCTGAAACCAACTGGATAAGTCCATGCAATTTTCTTGGCAGCATTTTCACAAATTTTCACCAGACTTGAAATTTTGGGCTTGGACTACACCAAATAAGGTCTGACCTAAGCATAGTACACAAAATTGTCTGCTACAAAGTCCTACCTGTCAAAGACTACTTCAGCTTCAACCTCAATAATACATGGGCAAACAATAGATATAAACTGAAGGTAAACCGCTCTAAACTTGATTGCAGAAAATATGACTTCAGCAACAGAGTGGTCAATGCCTGACTCTGCTATTACATCCTCAGACCCCCATAACTTTAACCTTGAACTGTCTAGCATGGACTTCACCCCTTTCCTAAGAGGTCTGTAAGGAGGTGTGCATAAGTGCACTAGCACGCCTACCATCCCTGTCCTATTGTCCCCATTAATTTTTACTCATTCATTTGAATACATTTCCTGTGTTCATGTCCATGTTTATACTTATACCTGCTCTCTTGTACATGTTTGACAAACAAAATAAATAAAATATATAAAGTGATTTGTTCTTACCTTCCTTTTCCTAGGGCTGATAGAGAATTATTGCTCCATAGTCACTCAGCTGGCTTGAAGTCTAAAGTTTCCTAGATTCTAAAGTGCAGGCCTAAACCAACACATCAATCTGACTTTCCAAAGAGGAAGGGACCAGTACAAAATAAGTGGGCTTCCCTGATGCTCCAAACAAAATTATGTATTTACCGGTATTTGTTAAATTTATTTGCCGCCTCTCTCAGCATGAGTCTAATGACAGACATTGCTCAAGGATCAAAGGTGAGACATATCTATACCAGTTTAAAGTTGCCAGCAGATTCAGGGCTGATTCCATCTTGAGAGGGTTCACCAGACTACAACACTGAAGAAATGATCAGTGAAGGTCATCACATTGCACCTACAGAAAAATTGCAGTGGTTAATTGCAGGCTTGGAGGGAAAACACCACTTAAGGATTGGAAGAGTTAAGATTGATTTTAGGCTGCCCCATATATGAGGGTGTAATGAAGGCAACCTGATAAGTACACAGCCAAAAAAAAGCATCCAGGAGCATTCAGACCATGCTTTAAGTGGAACTCAGGAAAACTGATCATGTTGTTCTACCATAAAATCCAACTGCTTTCCCTGAAGGTCAACACTTTTGAAGTCCATATTTGTTCTGGGATCCATAGGTTTTAAATCTGCTTTATGTTGCGGCCCATCAGCGGCCATCAGAGCTGGCAGCAGAGTCAGACAGTGAGAAGGTTGGGCAGGAGCATGGGCCAATCCTGGAGACTGGGGAAGGCTCTGATGAGGGCTCTCCATCGGAGGCAGAGATGGAGCCAAGGCTGTCTGGCAGTGATCAGGTGCCTACGGAGCTAGACAGCAGGGAGGCAGAGGAACAGCTAGAGTCTGTTCCCAGTGTGCGCATGCCAGTTTCTTCTGCCAGAAGAAAAGAACAACTCAGAAATCAGGGTAGATTTGAGAGTAAAGTCACAAGTGGAAGGTGATTGGCCCTTCCCATAGGAAATAAAAGAGGAGCGAAAGGGGAGTGGGATTTTGCAGGAAACAATTCGTTCATTCGGTCATTAAATTCGTTTCAGGAGTGTGAAGATCTGTCCGTGAATCTCAGAGACTCTGTGCCCAGTCTTTCCTTGCACAGCACCTCATTTGGAAAATATGTACATGGCAGCTTTCCAAGATAGATAAGGTCTGTAGTCATAATTATTCCTCTGAAAGACTGTTTGCCAGGTCTCGCTGAGTGTGAATGAGAGGAATTCACATTCGTTTAATAAAAGGGGTTTTGTCAGGACCAGGACTCTGTCTCGTGCTTTTTGGGGAAGAACACTTTAGTCCATAGGTTTTAAATCCCCTTTAGTTCATTTGCATGCTGGGACCTGCTGTGTGATCCCTTTCTAACAGGCTAGAAAAGTCATTGGGAATCAGACAGTATATACATTTAACAAATTATTATTCTTAAGAGAAATTTCAAGCACTTTCTAAACTTGCATAAGATCTGCTTGGTGAAGCAGAACCTTGCTAGAGTTTTAAAAGCATGTTTAAAAGCTCCCTCTTTTCCACAGTACAGATTATGATCTGTGTATGGGATGGGGGAGGGAACTGCTTAACTTCCATCTCCCCTTGACAGGAATGAAGTAACATTGCTTTTGGCTAAATGCATTTAACCACATTGAAACCTGCGTGTGGTCTGGTCTTGTGATTTTCATATCAGAAAGCTCATCCAGGAGATATCTGGTGTGTATGCGCGCACGCGCGCGCGAGTGTGTGTGTAATACACACACACACACACCACACACTCATACCACACACACATACACACACATCCTCTCCCCAACAGGATCCACATAAATCTTACAAGTCAACAAAATGCATTATGACGGAGCGCGGTTGATTTATCAAAAGGTGGTGAAATGCAGTTATCTGCAGCCTGTCAAACACTTTGTTCCATATATCTAATTTTTCAGACACATGGGGAAGGAAGAGCGAAATGCAAAACAGGCTCTCAAATAATGGGAAGACCAGGCAGCCCTCGGCTTCTGTATCCTCCACCCGCCCCTCCACACCTCCACCATCTGTGTTAAACAGAAATCTGCCTTTGACTGCAGCTGTCTTCTCTGCAGCTTTGATGACAGTTGAAAATATAAATGATGGATTTTTACCTATGCCGGGTGTGGTAGAACAAATGGGAGAGACGGCTGGTGGTTAAGTCTGGAGATGCAGAAGAACGGACGTGATATGGCAAAAGTTGCCGACTTTTGGGGTGCTGATTTGAATCTTCGTAGGTAGAATACAGGTAATCCTCAACTTACAACCTTTTACAAGAAAGGCTGTAAAACGTGGCAAAATCCACTTAACAACGGACTCAGTTAGAAATTCTGGGCTCAATTGTGGTTATCAGTCAAGGACTACCTGTAACCATTTCTCAGCTGTGACCCCCAGGTACCATGGGACTTGAAATTAAACCCCCTTTTGTGTTTTTCTAGTGAAGATGGTCATGTGTTCCATCTGTGAACAGAAATTCCCCAAAGGTGCTTTTTCAAGAGGCAACTGGACTTTCTAGAATGTCCCGTTACCTCTTGAAAAAGCACCTTTGGGACAACGATGACCTGGATAACTGAGAATCTCCATAGACATGTTAACAGCAATGTATTTTGCATTGCTGATCTGAGAGATCACTTCAGGGGTGGGTTTCAACCGGTTCGCGGCAGTCCCTGCGAACCGGTTGATCGCCGAACCCGGAAGTAAGTAACTTCCGGGAACAGCGAAGGGCCCACCTGCACCCCCACGTGCCCGCGCGCCCGCGCCCGCTCCTTACCCGGTTTTGACGAATTCTGCGCTTCCACGCATGCGCAGGACACATACAGCGCCTGCGCGATCCTCCAGGAGCAGCTGGGGCATCGCACAGACGCTAGTACGCATGTGTGTGCTGCACGCGTGCATGCACGCGCCACACGCGTGCGCGAGGACACCGGTTGGAACGGGGCGAGAAACCCACCCCTGGATCACTTGTGCAATAGAACCTCTGGTGGTGGAGGATTCACAGCTCCAGAAGGTGAGTTATTTTATTGATTAATGATTCCCACCATCAGAAAATTTCTCCTTACTTCTAGGTAATATCTCTCTTCAACAAACTTCCATCCATTACTTCTTGTGTTTCCCTCTGAAGGGAAGAATAGGTGAACATCCTAAAAACTGAAAAAGGTGCCTTCCTGATTTAACTGCTGCGGACAGGAAGGCCCTACAGAGAGTGATCAAGTCAGCACAAGAAACCATTGGTTGCCCTCTAACACCACTGAATGACATCTCCAGGTCTCGCTGTTGCAGCAGAGTAAGGAAGATACTCAGAGATGATTCACACCCTGGTCAGTGTCTCTTTGCACTTCTACCATGGGGTAGAATACACCAAAGCATAGCCAGCCAAACAAATAGGTTTAAAAATAGTTTCTATCCTTGGGCTGTCAAACTCTTAAACACAACCACAATCACTTCACGCACACATGGAAATGTATGACTAGTCATTCTTTTTCTTTCTTTTTCTTTTTTCTTTTTTTCCTAATTACTTGCATAGGGATTAGTCTTCATACTATTTATGTTGTTTGTATTTTTTGTCACGGATTGCACCAGTGAGGCTAAAACCAATTTCATTGTACACATGATGTACAATGACAATAAAGGCTATACCAGTGATGGCTAACCTTTTTCGGACTGACTGCCCAAAGCATGCACGTGTGAATGCACATACCCAAATCCCCAAAATGCAACGCGTGCACAGGACCCCCTGCACACGCCCCGCCCTGCTCACATGCACATGCGCCCCACCCCACCCCAAGCCCTCCATGCATGCGCGGCAGAGAACCAAAGACCAGCTAGCCAATGGGAGGCACATGCACATGCACGGCGGAGCTGAACTGGGGCGACAACTCACGTGCCCACAGAGAGGGTACCATCTCTGGTACAAGTGCCATAGGTTTGTCATCACGGGGGTTATGCTATGCTATGCTATACTATACTATACTACACTACACTACACTACACTACACTACACTACACTACACTACACTACACTACACTACACTATACTATAGGAGTCCACAGGTTGCTCTCTCGCTTACATTTTCTCAAAGAATTTATCCATTTTCAGAAAGTTTTAGCCCAAATTTTGTGATGCTGCTGGTGTTCCATTTCAGGATTGAGCAAACCAGCCCGGTCTCTTCCTTCTGCTCACTTTTGCTTTTTTTTTTTTTTTTTTTTTTTTAAATCCTTTTAAAAATATTATATAAATCACTCTTTGGCAAAGAAGGAGGATGGTTGACCTGGCGAAGGAGACGAAATCTTTATTTTGATTTCCTCATTTCTCAGGGGCACCTTTGATGGAGATTTTTGCACACAAGGGGAAATGTGGGATTTAGTAAATAGAAGAGAGGTGAGAATGTAAGTGATTTTTGGCAGGGCCTCCTTTGCAAATGTTAGTTTTCTCCCTGCACGGGGTGTGCAATCCTAAGTGAATCAGCCCTTTTGTATTTTATTTGGTCACCGACTTAATACTGCGCTGTACACTGTCTAAAGTCTTAAGATTAAAATGATATATATTCAGTAGAGGAACTAAAATAATCCCCACCAGCTGGAATACAGGCAAGAAAAGCTGTTCATGTCTCAAAGAAGTTTGAATTAGCTGTAAAAGTCTTCCCCTGAAAATAGAAATGGGTTTGGTTTTTTTGCAGAAGTGAAGACGTGCTGCAGCATCGCCAAAGTAAGGGTGTCAAGCAATAGCATTCGAGGAAAATGTATTATTCTCTAGAATCTCTACAGTAAGTTAAACAACTTTGGGGTTGGAGGGGAGGGAAAAAGACAACAGTGAAAAAAAATATCAAGCCAACTGCTTGTTACAATTTTGGTCAGCAGCTGTTTCTGCATCCTCCACCTTTTAAAAAAAAATTGGAATGAAGCATTCCTTTTGGAACGCAGCACTTCCCAAAATATATGAAGGTTGCCCGTGTGTGTGTGTGTGTGTGTGTGTGTGTGTGTGAGAGAGAGAGAGAGAGAGAGAGAGAGAGAGAGAGAGAGAGAGAGAGAGACTGGGTGTGCCTGTGTACGTCTGTGTGTGTGTGTGTGTGAGAGAGAGAGAGAGAGAGAGAGACTGGGTGTGCCTGTGTGTGTGTGTGTTTGTGTCTCTCTGTGTGTGTACATGGCTGAGTTGTTGTTTCTGTTTTCATTCAATCTTCTTTTTTGCCAAAGGCACACAAAAGTTTACTTTATATTTTTTTATCTCCTGGGAAAGATTTGAAAATATACTTGAATGGACAATTAAAGCCCCCCCCCCCACGCTCTTGCAAAGAAACACAAGCACACACACACACACACACACACAAACACACACAAACACACACAAGTGCATACATGCCCTTTGCTGAAGTTTCCTGCACACACACACACACCCAATGATACATTTTCCATTTAGGACTAAGCAAGCAGGAGGCAGTTTCATCAACACTGCCTCGAACGCTCCTCTTTTGCACCTCTTTTGTAAAGCATAAATATGGACGGGGTCCAGTTTTCCCATTCTGTAGAGTTTTTGGCTGGAGGAGCCTGGTATGGAAGTCATTTCCCTTGTAGGTGCAGTAGCTGCTTTTCACAGACTCAACAAAGACATGAAATATCATTAACATCTGATTCCGAAAGCCTGACAACCACTTCTTTGTTTTAACACAGCCATCCGGGGAAAGCTGTTACATATTACTATATCGCTAGCAAAATTGTACTTGTTGGACGGCGAGAGAGGCCGTGGAAGGTTTTGCTCATTTGTGCTGGCACAGGGATCTCTGAATACGGCTATTGTTTTTCCCAAGGCTTCAATCCTGCTCCGCTGAAATCTTGGGAGTTTTGCTGTTGGCTTCAAGTGGAGCAGAACTGCAGGGACCCCAGGGTGGGATTTCATTTTATTTTGCAAGTTTAAGGAAAACAAACCACCCCACCACAACCACTCCACCTGAAGAATCAGCAACTAGGTCCCCTTCAGCATTATTTTCTGATTTCTGATTTTCTGATTCTGGAACTTGAGGTCCAACATAACTGGAATAGAATATGCAAAATATGGCCAAGCAATGTGATTCTTTATCATGGTCTTCAGGCATGGATTAACTAAGAAACTCCAGGTGGGCTGTGTGCCACAACCAGCTTTATTTTACAACAAAGGAAAATGAATGAAGCTCTCCAGAAGGTCTGCTGGAATGGCTATCAGTCCTGCTTCTGAACATTTCCTCTGTCACCTGAAGTACCTGTTTACCTCCACCTCAGTGGCTAAGACCCTGAGCTTGTTGATCAGAAAGGTTGGAAGTTCAGCAGCTAGAATCCCGTTACTTGTCCCAGTTTCTACCAACCTAGCAATTTGAAAGCGTGTAAAAATGCAAGTAGAAAAAATAGGAACCACCTTTTGTGGGAAGGTAACAGTGTTCCATGTGCCTTCGGTGTTTAGTCATGCTGACCACATGACCACGGAGACATCTTCGGACAGCGCTGGCTTTTTGGCTTTGAAATGGAGATGAGCACCTCTATTTGAAATGGAGATGCTCTTTGATCATACACATGGCTTGCATGCATGCACGTGGTTTGAAAACCTGCCTAAATAGGACAGCATAGAGCTGGGGCGGATGGGCGGGGCCATCCACAATTTTGACTTATCAGTTTGGGTGAACCGGTCCAAACCGGCTGAATGCCACCTCTGTATCTGTTGCTCAGGTCAGGGTCTTGGAAATGCAGGTAGGCAGATCTTTAAGGATAATTAAAAATCCCTCCCCCTTTTTTTGTTCCATCTCATGATCAGTCAGTGTTTGCAATGGACAATTGTGTGATAATGACATTTTGTGAGTGCCTTAGCTAGCTGACCATGCCTGATATATTTGGAAAAGAGCAGTGAAATAACTGATCCGCAGAAAATAAAATCCATTGCTTTCAGGCAAGGAGGTAAACACCTTTTCTTTTCTCCCCAAAGGCCTCTCAATGTATCTGACAGAAATTTGGCATAATTGTTGCCCTCTGAAGAGGTTATTATTTTTGTAAATTTCACCGGTTATATCTCAGATCAACAGTTCTGTGCACTTAAAGGAAAAAGCCGGAATGTAGCTTGAAAATGCTTGAACGAATTTAAGTGAAATTTGACAACTTATCGCCTCATAACAAGACAGCTTGCCAATAAATTACATCCAATTCCATAGAAAAATAAAAGGTTATAGCATGGTGTGCTTTGGAGAAAATGGAAACTCCATTTTTTGGGCAGAGTTCCAGGTCCATAGGTTGATCCAAATTAGGTATTTTTCAGATCAATCCAAAGATGATTAATCCATTTCTAGAGCTGTGAATCCCCATATGTCCTCTATACCTGTGCATGACTGCATTCCCACTCATGCTAGTAATACTATTTGCAGATGTAAATAGACGGGGGTGGGGGTTGGGATGAGTCTGCCTGTTGAGATGAGGTGGACCGGTTGCTTTTGTGGTGTGGAGACAATAACTTGGTCCTTAACACAAATAAGACCAAGGAGCTTATAGGGGACTATAGAAGGAATAGATCAGACATCCAGCCCTTGTTTATCAATGGAGACTGAGTGGAGCAAGTGGACAGTTTTAAGTTTCTGGGTGTTATCATAAAAGAGGACCTGACTTGGGGCGCTCACATTGCAGCACTGGTCAAAAGGGCCCAGCAGATAGTATACTACCTGAGACTTCTCAGGAAACAACAACTGAATGGAAAATTGCTGGTGACCTTCTACCGCTGCACCATAGAGAGTATTTTAACTTACTTCACCTGTGTATGATTTGCCAATTGCACAATGGCAGATGGCACAGCACTCCAGAGGGTTAATGTCATTGCCCAGATGATCATTGGTTGCCCTCTCCCTTCTATGGAACAGCTTTATAGCTCCTGCTGCCTTAAGAAAGTTCAAAACATTCTTAAAGATTCATCTCATCCTGGGCATCCCTTTTTTTGAACTATTACCATCTGGCAGGCAGTACAGGATAATAAAAACAAGGACAAATATCCTGAAAAACAGCTTCTATCCCAGTAATCATATTGAATTCTGCTGTATGGTGCAAGATTAAAGGAATATCGGGTTTTCAATTCAATTGTGTAGATAGAATTTGAAGGATGTGTGTTTGTGTTTTATTTTTATAGTTATAATGTAAACTGAAGGTGGCAGTTACTTTCATTGTATGAGGTGCAATGACAATAAACTAAACTAAACTAAACTTCACCAGCAATGCTTTTGTATCAAATAGTTTCTCCCAGGCCCTCTTGAACAATTTAATTCAATGGTGTATCTAGAGATTCTTCGCTGCTTTCATGGTTAAAGTTCCTTGGAAAAAGGAAGAGTGCCAACCAAACCACATCTCTCTCCTGAGGATAAAACTACATTATATAGTGGTCACTTTTGTTTTGAAGAAAGGGCTGCTGAAGAACCTCAAACCCAGAACATGCTTCACTTCTGGTTTGGCTAAAGTGGGCTTCTATCTCTGTGTGTACACTTACAAGCTCCTCCAACCAACTGCAATATTTGTGTATGGATTTTCCTGAAGATCACACAAAGAACTAAGAGGTTTCCCAGTTAATTTAGTAGATTTATATTGGCAGACAAGCATTTTAATCTTGTAAGTTATTTTGTAAAGGTGCAGCCTAGTTGTAAGGTTTTAAATGGAAGAATTCTTAATTAGTTCAATGGGATAGATGTGTAGCTTGACTCCTTTAATTAATTGGTAAAATAAAACTAAGGCTCCTACAATGTTGTGAACTATAGGGGTCTTCTTGTCCTCTGCTGCCTTTCCATGCTGTTTCATCTTCATCTATTTCTACTACATCAAGTCCTTCACAGTGGGAGATTTTGCTCTTTTATGATTTAACTATTAGCTGTTTTTGACAAGCAAGGTGTCGGTGCATGACAGAAAAACAGAATATAAAATTTATGGAAACAGTTCTAAACTCTTAAGCCATTTGTTTTTTCAGTCAAGGAGAAGCAGAGAAGTCATATCCCTCACATTTCTTCATCAATAAAGCTTCCATGCATCTTTTGCAATGTGGGAAAAGCACCATATTTTTCGGAGTATAAGACACACCAGAGTATAAGATGCACCAAGATTTTGAAGACGTAAATTTTTTTAAAAAAATGCAGACCTCCCAAACCCTCTGCAGGCCTCATTTTTTGTGAATAATGGGGCATGTAGAGAATTTGAGAGGCCTGTAAAGTGCTCCTGGGGGTGGAGCCAAAAACGAGCAAAAACGACCCATTTTTTTCCAAAAACTGGTCCGTTTTTTGCCACAAAAAGGGCATGCATAGCCTCTAGGAGGCTTATACAGTGTTACTGGGGGCTGGGGGGGGGGGCAAAAACGAGCAAAAAAATGGTCCATTATTTTGCATAAACAGGCCTGGTTTTTGCCCCAAAAAGGGGCATTCATAGTCTTTAGGAGGCTTGTAGAGTGCTCCTGGGGCTGGGGGTGCAAAAATGAGCAAAAGCAGCCCATTTTTCACTCATTTTTGCCCTCCCCAGCCCCCCAGCCCCCAAGCCTCCAAAACCCTCTGCACATCCATTTTGTGAAGGGGGTGGGGTTTCGGGAGGACAAAATGCTGTATTCAGTGTACAGGATGCACCCAGATTTTTGCCCTCTTTTTTGGGGGGAAAGTGCATTTTATACTCCGAAAAATGTGGTAATATCCAACTCTGGAATGGATGTAAATCTTTCCCTGGTTGTGTTGTTGTTGTTCAGTCACCAAGTTGTTTCGGACTCTTTGTGACCCATGGATCATAGAACGGTATCCCCCCCCCCCTGTCCTGCACTGTCTCCTGGAATCTGTCCAAATCCATGTCCACTGTGTCTGTGACACTATCTAAACATCTAATCCTCTACCATACCCTTCTGCTTTTGTGTTCAATCTTTCACAATATCAAGGTGTTTTTCAATGAGTCTTCTCTTCTCACTTGGTAGCCAAAGTATTTGAGATTCAACTTCTCAATCTGTCCTTCCAAAGAGCAGTCAGGGTAAAATTCCTTTAGGATCGATTGATTTGGTCTCCTTGCTGTCCAAAGGATTCTCATGAGTCTTCTCCAACATGACAATTTGAAAGCATGAACTCTTTGGCATATAGGTTTGATGCAGGGGTGGGTTGCTGCTGGCATTACTGCCGATTCGGTGCATGCACAATTTTCCATGCACATACGCTCCGCATGCATACACAGTTACCCATAAATAGGTCTGCACATGCACAGAACATTTAAAAATGAAAAAAAAATGATGCCCCAACCGGGGAACTGGTTCGGGGACATGGCAGGCCTGGATTGCTGTCAGTTCCAGTGACCCAGGCTGGCAAACCACTACTGGTTCGGCCAAACCGGTCCGAACCATTAGGAACCCACCTCTGGCTTGATGGAACCCTAAGAAGACTTTTCAACCTGAATCCCAGACTTCTGAAGTCAATGCTTACCCAACATGATCACTTTGCCATTCAAAGGTCAGAACTCACTCTATGATCTTGCCTCAGGATTATCCTAGGATTTCTCATCCTTGTTTTTCCCTTTCTTCATTTTCAGGTTTCAGCCTTATTGAATAACTATAGATGTAGTAAATTAGTAGAGTAGGTAAATTGACTCTGTTTTTTTTTTAATGGAGTGGCAGAAGCATGACTAGTCTTTTAGCTTAAGTATGTGTGGTACTTGTTTTTGGCAAACAACAACAAATATTCTGTAGATTTTTAAAAATGAAATAAGCACACTATCTCTTGGCCCCTCTTACCTCGCTGGGAAAATAGGAGGATGAAGGAATATTATGTACCATATTTTTTGGAGTATAAGATGCAACAAGATTTTGAAGAGGCAATTTTTTAAAAAAAGGTTTTGCACTCTGCAGACCTCCCAAAAACAGCCCGTTTTTCGCGAAAATGGGCCCATTTTTTTTTCAAAAAAAGGGCATGAATAGCCTTTAGGAGGCTTGTAAAGTGCTCCGGGGGGGGGGGGGGGCAAAAATGAGCAAAAAACAGGCATGTTTTTTGTCAAAAAAAGGGCATGCATAGCCTTTTGGAGGCTTATAGGGTGCTCCTGGCAGCTGGGTGGAGGCAAAATTGAGTAAAAAATGGCCCGTTTTTCACTCATTTCTGCCCTCCCCAGCCCCCAGGAGCACTCTATAAGCCTCTTAAAGGTTATGCACGGCCATTTTGGTGAAGTGGGAGGGGTTTGGGGAGGCAAAAAAAATGCTGTATTCGGTGTATAAGATGTACCCAGATTTTCAGCCTCTTTTTTGAAGGAAAAAGATATGTCTTATACTCTGAAAAATACGGTATGTTTGCCACCTTGAGTTACTTATAAAGTAATAAATGCATGCACATACATACACACACATGCAAACATACACAGACACACACACAGAGAGAGAGACAGAGGGAGAGGGGGGAATGAGAGAGAGAGAGACAGACAGACAGACAGACAGACAGATATGGTATTTTAGCTAAAGTAAGTCTGACAGGGTTTCATATTGCTACAAGCAGGAGACAGAAGCTGTATATCAGGAAAGTCATAATAGCAAAGCATGTAGCTTTGCTAAAATCTAGGTAGAAAGTTTATTTTCTCAGATTGAATATCCCCATCCCTGAGGTGAAACAGTAATGAATGGCATCTCACCAACTGCTCAGGCAGGTCTTGTTTTGCACTGCCAGATCATATACAGTAATTGGATCGCAGAAAACATAAAACTGTATTTTAAACAATATTCACGGAGGCTGAAGGGGGGGAAAAAACCACTTTGCCCAAATTAGTTTTCAAGCTTGGGAGATGTTGAGTTTTCCACAATGCTTCCTTTACTCTCTTTCTCTCATGCTCGTGCTCCATCCCTCTCCTGCCTTTCTTCTTTTTTTCCTTTTTTATATTCATAGAGTTGGAATGGGCCATGGAACGACTCAATGCATATTTACCAGTTTCCCAAAGCTTTGTTCCCCGTGGTCCATTTCTTTTGAACCTGTATGGAAATTCTAGGCCCCCTTTGTGCTGAATCTTAAAAAGATGGATAGCATATCCCATTGATTATCTCTGAGAAGAATGAGCAGGCATCCTCCTGCTAAATAACTATTAATTTCACCTTTCACCAAGATTTTGTTGTTCCTATACTCATGCAAACATATTTTAGACACAACTAGATCTTGCCTTCTTGACAACAGAGATTCTCCTACACTTTTCAAAGCTAGAATTGATGAGCTAAGAAGTGAACTGAGTCCATATTGTCAGCATGATCTATCAATTGTGTAGAGAGCGTTTATTTATTTATTAGATTTTTATCTCACTTTTATTACCTTATAAGTAACTCAACTTCTCACCTTTACAGTCAATTATCAACACTAAAAGAACCAGCAGTCAAGAAATGTTTTACACCGGGGTGTCAAACTCAAGACCTGTGGCCCGGATGCAGCCCATGAGGTGCTTAGATCTGGCCCATAGGGCCGCCATGGAAACAGCAAAGGACTGGCCTGCTATGTTTCTGCCAGTCAAAATGGAGCTAGGGAATGCTGCGCATGGCCCACCCGAGCTCCGTTTTCAACTGTGACGGCCTCCTGCAGCCCTCTGCCAGAGAAAACAGAGCTTGGGAGGGCCGTGTGCCACCTTCCCAAGCCCTGTTTTCATTGGCAGAGCATTCAGGCTCCCACAGGTGTCCCCAACACAAGTGACGTCAAGCTGGCCATGCCCATCCTGGCCATGCCTACCTTGGCCACACACACACCCATCCCACTCAGGTCAAACACAACTGTGATGTGGTCCTCAATGAAATTGAGTTTGACACCCCTGTTTTACATTAGCATTTGTTAGAGTAGCAATGAATGCCTTGGAAAAGATATTTAGTTGCTGACATGAAGTATTAAAAAGGTAAAAGCAATGGTTTTCTTCATTGCATTCTATAGAAGTGAACATTGGACATTGACAAAGCAGGACAGAAAGAGTTGATTTTTGGCATTGGAGAAGATTCCGGGGACTTCCATCGCCAGCTAAAAAAAAAAGAGATGGGTTGTTGAATAAATCAAGCAAGAATTCCTACTCAAGTCACAGATGATCAGGCTAAAATTTTCCTACTTCAGGCACATAATGTGAAGGCTCAGCATTCTGAAAAAAGATTCTAGTACTGGGGAAGGTGAAAGAAGAGAGAAGGGGACAACCAGCAATTAAGGTGGATGGAGTAATTTACAGTGATGATGATTCCATTGTTGGAAGACTTGAAAGAACAAGTCAAGGATATATTATTGTGAGCAAATCTGTCTGTGAAGTTGTTAAGGATCAACAACTTGATGGCACATGATCAATCTACCACATTAATTGTTTCTAAATTGATAAAAAAAATGTAACATTTTCTTTAGATTGCAGCAAATATTTAGAGTCCTTTTTGGTACATAGGAAAATATTCAAGGGACCTATAATTTTCCTTGAGTTTTAATTTTACATATGTGGACTATCATAGCTCAGAGTAGCATAAATCCACAAAAAGGTATTATAATAAGCTTGATTTCACTCATGCTATTTCTTCTGTGAAGCAGGAAGTATGATTATGAACTATTCAAGTTAATTGTAATAGCCCCTGCCTAATGTCCATATCCTAACTGTTCTTTAGAAGGCCAGATCCTGAAGACAAAACTCAAATATTTTGGCCACCTAATGAGAAAGAAGGACTCACTGGAAAAGAGCCTAATGCTGGGAAAGATTGAGGGCAAAAGAAGAATGGGACGACAGAGAATGAGATGGCTAGATGGAGTCACCGAAGCAGTAGGCATGAGCTTAAATGGACTCCAGAGGATGGTATAGGACAGGAAGGCCTGGAGAAATGTTGTCCATGGGGTCGCGGTGGATTGGGCACAACTTCACAACTAACAACAACAACAATGTCCATGGTCTAATCAGAATTGCATGTTGGGTTTCAACTTGTTCCTGATGTAATTATCCACATCCAGATCTTCCAAAACTGTAGAAACCTAGTCAGCATTTAAAGTCCTGTAGGTGTTCGTGAACCCTGCCTCCCCCCACTTTCTTTTTACTTTTGAGTGAATCTTTTGGGGAAAGATAAGGGGGGGAAATGGTGCTGGCACTTCCTAAAGACAAAAATTACATTATTTTTTTAATATTTTTTTATTTTTAAACAAACATAAACAAACAAGACATGTAACATAAAAACATCTTCAATTATGTACAATGTGTCAATTGGTTACAAGGTTTTTGTACATCCTTTCCATAGTCATCACTTAAACTTTATCTAAAACCACATATTGTCAATCAAATATCTTTGTATACATTATTATTATACTTCATTTGTTTGACTATCACTATTGTTTCTTCATTTTAAACAAGGTTCTAAATATGTATTGATTTATATTATAATTATAATAATAATTATAATAATTCATTATATCATCTTCAATATATCCAATAATAAAGTATTTTTATATCCTATTCTAAGTCATTCTATTATTGTAGCATTGGTAACATTCTCTAATAATTTTCAATTCCATGTTTTTTTTCCATTATTAGTATCATCAATCTAATATAGATGTATACAATTATTATGATTATTAAGCATTAATTAAGTATAACTATTATTACATCCTTTTTATATGAAGCATATTAAATTTAAAGTAAATTTATATTATGGTGTTTCATTACATCATCCTGAAATCATCCAATGACATTACAGATTTATATTCTATTCTATATAGAATTGTTTATCTTTTATAAAAAAAAAAGCTTTTCAACATCATCTCCATAGTCCTCACTTACAATTTGTATAAAATTTCATATTATCAATCTAGCATATATAAATGTTTTATTATCATTGTTAATCATTTATTTGACTATAACTATTATTACTTTGACTTATACATAGTACTCAAAGTTTAACTAAGTTTAACTAAATTTTATTGTGACATTTCATTTCATCATCCTGTATTCTTCCAGAAGTAGTGCAATCCAATATCTCTTGCCATTTGTAGAATCTGTATTCTAAGTGTTTTCTTGACAAGTCTTATGTGGACTTCTCTTGGCAACTTATTGTTCATTACATATCTTATAAAGACTCGAAACCCTTCATCTGTTCCTTCCATCAGCTGCCTTTAGTTATCACTGGTGCTTTTGCCAAAATTACTCTCATTTTTTCTGCCAAATTTTCTCCCCTTTCTTCATCTATGTTTTGAAGTCTGAGATAGCGTTCCAGTTCATCGATCTTTCCTTTCAGTATTTCACATGTATCATTTCCCTCCACTCTCATTTTCATATGTATCATTTCCCTCCACTCTCAGTTCATCGATCTTTCCTTTCAGTATTTCACATGTATCATTTCCCTCCACTCTCAATTTTCTTATCACTGTTCATATTTCTCTGTGATTTTTTGAACTCTGTCCTCAAATTTCATCATTGTTTTGTAAGTATTCTCAACTCTTCCCTCCATTGTCTCTGTATTTTGTTCTATAATCTCAAGTCTCTTTTCAATTATCTCTGTGGTTATTAGTACTTTTTGAATTTATAGCATAATTATTTGCAATGTTAATTCCTTTTCTTCTTCATGTTGCGCCATTTTTCCAGGTTGTGAACACTGCCACTAAGACATCCAAGGCTTTTGCTAGGTTTAAAACAAATTCAGTGTAGTTTTTCAAGTCAAGACTTTCTCTTTACTTCAAAGGAGCACCTGTATAGACAAAATGTTTCCCATTGTCCCTTTCAGTAAACAAAGCCAATAGCCTTGTAATATCAGTTGTTACCAAGCCTCCAGCCTCTAGATGTCAGTGTTACATCTTTTTCCTCTGCTTTTACCTCTCTCTTTAAGCTCCGAACTCAAGTAGAGAGAAAAAATGCTTAAAAGTTACGATCCAGCCGAGCCTTGAGAGGAAAGAGATTTTTAATCCACAAATACAAAAAGTGGGAAAAATAGAAGAAAGGAAAAAAGGACCAGTCCAATTTAAAAGTAAGAGGCATTTGTAAAAATTCCATTCATAGAAAGAAACGAAATTAAAGTGGAAAAGATAACACAATAGTTTTAATCCAGGCTTAATTCACCGTTTGCTTTCTTCTGTCTTCAATTTTAATTTAACTCTAAGTCTTTTGGGGTTTTCTCTTCTCTAATAGTAAAATTTTTCTCACCATTTTGACACACACTCTTTCCTGTTCTGCTTCCATTTCAGGGGTCTCTCCCAACCTTCTGCAGCCTCAGTGGCTGCTTCTCTTGTAGCAGGAAAAAAGAGCTTCTCCTGGATCGATCAGGGGCTTTGCGATGCCCCTGAGATCAGCAGGAAGTGCCCTTCTCTATCACCATCCCTACAGGATGGTTTAGGTCCAAAAAGGACCGTCCAGCAACATAGATATCAACAGCAATCCTGGAGCTCCAAGATTGGATGTCGTGTCGAAGCGAATCAGCCCTGCCCTCCAGAAAAATTATATTATTCTTCCTCCTTTCAAGAGATCTCTTCACTACATTCAGCTAATTTTGCTCTTGAAATCTGGGACTACCACAACATCCATTTTTGCCATTTTTTAGCAAATTGAAACAAAAATAGAATTATTTATGCCTTCAATCTACCATCATTTTCTGGCTATATTTTTTTTTTAAAAATCCAGTTGCAATTATTTAGGAGAAAAGTCATGAAAGAATCTCATGTCAGACAGGAGGTTTACTGTAAATCATGAATTTTCCCCCTTTACATGTGTTATTTCTGACACCTGGCATTTTAAATTGCCCAAGAAATATCTTTCTCTCTCCTTAGTTTATAAGGTCCCAAGATAAATAGAGAATTAAATCTAGCATAGGCCAAAATTAATTGTGGAGTGATGCTTTATTACCAAACAAGATTCATTGAAGGAGCAGATTATAATAATTATAATTACCTTTGATACTTGGATTGGGAAGATACAGCTAGCATGAAGAACCTTTGATAGCTATTTTCTTCATTAAGATGTCTAACTTGTTACAGCTACCCCATTTTGAAGTATTCACTACGTATATTAATAATTAGTAACTACATCTTGCATAAATTTGTTCTTTTTAAAAAAATCTGACCTGAATCTTCCATGACTAGCTTCCCTTGATAATTCCGGTTTCAAGAAAGAAAGAACATGCCTTTTTTGTGCATCATCCCTACACTGAAATAAGGACAAAATGTTTATAAAGAAAAAGAGAGCTGCAAGAAATATAATCAAAGGCGGAAAGAAATGTTATCTGTGTGTGTTTGTGTGTATTTAATATATTTAATATATACGGTATATATTTAAGTCAGATAAAATGCAAATTTTGATGGTGAGGGAATAGAAATGGCAAAGAAAGCTAAACAAGGAGCCCCCAGGAAAGCAAATGGAATTAAAACTAAAAGGAATAACATGATTTGGAATAAAAGTGAAGTGAGGAAATAGTGGAAGGAATATTTTTGGAAGGGAATGTTAGAGATATATCAAACAGTGGAATTGAAATTAACTAGTAGTATACAAGAAAAAAAATGGTGCAAAGGAAGTCATAAATGCTACAAGAAGATTGAAAAACAGTAAGACTGCAAGTTTTGATTATGAAGCTGAAGAAATGTTAAAACATGCATAAAGTTTACTGAAGTGTCATGTAGTTAACATCTGTTTAAAGACTACACATATGATTGGAAGAATACTGGTATTGTTTCCCTACATCAGAGATGGGGGAATGATGGCTCCTTTATAACTTGTGGAATTCTGGGAGTTGAAGTCCACAAGTCAAAAAAGGGCCATCCTTCCTTGCCCCTGCCCTATATGAAGAAAGTTGGTAACAGGAAATGTCAGAACTTCAGAATGGGTCATCTTTAAGTGTATCGAGGAGTGTGTTTGTCAGAATTTGATGAAAGAACAAAGGGGAAAAAATGGGGGTTACAGAACATGTGTTTCCTCTTTAGAAGAATCTGAATTTGAGGGAGAAAATGTATTGTTTGTTGTTTTATAGAAATCATATGGATAGTTTTGAATGACGAAAAGTTCTTCATGAACGTAGAGCTGAAAGTTGGTTGATGAACATGATATGAATTATACATGATGGAAGTAAAGCATGTGTGAGCAGGGAGTAAGGCAAGGCTATACGATGCCCTCTTTGTTGTTTAATACATTTATGAATAAATGTATAAGAAATGTTTTGATGGTGTTAGAGATATGTTCATTGGAGACTGAATTTGCATATGCTTTGTTTGCTGATGAAGTCAGGCTATTGGCTGAGAATCCAAATGTTTGCAGCAAAGAAAGACTGAAGAAAAGAGGAGTGTGGATCTGAAAATTAATATGTCAAAGACAAACATTTGATAAGAAAATACACTGAAGAATTGCACAGAATACAGAATAATAGAGTTAGAAGAGACTTTGTAGGTCTTCCAGTCCTACAAGCAGGAGATCTTATACCATTTCAGACAAGTGACTATCTAGTCTCTTCTTAAAAGCCTCCAGTGATGGAGCACCCACAACTTCTCAAGGCAAGCCATTCCACCAGCTAATTGTTCTCACAGTCAGGAAATTTCTCCTCAGTTCTAGGTTGCTTCTCTCCCTGATTAGTTTCCATCCATTGTGTCCATGTATCATGCAGAATTAAATCAGAGTCAAAGGCAAAACAATCCTTAAAGTTCCAATTTAATAAGTCAGACATCTTAGCACATCTGTGAAATCCCAATTCTGGAAGTTACATCAGATTCCCACCCACTTGAAAGTTCATGATCTTGTCCCCACACCCACAAATCCATCACATGGTCCAATCTTCTTCTTCCACACTGGGATCTCCACCCAGCTGCTTCTGGTCAGGTGCAGAGGTGCGGAGACAAAAGATGACCTTGGGCTTCTAGAAAAGAATGACAACAACACATTCCACAATTCTACTCCTTTCTATTCCTCCCTCCCAACTACTACACTAATGAACAGCATAATGAAATAAGAGAGAGTGTGGCAGGCCAAAGATCCTAAAAGGGATATAACTACAGGCCTGACACATTGTTCCTTCTGGTGCTTTAGAAAATAGGTTCACTCCCTCTTCTTTGTGGCAGTCCCTCAAATATTGGAATATTGCTATCATTTCATCCCTAGTCCTTCTTTTCTCTAGACTAGCCATGCCCAATTCCTGCAACCATACATATTCAACTTATGAACTAGAGGGATTTGTACATCTAAGTAGAATGTGTACTAAAGATAGTGAAATGATGAAGAAATTTCAAAATGTGCAAAGTTTGAAAGAAAAACATTAGACAATACAGAGTGTGTTAGGAAGAATTAGTGCTTGTCAAAAGAACTGAAAATCATCCTCTTTTAACACCCCCATAATCCCTTACTGGGTGGAGTCTGTGGAACTGAATGGAGCTGAGTGTTTACTCACCGGATGCCCTTCCTGTAACCAATGTGGAGTTTTTTTCAGCAGATATATTCTCAGTGTGCTCAGGGAGAGGAATATCTGCCTCTACTTAGGACTGAACTCACAGACTCCTATTTGTGAGGCCGCAGCCCCACCTCTAGGCTGCTGCATCACTCTGTCAAAAGAACTGAAAATGATGGTGTATAAAAGAACGCTTCTGGCCAGTTCCTTACACAAGAGAATTGGGTATGTCACAAGGAACAAAAAAAGTAAGTTGAATACAATGGGCAAAAGCTACCTAGGAAGCTTGTGCATGAAGAGTTTTAGAAATGAACAGTCAAGAATGATTAAGAATGGATGGCCAAGAATGGCTGGATGCTGAATGGATATTAGATTCTGTTCAAAAGTAAGAGAGCAAAGAACTAAGGTTGCTTGGTGATAGAAAAAGAATGAATGAAAAGTCACTTACAAAACAAATATATCAAGGAAATTAAAAGAAAGGGGAAGGCTTAAAAGGTTGAGATTCCATGAGGTCCACAAAAGCAGGGGGAAAAATTTAATGAGCAAGAGGCAAGGTATGAATTGGATATATAAGGGGTTTGATGGAAGCCAGGATGGTTTACAATGATAGAATGGTATAAAAACAAGGATATAGTATTGTGAATCATATTGGTATAATCTAATTTAGTTACATTTCTTTTTACTTTCTCTTTTTTTTTCATGTGCTTCATTTCTTTATTTATTTTTTATTATTCCATTTCTGTCTTTTGCATAATACCGCTTTCCTCCAAAGGGAATAGTGGAGGGAATATGCATGTATGTAAAAACATGTTATCATGATTGTGCTAATGTACAGTTAGAGACTGCAATAGATTGTAATTTTGCATATTTAAAGGTATCTTTTTAACTGCTTAGCTGTTTAGCGACCTATCTTTTAATTAAATATATTTTTATTTTCCCTTGAAAAAGTTACATGCGACATTAACAGTAATAATAATAATTTATATACATCCAATTATATGTAAGGATAGTATTTTAAGCAGAGATATATGTGAATCCAGTTGCAATCTAAAGCAACATTATGCATATTTTCAGCAAAGCTACAAAAACAATCCAATTTTACTGTGATGTAGCAGTTCTAATGCTGAAGAAGTAGGTCACTTCTTAAGTGAATTCATCTTGTCTTTTCCAAAAATGGTATCTAATTTGCACAATTATGTTTAAAAATATCCCTTATAATATGTATATATTTTGCTTCTTTCTATTTCAGCATATATTTTTCCAGAGTAATCACTATTACTCATCTTTTCGTACTGGGTGATACAAGAATAAAGCTCTTTTATACACAGCTTAAAACCACACTTGTAAAAAAAAAATTGGTATATATCTGGCTGAAAGCTATGTTCTTATGGCCTCTGTAATCTTTTGCATATGGAAGAATAATAAATTATTTTTATTTTGCAACACAGAAGGAAAATGGATTGTAAATGTGTGGCTTTATTTCAACTTCGAACAAATTATTTTCCAAAAATGGTTACAACACTATTGCAATTATAGTAACCCTTGCTCCATTAATCTATCACAATTTTGCTCCACCCCTCATATCAAACAAATAGCATAGCCAGATCAGGCACCAAAAGTCACAGTTAAAATTGAAGAAATCCTATCACAATTTTTTTCATTTATGTAATTATTTTAGTGTTTATTCATCAAATGAAAATTATGAATTCAAACAAACAGGAGGAAGAGAAAAGAAATTACATGTGAGAGGGAGTTTAGGTATGTTGTTGCCCTTATGCAAGCCCCCTTAGGGATTTCTTAAATATAGGACAAGGTCCACAGAAGTTAACTTGGAATTAAAACTGTGCAGGTTAATGGCTGAGATAACTGAATCAGGTAAGGTATTCCGGGCTTTAACAACTAGCCTTCAGAAGTTGCGAATGCTCCAACACTGGAAGTTTTTAAGAGATTGGGCATCCATTTGTCTGAACTGGTATAGGGTTTCCTGCCTAAGCAGGGGGTTGGACAAGAAGACCCCAAGGTCCCTGAAAACTCTGTCATTCTGTTCTAAACTCTGTTACAAAAATTGAATTTACAGTTGAATTTGGATTGGTTTACATTAAGTTTAAAGTGGCTGTTCACACACGTTATATTTATGATTAAAGCTAAAAATATCATTTACAGGTAAAACATTTCTATGTACAATTTTGTATGCAATACCCAAATCTGACCACAAGCGTTGCAGTTCTAAACTATCTAAACTAAGAATTTCAAGCCTAGTAGCATAACACATTTAACAGATTAACAGAGTTGGAAGGGACCTTGCAGGTCATTTAGTCCAAGCAGGAGACCCTACATCTGCCTCTACCTAGGATCGAATTCACAACCTCCTGATTGTGAGGCAAGAGCTCCACCTCTAAGATATTCTGTTATGAAAGAGTGCAAGACTATTTCTGAACTCATTGATTGAATTGCGGCCCGATGTGTGTGGTAAGGATTCCAGACAGTTGAACAGTATTGTAGGATTGTCCTACAATTACAAAGAGCATGTGCTTTGTAATTATCACGTGAGCAAGAGGATGCTGCAAAGATCATAAGTGCAAAAAAATTGTCCTAAGTCACTTTTTTCAGTGCCACTGTAACTTCAAACAGTCACTAAATGAACTGTTGTAAGTCAAAAAAATACCTGTCCTCTTCACTACGGCAGTACTGATGATGTTACCTAGTTTGGATAATGAAATGTCTACAAGAAAACAACTAAGCCCATAGAGCACCAAACATCTCCCCTCCTGTCTCCTCCATGTAGAATATAGAATAGCAGAGTTGGACAGGACCTTGAAGGTCTTCTAGTACAACCCCCTGTTTAGGCAGGAAATCCTACACCACTTCAGACAAATGGATATCCAACATCATCTTAAAAACATCCAGTGTTGGAGCATTCACAACTTCTGGAGGCAAGTTGTTCCATTGATTAATTGTTCTAACTATCAGGAAATTTCTCCTTAGTTCTAAGTTGTTTCTCTCCTTGATTAGTTTTTTCCCATTGCTTCTTGTTCTGACCTCAGGTGTTTGGAGGATAGTTTGACTCCCTCTTCTTTGTGGCAGTCCCTGAGTTATCGGAACATTGCTATCATGTCACCTCCTTCTTTTCATTAAACTAGACATACCCAATTCCTGCAACCGTTCTTCATGGGTTTTAGCCTCCAGTCCCCTAATCATTTTAATTGCTCTTCTCTGCCCTCGGTCTAGAATCTCCACATCTTTTTTTTAACATCGTGGCAACCAAAACTGGATTCAGTATTCCAAGTGTGGCCTTACCAAGGCATTATAAAGTAATATTAACACTTCATGTGATCTTGATTCTATCCCTCTGTTTATGCAGCCTAGAACTGTGCCCAATCCTCAAGCTGTTTGCAAACCTCTCATACCTCTTCCCTTCTTGCTGAATTTCTTACGCGAGATCTTTCCCTATAAAATGGCTCTCTGAACAAAAGGACACCATTTGTAGCTATGCTGTTTGCACGTCCTGAATTTTGGCTCCAGGAGAAGATGGAATATTGGATATCATTTTTGTCCAGTCTGAGATGAGAGTTCACTACAGACTTGGCCTCCAACTGCTTGTCTTGGCAAAGTACTCGGTTGAGTGTTAAAATCATTATGGGATTGCCTAAACCTAAACAAACACCCACCTTTTCCATTTATTGCCAGGATGAAATGACTTGTTTAGTGTAGTATCTTGAGTTGTCAAGTTCTTCGGCTATGGAGACTAGAGATTTCTGCCTCCTGGCAAGTTCTGTACTGCAATTAAAAAGAACCCTCCTTATGGCATAGATATTGTATCATTAATTCTTTCTGCACTGTTTAAGGGAAATCTTTATTCATTGTTCGTATTCACTGTTTATATTTATATAGTCTCACACGAAGAACAATAAAGATAAAATAAAGATTAAAAAGAAAAATTTGTCCTATCTTTGAACATAATTTCTTTATGGAAACTATCCTTCGATGTGACTCTTGAGCTGCAAGCAGACAGTGAGCATGCAAGTAATCCTTTAGGACCACAATTGAGCTCAAATGTTTTTGTTCCTAAGTGAGACAGTGAAGTTAAGTAATGTTTGCCCCCATTTTGCAACCTTTCTTCCCACCGTGGTTAAGTGAATCATTGGCATCCTTCAATCTCAAAAGACTATGGCATCATGATTCCTTCCACACTGAGGGCAGATGCATTCTGTCCCCTGCCCAGCCCCCAGTTTTCACTAGTTCCAGGACTGCCTCTTTGCCTCAACCTGCCGAAGGTTATAGGTTTATTGGATTTATATGCCCCCCCTTCTCCCAAGGACTCAAGGTGGCGTACAACATAAAAGAAAACACATATTACAAAAATTAAAAGGGACATTAAATAAAGTATAAAAAAAAAAACCCCAATTGATATTTACAATAAACATTTAAAAATTAAATTAAAATTAACAACCAAATTAATCCTATATTTTATTCTATTCAGGCCAGGCCGGCTTGCTGGAAAAGCCAACTTTTTAGGGCGCGTCGGAAGGACCGGAGGTCGGAGATTATGCGAAGCTCCAGAGGCAGCTCATTCCAGAGAGAAGGCACTCCCACAGAGAAGGCTCTCCCCCTGGGGGTCGCTAGCCAACCCTGTCTGGCCGACGGCACCCTGAGCAGGCCAACTCTGTGGGATCGCACTGGACGGTGGGATGCTACTGGTGGCAGTAGGTCATCTCGCAGGTATTCTGGAGTGTCCTCTCAAGAGCACGAGGCCTGGGTAGATTAATGTGGAAGATAAGAGTGTTACCCAAGCAGCAGATTCCCCCCTTTCCACGTTTCTGAAATAGTCTAATGGAACGGCTGAGCGAATAACTGCAGTTGTTAAATTAGTAACATGGTTGTTAAGTGAATCCGACCTCCACATTGACTTTGCTTGTCAGAAGGTTGCAAAAGGTGATACACAGCAACCGTCATAAATATGAACCAGTTGCCAAGCCTCCGAATTTTGATCAGGTGACCCTGGTCATTTGTGTGAAAAATAGCCATTAGTTACTTTTTCAGTGCTGTTGTAACTTTGAATGGTCACTAAATGAATGATGGTAAGACAAGGACTACCTGTGTAGTAGAATTTCCTTATTGAAATTATAGTATAAAGATAGATTTAACATTGCTTGGAGCAGTGGATTTGATTTGCAGGTTTCTTCAGTTCCTCATTATAAAAAATTCTGTTCAAATTCTCCTCTGACTTTGGTAAAACGCGCGATCCTTCAATTTCGTAGCACACCTCACAATGCACAGGTTTGATTGGATAGCCCTCATGCTACCTTCCCTTTCAGTCATAAAAGCAATTTGGGAACATACTAAGACAAAATGAAAATCAATCAAGTTCTGATATATAATTTAAAAAGATTAAAGATCAAGACTGTTAAAAGCAAAGGGATGGAATACAGTTGGTTTATTTGATTGAAGTTAACATGTTCATGGAAGCATCATCACAATACAAGGTCAGCCTCTGGTTTACATGCCCGCAACATCAATGCGCATACAAAAGGGCCCATTTGCCATCTTGCTCATTTTGATGCTTCCTGCGTATTCCCAATAGTTTTGTCCCCAACCGTTAGCCATCAAATGTGTTGGGAAGGCAACCCTTACAATGAAAGTTCATTGTGTTGGGAATTCTAGGCACTGCAATCCCAAACAGATGCAGAGAGATCCAAATTAGCAAATACTGCTAGATCCAGAATGGTTTATGTGTCTGGAAGCAGGTGCTGTTTTGAGTGTTTGTCAAAGAGAGAGGTTTGATTTGATTAAAATGTGTTTTCTTTGGTATACCCCCCCCCAAAAAAAACAACCCTATAATCCTCTAGATATCATTTTGTATGAAACATGCTTAATGACAAATACAGTTTTCCCTGAAAACTGGAAAATGACATTTTTTGAAATATTCTCGAACTGGCAGCCAAGAACACCCAAGCAGTCTAGTTATCTCTAATTTTGTTGTTAACCTGCAGGGAGAGTATTTGATGCAAACAATCCACCCTACATAGATCTAACTTTCTGTACATTTCTAAACAAAACAGATTATTTAGCCCTAAAGGAACTGATAAAAATCCTTTAGAAGGATTGTGTACTGAGCTTGAGGAGGATTTATTATATCAGTAGGAATCTGAATTCATTTTAGCAGCTGTAATTAATCATATGGCTATGATCTGAGGTAGCTCAGCAGAATAAATCCAATTTGTGTCCCATCAGAGAGAAGAAATGTTTCCTATTTATGTCCTGTGAATTAAAGGGCCAATAATAAAATGTCCAGTTTAAATATCTCTAAGTACCTTTGGAATATGGCAATCTAATACATGGCCATTATTCAAATTTCAGACTCTTACTCTGCGTTGAAATGGTTGTGACACAACAAGAAAAAATAATATGTTGATTCTGAGCACCCGCTGATAACAGTCTTCCAATATGTAAGAGGCTGTCACAAAGACGAGGGGGACAACCTATTTTCTGAAGTATCTGAAGACAAGGCAAGAAGTACCATATTTTTCAGAGTATAAAATGCACCAGATTATAAGACGCACCAAGATTTTGAACAGGCAATTTTTTTAAAAAAGTTTTTGCACTCTGCAGACCTCCCAAAAATGGCCCCATTTTTGTCAAAAAAAAAAAGGCATGCATAGCCTTTAGGAGGTTTGTAGGGTGCTCTTGGGGGTTGGGGAGGTCAAAAATGAGCAAAAAAATGGTCCATTTCTGCCCTCCCCAGCCCCCAGGAGCACTCTGGAAGTTTCCTAAAGGCTATGCATGGCAATTTTGGTGAAGGGGGCAGGATTTCAGGAGGCCAAAAATGCTGTATTTAGTGTATAAGCCGCACCCAGATTTTCACCCTCTTTTTTGAGGGAAAAAGGTACATCTTATACTCTGAAAAATATGGTAACTTATCAAGAAATATCCAGACTAGAACTAAAAAGAAATTTCCCCACAGTGAGAATAATTAATCAGTGGAACGACTTGCCTCCTGAAGTTGTGGATATTCCAACACTGGAGGTTTTTAAGAAGAGATTGAATAACCATTTGCCTGAAATAGTGTAGGATTTCCTTCTTGAACAGAGTTTCGGCTAAAAGAGCTCCAAGGTCCCTTCCAACTTTGTTATTCTGTATTTTATATTCTTCTCAAAATAGGAATCGCATGTGGAGAAGGGATTTTCATGTTACAGGAAAACAGCTCATTTGTAGTTGAATGCAATTCTAAAGCTATTCATCTGATCATTTATGCTTACACCATAGTGAGGCATTTCTAATGCAAATAATGATTCTGCTCAGTGCAGTTTTTTTTTAAATCACAAGCTAAAAACAAGGCTCCTTACCTGTAAGTTTCAAATTACTATTCAAGGCACTCCTAACATAAAACTTAAGCCTTTGGGTAAAACATGAGCCAATTTTTCTTGCTTGCCCATTTTCCATCCCACATTTTTTTTAAAGTTTACGTCTATATTCATTCACATACAGCAATAGGCATTGGGGATGTTCTGAGTGAATTGCAACCATTGTATTTTTGTTATTTCAGTCTTGCTGCATGCTTTGATAGCATCTTAAAATGGTTGCAACTATTGTTGTAAGCATTTGTGGTCTGTTTATCCAAATATAATTCTTTCTAGCCCTCTGCCATTTGACAAATGGCAGATTACACCAATTACTCTCATCCTCAAGTGATAACCAAAGGAAAGCTTTGATCAATACAGCCTTATCGTCTGCTAAGTTTATTATCCTTCAATCAAAGAGGCAAATATTCTTGCCATGTTCAAATATGATAAGATGTGAAATCAAGAATTTGCAGGTTGTCTCAATCAAACCTCTGTAAGTACTCTTGGGAGATTTTGTTGATGTTTGACATTGTACAGTTGGGTAGAACCTTCTTATGCTAAGACACTGGACTTGTTGATCAGAAAGGTCGTCAGTTTGGTGGTTTGAATCCCTAGTGCTGCGTAACAGAGTTCCCATTATTTTTCCCAGCTTCTGCCAACCTAGCAGTTCGAAAGCAGGTAAAAATGCAAGTAGAAAAATAGGGACCACCTGGGAAGGTAACAGCATTCTGTGCGTCTTTGGCATTTAGTCATGCCAGCCACATGATCACAGAGACATCTTTGGACAGCGCTGGCTCTTCAGCTTTGAAACAGAGATGAGCACTGCCCCCTAGAGTCTGGAATGACTGGCACATTTGTGTGAGGGGAACCTTTACCTTTATGCTTCAAAACTTTGGGACTTTGCTTAAAGCTGATGGAGTTTGCTGAGATGACAAATTTGATTAAAGAACAGAATATGAATACTTCTGTTTCCACATAGAGACGGTTTCTGAACTTTGTGCTTGAAGTGGAAAAGAATGAAATTTTGGTTTTGGGTTTCACCGATTAGACCAGAGGTGTCAAACTGAGGGCCCATGGGCCAGATGTGTCACACGCAGGCCACACCCATCCCAGTTCCGCAAAGGGGAAAACATTGCAATACGTCATGTGATAGCAAGATGATGCCGCAACTTTGACACCAATGGATTAGACTGATAGACCCTTATAGAAATGGCTAGTTTATATTATTATGAAAAAAAACAAAAAGGTGTGATTTAATGCCAATGCCCTATTTTACTACAACAGAGAATTGGAAGTTTTTCTTTTTTCTAATCCTTCCTCACTGTTCTTCCCCCTCTTCCCCCACCCCCATTGTTTTCCTATTTTCTTTCATAATTTTGTATCTTATTTTATCTTATAACTCAATAAAAATGTTAATGAGGTAAAACCTTGGGACTTTGAACCAAAACTTTCATTGGGAGAGATAGCAGGAATTGTCACAAGAATTAGCAATAAGGCAACACATGAAAAAACGAGATTTTTGGCAGAAACAAAGTGGATTGGTTTGTAACTCTGGAGTGGAGAAATGGGCAATACAGATAGTCCTCAACGTATGACACTTCATTTAGCGACTGTTCAAAGTTACAACAGCACTGAAAAATAAGACTTATGACCATTTTTCATAGTTAACAAACTTTTCAGCATCCCCATGATCAGCTGGTCAGAATTCAGATGCTTGGCAACTGGTTCATATTTATGAACTTTGCTTTGTCCCAAGGTCATGTGAACACGTTTTGAGATCTTCTGACAAGCAAAGTCAACGGGGAAGCCAGTAAGTAAGTAAGTAAGTAAGTAAGTAAGTAAGTAAGTAAGTAAGTAAGTAAGTAAGTAGTAAGTAAGTAAGTAAGTAAGTAAGTAAGTAAGTAAGTAAGTAAGTAAAATCTTTATTACGGTCAAAGACCAGCAATACACATTAGTTTTTACACTATATTAAAAAATACTAACATTAAGATATAATTAAAAAGTATTGACATTAAAAGTGGATAATAACACAATGGTCCAGAGATTATTAGAGGGATGTCCAGATAATTGGTACAAGATGGTACTATACTTCTGTAGCCAATTTTTTTCTTATGGACATTGCAGCAGCACAGAACTTTGCCACTGCATACGTGGTAACTGGGTTAGTGTCCTGGAGGAGAAAGCCTAGATAAAAATTGTCTGCCCTCCCTGGCGATCTCTCTAATAAGGGGAGAATATGTGCAGACCTACAAGCTCTGTATAGCTCGCAGTGTAATAGAACACGTGCATTATCTTCCACTTCTCCTTTACCACATATACAGACCCGTTCTGCTATAGGTGTTCTCTTATACCTGCCCCGGGGGAAGCCAGATTTACTTAACAATCAGGTTACTAACTTATCAACTGCAGTGATCCACTTAACAACGGTGGCAAGAAAAGTTGTAAAATGAGGCAAAACTCACTTAACAACAGAATTTTTGGGTTCGATTGTGGTAATAAGTCAAAGACTACTTGTATTGTCCTCTATCCATCTCCTATTCACCTTCAAAATGACCTCAGCACACATTTTTCTGCTCTACTCCAGAACAGTGGTGGGTTGCTCCCAGTTCAGCCCAGTTTGGCCAAACCAGTAGTAGCAGAGGGAGGCTCCACCCACCTACCAAGACGCTTCTGTGCATTTGCAGAAGTGTCATGCGCACAAGCGCACGCAGGAGCATGCCCAAACTGGTAGTGAAATAATTGGCAACCCACTACTGCTCCAGAAGTACATCTTTCTTTCCTAAATTGCCTCCAAAGATCCTGTATGTTTCACCTAGAATGCTTCAGTAGAGTTTAGACTGATGTCGGCAATTCGCTCTGCAGGGGAATGACCACCTCCTTCAGCTGAGCCAATGATGCTTACAGTGCAATCTAAAAGCTGCTAGATTTTCCCTTACAGAAGAGCTGAAAGAGCACAAAAATTTTAACTTACCATGATGAAGGTTTGTAGTTTGAAACCCATCAGAAATGTTTATTCAAGTTTTGAATTTTTGTTTTCCTGGTAACTAATTTTTCCCTTCTGTTTTTTTTCAATACATAAATCTAGAAGTCCACGATTTTACTAGTTTACCAATCACCTGACATACGAAAAGGTTTCACACAGAGAGAGAAAGAGAAGTTTTGCCAACAGAGGAAATTTGGAGAGAAGTGCAGCAATCACGTGGAATGCCTTCTGTGAGGTCGCTACACTGCCCAAGCCTAAAAATACATGAAAATGTTGGTTGCTGGCAAAGTACTAATTTCTCTTGCAGCCAAACCAGAAGTGGAAGCATGGAATCCTATAGCTGGCTGGAAAGAGCCTGCTATAGGATTCCATGCCAGCAGGTCAACTGAAGCTCTGCAGATTGCTAAACTCCCTCAGAGTTTTCTACCATGCAAATCAGAAAGTTCACATAAAGAAGGGATGGCACTGGGTTTTTTTAATTATTGCTTTGATTCTTCTTAATCCAGGTTCAGCCTCTCACAACAGCAAATGGTGATGATGGAGATGCCAAGATGAGGACATGTTTTCAAGAGTTGGTAAGAAGCCATCTGAGAGCTGAAGTAAGGAGGTTGAGTATCTGAGTTCTAACATCCACAACTATGGATTGTCCTTAATTTCATATGTGGCTTTTGCCTTATCCTGATTCAGTCTTATTATTGAGATATCAATGTTTCCATCAGTATCCCTGGTGGATGGAAGGAAGGTCAGACTGATGAAATTGTCAAGGGACTGTTTAGGAGACTGAAGGCTAAAACATATGAAGAATGGTTGCAGGAACTGGGTATATCTAGTTTAATGAAAAGAAGGACTAGGGGAGACATGATAGCAGTGTTCCAATATCTCAGGGGCTGCCACAAAGAAGAGGGAGTCAAGCTATTCTCCAAAGCACCAGAAGGCAGGACATGAAGCAATACAGTGGTAGGTTCCGGATCCCGTCGCAACTGGTATGCTGCACACGGGGCTGGGCATTCTAGTTGGGCATGCACACTGTGCATGCATGCATACACCACCACTCTGCAACATCCAGCTGTTTGGCAGAGGCTGCGCGGGTGCAACATGTTGTGCACACGTGTGCAATTGGCTCGATGCATTATAAACAGGTATGGAATGTGGGTGGGCTGTTGGGCCAAACCAGTACAAACTGGTACGATGGCCACTGCTCCCAGCTACTACCAGTACAGCCGTACCAGGCCATACCACCCGGAACCCACCACTGAAGCAACAGGCGAAAACTAATAAAAGAGAGATTCAATCTAGAACTAAGGAGAAATTTCCTGACAGAAAGAGCAATTAATCAGTGGAACAACTTGCCTCCAGAAGTTGTGAATGCTCCAACACTGGAAGTTTTTAAGAAGAGATTGAATAACCATTTGTCTGAAGTGGTGTGGTGTTTCCTGCTTAAGCAGGGAGTCTGACTAGAAGACCTCCAAGGTTCCTTCCAACTCTATTTTTCTGTAAAGTGGTATTAGGGGCATGGTGTGACAAACCTCACATTTATTTATTTAAAACACTTACACAGCCAACCATCTTTCAAGCAACTCATTTTCTACATATGCCTCCATGCCACATGTCTATCCCAAAGGGGAAGAGCTTGATGCATAATTAAAATAGTTTTGCTACTCTGAATAAAGCAAGAAAATTGTGCAGCCCCCAATGTGCTAAACTTAAAGAACTAAAAATTACAATTAAAGGAGAACACTTAAATTTGACCTGATAATACAGAATGAAGCCGACTATTTTTAACACTGGACATATTGAAGGATATTATTGAACAATTGACTCAGAAATTAATTTTAAGTGTGTCTAAACATAGATTGCATTTATCTCAGTGTGACAAGACTGAGATGGATCTGAGAGTAGATTTTAAAATGTCAGGCTACAAGGATGATATGGAGAAAAATGCTATACTGGGCATACAAAGGAAACTGACTGATATCAGTTATACAAATAAAAACCAAGGAAGTGACCTACATAATTTTCCTAATTTTGATTTATGAAAGAGAGAGATGGGACAGACACCTCCTGATGTATTTTACTGGCCAAAACTGCACATGGGGGAGCCCCGCTGAGCCTTGTTTTCAGTCTCTCTGGCCTCCAGCAGCACTCTGCCGGCCAAAAATAGGCCACAGGGCAGCCTCAGCAGAGTGCTGCAGGAGGTCGAGGAGGCAGAAAACAGGCTGTGGGGCCCCCACACATGGCCCATTTTGTCCAGCAGAGGCACCAGGAGCTGGTCCTTTGATATTTCCAGGCTGGCCCCGCAGTCCAGATTTAAACACCCTGTGGGCCAGATCCGCCCCGCTGGCCTTGAGTTTGATACCCCTGTTTTAGAGCTTAAATAGTCATTTTTGACTAGTTGCCAAATTATTTCAGGACAAGCTTACACTTTAAATGCTCTACAAACTGCAGTTAAGGGCCAGAGATGGCTAAATTCTCATATGCGTTCCAAATATTTTTTTTCTTCTTCTTTTTTCAGAAGAGGTTAATGATGCTAAAGAGAAGAGGCAGATTAAATGTTCAATCAAATCATAACATATGGAAAATTCTGCCTGGTGCTGCATTCGGCAAAAACACTCAGACTTCCATTCTAGTGAGACTAGTATTAATAATAATTTATCCATCTGCTGCAGCTTTTCCTGGCAGATTCTGAATCTTTTATGGATACTAATAATTAACCCTCATGCCGCTTACTGCAGGAGTATATCATATTATGCAGATTTTGTAAAAAGGGATGAAACAAAGAGAAAACAGCAGCCCACACAGTTAATCTTCTAAAGGAGCCTTACAAATTATGAGCATGGAATAATGGGCTTCTAGCCATTCATGTCTTGTTTTCTACCAAGCTTTAGAACATGTCATAACTTTAATTATTTTTTTAAAAAATATTTTATTTAGACAGAAGTAAATTGTTTTGCCAAGCAAGATGTTGCATTCTGCTATCATTTTTATTTCCAGTAATGCCATTATGCTGTAATTACTCTAGGCATCCTTGGAAAAAAAAAATTGAAGGGTGACTGCTAGGAAGACTGCAGGATACAGTCAAAAAAGTCAAGATGGAGGCTGTGATGCCCATAAAAAAAGATGGAATTATGATCTCACAGAAATGACGCTGAGTCTAAGGCGGATGGCAGTTAAAAATAGGATAAATAAATATAAATAATATAAATATAAATCACCCCATTGCAGTCAGCTACTTGAATTTTGGAGACATACTCTGTGGCCATCCCTGGCTGCTGAAGTCTAAACCTTTGTTTGAAATTATGTCTCTGTCCTTAAAAAAAAAAGACTCAAGTAATCTAGGTTTGTAGAGAACAGCTGGACAGCTAGATGCATTGAAGAAAATGAACTCACATTTTGCTTTCAGGGCATTTGGATATTTTTGGGACTGGCCCCACCCCTCATAGTAGATGAATGTTATGAATGTATCTACAAGATGTTCAAAAAAAATCCAATTGAGTTATCTGCATATAGGTATTGCCCCATTGCGGCTTCAAACCATGTCTTCTTACTCTGCAACGATGGTAGCTTATTGTTCTGTTGTTTTGAAGGTTTTATCTTAACCCATATCTGTAGACTTAAGGAAAGGAGAAGAGCCACATAGGGTTCAGTGTATTCTGTAGATAGGCATGAGAGTTTGAAGAAGAAACAGAAACAACAGCAATGATTGCCAAGGACGTAAGTTGCATCATTTGGCGAATATAGAATGCAACACAATGCATCTCCAGTCTGAAAAACATGACCACATTAGAAAACATGATGAAAATCATGTTATTAGAAAACCCAGAGCTCACTTTAACAGCATTGCCAAACAAAGCATTAAGTGCTGTTAACCTAATTTTGCGAAGCTTCTTCTCCGGTAACATTGTACTGCAAACTAGATCATACAAAACTTTTGCCAGACATTCTCGAATACAGCTCATCTGCCTGGAATCCTGTATATCGGACATTAATACAATCGAGTGAATTCAGAGATATTTCGCGAGAAGAGTCCTCCACTCCTCTGCTCACAATAGAATCCCTTATGCCACCAGGCTTGAAATTTTGGGCTTGGACAACCTAGAACTACACTGATTAAGGTCTGACCTAAGCATAGTACACAAAATTGTCTGCTACAACGTCCTACCTGTCAACAACTACTTTAGCTTCAACTGCAATAATACACGGGCAAACAATAGATACAAGCTCAAGGTGAACTGCTCCAAACTCGATTGCAGAAAGTATGGCTTCAGCAACAGAGTGGTCAATGCCTAGAATGCACTACCCAACTCTGTTGTTACATCCTCAAACCGTCATAACTTTAACCTTAAACTGTCTAGCGTGGACCTCACCCCTTTCCTAAGAGGTCTGTAAGGGGGTGTGCATAAGTGCACCAGCGTGCCTACTGTCCCTGTCCTATTGTCCCCATTTATTTGTACCCATTTCCCGTGTTCATGTCCATGTTTATACTTAGAACTGCTATCTCATACATGTTTGACAAACTAACTAACTAAATAAATAAAAATCTTTAAATGCAATGTTATTTTTTTAATGCATCTCAGTGATGGAAAGGACCACACTCTGCAAATGCAAAACATTTCTCATATCTCAGTCCTTCCATATTAATCATGAACTTTCATTTCAGAATACTGGGGAAGGTGGGAGTTCTCAAATTGCTATCTCCCACCAGCCAATAAATCCGGCAGTAAGTTCAGCAGTAAATAAGGCATGCCTAAGCCTGCATCTACAGCAAATCCTCTTATGTTAAGCGTTCTTTCCAGTCACTAAAATTAGAGGTAGAGAAATACTCTTTGACCAGCCAATCTCTTTGTCTACTTTGCTAGTACATTTAGAAGGGTTTTAGAAAGACTAGGTTTAGAATGACTTCAGGATGCTCTTAAATGACTTCAGAAAAGAGCATCAGTTCCTGAAGAAAGCTGCTCCTAATTGCTTTATGGGCATGCATTCCTAATGAGTCATAATGAGTCAACCTTAGACAATAGGTTTCTCCTCATGTGAAAATGGAAAGTCCTGAGGTTTTTTGGTTGCTGTTGTTTTTTTTAGATTCAAAGGTTCTGGTAGCTAATAATGCTGCTTGAATTAAGAGAGGTGGCTGGCGTTTGGAAATCTACAGGAATCATTATCTGAAAATATGTTTAAGTCCAGAACAATGAGATAACATTCAGAAGTGAATCAAGCAGAGCTTCTCTACCCATCTTCCCAATTTAATGGAGCATAAGAAGGAGAAGTAGGTTCAGCACAATAAGACAAGATATAGAAGACTGTGTGACCAGGGGTGGGCTGCTGGGGGTTCACACGGGTTCAGATGGTCCTCTAGCTAGGATTCTGTCTCTGGCTGGCCATGCCCACCCCACCATGCTTTTCCCAGGAGTCTCCATGTGGCCCATTCATCATGCCAGGTATGGTAGGGCCCACGCGGAGGCTCAGGGAAGGGGGAAAATGGGCCTACCAGAGGTTCTGGAAGTCCAGAAACGGACCTGTTTCCAGCCTCCAGAGGGCCTCTGGAGCCCAGGGGAAGCAGTTTTCACCCTCCCAGAAGCTGGAGAAAAGCCTCTGGAGCCTTGAGAGAGCAAAAAATGGGCCTCCTGGAGGTTCCAGAAGTCCTGAAGCTGGCCTGTTTCCAGCCTCTGGAAGGCCTTCAGAGCCCAGGGGAAGCAGTTTTCACCCTCCCAGAGGCTCAAGGAAAGCCTCCAGAGCCCAGGGAGGGCAAAAAACACTCCCCCCATCATGGTGCAAGAGGCTGACTAGGCCATGCCCACCATGGCCACGCCCACCCAGCAATGGGGCAGCAAACCCCTTGCTGCAATTTTTGACTGTTGTGACTATAGCAAATTTCAATAAAAGTAACTGAAGTCTTCCTATGGGGTTGATTTCTTGGTCTGCTTATTTGTTATCAGTGATCTTATCCCAACCCACAATCTTTAACTTACCCCTTTTGCTGAGTTTCTAAACTCTGTTGAAAGCTGAAGTTCTTTCCTACTAAAAAAAAAATACTAGTTACAAGGGAGCATAAATGAAGAAGGGCTGTTGTCATTATGTCTAGCTTATATATCTTCATTATATCATATATTCTCCCCTTCAAGTAGAATCACTTGAAGTTCTCCCAACTAAATGACCTCTTGCGGGCAATGCTGTATTTGTATTTTTTACTAGAAGAACATAAATACAGGATGTCCTTTTTTTTAAAAAAAAGAAGAAGAATGATTTGTTTTGTAACTATACATTACAAGAACTCAATATTTTTAAAGTATCCCATCATATACACTGTCATTTAGAATAGCACAATCCTTGTTGATAGGAGCTGGTACGCATCCTCTCTCCCACATCCAAGTTTTGCAATGCAAAACATATAATTAATTTATTCTATTAATCCATAATTCATATGTTATTATGTTCTGTTTATGTACACCAAGCCATCAGCTTTCCCAAGAAAGGGACTTATTCTAAATGATCTCACATACGGTGATATTTTTGCAAAATATATCCAATTCTCTGAACAATATTAATGTCTCATTACAAGGTACATTAGCTAGATTCAAACTTCCAAGTAAAAATGGATGCAGTTCAACTTAATGTGTGGAGTAAGTATGTCTCTATAAATAATCCTGAATGCTTAAGGCATATTAAGAAGTATTAATTAAGGAATGTGCTCCCCCTTCAATAAAAGTATTTGATTAGATCCCAAACCCTTCTATTGCAAATGTTAATTTATCCAAATTACCATTAGAAAGATTACCATCAGAGAGCCAGTTTGGTCTAGTGGTTAAAGCACCAGGCTAGAAAACAGGAGACCATGAGTTCAAGTTTCACCTTAGCCATGAAAGCCAACTGGGTGACTTTCTGCCGATAGTTAGAGAGATAAAGAGAATGATAGAGATGATAGATAGATAGATGATAGATAGATAGATAGATAGATAGATAGATAGATAGATAGATAGATAGATAGATAGATAGATATGATAGAGAGAATGATAGAGAGATAGAGATGAGAGAGATGATAGACAGACAGACAGATATGATATGATAGAGAGATGAGAGAGAGAGATGAGAGAGAGATATGAGAGAAAGAGATGAGAGAGAGAGAGAGGGAGAGAGAGAGAGAGAGAGAGAGAGAAAGCCTCCAGAGCCTGGGGAGGGGCTCAGCAAAATTCCTTTGCTGTGTTACAGGTATGATTCTGGGGAGGGGCGAAAAACAGGCCTAGCGGAAATTCAAGAAGTCCGGAAACAGGCCTGCTTCCATCCTCAGGAGGGACTCCAAAGCCTGGGGGAAGCAATTTTCACCCTTCCAGAGGCTCAAGGAAAGCCTCCGGAGCCTGGGAAGGGTGCCACCGTGGTGCAGGAGGGCGACTAGACCATGCTCCCCATGGCCACCCCACCCAGAAATGGGGCAGCGAGCCTGTTGTTGCAATTTTTGAAACCCACCCCTGTGTAATAGAGTATAACCTCAGTTCCTGGTGCTAATATTCGGAGGGTGGTTTATGAGGATCGTGTATGGCTTGCTGCCTGAAAGTTGTTTAGTCCTGAACTCAGAGATTCAATCCAGTATTTCTTTGCAACAATAACTATTAACCCTATTCTGAAAATAAGCAAAATAAATGAAGCAAGGAGCCATAGCTTAAATAATTATTCTTGGGGGAAAAAGAAGTTGTGCAGTTCACCTGATGCATAATTAGAATTCTATGCTTTTTGATGTCGAAAAGTGCTTTAAAAGAAGCGTTCTTAACCTGTAAGGGCTCTCAGTGTAATTTCCAGCACTAAAACAATGTATCGCTACATCTAAGAAAGTAAGTGGAGCAGAAAAACAACAAAGAACAGTGTTTTCTATGAGGTATTTTCTTTTCCTCCCTCACATCCCATAATAACAACAGCAAGATCAATAGTCAATTGGAAGAAGTGGAATGAGAGTGACACTCAATGGCAGTTTCAAATATAAAACCTTTTTCTTCAAAAAAAAAAAAAGAAAAAGCTGGTTCTTCGGAGAATTGTGGTCTGTTCGTTGAACAGCCTGAAAGATATCGTCGTAATTTTGGAAATGGAAACGTAAGGCTTTCTTTAATTATTATGTCTTTAAAAAGCTGCAGCAACATATGCAACAGTGCAAGTAGTGTTGCTATATTTGTGTGTATTTTGTTCCCTTTTTCTAAGAATTTTATTGTAGACTAACTGGTGCTTTAGCCAACCACTTCAGTCATTTAAAAAGAAAGAAAGAAAATCCAGATTGATGCAGTTATCATGCTAATAAAAAACAATCAATAAGCAATATTGCCTACATGCTCAATAGCCGTGTTTACAGCCACTATGGATAATACTATTCTGGAAGGTATGTTTTGGATTAAAGTGGTGGCTAATATAACTTCATACTTACTCCTGCTGTCAGCGTTCCAGAAGAACCCAACTACAATTAAAAACTCAGAGCATTTTCTCAGTTCCCTTTTATTAGTGTAGCTATACTGGCGCATCTGGGAAAACCCGAATCTGAGAGTAAATCAAAAGCCCAAACCCAGCACCTGTACCCATCAGTCCATCACATGATCCAATCCCAATCTGTCCCAACTCAAAACATCACTTCAACCACTTTCCCTACAGGTGCAGAAACACCATGACCTTGACCAAAAAGAAGAATGCTATTATGTCTAACTACATTCCCTCTACTAAATCCCCCCCTCCTAATTTCCCAAGCACAAGAATGTGGCAGTGTGGAAGCTTCCGGTGTTAATATGGCTTCCAAAGCTGACACCTGCATTTAAAAAGATAAAGATTTCCCCTGTCCAGTTGTGTCTGACAGTGCCCATCTCCATTTCTTAGCTGAGGGAGGCAGCATTGTCCAAGTACATTTCCATCCAGCATGACTTTATGCCAAGGTGCATGGAACACTGTTACCTTCCCACCAAAGTGGTACCTATTTATCTACTCACATTTGCATGCTTTCAAAATGGTATGTGGACAAGGAGCTGGGGAAAGTAACCAGAACTCATCCTGTTGTGTGTCTAGGATATCGGCTTTCCAGCTGGCAAGTTCAGCATCTTTTTAACTCTGAGCCATTGCAGCTCCTGTATTTAATCATACATAAATAATTCTTTGTTCAGCGCTTCATGAAGATCAGAGAAGGGGATACAGGATAATGGGGAAGATGTATTTGATATGGGCAAGCAAGAAGTGGTCCAACCAAGATCATATCAAAAGAACCTTAATCATTCTTGATGGCTTGACACCTCTTTCCTTCCTCTTCTTTTGACGAAACATCATCGCAAGCAGCTAATTTGTTGAGCATTTTTCAGTGATGTCAAAATGTGCAAATAGACATCACAGTTTTTCCAAAGTAGAAGGAATGGAAAGGCTGCAAAATAAGAGAAAAACAACTTCTTTGTGAATTTGCTGAAAGTTCAGCAGTTTTGCTTCTTACAAAGACATATTGAGAAAAAGAAAAAATCAAGATGGCCGCCACAACTGTGTGATCAAAGCTCCACCTCTTTTGAACTTGTGCCTTGCTTTGATCACATATGGACAGTCCTCAATATATCCCACAACTGGGACCAGAATTTCCGTTGCTAAGCAAGGCATGGCCGAGTCACTAATGAATGGTTGTAAGTTGAGGACTATCTATATCACAACCTCCATTTTGACTTTTCTTGGTGGATTTACTGAAGATGCTGCTGCTACTAAAGGAACAAGATTGCTTCCACTATATTCTACATTTGTACATTCCCTTGTAAAGAAAGCCAATCCTAGAAAAAATTCTTTAGTGTGCTCTCCTCTTATTCAAATAAAACAAATGCTGCTCCCTCAACTTGTCTCTCAGGCATGTTGGGAGACTTTAATAACATATTCTTTAAAAATCTGTCTGCCGTTCAAGATGAAAAACAAAAATCACGACCAATATCGTTTCAGGCCATATCTTCTGCTGCCTCTGTTTTCAGAGTAATAAAGCTTCATCTATCTGCAGTTCATAATTCAAAAGCAAAAATGACAGCCAGCAAGAGGCATTATTGAGACCTCGTGTTGCAGAGGGTTTTATTTCTTTTCCTTACAAAATATATGGCTCTACTAAGATTTGCACCAATAGCATTCTCATTACCATCGTAAATAATTCAGTGATATTAACTATCCAAATTTGTACTGCTTCATGAAACATTTTTGCTATCCTCTTTGTAAAGAGGAGAGGTGACATTGAAATCCAGGACGTGAGCCTTGATTATGGATGAATCCTCAAATAAATAATTTTCTCAGTCTATTTATTATTGCTGAAGTCAAACATGCTCTATCACTTCCTGAAAACAGCAATCTACCAAATATAAAATAGCACTGCACTTAGCCTCAAAAGCTTTAGATATCACCACCCTTGGCCTCCAAAACTTATTACCAGAGATAGTTATTGCTGTTATTAACAACTAATATATGGTTAATAATAACACTGGAATAACTTAACAACTAATATATTGTTTAATAAGGCTTCAGAAAAATAATTAAACAAATGACAGAAGGGTAAATATATATACAGTATATATACATATATATGTGTGTGTGTGTGTGTTGTATTTGTGCTGATAAATAAATAAAGGGAGACTAGTATAGATCTATTTCAAGCTATTTAGCTCTCATCAGCTAGCCATAGGCTTAATGGGATTCGAACCTGTGCTGTATTACATCTTAGGCAGACGTCTTAGCCATTAAGCCACAGGTCCTCCTCCTTATCAGCTGAAGCTGGGGAAGAAGGTATATATTTAGTGTCACAACCCCTGGTATGCCCCAATTATGGGAGGAAGCTAACTGCTTCCATTATCTGTCAATCGGCTCATCACAAGAGTCCATCACGACAGAAACCCAATATTTTTACTGTTGCCTTTGTTATATTTGTGTTGTATTTGTGCTCATAAATAATATATTATATTATATATATATATATATATATATATATATATATATATATATATATATATATATATATATATATATACATACATACATACATACATACAGACGTACGTACATACAGACATACATACATACATACAGTATGTGTGTATATATATATATACACACACATACATATATACATACATACACACGCAATATATATATATATATATATATATATATATATATATATATATATATATATATATATATATATATATATATATATATATATATATATATATATAATATATATATATATATATAATTTAATTTTAATAGCCTTCAAAAATCAATGAAATAAATTCAAATTTAGCCTTTATTCCAGGCCAGTTAGCTGTATTGGTGGAAGCATCGCTGAGCATAACCTTAGCAAGCAAAGAACAATCCTAAATTTAGTAAAAACTTATAATTTAGAGAGACTGGAGCACATTTAGAGGCCAGATGAAGATAGAAACAACTTCTGTGCAAAGCTTGTTTGATGTGGACAATAAAGAATTCAAAGAATCAGAAAATATTCTGCTAGTAACTCAGAGATTGCTGTCTTGGGGAAAAGATATAATTTCTGCTATCCAGTGTCAAGGGTTGTATCTTATTGGTTTATGTTGATCTTGTCTCCCTTTTTGCTTCAGAATCAATACTGTTCAGTAAAATTTCTATCTAATTGCGTGAAAGATAATTTCGATGTTTCTTTTCATTTTTAGTGGTGAAGTTCTTACAGGCAGAGTGTGCTGTTCCTGCACTTCATTTGTTACATTATAGACAAAGTATGTGTGTAAATGTCCTGTTTTCATGTCAATCACCTCTCCAGGAGCCTCCAGCCCCTAGGTATTCCAACATCTAGTATGACAGTTTATCGGGAGGCCATTTCTCTTGTGGATTTTCTTTTCCATGTTCAGAAAACTGGATAGCCAAGAACTTTCCCAAGTGTTTGGAAGGTGTGAAGCAATATTAGCAGTAGTTCCCTTCACTCCTGCGAACAATGAAATACATTTAAAAAATGCCATGATGGGGATTTAAAAAGAAATCCTCAAGAAGCTTAAAACTATAGAAAACCTTTTTTCCATAAAAACGTTATTTATTAACTGTGGAATCCAGTTTCTTGTAGACTCTACATAACAATAAATGTCATCTTGATAAATGTCAAGAGAATGGACAAATTCATGAAAGAAAATCTTAGGGGCAATCGTCATGAGTTCTGATGAAAGTATAAATTCTTTAAAATCCTGTGAGTGGGAGAGAATGATGATCTTCATGTCACATGTACTGGTAAGTTCCCAGGGACATTTGGTTGGCTACTGAAACAAACAGGATGTGGGAATGTTCATCCTGTTATAGACACCAACTTTCCCATAGACGATCCTTTGCCTTTGCCCTTAATTGGCTTTACCCTTTGTCAAGCTATGGGGTGGTCTGGTTAGATGGACAGATAATGTCTTTTCTCTAAACAAGCAGGTCAATTTGGTCATCTTAGCAAGTTCCATCAACTTCACCAACCATTCCTCGATCGTAGGCATTGCCAACTATTTCTCTCATTCTGCTTACAATAATCTCATAGTGGTTGCCTGTGTGTGTGTGTGTGTGTGTGTGTGTGTGTGTGTGTGTGTGTGTGAGAGAGAGAGAGAGAGAGAGAGAGAGAGAGAGAGAGAGAGAGAGAGAGAGAGAGAGAGAGAGAGAGAGAGAGAGAGATTCAGCGTAACTCTGGAACGCCTTGAGCAATTTCAACCAAGCTTGGTACACAGATGACTTACTCTCTGGAAAACAAAATACTGTGGAGGTAAGACACCCCTAACACCCCTCAACGTATGTGTCCTGTTAAAATACAGCTTGTTGTATCTTAAAATGGCTTCTACTATTCTGCCGTAAAACGGCTTCTACTGTACACCGCCGTGGATTTGCCAAGGTAACGGCCTCACAGTACTCCACAAGGGGGCTCCTTCTGGTAAGGGGAAAAATCCAACATTAGAAATTATGTTTGGTCTGAACATGTTCCCCCTATAAATAAATACCCAGACAACGCCGGGTTATCAGCAAGTCATACATAAAAACAAAGTTCCATGACATTTTTCCAACTGTTTATCCATCAGTCGCAAGAAGAAAAGCTCTGGTTTTAGCTGCATATTAATCTTTAAAAGTTTCTGAAGCAATGTATTCATCAGAACTCAAAATCTTCTAGTATTTTTGCATTATCAATCATGATTAAAATGACCCTTCATATTGTTCACATTTTAAACACAATTTTGAAATACTTTTGTACATTCTAGATATTGGGTGTCATATAACAACAGTACATTATTTTATAAAAGTTCTCTTTAAGATTATAACGTAGTGTACATGTTAGCTGTCAACCACATATTTTCCCAGTGTTTCATCTGTATATTATAACCAACATTTTTAACTCACTTTATCATACATTTTTCATTTGTTCTTCTGTTTCAAATTTCAATAAAAGTTTATACATTTTAGCAATCACATGTTTATCATTTATGTACAATTCCATTTCAAAGTCAGTCTTAGGATATTCAGTACCATAAATTCTTTTGTCTTCTTTGTATCTTTTGATTATTGTAAATAGAAAAACCATTGACAATTATGTCCTGCTGCAATCAATTATTGTCTTGATTTTATTTTGTATTCCCCTTGACAGAATTCTATTATCTCACTATAAGTTAACCATTTGTATTTGCCTTCTTTATTTTTAATCTATAAATGCTTCTTGTACTGTACTTGTATTTTCAAGGGGTGTTTGCAGGCACAACTTGTATTTGTATCTATTCCATATTTTCAATATGGCACATCTAATAACCATTTGTTTGAAGTGGTATAGGGTTTCCTGCCTAAGGAGGGGGTTGGACTAGAAGACCTCCAAGGTCCCTTCCAACTCTGTTATTCTATTCTATTCTATTCTATTCTAATATACTGTAATGTTTTTTAAAATGTATATTGACCTTAACTTTAGTTGAGTTTGGATGGCAAATATCTATGCCATCCAAATCTCAGGTCCTGTTCTTCAAACCCTAAAAGTCTTCTATTTGTCAGCAACACCGTCTCTTTCATTCAAATCAATTACAAGCTACAAAATGCAATTTCAAATCAGGTAAATCCTCTTTCTTTTGCATCTTGCAACACCTTATATTTAACAAGGTTTTTTCTCTTATCATACAAACTTACTTGTTACTATTTTATTAATATTTATTTTATTTTGCCTTTTGCCACTATTTAAATAATAGTCCAGACTGGTATTGTATCAAACAAAGACATCATTTTGCCTTTATTTTTGGCAAAAGCAGCACTTTTTCTAGGCAAAAATACTTATTTTTATCACAGACTAGCTGATAACCCGGCATTGCCCAGGTATTTATTTATAGGGGGAAAATTTTCGGACCAAACATAATTTCTAATGTTGGATTTTCCCCCTTACCAGAAGGAGCCCCCTTGTGAAGTACTGTGAAGCCGTTACCTTGGCAAATCCACTGCGCTGTACAATAGAAGCTGTTTTAACGGCAGTATAGTAGAAGCTATTTTAAGACACAACAAGCTGTATCTTAACAGAACACTCACCCTAAGGGTATTTTTTTCCAGAGAGTAAATTATCTGTGTACCAAGTTCATGTATAGTTTAACATAATTATTTTGAAAAACATACAGTTCACATTTGTCATGGTGATATCCAAATATTTTACTTTTTTCTCAGTTTTCAAACCTGTTTTTTCATCAATTTTGTTTGTTTCTCTATTTTTGTACTTTTTATTAACATCTTCATCTTGAGCCGAGGTGGTGCATTGGTTAAATGCAGCACTGCAGGCTACTTCAGCTGACTGCAGTTCTGCAGTTCGGCTGTTCAAATCTCACCGGCTCAGGGTTGACTCAGTCTTCCATCCTTCCAAGGTGGGTAAAATGAGGACCCGGATTGTTGGGGGCGATATGCTGACTCTGTAAACCGCTTAGAGAGGGCTGAAAGCCCTATGAAGCGATATATAAGTCTAACTGCTATTGCTATTGCTATCTTCTGTTTATTAATCTTAAAATCTATGAGTGTACCAAATTCTTTTAATTTTCTCGTTGATAATTCTATTCCTTTTATTGGTAATACAAAATCAACATGAAGTCATCTGCCAATGACCTTAAATTATAAGTTTCTCTTTTAATCTTTACTTCCACAATGATCTTACCTTATCTTTATACTTATTTCAAGAACTATTTCAAGAACTAAATTAAATGGAAGAGAAGACCATCCTCTCCCTTTCTGTATCTCACAAGGTTTTCTTATATCATCATTGACAATTATTTCTGATTTCTCTGCAGTGCAGAACAATATTACCTATTTAATAAATCTGTCTCCAGATTTCATATTTTCCTAAATTTTGACCATGTGGTAGATGACTACTGGGCACTGTGACACTAAGGCCATACAATGGCAGTGGTGAGTATCCTCCATGGCATGTATGTGTGTATGTTTTCAAATTTACCAGTGGAACAGCTAAAGCTAAATGTCCCTTTCCTTTCCCCTTTCCCCTTTCCCTTTCCTTTCCATCCCCAAGTCAAATTAACTATAATTTTGTCAATCTCCTCTAGCACAATAGTAAAATTGTGCTGGTACGGTATTCCGTTGTTTATTAGCAACTAGGACAATTTGTCTCATTTTCCTCCCCTCTCCTTAAAATCAAGAGGTGGATTTTCCTGCTTTTTGTTTACAACAGAAATTACAGAGATCTGTGCCCTTAACACAAGTTGCTTATAGAGTTTAAGTACAGGTAGTCCTCAACTTACGTTCACAATTGAGCACAACAATTCTGTTGCTAAGTGAGACCTTTGTTAAGTGAGTTTTGCCCCATTTTTTACAAACTTTGTTAAGTGAATCACTGCAGTTGATCAGTTAGTAACATGGTTGTTAAGTGAATCTGGCTTCCCCATTGATTTTGCTTGTCAGAAGGTTGCAAAAGGGGATCATTTGCCCTTGGGACCCAACAATGGGTCATAAGTATGAATCACTTGCCAAGAATCTGAGCTTTGATCACATAATCATGGGGGGGGGAGGTGCTACAAAGGTCATAAGTGTGGAAAATGGCCATGTCACTTTTTCAGTGCTGTTGTAACTTTGAACAGTCACTAAATGAACTATTGTCAGTTGAGGACTACCTGTACAGAGCACCTAATGGCAATAATATGCATGTGCTTCCCTCACATAAGAGAATCATATTTGAATACTTGGGATTACAAGTTTCATTGAACTATTAATTTTCTGAATTATTCAAACTAAGGCTGCTCTGGATTGTTGGAAAATATGCTTTGTGTTAGCTGATTTTATCCCTAAACTACTGATATTCTGAGGCTTTTGCTAAAAAGCAGGTAAAAATGCAAGTAGAAAAAATAGGAGCCACCTTTGGTGGGAAGGTAATCCTGTTCCGTGCCCCTTCGGCATTTAGTCATGCAGGCCCTCAATGAAATCGAGTTTGATAGCTCTGGTCTAAATGGAAAAAAAAATTCATTATCATGAAGGGGTCCAAAGAAAACCCCATTCTTGTTATGGCAGTATAATTCAAGCCATGCCCCTTTGAATTGTGACATCACAAAAGGAATGCAGCTTTGCCTCTTGATTTTTTGGGCCATATTTAAAGATGCTGTCATTCCTTTAAGAGGCATAAAAATAAGATTTTTCTCTCTTTTTAATCAAAGTAAAACATAGAGTTTCTCTCAGTTTCTCTTCATATAAATTGGAAAAAGCCAAGAACTGGAATAAAGCTTTTTTCCCAGCTCCTACGTGCCTTTTTAGCTCTCTAGAAACTAGTTTAGCTGTAATTCAAACATTTCTCCTCAGATTGCTCTTTTAAAAAAAAAAATCAATCAAATTTGATTTTCTTTATTCCATCACAGAGACCAAAATAAGTACAATAAAAGTGAATGTCTTTGATCCTCAAAAGCCTCCAAACTAAAAATGAATATTCCACAAATAAAGAAAAAAAATTCCTGGATTTTACTTTTTAAATGATTTTTAGAGTTCTTAACATGTTTACTAGCATGTTTTATGCAAATTACTAAACAGTTAAAAGATTGTTTTTAAATAATCTCTACACTACTATGGCCAATTTGTTCTCGCTCTTCCTCTCCAGATGCTGTACTACAACTGCCATAATCCTTAACCACTGGGAATTATGGGATTTGTAAAACACATATGAAGAACGTGTTATGCTTTATGAAATATCTACAAATAATACAAGATAAATACTGCTGCATAGTCTACAAAAATCTTTAGTAACAAGGAGAAAGAAATGTTTAATTGGTAAATATGATAACCAGTTCATGAAACAGTATGGTGACTTTTCTGTAATGTCCTCAAATTATATGTAGATAAAAAACAGGAGGGAAATTTCACCATTTATAGCCCCATAACCAAGATCCCACAAAACACTCTATTTAATTCCAAATGTATACAATAAGGTTTGTTCTGACACATTTCAAATGCTCAATCAACCTTACCATTTTTTGCTTCAGCATTAACCATGATGCAGCCAGAGTGCAATATTGCTTTCTTTAAAACAAAACAAAACTCACAGTAAAAAAAGATAAGGATCTCTATTTTGCCTTCTCCATTTCTGTAACATTAGCTAGTAAGCATTTTAATTTTCCTTGATTATGTCCAGACTACGATGGTTGCAAGTAGACGCTTCCCTTAAGCAGAATATGTTCCTTAGACGTTCCAGATAATGGGAAGAAGTACTGACACGCCAGGGAAAGGTGGAGGAGTCAGCCAGACATTTAAAATATCATAAACGGTTCTGGTTCAAGAAAATTCCAGCTGGCTAATAGTTAATTCAAACCTGTTTCCCATCCATCGTTGGAGGTGCAATGGGACAAAACAGCAGTCTAGAAATGTGGTTGCAAAATATCTATTGGATCCGGGACAAAGAACTATCTCAGTCTTCTCTTGCCAGATTATCAGGAAAAGAGATCTGGGACATGCATTGTGGAAGTCTGGATGCAAAGACTCAGAAAACGAGGTCATCCCTATGTACAGGAAGCAAATGGAGGTTGTCATTGTTCATTAGGAACAAGAGGGTATTGTTAAAAGCAGTGGCAGTAGAAGGGAGGCCTAAGTATGGTACTGGCCAAACATTACTGCTTAGCTAATGGCCAATCCGACTGTATCAGCATCATTCAGATAGAAAGTCACACGAGAACATCCACGTAACATCTCCAAGCAAAGTGGCTCCATTGCCCAAAGTCCTCCAAAATCTAGGAGCTGAGTACTTTTGTAGATGTTCTTCTGGGAAATTGCAACTTGAGAGCTTTGTTTCAATCAACCAACCAATCAATCAGAATAGAGCTGGAAGGGACTTTGGAGGTCTTCTGGTCCAAACCCTGCTCAAACAGGAGAGCCTGTACCCTTTCAGATAAATCACTGTCTAGTCCCTTCTTTAAAACCTCCAGTGATGAAGCATCCACAACTTCTGAAGGCAAGCTGTTCCACTGGTTCATTGTTCTCACTGTTAGAAAGTTTGTCTTTAATTCCATGTGGCTTCTCTCCTTGATTAGTTTCTATCCATTGTTTTTTGTCCTGCCTGATGGTGCTTTTGGGAAATAGTTATAGCAGTTAGACTTATATACCGCTTCATAGGGCTTTCAGCCCTCTCTAAGCGGTTTACAGAGTCAGCATATTGCCCCCAACAACAATCCGGGTCCTCATTTTACCCACCTCGGAAGGATGGAAGGCTGAGTCAACCCTGAGCCGGTGAGATTTGAACAGCCGAACTGCAGAACTGCAGTCAGCTGAAGTAGCCTGCAGTGATGCATTTAACCACTGCGCCACCTCGGCTCTAAATAAGTTGACCCCCTCTTCTTTGTGCCTGCCTCTCAAATACTGGAATCCTGGTATCATGTCCCCGCTAGCCCTTCTTTTCTCTAGACTAGCCAAACCCAAATCCTGCAACCATTCTTTATATGTTGCAACCTCCTGGCCTTTACTCGTCTTAGTTGCTCTTCTCTGCCCTTCTTCCAAAGTCTCAACATCCTTTTTGTAATGTGGTGACCAAGGCTGGATACAGCATTCCAGGTGTGGTCTTTCTAAGGTTTTATAAAGTGGTTCAAATACTTCATGTGATTTTGATTCTATGCCTCTGTTTATACAACCAAGGATCGTACTCGCTTTTTTGGATGCTGCTGCACACTCCTGGCTAGTGTTTAAGTGATTGTCCACTAGGACTCCAAGGCCCAAGCTATTCAAAAAGCCTTTGAACAAGTGTGCTTGGCAAAGCATGTTGGCATCAGGAAAGCACTCCTCAGAGCATTAATGTTGCTGCGTCCTCCAGAAAGGCTGATGCAACCTCTTCAAAGGCTGTAGGCACATCTGTGTTTACGCACAGCTGCTTTACTGGCCAATACACACACAGAGCCAGCTAAGGGAAAGACTTCAAAGGAGTTGTGCTAACCCTTCCAGAGGACACACGATTACTTTTAAGGCTGCTTTCTAAGTGCCAATGATCTTTTTTCGTGTTTTGTTCAGCAGAGCCCTGCAAACACAATAACAATGGGCCTTTCTTATCCTAACTATGACCTTCCTTGGACTTCACCCTGCACCTCCTACCTTGCCAATTGCTATTATTCTGTTGCTTGGGAATAAGTTATCTCCATCCTGAAGAACTTAAAGCGCCTTTAGCCTGGCTGTTTGTAAAGTTGAAAGCAAGATTTGCATATTCTTCTTTGGACAAAAGGGTCTGGTTTTAATTGTTGGGATTAATTTAGACCATATGCGCTGAACCTTAAGAGGGCTAAGGTTTTTTTAATTCAGGAAAATGTAAAAAAAAATCAGAACCTTTGCAAGTCTCGTTCCGATTTAGCCCCATAACTACATTTATTGGAACAGAAGTTACAGTATATTGATCTTCATTAAAGTTTTATTTGTAGGATGGGAGAGACATAGATTCAAGTCCATGCTCAGCCATTGAAACTTATTTGATGACTTTGAGCCAGTCATTCATTCTTCATTCCAACCTACTTCAGAAGGGTTTTTACTGAAAAAATGGGAGGAGGGAATGCTACACAGAACCGTAAGCTCTTAGAGGAATGGCAGGGTATCAGGGGTGGGCTGCTGGGGGTTTGCAGGGGTTCGGGAGAACCTCTAGCTAAGATTCTGTGCAGTTCAGAGAACACTCAAATCCCACTCCTGGCTGGCCCCGCCCACCCCACCCTGCCTCCCAAGAGTCCCCACACAGCCTGTTTTGGATGCAGGTAAGTGCAGGGCATGTGCAGAAGCATGGGGAGGGTGAAAAATGGGCCTACTGGAGCCCGTTTCCAACCACCGGAGGGCTTCCAGAGCCTAGGGCAGAGGTGGGTTCCTACCAGTTCGCACCTATTGGGTAGAACCGGTTCGTCAAATCTACCGAACTGGTTAGAAGAGGTTCCACCAGTGGACCTGGAAAGCAGGCCACACCTACAGAAGAGGTTCCAAAAATTTTTGAAACCCACCACTGGTCCTCGGATATGATTATTCTACACTATCATGCTCATATTTATAAAACTCAGTGCCTCTGTGAAAGGTAAGGATGGCTACTGCATTTGTGGTGCAATAAGAACATTGTGTGTGTTGAAGTTGTTTTAACGCAAACCAAAGAAGCCTTTTAAAAAACAAGTTTACATCATATTCTTATGCATGCCAGTGCTGTGTGTGAGGTAATTTAAGGTGGTTCTGACAAGTGTCATCGGCATCGTCACATGGGCGGCAAGCCACTCCCATCCGATCACATGGGTGGCAAGCCACTCCCACAAAGGAGGCCACACCCACAGAGTAGGTTCAAACAATTTTTGAAACCCACCACTGGCCTAGGGAGGCCGTTTTCGCCCTCCCAGAGGCCTGAGGAAAGTCTTCAGAGTCCGGGAAGAGCAAAAATGCCCCACCTGCCGTGGTACAGGAGTCTGACTAGGCCACATCCACTATGACCACACCCACCCAGCAACCAAGCAGAGAACTCCTTGGTAAAATTTTTGAAACCCACCGCTGCAGGATATATATATATATATATATATATATATATATATATATATATATATATATATATATATATATATATATATATATATATATATATATATATATATATATATATATATATATATATATATATATATATATATATATATATATATATATATATATATATATATATATATATATATATATATATATATATATATTTTTAACTGTACCAGTATTAAGAAACTGTCTACAACTCCATGAAAGCCAAGAAGGGATAGGAAAGCTTTTGAGTTGGATGGGCAAATTTGAAATATTCAAAAATGCTGTGGACACTCTGACCACTGTTACCATATTGGCTATGACCAATAACACAACTATTTCCTATTTAGTTATTATTTTATTCTTCTGCAATCTGGATCCCCCCAACTCATAAAAAGTCAACTGGTGAAGACACTAGCCCTCTTGACCTCCCCTTAAAATCTTTACTGTCATCCCCCTGAGCTTTATTTTGGTTATCTAAACATGGTTCACTTCCAAATTCAAGCAATGGGGTATTGCCTGCTAGTTATATTTTTCTAAGAATGACTATAAAGCCTATAAAATCCCTTTTACCCAAACTAAGTAATATAGGTATTTGGTAATAATAGAAAGCATGGAAATCCTTTTTCACAACTACTACAGCATGTTCTTCGAGCCAAATCTCGCACATGTTTAAAAGGGAAAGAAGGCAGGAGCATGTTTTCCTTATTTTGATTAAAGTGTCAGAGCCTGTGGATGACTCTGTTCCTCTGTTACCATCAAGACAAGATTCTTTTGATGGGGCACAGTATGTCCAGCGCACCAGGAACTGTGTTTTCCCAATGTGAACTTAAAAGTAGCATATTGTTTGAAGTCAGTCAGTGAGCTTTTCATTGCCACTACTTTCTAATCACTTTTGAGAGAGGCTACGTTTGCACACATTCCTTGAAATGAACACTTTGCTTCATCCCCAAAGGCATTATTTCCACCCTCAGAATAAAGAAAGAGACAGAATAACAGAATAACAAAGTTGGAAAAGATCTTGGAGGTCTTCCAGTCCAACACCCTGATTAGGCAAAAAAAACCACCATATTATTTCAGACAAGTGGTTGTCCAATCTCTTTTTAAAAACTTCCAGTGTTGGAGCACCCAAGTGGTTCCACTGATTAATTGCCTAACTGTCAGGAAATTTCTCCTTAATTGTAGGTTGGTTGTCTCCGTGATTAGTTTCCATCCATTGCTTCTTGTCCTGCCTTCAGGTGCTTTGGAGAATAGATTGATCCCCTCTTTTTTTATCGCAACCCCTTAGACATTGGAACACTGCTATCATGTCACCCCAGTCCTTCTGTTCTTCATTCTTTTGTTACATTTACTTTCCCAGCATATGAAGGGTTTCCTCCTACAACTTTACCACCTATAACCCTGTGAGATCTTCCATATTTTAGACTAAACTCCAACCAATGATGGGTTCATGAATGCGTGCAGCGTGCACATGCGTCCTTACCTCTTGCGACGCCTCAGCAAGCCTCTGCGACACTCCAGCTGCTCGGCGGAGCGTCACACAGGCACCGTGCACTCAGTTCACATGCGTGGAAGCGCTGAAGAGCTCAAATACGGATAAGGAGCTCAGGCAAGCGGGTGGGCCCTCCGGAGCACCATACCAGAACGGAACTCGGTGCTCTGGGCAGGCACCAGTATGCCCGTACCAGCGCATACCGTCTGCAACCCACCACTGACTAGACCACAATGGTACCCAGCATCCCTATTTTTTTTATAAAACTATCTCTGTTAGCCTATTTAAAGTTGTCAACAGTCAACAGTTTGGTTTAGGGAGGCAGATTTAGAGGACTCATTGCAACACACACACCCCAAAAATCCCAAAATTCAAAGAAAAAAAGCTTTCTATGTTAGCAGTTTTCCAAGGGCTGTTACAAAGAAGAAGGATTCAATCTATTCTCCAAAACATTGAAGGCAGGACAAGAAGCAACAGATGGAAACTTATTTTTTTAAAAAGATCCATCCTAAAGAGAAATTTCCTGATAGTGAAAAGAAGTAACCAGTGTCAGGGGTTGTCAAACTCAAGGCCTTGGGTCTGGATCCATCTCACAGGGTGCTTAGATCTGGCCTGTGGGGCCGCTCTGCAAAGGCTCGGCCCATGGTGTCTCTGCCAGCAAAAATGGAGCTTGGGAGGGCTGCCAGTCACCCGCCTGAGCTCCATTTTTGCTGGCAGATAGTTCTAGGTGGCTGTCACAACTGAAAATGGAGTTTGCAAGGACCCCGGGCAGCCCTTCCTAGCTTCATTTTCACTATCAGAGGGTTGCAGGAAGCCATCGCAGCTAAAAATGGATCTCGGGAGCCCATTTTCACTGCAGAGCACTTAGGCCACTACAGGCACCCCTGATACAGCCCCGCCTAGATTGAGTGTATGAAGTGATCTTTTAATCTGTTTTTATTCTCTCTATTTTAATTTTTTATTTTGAAATGTATTTCTGTAAGCTGCCCGGAGTCCTTCGGGATTGGGCAGCCTATAAATTTATTAAACAGTTAAACAGATACAAGTGACTTCGAGCTGGCCACGCCCACCCTGTGTCAGCTTTGGGAGCCATATTAACACTGGATGCTTCCATGCTGCCACATTCTTGTGCCTGGGAAAGCAGGAGGGGGGATTTAGTAGAGGGAATGTAGTTAGACAAAGGAGCATTCTTCTTTTCGGTCAAGGTCGTGGTATTTCTGCACCTGGAGGAGGAGGAGTGGTTGGAGTGCTGTCTCGAGTTGGGACGGATTGAGATTGAATGAGGTGATGGACTGATGGTTGCAGGGGATGGGTTTGGACTTTTGACTTACTGAGGGAAAGCCCGGAATTCTCAGAATTGGGTTTTCCCAGATGTCCCTGTATATCTACTCTAACAAATGGGAGCTTTGAGAAAATGCCTGTCACGGAGTTTCATTGGAATTGGGGTTTTAGGGACGCTGACACCCTGGCCCCTGAGGTCAAACACAATCTCGATGGAGCCCTAAATGACACCCCTCACATAGGATCTCCTGCTTGAGCAAGAAGTTAGACTAGAAAACTTCCAAGGTTCCTTCCAACTCTGTTATTCTATTCTGTACTACATGCTTTCAAAAGTTGTTTGGAAATATTGTGAAATGAGTAGGACTTTGTACCTGTTAGAAATAGACACAATTGCATTCCCACTTACGTTGGTGCTGCACCATAAGTAATAGCACCTTGGCCAATTTGTATGCAAAAGATCAGAACCGAATGTACTGACGAAGTGTTTCACATAATACATACCCCCCGCTATCCCGTGCACTATGTTATTATGTACATTCAGTACACAATGTTAATAAATGCTAGTTATCCATAAAGTGCGCTGATGGACGTGCTTTTCCTATCTTTTCTTAATGGCTAATAGAAGCCATTAACAGAGACTTTGCTTACAAGGACCACCACTTCGGGTTATTTGCATTCCTCTCATTCAAACTCCACATGTGAGTTGCTATACCCCACCATGAACAATTTAAATCACAAATAATGTCATCACTCAGCACTAATGGATTTGTGGCTCATGGATCTGGAAAGAGTTAGTGGGGGGGGGGAGGAGATGTTTCATTGTAATATATTTCCTTTGATTTTCATATTATATTTTTGACCTGCAACAGGCCAGATATGGTTCAGATATAAATTCCTTTTCTCAAATCATGGGGGGAAAAAACCTCCAGGAGATTTCATGAAGGTCTAATGCATTAATTTTCTTTTTAAAAAAAGATTTGTATTATATAAATTAAAAATTATATGAGGTAAATTCCTGCCATTTCCAATATAATTGCATTATATACATTCCTGCCATTTCCAATAATTACTGATGACTATAAATTAAATTAAATTAAATATAAATTAGAGGACTGGACTTGTTCCACTTCAATATTTTGATTGAGGACTGAGTTTGTACCATAGAAGGAAACATGTAGATGTGATGCATTGTGGTTAAAATCAGAAAGTTAATAGTAAGACACTACACACATACATACATTCATTCATTTAGGCTGAACAGGAACATCTAAAGGGCCAGATGTGGTCCAAGGGATGTAAAATGCCCGGGTCTAATCTAAGATGCAGAGAGAGAAGGACTGACTCAACCAATGCTACCAAACTTATAAGCCAGATATTAATGATAGCCAAATACTATGTTTGGGGGCACCACATCTGAAAAAGTATTTGGAGAAACTGGAACAATGGCAATTGTAAAGTTTATTAATTATAAATTTATAATTTATGAATGAATTCTTAATTTAGAATTTATAAATTAGTAACCTAAGACTATCACTAAGTGTTGTATCTTATGATTACCTATCTCCTCCCACTTATGACTGTAACCATGTTGCTTGTATTTTTACGATTTATATTGTTCTGTTTGTTTCCTAATATGATTTGATTGCTTATTAGTAACCTATGACTATCTCTAAGTGTTGTATCTTATGATTCTTGATGATTCTTTTTTTCCTTTTTTCCTTTGATGCACACTGAAAGCATATGCAGCAAAGACAAATTCCTTGTGTGTCCAATCACACTTGGCCAATAAAGAATTCTATTCTATTCTATTCTATTCTATTCTATTCTATTCTACTCTACTCTACTCTACTCTACTCTACTCTATTCTTCAAACATTAGCCTTGAGAAAAGACATTGGGATTTTTTAATTGTTTAAAATTTATTTATTTGTGTGTTTATTTATTGAACTTATAAAGTCAAAAAGGTAAAGATATCCCTTGTCCAGTTGTGTCCATCTTTACAGGGTGGGTGTTCCTCTCCATTTCCTAGCTGAAGCCAGCATTGTTGGAAGATAATTCCATCATCATATGGCCAGCCTGACTGTACACAGAGGATCAAGGAATGCTGTTGACTTCCCATAGAAGTGGAAGCTGTTTATCTACTCACATTTGGATACTTTGGAACCGCTAGATTGATAGGAGCTGGGTCAGGAATGGAGTTCACCTCCTTTGTGCAATGTTTGAGTCTCGAACTGCCAACCTTCTGGTCAACAAGCCCAGTATTTTAACCGCTAGGCCACCATGCTCTCTTAATTGCTATGCCACCTAAATTTATAGAACACTATCTCCAGCCAAACATGGTTACATCAAGGAATCCCCATTTGTAAATCCTTTGAATATGCAAAATGACAATATGCACTTATCTCTATTAAACATGATTGGCATTTCATTTTCAGGCTGAAACTGGAATGACTATATAATTCAGGCTCTCTCTTATTTTTTCCAGCCCATTATTTTAATATTATTGATTCATAAAGACTTATTGATTACTGAATTAAACATTTAGAAACTTATATTTAAAATTACTGTTTTAATTATCCCGTTTCCCTTAAAATAAGACCTCCCTGGATAATAAGCCCAGTCGGGCTTTTGAGCGCATGTGCTAAAATAAGCCCTCCCCAAAAAATAAGCCCTCCCTGGAAATATTGCAACGCAGCAGCAGCCATGAGGTGACCACGCTCGCCACCTCCTGCACCTCAAAAATAATAAGACCTCCCTGAAAATAAGGCCAAGCGCTTATTTTGGGGTCAAAAGAAAATAAGACCCTGTCTTATTTTCGGGAAAACACAGTACTGGTATTATGTGAAAGAAAGAAAGCCATCATTAAATCCCATTTTTATTTACTCTGTTCCTTTAATTTTCCTAGAAGTCTTTTCAATATTGTGCGCTTTTAATCTGCTAGCCATATTTGATTCTCTCACTCTCCTTTTCTTCCTTTTTCCCTGCCCTAACCCTTTGTAAAATTCAATTTGCAACCTGTTCCGGTCTTCCTCTGTCTTTTGTATGAGTTACATCTTGAAATCACATTAATCAAACTCCCATTACTTTGTTCTAATTTCACCTACCATCATCTAGGGTAACTAAATTCATTTGTTTGGAAATGGTCTCCTGAGAGTTGCTTAATGAAGCATAGTGGAGTCTTGCCAGACTAACAAAATGGGGCGGGAGGGGAGGGGAAGAGCAGGACAAACCAAGTGTTAATTCTCATGGAGGGAGGAATCTTGTAGAAAAGTGGCATCTTCTCGGACTGCTCCCACCATTGCACTACACACAATGTGGTGGTGAGGAATAGACCTTGCAGACATGTAGAGGAGACATTTTTCACTGTAGGGAATTTCTATTCATTCCATGTTTTACCTCTCAGTGACTTAACAGTCAAGGAAAGAAACCTAGCGAAGGACCTGCCCTAAGGAATTAAACTGTTAAAAGTTTGCACTTCCAGACTTGCAAGATTGATGTTAGTCCTCTCAGATAAAAAAGACTGGAAACATGACAAAGTGAACTAACTCCACTTTAATGTAAGGCCACATTAAGAGAATCTAGACTTTAAGTCTAGACTGCAAGACCATCCATTGGGAAGAGAGAAAGATATTGCGCAATAATCAAGGAGATTTTGGCATGTGAATCTGTCTTGGTAGTTGAGCTACAAAACTGTCTTTGTCTGGGATCTGTTCCCCTTTTTTCTGCTCCTTTTGGGAACAAATGAGGATCCTTATTTATTTATTTGTTGACTGTACCGTATGCACATTCAGAAGCTCAAGGTGATCCTACAACATTATCTTCTCCCATTTTCCCTACAATCTCGCTCTGAAGAAGGTTGGACTGAGGGAGAAAGGCTGGACTCCAAAGTCATTTCCATGGCTGAGAGCAGATTGGAATCTGGCTTTCCCAGTGCCCATAAGTGCCATGGTGGCACAGTGATTAGAATGCAGTATTATTGCAGGCTAACTCGCTAGTAAATGCCAGGAGTTAGATTCTTTTCTTATATAAATAGAATGACAGAGTTGGAAGGGACCTTGGAGGTTTTCTAGTCCAACCACTTGCTCAAGTAGGAAACCCTCTACCATTTCAGACAAATGGCTGTCCAATGTCTTCTTACAAACCTCCAGTGATGGAGCCCCCCACAACGTCTGGAGGCAAGTTATTCCACTAGCTAATTGTTCTTACTGTCAGGAAATTCCTCCTTAGTTCTAGATTGCTTCTCTCCTTGATTAGCTTCCATCCTTTGCTTCTTGTTCTGTCCTTGAGTACTTTGGATAACAGGTTGACCCTCTCTATTTTGTGGCAGCAAAATATTGGAACACTGCTCTCATGTCACCTGTACTCCTTCTTTTCATTAGATTCGACATACCCAAGTCCTGCAAACGTTATTTATACATTTTAGATTCCAGTCCCCTAATCCTCTTTGTGGATCTTCTCTGCCCTCTTTCTAGTCCAACTACTTGGGAAGAACCTGGCCCAGGAAAACTCAAACTGTAGAGGTTGTAACTGAGTGTTGTGAACAGTGCAGGAAGAATCCTGTCTTGGTCCTGCCGTGGTCTTCACAGATGGCTCACCAGCCCTGAAATGGACTAGAGATCCCATCAGCCAGTTCATCTGACCTCCAGGGAGGCCGAAGTTGGCTCATTCAGGCGACAGAAGCCCCCATCTGCCTCCCTGCCAGCTAATTGCCAAGTCAGCTGGGGGTTCAGGGCACTTGGAACTGGATGGCTCAAGGTTGACTCAGCCTTCCAGCCTTCAAAATTCAGTAAAATGAGGATCCAATTGTTGGGGGCAACATGCTGACTCTGCAAACTGCTTAGAGAGGGCTGTAAAGCACTGTGAAGTGGTATATAAGTCTAAGTACTATTGCTATCTAATAACCCAACCACTACCCTGCCTCAGGCTTCCTGATTATGTGCTGGAGTGAAGTGGGAAGAATCCTAGAGTAGGCAAATGAAAAAAACAAAGCTGTGGGAGAACTAGCCTAGATCCTATTGTCTTCCAAAAGCCTTTGATGCATTATTTTTCTGGGTAGAATTTCCACTAATACCAATATGGGAATTTGCGGAGGCTCCCAGGAGGGTGGATAAATATGAAAGAGCTGCAGTCTAAATTGACATCTGCACTGAGGATAGAAAGAGGGAAAATTTAAGCCGAAATTAAAATGTGCAGCATTCCAGGCATTGTTGCGATCCTTCACATGGCCCCAAACATACAAAGGAAAGACAGCGCCTTTGATGTCTGATAATGAGAACTGCAGCTTAGCAGTAAATTGTTTTAATTTGGTATTTTAAAAAAATAACTCGAAAGAATTTGGAATGAAATTAGGGGAGGAGGGGAATTCCTTAGGATGGCTTGAAGTCAATAGGGGTTCGCATCTATAACATGTCAGCTCGCAAAGCAAGAAACATCATCATTATTTTTTTTATTAAGGTAAAGGTTCCCCTTACTCATATGTGCTAGTCGTTCCTGACTCTAGGGGGCGTTGCTCATCTCCTTTTCAAAGCCGAAGAGCCAGCGCTGTCTGAAAACATCTCTGTGGTCATGTGGCTGGTATGATTCAATGCCAAAGGCACACAGAACGCTGTTACCTTCCCACCAAAGGTGGTCCCTATTTTTCTACTTGCATTTTTACATGTTTTCAAACTGCTAGGTTGGCAGGACAAGTAACAGGATCTCACTCCGTTATGTGGCGCTAGGGATTCGAACCGCCGAACTGCCGACCTTTCTGATCGACAAGCTCAGAGTCTTAGCCACTGAGCCACCATGTCCCTCCATTTTTTTTTTTATTAAGCACATTTAAAAATCAAGGAGAAGGAGAAGGGTTTTAGGTCTTAAGACGCATTGACACTGTTTACAATTAAGCATTCTTTTCGGAATTTTTTTTATATATATAAAAAAATAAAAAAATAAGAAATAGTTTGGCTTTTCCATGGAAAACCACATCTGAGTCCCCCAGACATAAATCTTTTATTATATCGTCAAGAAAGCAACTGGAAATGGTGCAAGAAGGCGCCACTGATAAAATGTAAGAATTCCCTTGGTATCATCTGGATGAGCTCACTGTTGGTGGGAGATAACGGAGTATGTCATGGATACAAAACACTAATTCTGCTCTTGCAGTTTGTGGCAAAGAAATTCAACACCACAAGAGCACATTCCACAGCTCTATAGATAACACATGGACAATTCTGTCAACCCGTAGCCCATTTCCAGAAGTTAACTTTTATTTTTTTGGCTTGTAGCGCTGGTACCATAGAGTATGAGGCTTGGCCACAAGAAAGCAGGAATTGTTCTTTTTCATCTGGTTGTAGGTCAGAGAACCAAACGGAACAAAAGACACTCTGGAAAGCTGGTTCGTGTATTTTGATTGCTTTTCTCCACATGATTGCTTATGACAGGCTCTGGCCTTTAGAGGAGACTGGAAAATCATTTGTGCAATTGGGGCTCAGCACAAGGATAGACTATATACCTTGTGTAGAAATGCAAGAAACGAGAGTTCAGTTCAGAGGAAAAGCTGCACACTCAGTTTATCTCTGTTATTCCGCAGATAATAGCACTGTAACCATGTTTCTCCCTGCTTCCAAGTTTTATGCCTAAACTGCTGGGCATTCCAGGCTGGTTCAGAAGTTTAATGTGTTTATTGACAAGATCAAACAATGATGAATCATCTTCTTTTAACAACCCCATAATCCCTTGCGGGGTGGAGTCTGGGCAATTGAATGGAGCTGAGTGTTTACTGGCCGAATGCCCTTCCTGTCACTAATGAGGAGTTATATTCAGCAGATATATTCTCAGGGTGCCCAGAGAGAGAAATATCTGCCTCTATCTAGGATTGAACTCCCAGCCTCCTGATTGTGAGGCGAGAGCTCCACCCCTAGGCCACCGCGCTACTCAAGATCAAGTGATGAATGGTCCATAAAAAATTGGAATGTGTAAAGGAGATAAAGGAGACACTTTTTCTCATAACACTATTTTCTTACTAATTTTCCCAGCTTTTAATCTTTGCTCTTCTCTACACCCACATGCATGTATACACACACATATAAATACAGACATTTACAGAGTGTGTGGTTTGTGATAGCACACTGCAGTAGCTTTTGCAAACTTTTATGAGGCAGAATGTTGTGCAAATCCAAGTGGACTAAATATGGTTTCTTATCTTCTGTAAAGAGGCCTCTGTTTTGCGTTGCATTCCCTCCCTCACAAATGCATGCACACCCAAATACATACATAGCCATAATGGTTGAATTAATGCAACATGCTAGGTTAAAATGTAGTTGGTAATGTAGTTTTGGCTCAACATGTCATGTGAAGCCTCTGACCAGAGAGATCAATATATTCTGTATTGGTAATGTCCCAAAGGTGCTTTTTCAAGAGGCAACTGCGCTTTTAGTGACTCGCTAAAAGAATGCAAATGACCAACTGTCTGCAAGAAGTATAAATCCTTCCATTCCCCACCTTCCAGTCAGAACTGAAGAAGCTTCTTGGATGAGGAACAAAATGTCTTCAAAGAAAAACCAGAAAGTCCAGTTGCCTCTTGAAAAACCATGACCTGGGTGACAGAGAATCTCAATAGACATATATTGGAAATGTTTTAATTTTTCCTTAACACATTTTAGATGTTTCTGTCTAGTTCCTTTACTTTCTCTCTACTATGTGGCAACAGGCCTAGTTTCTCCTACTTTCTTTCTACTGTAGGAAGTTATCACCCAGCCCTCTCCCAGAAAAATGAAATATCCTAGGAAATATTGAAAAGGCAGAATATTTCTCTGAATATGAAAAGGAAGAAACATGTTTTAAAAGACAGAATAGCTCCCTGTAGCTTCCTGCCCATCCCCACTTTGTCAATGGGCCATTAAGAAGGCCAAGCTATTCCCTTTACATAATAAAGAGTTCTCCATTTCAGCTCCAGGGGGATGGGATGGGATTAAGGCATGATAATATTGGCCCTTTACCCAACTCGCCACATGGCATCTGAGAACTCAACCAAACCTGGATTCAAAATGCAGCCTAGAGAGTTGTCCCTGCATGGCCGCATGGGAGTTTGACAACCAATCAGAATACAAGCTCAAGATCAAAGGCCAGAGAGAGCATAAAACCAGGGACTCAGCATCTCAGTCCTTCCTTCTCTTTTCTCCACCAACACTGAAGCATGTGATCACCTTTTCTGTTCAGGACTCAAGCCATGTGGTCCTGTCCACCAATAAACCATATTTCCAAGCAGCCTTCATGTCTCCCGTGTCTTTTTCCCCACTTGGAGCCGAACCCAGGACATTTCTTCCAACACTACTATGTGGCAACAGGCCTAGTTCCTTCTACTTTCTCTTTACTACATGGCAACAACAGGCCTAGTTTCTCCTATTTTTCTCTATTATGTGGCAACAGGCCTCCTTTTAAAACAGGGGTGTCAAACTGGCAGCCTGCAGGCCTGATGCATCACGGGCAGGCCATGCCCACCCCAGTTCTGTGAAGGGGAAAAACGTCGCGATCAGAGGTGAGATTCAACCAGTTCGAATCAATTCGGTTTTCCCAGATGCTATTTTTGCATCTGGTTTGCTAAACTGGTTGTTACAAGAAGTGGCTGGCTCCGCCCAGGCCACCCTCCCCTCCCAGGAGTTTCCACACACCCTGTTCATCATGTCGGGTAAGTACAGGGCCGCCATGCAAGGTCTGGGAGGGCAAAAAAACGGCCTTCCAGAAGTTCTGGAAATTTGAAAACATGCCAAGGTGGCGCAGTGGTTAGAGTGCAGTACTGCAGCCACTTCAGCTGACTGCTAGCTGCAGTTCGGCGGTTCAAATCTCACCGGCTCAAGGTTGACTCAGCCTTCCATCCTTCCGAGGTGGGTAAAATGAGGACCCAGACTGTGGGGGCAATATGCTGACTCTGTAAACCGCTTAGAGAGGGCTGAAAGCCCTATGAAGCGGTATATAAGTCTAACTGCTATTGCTATGTCTGCTTCCAGCTTCTGGAGGACGTCCAGAGCCTGGGGTGAGGTTGTTTTCGCCCTCCCGGAGGCTCAAGGAAAGACCGCCATGGTGCAGGAGGTCGAGCCTATGCCCACCCAGCAACCGGGCAGAGAACCGGTTGCTAACATTTTTGAATCCCACCACTGGTTGAAGTCAAGCAGGGGTGGGTTCTGGCCGGCTTTACTGCCAGTTTGCTCGTGCATGCACTTCATGCACACAGGTGCATGTGCAGTTCAATTAAAATTGTTCTGCACATGTGCAGAACTCAAAAACAAGATGGCGATGGTGACGGCGGCAACTGGGGAACCGGTTTGGGGGGGGTGGCAGACCTGGGTCGCTGCAACCCAGGCCGTCATACCACTACCAGTTCGGCTGAACGGGGCCTAACCGGTAGGAACCCACCTCTGAGGTAAAGGATCAAGCAGAATGTATTTTTATTTTTACAAAACTCAGGCCAAAAAAAAAAAAAATAGAACGACCATTCTGCTGAGTTAAGAAATAAACAAGAAGCAACTGACTAAAATATGAAAAGTGATGGATTAAAATATACAAAGAAAAGACAAATTTTTCCTTTGAAAACAAAACGGGATAAAAAAGCTAAGGAAAGTTTGATTTAAAGTTATATTCAACAAAACTGGCCAAACCAGTTTTACTATATAATAACTTACATTCAAGTTAACATTTACTCTGCTAAATAGCATTAAAATAGTTAATGGTCTCTTCCACCCTTCTCTAGCATCAAATAAACAAACCTAGAATCTGCAATCACCACAAAAATATGTAATTACCAGAGTAAAATTACAGGCTGCTGGCTTGTAAAAATGAATATGTATTCATTGTCAGAGGACAGGTTATGGAATTATATCCAACTTAAATTCATATTCTAATTCATGTTAGAAATAATGATAGTGCCTGCCAGCCTCTCTCAGACTAATATGGGACAGAAAAGCAGATTTAAAGTACTGGAATGTGATAAAAATGTAGCTTCGTTTTGGTGGAAATATAATTCTCCAAGTTATAAACAGGTTCAGAAACAAGAGATAGGAGCAAGAAATTCAGAAAATGGTTTTCAGTATAAAGATGGATTTCAGATTTGGGGTATAAGAATCTGGATATCCATTAGGTGGCTCAAGGAATAAAAATCTACTGAAATGTATTGTCAACCCAGATTAACAGAATAGAGTTAGAAGGGACCTTTGAGGTCTTCTAGTCCAACCCCCTACTAGCAAACCCTATCATTTCAGACAAATGGCTGTTCAATCTCTTCTTAAAAACTTTCAGTGTTGGTGCATCCACAATTTCTGGAGGCAAGTCATTCCACTGATTAATTGTTCTTACTCTAACTGTCAGGAAGTTTCTCCTTAGTTCTAGGTTGCTTCTCTCCTTGATTAGTTTCCATCCATTACTTCTTGTCCTGCCTTCAGGTTTGTTGCAGCCCAGAAGTAATATCCTTAATGATAAAGGGCAATGCTGGAATAGGTCATGTTTAAAAAACATCACTTCTCAAAGAAATAGCCAGTGATTTATTTCAAAAAGCCCACTGCGAGTTCAGGCTAACAATTATCTATGGCTAAAGCCATATTTTCAATTGGTCTTTTATGACAGAAAAAGGAGGGGGTGATAAGAAATTTTGAAAACTTGCAGTGACAACCTTTCATTGGTTCAGTTAATGGTTATTCAAGTTATTTAGATGATTGATTAGCAAGGAACTTATTTAATCTAAAGAACTTATTTTGGGTCTACCTGAATTCCATTAAAAAGAACTACAAAGCCATGTCACTTACAGGTGTGATTCTTAATTTAATAGACAGTGTGATACCAGTAGAATGTTTGATTCTGTCAGTGTAAAATATTACTGCACTTCAAGATTAACTATATTGTGGGGAAAATTTATTCCACAGTTTTTATGTACAGGTAGTCCCCAATTTATAATCATTTGTTTAGCAACTGTTTAAAGTTACAACAGTACTAAAAAAATAATAACTTACAACCAGTCCTTGTGTTTACAACTGTAACAGCAACCCACAGTTACATGATCAAAATTTGGGAGCTTGGCAACTAGCCAGTGGTGGGTTGCAGGTGGTACGCCCGGTACGGGCATACTGGAGCCTGCCCAGAGCACCAAATACCGTTCCGGTATGGTGCTCCGGAGGGCCCACCCGCCTACCCGAGCTCCTTACCAGTCTTTTAAGTCTTTGGTGCTTCCATGCACATGCGTGGCGTGTACAGCGCCTGCCCGATGTTCCACTGAGCAGCTGGAGCATCACAGAGACTCGCAGAGGCAGTAAGATGCATGTGCGCGCTGCGCGCATCCATGTGAACACCACCATGTGGACACCACCAACCAGTATGGAACCCACCACTGCAACTAGCATATATTTATCATGATTGCAGCATCCCAGGATCATATGATCATTATTTATGACATTCCAGTTGGCTCAGTGGTGGGATTCAATTTTTTTTACTACCGGTTCTGTGGGCGTGGCTTGGTGGGCATGGCTTGGTGGGTGTGGCAGGGTAAGGATACTGTAACATCTCCATTCCCTTCCCACTCCAGGGGACGGTAACTGCAAAATCCCCATTCCCTCCCGATCAGCTGGAACTCGGGAGACAGAGAATAGATAGGGGCAGAGCCAGTCAGAGGTGGTATTTACCGGTTTTCGAAACTACTCAAATTTTCCGCTACTGGTTCTCCAGAACTAGTCAGAACCAACTGAATACCACCTCTGAGTTGACTTCTGAGAAGCAAAGTAAGCGGGGGAAGCTGGATTCACTTAATGACACCATAGCAAAAATGGTCATAAATTTGGACATGACTCAAAAACCACCTTGCTTAGCAAGTTTGTGGTTGTTATTCAAGGGCTATCTGTACATATTTTTTAACCTGATTTCAGTCTGATCACTGGGCATATATATGTTGCAAATAATGTGCATATAATGTGTTGGCCATATGGACTCATTGTGTTTCTGGCAACCATCATTTCTTCTCAAAGAGTGGAAGATGTTTCTGTGGCTGATGTGAGGCTTTATTATATGGAAAACAGGTAATAAAGGGCTAGAACAGTGGGTCTTCCAGATCTCAAAAGTAGCCTCTACTCTTTACTGAAGATAGAAGAACAGAAATAAGCTAAAATGAAACAAAAAGAACAATAATACAAAAAAGACTAGGTGAATTGCTATTTCCAAATACCCGAAGGGTTTTGGATCTGATCCCCCAAACATGGCAAATTTATTGCCGTCCAAGTGCATCCATATCGATGTCACATCATTTGCACAATAATATAACATGGTCACTACTCACCCACCCACCTCCAAAACTCCTGGCTGTACTTCAGCTTCCATAAATCCCAGTCAGAATTTAGAACCATAAATGATAATTCATGATTAGAATACATATCTAGCGGTCAATGGTTTGGCTCAATATAACAGTCAGCAATGACTGAGTTTCTACGTTTGAGGTCTGGGATACCCACTATTACTACCTGTTTTCTATGTAATAAAACTCCAGACCAGCCTCACAAATGTCTTCTATTCCTTTTATCTGATGACAGCAATTCTAAAATTTTCACCCTATTGCCCTTTAACCCAAGTTCTGCGGATCCAGAGAATTCATGCAGGACATAAGCCAAGCATGTTACCCCTCTGTGCAACCTTCCAGAACTTGGGCCTAACCTAGGAATGCACCCCTCAGCCTTATGCAATTCCCCAATATAAATGAAAGTCCATACTGAGTACATAACCCGGAAGAGAATATCATATATCATTATTGAATTAGGTCATTCGAAGAAGATCTAGAACTTCAATTTGTATAATACAGGAGCTTACAGTGGCGTCCAGGATTTTCATTTTAATTTCTCAAAAATCAATGAAATGGCAGAAACTAACATTTGTGGGTTCTTCCATAATCTACAGTGTACACCTCATAGCAGAGACAATAATACACAGGCAAGCAATCGATAGAAACTCAAGGTAAACTGCTCCAAACTCGATTGCAGAAAACACGACTTCAGCAACAGAGTGGTCAATGCTTGGAATGCTCTACCAGGCTCCGTTGTTACATCCTCAAACCCTCACAGCTTCAACCTCAAACTGTCTACCGTGGACCTCACCCCATTCCTAAGAGGTCTGTAAAGGGGGTACACCAGCATGCCTATCGTCCCTGTACCACTGTCCCCATTTACTTGTATTCATTTCTTTTGATTTGATTTGATTTGATTTGATTTGATTTGATTTAATAAATTTATAGGCCGCCCAATCTCGAAGGACTCCGGGCGGCTTACAGAAAATAAATTTTAAAAAGCGAAGAGTTAAAAAACGGAGGAAAACAGATTAAGAAACCACATCATGCACCCAGTCTAATCGGGGCTGGACCTCAGTCCTGAGGTCAACAGCCCCAGGCCTGCCAGAATAGCCAGGTTTTGATAACCTTTCAGAAGGCCATGAGAGTGGGTAGGGTCCGGATCTCTGGAGGTAGTTCATTCCATAGGGTCAGAGCAGCTACAGAGAAGGCCCTCCCCCAGGGAGCCGCCAGCCGACATTGTCTGGCTGACGGCACCTGGAGAAGGCCCACCCTGTGCGATTTTATCGGCCGTTGGGAGGTGTGCAGCAGAAGACGGTCTCACAGATATCCGGGTCCTAGGCCATGTAGGGCTTTAAAGGTAATGACCAGCACCTTGAATTGCGCTCGGAGACCGATAGGAAGCCAGTGCAGCTCGTGGAGGATAGGTGTAATGTGGTGTATCTTGGATCACCCAGTATCGCTTGCGCGGCTGCATTCTGGACGAGTTGTAGTCTCCGAACACTTTTCAGGGGCAGCCCCATGTAGAGCTCATGACCATGTTCATACTCATACCTGCTATCTTGTACATGTTTGACAAACTAATAAATACATAACAAATAAAAATAAATAAACTTCCCAATCCTAGGGAGACACAGAGAATGCTATGTGAAAACGTTTCTTGGCTTTCTTCCTATCACATTAATTTAATGAAAGAGAGGATGCTTCAGAAATTATTTTAAAGGAGAAAATGATCAGGGAGAAATTGACAATTGCATTTATTGAGGCACCAGATATATAATTAGCTTGTCTTTTATTATGCAGTCCTTTCTCCTGTAATTTGCAGTCTCCCACGTCCCAATTAAGTTCTAGGAGAAGGTCCTCCCTATAGGCTTTTCAGATTGAAGAAATATAGTCAGGTCGAGAGTTTCCAAGTGCAGAGAGAGGTGTAACCGAAGAAACATCACCAGCATTAGCATCTTTTGCCATTTCCAACAAGTCAACTAAAAAAAACCCCAAATCACCTGCCAGTTTCTTTCTGCCAAGAGACATCGAATACAAATCCTCACACATTCTGAGCAAAACCAATGCCCACTTTTATTTTTAAAAAGTGAAAGAAAAAAAAGAGAATATGTAATGCAATGGATTAACATCCAACCTGTTATTTTGGGTAGTATGAAACCGGGGAGAAGCTATCAACAAAATCTTTTTCTTTAGCAGAGCAAAGTAGAAGGGCAATTGATTATGTGCCACGAAGTCAATGTTAACTCTGTTTTCTCCATGGCAATCACTCTCAAACTTGGTTTTTTCAGGTCTTCCAGTGATGCGTCCTTCACCACTATAAGTGACTCCATACATTGTGGTCCGAGTTTTCCTGTTCTTCACTTTCCTTCCAACTTTCTCAGTCTTCTCCAGAGAACCAGATCTTCACTTAATGTATCTGAAGTAGGGTAATTTAACTTCTGTCACTTGTATTGTTGGAAGAAAAAACCTCCTGGGTTCGGTTCTAAGTGGGGAGAAAGACACTGGAAACATGGAAATTGCTTGGAAAGATGGTTTTAATGGTGGACAGCATCACATTCCTTAAAGATCTTGGGCAAAGAAAAAAAAGGGCAGAGATGCTGAGAATGCCTGGGATTTATGCCCTCTCTGGGCTTTTGAATTTGAGCTTGTATTCTGATTGGTTGTCAGACTCCTATGGAGCCATGCAGGGACAACTCTCTAGGCTGAGTTTTGAGTCCCAAGCTTGGTTGAGCCTTACTGGGTGATGATGTAATGAAAGGCTTTGGGCAATGCCTACTATAGCTCTGCCTGAAGGAAGTAGATGTTTGTTATGTAGAATAGACTGGTCCAGGCCTTAATGGCCCATTAACAAAGGGAAATATTCTGCCCTTTTAATATTTCCTAAAATATTTCATTTTTTCTAGGAGAGGGTTGGTGCTAACTTCCTACAGTACCTTGAATGAGAACTCTGGGTTAACTTGCTCAATGATCCATTTGTTTATTTTCTGTACTGTACTGTCTACAGTATTTGCAGGAGTCTTTTCCAACATCAATGTTCAAAAACATCAATGCTCTATGGCATAAAGCAGTTTCTTCATTGTATCTCTGCCTTCTAAAACTATTGCTGTTTTTATTGTGGCTGTATGACTAGGATTTTTTGTTGTTGTTGTTGAATTGTTTTCTATTTACGTTTTGACCATTTAATTCATTTCATAAATTATTTTGGGAACTGGGTGAAAGGATAGTTAGAAAATATTTCCCAAAACAAAAAGGAGAAATGCCTCCAAAGATCACATAGATGAAGTCTCAATCTTTCATTGGAAAATATTTTTGGAACCCATGACAATGATGGGAAACAGATCACTGCTTTGATGCAAAACATTTTTGAATACAACGCCCAAATGTTGCATCAAGAAATAGTCCTCCTCTAGATTCTACTCAGGAGTTACATTTTGCTTCAAAATCCTTCACCCATCAGATTGTTCCAGAAAAAGTATATCATCAAAAAAAGAAAAAGGTGGAGATGAATGTATATAAAATATGTACAGATAGTTCTTGACTTACAACAGTTCATTAAGTGACCGTTCAAAGCTACAAACTGTTTTTCAGTTACAACCTTTGTAGCATCCCCATCAGCGGTGGATTGCAGGCGGTACGCCCCGGTACGGGCATACCGGTGCCTGCCTGGAGCATCAGGTACCGTTCCAGTACGGTGCTCCGGAGGGCCTACCTGCCTGCCCGAGCTCCTTACCTGTATTTGAGCTCTTCAGTGCTTCTGCACATGCACATGGAACATACGGCGCCTGCGCGATGCTCCGCTGAGCAGCTGAAGCATCGCAAAAGCTTGTGGAGGTGTTGGAAGAGGTGCTGCATGCATGTGCATGCGTGCTGCACACATTCATGTGGTGGACGCCGGGCCCCATTGCACGCCCCGATACAGTTGCAATGGGGTCCGGAACCCACCACCGATTCCCATAATCACGTGATCAACATTCAGACTTTTGGCAGCTGGTTCATATTTATGACCATTGCTGTGTCTCAAGATCCTGTGATCAAAGGCCTGGAGACTAAAACATATTTAAGAAGGATTTGGGTTTGGCTAAAGAAAAGAATTAGGGGCGACATGGTAGTAGTATTCCAGTATTTGGGAGGCTGCCACAAAGAAGAGGAGGCCAAATTATTCTACAAAGCACCAGAAAGCAGGACAAGAAACAATGAATGGAAATTAATCAAGGAGAGAAGCAACAAGGAATTAAGGAGAAACTTCTTAACTGTGAAAACAATTAACCAGTGGAACTGCTTGCCCTCAGAAGTTGTGGGTGCTTCATCACTGGAGGTTGTTCAAGAAAAGACTGGACAGCCACCTATCAGAAATGGTATACGGTCTCCTGCTTGTGCAGGGGGCTGGATTAGAAGACCTCTGAGGTCCCTTCCAGCTCTATTCTATTCTATTCTGATCACCTTTTGTGACTTTCTCACTAGCAAAGTCAATGGGGAAGCCAGATTCACTTCGTTTCCTTCACTTCCTTCACAGTAAACCAGGTTACTAACTTAACAACTGCTGTGATTCACTTAACAGTTGCGGGAAGTAAGGTTGTAAAATGGGGCAAAACTCGCTTACACATGTTACACTTAACAACATAAATTTTGGTCCCATTTGCGGTCTGTTTGTTTCTGTTTCTGTTTATTGTGTTTAAATGTCACAGATCGAGGACTACCTGTACGTACTAATTTAGAGGTTTTGAAATAATTGCTGTAATTTAAACTTTGAAAAGCATTTCTCCTTCACAGAATAAGATAAACAGCAGAGCTGTCTGTTTTAATCCTAACAGACAAGAATCTTCACATCTCCCTTTTCATGGTTCATCAGCTTCGTGACATCTTACATAGAAGTCTACCCCATATAAATTGGAGCACCATGCCACCTAATGGAGCAAAGCAATTCCTCGATTGCTTGTGAACAGAAGCCATTACAGGTTTTTATCTGGTAGTCTGTTTGACGGGCTCCAGATGCTCACAATGTCAAACTCCACTTATGAAGCAAGCAGTCCTGCTCACAGCTAACCCTGAACCGTCTTCAGAATCAGGTTCACAGAAGCTGCTAAGAGACTGCCAATGCTGAGCAACATATGGAACAATAGGCAAGTGCTTCTTAGTTGTTATGTCTTTAAGTGGGAGGGGGGGAAATGCAAACCAGGTATAGTGAATGTGGAATTAACTGGAGCATTAAAGAATTGGCTTAATATATCTGCAGGATACAGGAGTGCAGTAGTTATTTGCATTGGCATCCATCAGTCTCAAAAAGACCATGGTATCGTGCTCTGGAAAGAGGTCAAAGCTGGAGCGTCCTCTCCAGCACGAGACCGGATAGATTAATATGGAAGATAGACTGTTACCCAAGCAGCAGATCCCCCCGCTCTCCACGTCACTGAAATAGTCCAGTGGAAAGGCAGAGCCCATATGATTGGTTCCAGCTGTGTCACAGGAGTTACCAGAACATGGTTGTACACAGTCATGAACTGCTTCCGGGATTCCGGCTCCAGATTTTGCCTCGAGGTTGACTCCTGAAGCCTTTTCCAGTAGTGGATATAGCCACAAAGCAGTAGAGGTTTGTAATCAGAGTTTCCCTTCTCCTAGAACTGTGATGACAAACCTATGCGTGCATGCCACAGGTGGCACGCGGAGCAATTTGTCAGGGCATGTGAGCCGTTGCTCTGTCAGCTCCAGCACGCATGCGCGAGCTGGCCAGCTGACTTTCGCCTTCTTTTAAGGCCATTTTCCACCCTCCGAAGGCTTCAGGGCAAAAACCAGCCCTACGGGCAAACCAGAAATTCAGGAACTGACTTCCAGTTTCCTTGAAGGGTAGTTTTTGCCCTCTGGAACCTTCAGGAGGCTTCCTTGAAGGCTCCGGAAGGCGAAAAACAGCCCTACGAGCAAACTGGAAGTTTCCTGAAGTCTCTGGAGGGTCTCTAGGGAGGGTCTCTAGGGATGCGGGGAGGCTGTTTCTGCCCTCCTCAGGCTCATAGAAATCCTCTGGAGCCTGGGGAGAGCGAAAAAAGAGTGCTAAACATGTGGGGGGAGCGCTGGTTGTGCACATATGCATGCAGAGCGGGGAAGCATGTGCATGTGTGGCACGCCCATGCACGACCCCTCTGCACTCCACTTTTGGCACACGAGCCAAAAAAGATTCCTCATCACTGTCCTAGAAGATGGTTCTGCCGCTTTATCTGCCATTGGGGCGTAGAGCCCTCTTCCGCCTTCAAACTGTAACCCTGGAAAGGGGCCCATATGAGGTGCTACCAGCCCGGGCCAGCTGGACCAAGGTTTTTTAAGGAGGTGTTACTCCTTCATCACTCACTCTTTGTCCTGGCTTGTGACAGGCAGAGACTGGCTTCCCAAACATTGGGCCTAGGATGGCGGGTTCGCAGTAGTTAAAGGACACAAGATCTTTGCCAAAAACACAGGTAGCCTAAAGTCCACTGGACCTAGGCAGCCAATCCATCAATCAAATAACTGAGTTGAGATTGCAGTTCTGTTTTTTTTTCTCCTGAAGTATGCTGAGCTTGTAAGTCTTAAGCAAAGCATAACAAGGAAACTATCAAATAAATCTTCCAGTTCTAAACGTGGAGGCATGGTGCAGAAAAGGGCACGCCAACCATCAGGTAACCTTGGATATTTTCGATTAAAATATCGGCGTAGAGCAACTTTTTGTACGGCAGCTTTAAGATGTTTGGACTTTTAATTCTCCAACACATTGACTGAGGAACTCTGGGACTTGAAATCAACGTATATATCAATTTCTAAAACTGACAAGCAGGGTTTAGAGAGGAAAGGACAGGTAAATATATGCAAGAAAATGTTGGCAAAATAGATAGAAAGTGGCAGTAGACAGAAGAAAATACTTTTGATGATATAATCTAGACCAGTGGTTCTCAACCTTTTCTTCACCACAGACCAGAGGTGGGATTCTACCGGTTCCGCCCGGTTCAGGCGTACTGGTAGCCTATAAGATCTGCTGAGAGTGAATCGGTTTGCTTTGACCTTCAGGTGCACCCACCCATCCACCCCTGGGTTATATTTACCTATATTTCCTTGTTTTTAGCCCAGCTGATCGTCATGGTAGAATGGATTGCTACGTCTCAGCTGTTTTCCCGTGGACTGTGCATGCGCGCACAGCACACATCAGGCAGAGTTGATATTAAGCAGGTTCTGACAAGTTCTGGAGAACCGATAGTGGAAATTTTGAGTAGTTCAGAGAACCAGTAAATACCACCTCGGACTGGCCCCGTCTCCATCTATTCTCTGCCTCCTGAGTCCCAGTTGATCGGGAGGAAATGGGGATTTTGCAGTTGCCTTCCCCTGGAGTGGAGAGTGAATGGAGATTTTACAGTATCTTTCCTCTGCCACGCTCACCAATCCATGCCCACCATACCACGCCCACCAAGCCACAGAACCATCTAGCGATAGACCAAGAAAAAAAATTGAATCCCGCCACTGACGCCAGGCATGCATGCACGCAAAGTATGCGCTCAGCAAACCTGTTGTGAAATTTGGTAGGATGTCACCCTTGCCACAGACCTTCTTTAAATACCTTTTTGTGGCCATGGACCACCAAGACTTAATTCCAGATTTAAATCAAAATATTTCTTCAAATCTTCAAAGGGGGATGACATCACACCCCCTTAGGGTCTGCGGATCACTGATCTAGACCATAGGTGTCCAACCTTTTGGCTTGCTTGGGCCACAATGAGTGAGAAAGGAATTTTCTTGGGCCACATATAAAATACATTAATATACCGTATTTTTGGGAGTAAAAGACGCACCAGAGTATAAGACACACCAAGATTTTGAAGAGGTAAATTTAAAAAAAAGTTTTTACACTCTTCAGGCCTCCCAAACCCTCTGCACATCTCATTTTTTGTGCTTGCTTTTGCCCTCCCCAGCCCCCAGGAGCACTTTGCAGGCCTCCCAAACCCTCTGCATGTCCATTTTTGTGAAGAGGGTTGGGTTTGGGGAGGCTAAAATGCTGTATTCAGTGTATAAGATGCACCCAGATTTTCACCCTCTTTTTTTTGGGGGGGGGAGTGCTTCTTATACTTGGAAAAATACAGTAATTAATCACATAATAATATTAAAAGTTTACAATTTTATGGGGCGGCATTACTCAGCTTTTTGGGGCTGCATGTGGCCTGAGAGCCATGGGTTGGACACACCTGATCTAGGCTGAATTGATTGCAGCCTGTCCTGAGCTTTTCAGTGCATGTTGTCAGTGCACACAGACAGAAAAAGGGCCAGTTCCACCACAAAACCGCGGTCGACTAAAGCGTGCTCGATGAAACCGCGTACCTGACGTCATCACAGCGCAATGAAAAAAATACGCTGTGAGCGCTAAAGCTAAAATTAACCCCGAAACCTAAACCTAACCCCCCAAAACCTAACCCTAAACCTAACCCTTAACCTAACCCTAAACCTAACCCTAAACCTAACCCTTAACCTAACACTAAACCTAACGCTAAACCTAACGCTAACCCTTACCCTAACCCTAAACCTAACCCTAACGCTTAACCTAACCCTAACCCTAAACCTAACCCTTACCTTAACGTGAATCGGCTTGCTTTCAAATCGCTTTTTAAAGCACCCTTTTTTCTCCGCGGTCGCTGTTGTCATGCTGCTGATGACGTCAGGTACGCGCTTTAATCGGGCGCACTTTAGTGGACCGCGGTTTTGTCGTGCCACGAAAGGGCCAACCCAATGGGAAGAAACAATGATGCATACAATTACCTAAATGCAAAAACCAAAAAAGTGCAGGGATGATCCTACCAACCAGTAGTTGCTTCAAGAATAATAGCAGATGATGACGGTATTTAAAATGAATTTCAATGTGGACAAAAGCAAAGTTTTACATTTAGGCAGGAAAAATCGAAGAGATTAGGCGAGACCTGGCTCAAAAACAGTAAATGTGAGAGGGACCTTGGAGTCCTAGTAGATGATCACTTGAATATGAGCCAGCAGTGTGCAGGAGCAGTCAAAAAAGCTAATACAATCCTGGGGTGTATAAACAGAGGCATATAATAAAATATTAAGATATAAGATCACATGAAGTACTAATACCTCTTATAAAACCACACATTGCTGATAAATGTATTTGAAAACATAATGTTATCAATTTTATCCTATTTAGGAATCATCAGGTGTAAGAAGCCAGATGTTATTCTATGAAGGAAGAAGAGGACGATCAGAAAATAGAGAGACCTGCAAATGGAAGTAGAACAACTGTGGCAAAAGAAAGCAAAGACGGTACCAATAGTAATACTTGTCCCAAAACACTTGGAATACCACTTGAACAACATGGGCATTGATAAAGTCACCCCTCAGTCAACTGCAAAAGGCAGCTTTACTTGGAACAGCTTTACATCCTGTGACAATATATTTAATATTATTAAATAGCATATGAATTAGAGAACAAACGAAAGTATACAATATCATCAAGAGAGCTAAAGAATTGAAATGGAAATGGACTGGTCACATAGCAAGAATAACTGATGGCTGGTGGATCAAGGTAGTCATAGAATGGATCCCCCTTGATAAAAAGAATCCATGAAAGAGACTTAAAACAAGATGGATCAATGACATCAGCAAGTATTGTACGCCCAATTGGAAAGAAAGCTCAGGACCACATTGGTTGGAAACATACAGAAGAGGTCTTCATCCTGCAGGGGATAGACAATAGAAAATGATGAGGGCGAGGAAGAAGAAAGGAGGAGGAAGAGGGGAGGGGAGGTGGTGATGGTGGTGGTGGAGGAGGAGGAGGAGGAAGAGGAAGATGAATCTTATCCCAGGTCCTTGGGAAGGATTCAATAGGTGGACCAATATACCAAATCCAGCTAAATATCTCTGTGACCAAACATAGTAATTTATTAAATGTATACACTGCTTAACTCCCAATGACTCTGAATGATTACATGGTACATTAGGTGTAGTAGTTGGTAACCTGACATAAGGGTACATAATAAGTAGGCAACAAATCAACTTTTGAAGATGGAGTAGGGGAGATTTCCTGCTTGAGCAGGCAGTTGGACTAGAAGACCTCCAAAATCCCTTCCAATTTTATTATTCTATGTTCTAAATAGCATTTTTTTAATAACAGGCAACAAAAACATCTTGGATCTTCCTTTAAGAAAAGAAATAATTATGGCTCTACTGGGTAATTAAAAACTGTCTCCAATATGAAGCAGCCTATACTTTTGAATATAGTTTAAAGACATGAGAGAGAAAGGAAGCCTCTAACCTAATCAACTGTTTTCTGTTGTTTCTTAAGGATGCATTTCCTGTTAATTTCCTTTCCTCGTACCGGTTAATAGCACACCACTAAGGGCAAAGAAAGGACTCTTAGCAGTGATAAAACAAGGTTGTAGTTATGTCATGCCTCCCTTTGGCATTTAAGCCTCTATGAAGGCCATTTATTTCCTTATATACTCCTCTCTGTCTACTTTCTGTCTCCTAATTATCTGGTAAGAGAAAAGTAATAAATGGCTAATGATGCTCCAAGTGACAAAGTTATAAAAATTTATTTGAACACCTTGAGCATTATAGCCTGTTTTACATTGTTTACGTTGACTGCTTGCCCATATTTTTTTTAAAATAATACATCTAGCTTTTAGCAAATAAAATACTTTGAGGAGGGAGCGTCGTGGCAAAATAAATATTAGAATGAAATGCATTTCACTGTTTACGTTTAAAATTAAGTATAATCTTGGTAGGGACTCAGACCAAGCATTTTAGCTGGAAGAATAGCTGCTGGAAAAGAAGGGCTGGTGTATTCCCTGATCTACATTACCATTTAAAAGATTTGGTAGATAATTTGAGAAAGAGCATCTTGGACTTGCCAGAACAAATATGTAACTTCTGGAGCTGCGTCAAAAGGCCTTGGAGAAACACAAAATGAAAAAACAGCTATTTTGGTTAATTTTAGAAATAGGAGTTGGGGGTATTATGTTTCTGTGCAAAGTAGCTTCAAAGGGATGTACCATGTGAAAGTGCATGGAAGCAAAACACCCCATCAAATCTCTACACACCCTAATATAAAACACAACAGGTAGCAATACCTGGGAGATTTTGTTCAGACCAAACCAAACCAGATTATGTCTACTGTATTTTTCGGAGTATAAGATGCTCCGAAGTATAAGATGCACCTAGCTTTTGGGGAGGAAAACAAGGGGAAAATATCTGACTCTGCCTCCCAGCAATTTGCCTCCTTGCAATAAACAGCGAACAGTACAGACAATATACACTGCTTGTAGTGTTACATTTCAGACTATACTTGAACAGATACTGTTAAAATTGATGTGCTTTCTGGAAGTATAGTTATTCTCTGCTATTTAAAAGAAGGTACAATAGCACTGGATCTCTTCAGATCAAGCGTTTATTTTAAAAAGCTTCTTCATTTTGTTAAGCTGTCTAAAACAATAATAAAGCAGTCTTTAAAAAAAAATAAGTCTAATAATTTGAACATTCTATAGACAGCAAATAGCCTGATTAGCACAAGAAAAAAAATCTGCCTCTGCCTCCCAGCAATTTATCTCATTGAGCAAACAGCAAGTTTCACTTTCAATTTCAGCATGGGCCTCCCAATCATTAGCTGTTTCAGGCTGCAGGGATTGCTATAGCCTATTGCAGCCTCCGCAAGCCCCATTTTCCCCGTTTGCTGCAAGGAGGTAAATTGCTGGGAGGCAGAGGCCAAAGGGTTGGGGCCAGTGGGTGGGTGTGGCTACATTCAGTATATAAGACACACCCAAATTTTCACCCTCTTTTAGGGGGGGGGAGATGCATCTTATACTCTGAAAAATACGATATTTTAATGAAAAGAAGAACTAAGGGTGACATGATAGTAGTGTTCAGGGGTGGGTTTCAACCAATGCAATAACCAGTTCGCTCCACATGCATGCAGTTCATTTGAAAAAAGCTCTAAAACTTACCTTCTACTGCAGCCCAGTGAGTAAAACAGCTGAGCTGCGGCAATCCGCTCTGCCACGCCGATCATCTGGGCTTCAAACAAAGCAATAGCAATAGCAATAGCAATAGCAATAGCAGTTAGACTTATATACCGCTTCATAGGGCTTTCAGCCCTCTCTAAACGGTTTACAGAGTCAGCATATTGCCCCCACAGTCTGGGTCCCCATTTCACCCACTTTGGAAGGATGGAAGGCTGAGTCAACCTTGAGCCGGGGAGATTTGAACCGCTGAACTGCAGATAACAGTCAGCTGAAGTGGCCTGCAGTACTGCACCCTAACCACTGCGCCACCTCGGAAATGTAAGACAGACTAGCACAGGGGTCGGTGGGCCAACTGATCACCGGAACCACTGGTTCACGCGAACTGGTCTGAACCAGCTGAATCCCACCCCTGGTAGTGTTCCAATATCTAAGGGGCTGCCACAAAGAAGAGGGGGAGGGCAATCTATTCTCCAAACCACCTGAAGACAGAACAAGAAGCAATGGATGGAAACTAATCAAGGAAAGACCCAATCGAGGAATAAGGAGAAATTTCCTGAGAGTTAGAACAATTAATCAGTGAAACGACTTGGCTCTATAACTTGTGGGTGCTCTATCACGGGAGGTTTTGAAGAAGTGATTGAACAACCATTTATCTGAAATGGTATGAGGTATCCTGCTTGAGCAGGGGATTGGGTTATAAGAGCTCCAAGGTCTCATCCAAGTCTGTTATCCTGGTCTGATTTGTACAAGATTGAAAAACTACCAGGGAAATCAAGACTGTAGACCTGAACTAGAAGTGACAAAAATATACAGAAGACAATGATAAACCGTTTTGCATCCCCATGGAGAAAACTACATGGATTTTTCCACGGTCACCAACTTAAAAGAAGCTCTACTTCTTTTTATAAATGCACTATTTCAGGAGAAAGGATTCAACTTTCAAGGATGAATTCAGAATTGAATGTGTACATTTAAGATCTCCCATTCCTCCTCATCCTTCTTCCAAACAAACAAACAAATAGAAAAGAACAGTGGAAAAATGAAATGTGAAGAAGCAACCTTAGTGATATTTAGGATCGTTATTTAGTGCTGTGATGCATGGAGGGTTAAGCTTTTTATGGTTCCAATGAATGAAACTGAGAGATCAAGGAAGCTATTAATCTCACGTTTGACAGCAGGAAATGACAGTCTTTAGAAGCAGTGAGGCTTTGTACAGCTCAACTCTTTTAAAATATGTAATATTGTCAGCAAATTCAATAGTTCATAGGAAACAGATATGTCTTTTACAAAATTTCAATCAATAGAATATAATATTTGTAGCTCAGTGTTAAACTTTAGGGTCCTTGATGCTTGGCTGTTTTCTTGTAGGTGTTTCCCCTTGATACTGTCTAAACTTGGTTGTTTTCTTGCAGAGCTTTCGTTACCCAACTAGGTCATATCATCAGTGCTAGAAGGAATGGGGTTTGCTCTATGTTTAAATATGGTGACTTGATCTGTCAGTGTTTCAGTGATGGGTTATGGCTAGTACGCCCCGGTACAGGAGTATCGGTGCCTGCTGGGAGCACCAGGTACCATTCCAGTACGGTGCTCTGGAGGACCCGCCCGCCCTCACCTGTATTTGACCCAATTGGGCCATTTGCGCATGCGCATGGAGTGTACAGCATATGCGTGATGCTCTGCCGAGCAGCTAGAGCATCGCGGGCAGTGGGTGGGCATGCATGCGCAGCACGCATGTACATGGTGGATGTCCAGCCCCATTGCAGCGTACCATTTGCAACAGGATCCAGAACCCACCAGTGCAGTGTTTGTGGGAATGCTCACTGTTAGAGCAAGCCTGTTAGAGCTCTGTTAGAGCTGTTAGAGCTCTAGAGCTCACTGTTAGAGCAAGCCACTTGTACATAAACAAAGAGAAAACCCCACTCCCTTCTAGATGATGTGACCTGGCTGGATAATGAAAGGTCTGCAAGAAAACAATCAAGTTTAGAGTGTATGAAGTTCCCCAAAGTTTTAATTATACATTCTATAGTGATATTAATATTACTTAACAGTTCACATTGTTTACATCCATCACTTGCAATCCCAAATCCTAGTTGGGCAACATTCAGCCCCCAGCAGTTCATCAACACTACACAGATATTTTTTTTGGAATTGGAATATAGGGTGATTTTGGATAACAATGGAATGTTTTGCTTCTAAAGGAATACCTGTCTTTGTTGTGTACTGTTGGAAGAAATATCCATCTGGTTCAATTCCAAATGGGGAGAAAAATATTGGAAACATGGAGGCTGATTGGAAAGATGATTTTAATGGTGGACAGGACAACATGGATTTGAGGTCCTGGACGGCTGACCATATGGAGTTGAGAATGAGAGTTATTTATACATTATCTTGGGCCTTGCCCTTGAGCTTCCTGTTCCTGTGCAAGAAATGTATTCTATTAGCTGTAATCAGACTCCCATCGGGCCATATGGGGTCATAGCTGAGGTTGTCTGAATTCCCAGGTTTTGTTGGAGCTTGCTGGTGATGATGAATGAAGAAGCTTGTGTTCTGGAAGGGTGTTGGGCAATTCCTAAAATATTGTGTCTTAATGGCTTTGCCCTGGTTTCGGTCTTGAGTGAGGGCTAATCCCATCACCCTGGAGCTGAGGGCCTTTTGTCTTGTAGATATGCCAGCCCAGTCCTGCTGGGGCTATTAACAAAGATGGGGGCTGCTTTCCAAGAGCATCTTTCTCCCTTAGGGAAATATAATATTCTGCCTTTTTTACTATTTCCCAAAATATTTCATTCTTCCATGAGAGGGGTGGTGCTAACTGTGTACAGTACATTATGGCCATTCTTGTTATAAGCAGTGGTATTGCTAAAATACAATTCCCAGTCTCCAAGAAGGCACTTAGTTGTAATGATTGAGTACCTAGACAATTTATTGGACACCAGGGTGCCCAAAAACAGGACAGTGGTGAAATGTAGGGATTCATATGATATATATGGTATACATCCAGTTACAAATACTATAGCTAGCTATATTTAAGAGCAGGTACACCAGTGATGGGTTCCTACCGGTTCGGACCGGTTTGCAAATATTTTGTGCACACCGAACCAGCAGTAATGCCAGGAGCAACCCACTCCTGAGGTACTCTGAAATGTCTGGATATTTTCTGGACAAAAAGTTTATTAGAATCCAGGATTTTACAGGAACAAATGTGCGATTATAAATGTTCATACCCCCATTCTCTATCCACTTCACAAGCCTGTGCAAATCTCATTGCCCTTAATAGTCAACTTATTTTTGGCTTTTTTGATTAGCAGGTGAAAAAGAAGATTTCTCCTTTTTCTCTTGAGTCTTGAGGCACAACAGATGTGCTGTATTTGGCTCAATGAACCCTGAGATCCCCAGGTGTGCAGAAAGAGGAAATTGTGGCCCAGAATCCAGCAGCCATTGTGTCACGCAACAGCTGTTGTACACCTGCATTTGAATAGACTGACCATTTTCTTTATTATGCTGTTGGACAAAGGTGGCAGAGTACAGAAAGCAAAGCTCTTTAGGTGTAAAAGAGGGGGATTTTTTCCCCTTTTCTGTCTAGAACAGGGGTGTCCAAGTTTGACAACTTTGATTGGTGGACTCCAACTCCCAGAATTCCCCAGTGAGTCTGTCTTAAGGGTTGCCATGTTTGGAGCATGGGGGGATTGTGCACGCATGTGCAGGGGAAGGGCATTGCATTATGGGTGTGGGCATGCACAAATAGGCTATCGTGCACACATGCGCCCTTTTGGCACCCAAGCAGAAAAACGTTCAACATCACTGACCTAGAACTATGCCGCTTATGGTCTGACCTAAGTGTAGTACACAAAATTATCTGTTGCAAAGTCTTACCTATCAAAAACTTCTTCAGCTTCAACCTAAATAATACACAGGCAAACAATTGATACAAACTCAACATAAACTGCTCCAAAATTGTTTGCAGAAAATATGACTTCAGCAACAGAGTGGTCAACACCTGGAATGCTCTACCTGACTCTGTTGTTACATCCTCAAACCTTCACAGTTTCAGCCTTAAACTGTCTACCGTGGCCCTCATCCCATTGCTAAGAGATCGTAAAGGGGGCACGCATAAGCACACCAGCATGTCTAACATCCCTGTCCTACTGTCCCCATCTATTTGTATTCATTTATTTTGTTTATATCCATGTTTATATTTATACCTGCTATCTTGTACAAGTTTGACAAACTAATAAATACAAATAGAATCATACCATCATCCATTAGCCTTTATGTTTTCTTAAGAACACGAAAAAACTATCTAGTTTGGCAAACAATTTTCTTAATGGCCAGCCAGAAGCTCAACCCCAAATAAATAAATGCCACAGATTACCAAAATCACATTTTCCCCCCTCAACAATTGCCATTCAGTTGCTACTGGCAGTTAAATCCAGGTAACATACAGCCACCCACAGCCCTATTTATAAAGCAGAGTGCTGAAATTAGAACAAGGTAATGAATTGGCTGTGATCTTGATGCTACCTATTACTATCTATAAAGCAGGTGTGTGCCAAGTTGCAGCTGGGAGACTATAAATGGCCCACCATCTTCCCTTTTATGGCTCCTAATATTTTCCCAGAGTCGATGGGCTCACAAATTTAAACTACAGCTCATTGTAAGAGCTCTGGAGGAGGTAATGGATGGAGGTCAGTGTCCTGTTGCTACCTCCATAATGAATATTTTTCTGAGTCCATACATTCAGCGGAGCAGGATTGATATAGAGGAACTGGAGATAACAGAGGTTATTTTATGGAAGCTATCTCCATCACAGAAGATTGGAGAAGGATGTTTTTCTCCTCTTTCTAACAGGGTTTGTGTATTCAACGTGGACCCTTTTGTTCCAGGTACTCTTGAAATGTACACATATGGACAAGAACTTAAGGAAATCTAGGAATTGTGGTTTTGCTCCAAGCATAAAAATGAAGATCAGCTACAACCTATTCAAGGCTAAGGCATAGAAGTATGTGTGTAAGCAGAATAAAAAGCTTTTTCATAACAGGACATTTTTGCCCATATTAACCATCATAGTTCAGGCCTACAGACCATGGCCAGCTCTTGAAAAGACTGAGCCCACCTGGAAGGCTTCCCAGAATTGAGGGGGCTGATTCAGGGCAGGGATTGTTCTTCTTCCCTTTGCATGAAATGACCCAAAGCTCATTTTAAACTGCTTGAATTCAAGCTGAATTTTGTAAATCAGGTATTTTTGGTTTGCTTCTAAGGCAGTTCTCATGCATTATGGGATGCTCCATAAAAGAATAGGGGTAGTAGTCACATTCATTCCTGTTCAACCATGGCCATATCTTCCTTCGTCATATCACTTCCACTATGGACAAATTCATATTAGCTTTTTTATGTGTAAAGGTTTTCTCATTTACTTTAAAGTCCTGTCAAAGTCTGGCTGAAAAATTGACCGCACTGAAAGAGTAAAAGCCAATTCAGGCGTGAAACCTTTTCCTGGAATGAAATGGATCCTTGTTCGCTCTTAAGACTTGTACAAAAAGTTTGGTATTCATCAGAGGTGGGTTTCACATAATTTTACCACCAGTGCGCCATGCACTGAAACTGTGAAAGTGTGCACACTTGCTTCGTGAGCGCACATGCCTTCCACACATGTGCTTTGCTTGCACGCAGCTTGCACACATGCACGCAGTTTAGAAAATGTGGCTAAATAGGGCGGCATAGAGTCAGGGCCACTGCTGGTTTGCCTGAACCAGTCCAAACTGGCTGAATACCAACACTAGTGTTCATGCTTAGAGCATGATTTTCCATTAAAAGTTTGAGTCAACACTATGTAGGAAGAAATATGTAAGATGCACCAGGATGAGGTATCTAAAATGAAACTTCTTAAATGTCGTAGCAAATTAATGAATTGGTCCAGTCCTGGTACATGTTATTGCAAACAGATTATTAATTTGCTTAATCCTTCCAGCATATAAAATAAAATAAAAAGAACCATGCATGGTTTACTGTAGATAAGTCGTGTATCTATTTGTATCCTGCCTTTATTATTTTTACAATGAACTCAAGGTGGCGAACATATCAAATAAATCTTTGTTTCCTATTTTCCCCCACAACAACCACCCTGTGAGGTGAGTTGGGATGGAAGAGAATGACTGGCCCAAACTGACTTTCATGGCTAAGGCAGGACAAAAACTCATGAGTTCCCACTTTCTTGCCTTCACCACTAGACCAAACTGGCTCTTTAAACCATGATATGCTGAGATAAAGCAAATATGTTGTAGATGGATGGATGGTATATATCCATCTACCATCCATCCATCCATTATCTATCTATCTATCTATCTATCTATCTATCTATCTATCTATCTATCTATCTATCTATCTATCTATCTATCTATCTATCTATCATCTATCTATCTATCTATCTATCTATCTATCTATCTATCTAACTAACTATCTATCTATCTATCTATCTATCTATCTATCTATCTATCTATCAGCTATATATCCTATCCATCTATCCATCCATCCATCCATCCATCCATCTATCTGAATCTGTTATGTAGCATTATAGCATTTCACATTCTGGTTGTTGAGTAAAGGTGCAGGTTTTCCTTCGTCCAATTGATTAGTATAGCAGCCAGGATACAGCATCTTCCTTTACATATGGATGTCATGTAGATTCAATGAGTAGCATTAATTCCTTCAGCTTTTTCCCTGCTACAAATTCTTGCTTCTTTTCATTTTACGATCAGTTCACCCCAAATCACCAAAAAGCATTTCTATATTTCAAACTTAACTATTGTATTGCTCTCTGTGTGAATGACATCAACCATCACATCACTGGGAGGTAGATACCTTTAAATGTCTCTACTGCTGATTTTCATGAGTGGCTATAAATGTTGAAATGGATTATTTCATTAGCATGTAATATAGATGCCTTGCCTCTTTGACAACGTGAAAAGTACAGTGTAAACTCTATTTTATCATTTTCCTAAGCTGCTTTAACTGTGTCCACAATAACTTGGAAGAACAACAAGGATTACTGACGGTCTCCTAATCTCAAGTTAACAATTACTACTTTCTAAAACAAAACAAAAAAACCAATAATCTTTCAATGACAACACAAAGATTACTAGTTCTTAGGAAAGATCAGCAATATATAGTTTTAGTAAAGGATCCCATAATGCTCATGAAAGTTCAAAATTGCCATAAATGAAAGAGTCAGTGACACTATTGATGGAGATTGAAAGCAAGCTAACTATGGGAGATGTCTAGCAGATGTTAATAGATTTACTGGCCGAGGCTAGCAAAGGCCTATTGCTTTTTTTATATGCCCTATTTTATTGTTTCAGATTAAGAAAGCATTACTTCAAATGAGAATTAAATAAAAGTAGAGTAGCAGGCAACCTTGACATCAAACTATTTAAAGTAATTGCTTTGTCCATAAAAAAATTAAATTGTTGATTAATGCTACCTATCTTTCTTGGTTGGTGAATTATAATAATCACTTCATCATAAAATGTACAGGAACAAAGGCACAGAACAAAACATAGCTCTCCATTCCAATTATCCCCAGAAGAGTGATTATTTCACAAGTCACATCACTTCTATTCTCCTAGGTTTAGAAGCACAAGGATGCTTTTAAGGTTATAGGACTTCCCACTGTGTTAATGTTACCCAGGTCCTCATCACAAAGATGCTTTTCACCCTAAAAGCATGAGTGAATTAATGCTTTGGGTCTTGATACACAACATAAAGTGAAAAACCTCCGAATCCTCTCTTTGGGCAGATCATTTCCATATGAGCTTTGTTATACATGTTGTTTTTAATTTTCCAACCTATTTTTCTGCCAGTTGTAATTCAACTTGCTGAAATAGAATTTAATGCCAAAATTTGTTGAATAGGATGAAAATATTTCAACAAAATTCTCATGGATACTTAGAGTGTGGTGTTCTTAAATGGAGGTCAAGAAGCAGATATGAATATTCACTCTCAAATTGTTAAATCATCTCTATGGAACATTATCTTTCATTTAAATCCAAAGACAAACTCCTCCCATAGTAGTGGTAGCGTTTTCAGTTTGATTAATATGGGAAGGCAGGAAGGTTTCAGAAAGCAGTTTAGCAGAATTAATAGTAATAACTGACCATCCTCTCCAAAAATAAATATGCTCAAATCTATCACCCAGAGAAATGCAAAATAAAATCTCAGGTATGTATTCTGGCATAGGTTTAGTTAGTACTTAACTCCAATAAGGTGGCTCTGTGGTTAAGATGCTGAGCTTGTCGATCAGAAAGGTCGGCAGTTCGGTGGTTCGAATCCCTAGCACCACATAACGGAGTGAGCTCCTGTTACTTGTCCCAGCTTCTGCCAACTTAGCAGTTTGAAAGCATGTAAAAATGCAAGTAGAAAAATAGGGACCAGCCCTGCGTTCCATGCACCTTTGGCATTTAGTCATGCCAGCCACATGGTCATGGACAGCACTGGCTCTTCAGCTTTGAAATGGAGATTAGCACTGCCCCCTAGAGTCGGGAACAACTAGCACATATGTGCGAGGGATACCTTTACCTTTAACTCCAGTAAACAAAGTTGTTCTATTATCAAAATGTTCCTAAAGAGTTGAAAGTGAAATTAAGATTTTAGCCTCTTTTCTTCTAAATTACTTTTCCCTAGGTTTGCTTGTATTTTTTGAAGCTTCATTCTATTTTTTATACTCCTTAGCATTTTTCACCTAACACAGTCATGTGCTGTCCTATTTTCTATTTTAAAGCTCTGTCTTATCACCACTTCTAAATCCTACACCTTAACCTATACCTTAAATTACTCCTAACTTTTTATTTTAACTTACGTTTCTTTTCCTATCTTCTCCTGGCCCAGCCCTGCAACTCAAACCACGGAAACTTGTGCATCAAACTTTCATTGCCTTTTCCAGATTCCCTGGTTAGACTTGATTACCGCTGTTACATGTTCCTCAAAGTGCTCATCGGTATTTCCCATTGTTATTACTCTGCCCCACTCTGATGCTACTCTGGATCATAGGTCTCTGCTCCAATCTGTGATGGTTGCCTGAGTGATTACACTTCCTCCTTCTTCCTTGCTGTTTTCAACCTCCCACCCTCTCTGGTGCCTCCAGAACATCAATTAGATATCTCATGTCTTCATTCTATACTCCTTCCCTTCTTGCCCTCTTCTTTTTTCCTTCTAGTTTTCCAATGACAATATCCTTTTCTGCTCCAATCAGGTCTCTTTTTAAAGTTCTGAGATCTTTTGTGCTGGTCACTGGTGGGCCACAGTGTTGTGGCCCACCAGTGACCAGCAGAGATGGCGGCAGACTCAGACAGTGAGGAGGTTGGGGAGGAACATGGGTCAGTCCTGAAGTTTGGGGAAGATTCTGATGAGTACTCTGCATTGGAGGCAGAGATGAGCCAGGGCTGTTTGACAGATATCAGCTGCCTTTGGAGTCAGACATCAGTGAGGCAGATGAACAACTGGAGACTGTTCCCAGGGTGTGCATGTGCAGAGTTGCCAGACAAAGGGAACAGCTAAGGAACAAGGGTCAATGGGAGTAAAGCCACAGGTGAGTGGTGAATTTCCTCCCATAGGAGAGGAGCAAAAGGGGAGGGGAGTTTGCAGGAGACAATTGGTTCAATTCATTAGAGTGAAGATCTATTCCTGACGTCTTGCCAAGTATTGTCTGCTACAGTGGCGTTTGGAAGATATCAGCCTGGCAGCTCTCCAAGCCTAATAAAGCTCTGTAGTTGTGAAATCTCTTGAAAGACTGTTGGCTGGGACTTTGCTGGAGAAGAATTCACTTTAAACTAAATAAAAGAAGTTTTATCAGGGCAAGGAGTCGGCTTCATGCTTTTGGTAAGCCAAGGTCAGAACAGGCAGGTCCTTTAAAGGTGTCAATTGGAGGAAAGACACCTGCTTCTGCCACCATGCCTCTGTCTTGCCATGTTCCTTGAGAATAAGGTAAAAAATGAAAGCCTCTTTAGCAAGAGTAGAACATTTTTGAGAAATTCCTAGAAAGCCTTCAGCAGAGTATTAGTTTTGAAATGTGAGACATGCGCATTTCTGGGAGTAGAATTTTAAGAAAGACATTGGTAGGTTATTCTTAAAACTAAAATGTCCAACACATGAACCTTCCACAGAAGTTCCACCTCTTTCGAACATTACTAAAATATAATTATTTCCTGGAAAACTTTCATATCAAGCATGACTAAACTCAGGAAGAAAAATTCTCAATGAATGGTAATAGGTACATTGGCTTCCACTGTAAACCACTCTTCTGTATTATCTGGATCCAGACTCCGGGGAAGCCAATGCATATATATTAGTGCCTGCAAAGCTTTCTTACTTCCGGCGGTCCCATTGAACATGCAATTCTCATTGGCAAACTGACATGATTTGCATGTTGTTAGCAGAACTATTTTTAATCAAGGCGCTCACGTGTTGGGTCATAAGACTCAAACAGAGACACTGACAAAATAGAATTGTGACAAGAACATAAGAACAGCTTTGAGCTTTAAACCAAGACCATTTCGGTCCAAGGTTTTGTTTCTTACAATGGTCAACTAAGTGCTCACAAACAGGACATGGAGAAATATCACCTCTTCCGCCTACAATTCCTCTGGAATTGTATTTAGAGTCTGTCAGTGGCAAACATGAGGGAAATGTGTGTGTGTGTGTGTGTGTGTGTGTGTGAGAGAGAGAGAGAGAGAGAGAGAGAGAGAGAGAGAGAGAGAGAGAGAGAGAGAGAAAGAAAGAAAGAAAGTTGGAGAGAGATAAGAAAGAAGGAAGGAAGGAAGAGAAAGACAGAAAATAAGTGGGTGAGAGAGACACAAGAAGTAAGGAAGGAAAGAAGGAAGGAAGGAAGGAAGGAAGGAAGGAAGGAAGGAAGGAAGGAAGGAAGAAAGAAAGAAAGAAAGAAAGAAAGAAAGAAAGAAAGAAAGAAAGAGAACTTATGATTACAATTGAGCCCAAAATTTTGGTTGCCAAACAAGAGCATTGTTAAATGAGTTTCACCACATATTCCAACTTGGCCACGCCTACCTGGTCACATGACCACCAAGCCACTCCCACCCAGTCACATGACCGCCGAGCCACTCCCACAAAACAGGCCACACATACAGAATAAGTTCTAAAAAATATTTGAAACCCACCACTGATATATAGGAACCATTATTTAGGCAGAAGGAGCTGAAACAATTTTTAAATTCAGAATAAGATAACATTCAGAAGCATATAAGATGGATACTTACCTAAATCGCTGAATTAGAAAGAGGATTTATACACTCAGACTTACAAGAAGTTATTATAGGTAGTACTCAACTTACTATCTGTTACTTAGCAATCATTCAAAGTTATGATGGGTACCCCACCCCAAAAGGTATTTATTTACAACCCATTTCCAAAGTTCCTACAGCCATAAAACGATCTCCTCTGGATATCAAAATTATATCAAAGCCACTTCGCAGTTTATAGTGTTACATCAGGATCTTACTTTTTAAATAAAAATAGAGCTGCTTGCATTTTGAAAAAGGTTTATTGACTTGATCACCTATATTCAATGATTCTGTTGTGCCCTAAAAATGCATTAAATATTGATTTGTTATCTATAAAGATAACAAATCAATATAATTGCCATGGGTCTTTTAATGACCCATGGCAATTATATGCACACAGATAATAATTTATATTATCTGTGTGCATATAATTACCATGGGTCATTAAAATAGATTATTAAAAAATAAAAACAAAATGCTTTTAAAAAAATCAAAGGTAGCATCATTTACAGGTAAATTTAATCTAATAAACACTTAGAATTTTCATATAACTTGAATTCCAGAATGCTGGTAGTGCTATACTCCAATTATCATCAGTAAGATATTTCTCCAAAGAAAAGCAAAGAGCATAAATGCATCTATTCCAAAACACTGAACATCCTTAATTCTACTCTAAAGCACTGAACATCACAAATTCTGCTGCTTGGGAAGTTTCTTTTCCAGAAGATACAATTTCTTTCATGACACAATTTTATGGCTGGGATATATTTCTTAGAAATAACTGATCCTGGTGCAATGTGGCTTAATATGAGGGAGGGTTTTCTTTTTAATGTGCTTGTCTTTAAAACAATTAAAAATCCTTTGCATAAATAAAACCTATTGAAGTCCCTACGAACTTTGAACAGTGTTTCTCGGCCACCAGAACAGAAAAGCAGGAGTGAAGTTGGAGGAAATGTCAATATTTCATCTTTGAGTGAGAACCACAGCAATAAACAACAAGAAAAAAGGCTGACAGTTTGCAGGAACAAATAGAAGAAAAAGCGCCTACCAGAGCTTTGTGGTAACATTTTCAGATGTTATTATGGAACTCATTCACCAGGAGCATTTTTGTATTATATGGCTCACAGATTTAACATCACAGCTCACTGTTCATTTGTCGGCTTTTAAGAATCTGATGGAATCTGGCTCCTAGAAGCAATTCCACGTTTACTGTGCAATGATATGCAATGCAGCCTCTCTCAATAATGCATTTTCATAACTATCCAGTGTCCCTTGGGAAGGAGGGCTGGAGAAAATCCATTCCATTTAATAGAACTCTAAGTACTAAAAACTACAGTCCAGGAATACTCCAAGACTTTTGAGTACTTAACATTTTAAAAACATACATTTCTTTTGCAGAAGAAATAAATCCTACACAGACGCGATTGCATCCAACTATCTGTGAAGTCATCTCTATCAAAGTAGAAGTGAAGAATTCATCTTCCAGTTCATCTTTCCTGATGACTGAATGCCTTTGGTAGGGTTTTTTATTACGGGAAGATGGTGGGAGATGATCAATCCTCTGTTCCACTAAGATTTCTGCTTGGAACCTCTCTATTTTAGGATTTACATTGAATGGTATCTGATACTATGCAATGCCTCCACCCAGCAAGAGTTATGGGATCAATTGCCCTTAATTCATTCATTCAGAGATTCATTGAAAAATAGAAGTCTATCAAAAAGTTGCTGAGACCCTAGAACAAGGATGGTGAAGAACACGTGCCAGAGGTGGCATGCAGCGCCCTCTCTGATGGCACCCATGCCGTTGCCCCACTTCAGCTCTGTTGTGCATGTGTTTGTGCCTCCCACCAGCCAGCTGAACTTCGGGTTTCTGCTGACATTCGTGTGGGTGGCAAAATATGTATGGGGGAATGCACACATGTGCAGAGAATGGGGCGCATGCATGGGGACCCATTTGCATTGCATTTGGGGTGTTTGGGTGCACACACACACACACATTTGTGCATGCACATGCATGCTTTGGGCACTCAGTCTGGAAAAAAATTAGCTATCACTGCCCTAGAAAGTTTGCAAAGATCTGGAGACTAAACTGTATGATGAACAGTTGAAGCAAGTAGGTAACCCTAGCCCAGATTCCATCTTGGTCCAATATCAGGACAAGAGTCAAGGCAGTTGGAGATAGGCTGGGAACAGAGGTTGACCAGGGTGTCTTTTGTGACTTGCCACGTTCTTAGTGTACCACATCACTTGCAGAGACTGTCTTCATGACCATTGTCCTATTCTAGTAGGTTTCATCTGCTCAAGCCACTGGAATCTGTCTTCACATGCTCGGGATTGACAAGTCCTATCTCACTGAAAGCAGTGGTGGGTTACAGCCGGTATGCTCCGATACAAACGTATTGGTACCTGCTGGGAGCACCAGGTACCATTCCGGTACGGTGCTTCGGGGGGCTCGCCCGCCCTCCTTCCTTATCTGTATTTGACTCAACCGGGCCATTTGCACATGCAGTATACAGCGCCTGTGTAATGCTCCACCGAGCAGCTGGAGCATCGCAGGGCAGTACTGCACATGCGTGCACAGCACGCATGCATGTGGTGGATGTCCAGCCCCATCGCAGCGTACCGGTTGTGACGGGATCCGGAACCCACCACTGACTGAAAGTTAATTTATTTATTTATTTATTTATTTATTTATTTATTTATTAAATCAATTTATAGGCCGCCCAATCCCGGAGGACTGCGGGCGGCTTACATCGAAGAAAGAATAATAATAAAAAAATGACAATAAAAACATGTTAAAAACAACACACATACATTCGTTATGATCGGGGCTAGACCTCAACAATGAGGTCAACAGCCCCAGGCCTGCCAGAATAGCCAGGTTTTCACAGCTTTTCGGAAGGCCATGAGAGTGGGCAAGGTCCAGATTTCTGGGGGTAGCTTGTTCCAAAGGGTCGGAGCAGCCACAGAGAAGGCTCTCCTCCGGGGAGCCACCAGCCGGAATTGTCTGGCTGATGGCATCTGAAGGAGGCCCACCCTGTGGGATCTCACTGGCCATTGGGAGGATGACTCAACGGCTACTCTTAACCTGGTTCGGCCAACTGGTCAAAGCTGTTGCCCGGGGTGTGGCTGCTGCACATGCTACAGCTACTATGAGCCACAGGTGAGATGTTTTTACAAGTTTACAATAAAAGCATGGGGCTTCTTCCTTTTTAACCAAACTAAATTGATAGTTCTGCCATTTCTGTAATCCAAAAGACAAGAAAAAGTTAAACAATACGGCATTATTATTTTTTTACTTTTTTAAAATGATTTTGGAGGGGCAAAGCATCAAGGAAATCAACCAATTAGGAACCATGATAAACACATTCTGGATAGCGATCGAAGGAGAAGGGTGGGTTTTGAATCTGGAAAGTTATTTCTTAAGCCAGTTTTAGTTCCAGCTGGTTTATGCATGGGAGACAGGTTTATGGCAGCAACTTAAAAAAATCCCGGAGACTGGTAAACCAATCTAAATCTTAAATTTTGAACCCAATCTCTTTCTAGGGCAGCTCTTCCTGTAACTTTTTACATTAATCCAACCTTGAGGTTAAAATGCTGCTATATATACTCTCATCCCATTTTTTTTGTTATACGTTACCTCAATAGGCTGAGATTTTAAATGATTTTCACATTTCCCAATGGAAAGCACATGCTTCTTGCAAGTTGCACTGTCTGCCACCTCGTTTCACTTAACTCATTAAAACTTGGAAGAGACTCTGCTTCAGTCTAATTTCTGAACCACCTCCTCCTCTTAGTTGTTGTTATCTCTTCTATGTAAGATGTTCTGCTGTTTCTTTAATAATCCTATTTTCCCCCACCACTGCTGATAGGCTCCTGGTGAAACAGGAATCAACTGCAGAGAGAGACAGCTTTGAAAAATGATACGGGTTATATTTTATTCCTTATTTTTCTCTACAGCATTTTAAAGCTAATCAAAGGCAAGAAGAAGAAACAAGGGTGTAGGTTCCTTTTAACCCAAAGGAGAAGGAATTTAGAAGAGATGTTTCCCTAAAAACCATTTTCAATGAGCAAAAAAAATAGGCTGACGATTACCGTATTTTTCAGAGTATAAGACTCACCTTTTTCCCTCAAAAAAAGAGGCTGAAAATCTGGGTTTGTCTTATACACAGAATACAGCATTTTTTGCCACCCGAAACCCCGGCTCTTTCACCAAAATGGCGGTGCAGAGGCTTTCAGAGAGCTCTTGGGGGTTGGGGAGGGCAGAAATGAGTAAAAAAAATGAGCCATTTTTGCTCAATTCCCCCCCCCCAGCCCCAGGAGCACTCTATAAGCTTCCTAAAGGCTATCCATGCCCTTTTTTGACAAAAATGGTCCTATTTTTGTGAAAAACGGGCCATTTTTTGCTCGTTTTGCCCCACCTTCGAGGCACTCTACAAGCCTCATGCCCTTTTTTTGAAAAAGAACAGGCCCGTTTTTGAGAAAAAAGGGCCATTTTGGGGAGGCTTGCAGAGTGCTTTTTTTTTTAATTTGCCTGTTCAAAACCTTGGTGCATCTTATACTCTGAAAAATATGGTATATATTGCAACATGCAACAATCTCACTTGGGTTTCTAAGTTTCTTCTTCCTATGTGTGTTAATAGCAATCACAAAAAGCAATGGGGTCAGGTCCCGAAAGAGACAATGTCATTCCTGAAAGTTTATATCACTATTTAGCACATCCGTCCCAATAACGGATCCAAGCAATCACATTGATTTGGTACACTAGACATAAATGCTGGAATAAACACATTTTTTAAAAAAGAATGGAAAAGAGAAGACAATAACTGATAACTCTCACAAGTGCTCTGCACCTGTGTTTCATTTCTGATGTACTTATAGCCAAGCCTGCAGAATTTGCCCTCATTTCTCCTGCCCATCCATACATTTTTAAAATTATTATAATATACTTTATTCATTAAACATGAAACTCAGTCATCTGAACATTCAAAAATGCATCACAAATACCGTTGACTGGTGCTTATGGTTGATATAGGTTGCTGCCAACATCCTAGGTATCAACCAAGTACCTTCTTAAAATATATGATGTTCCAAGTAGCACCGTTTTTTGCAGTTCCACTGGTGTTATTGCAGAAAGCTGCAATTTGTTGATGCATCGTATAAAATTCTTGGACATGGTACCACGATGACAATGGAGTCACTGTTACATGTTTCATCCATAATCCAATAGTTTCGATGGCCAGGTCACAGTATTTCATGATTTTTTCCCCAGTTCTTTTTCTTCAACTCTGGCAAACCCTTGGTACCACGATGTCAATAAATTGTACATTTCAGCCCTCTACAACCGTGATATCTGGCATGTTGTGTTCCAAATGACGATCCATCTGTATTCGAAAGTTCCACAAGATATTCTCCTTCTCATTTTCGGCAACTTTTTCCACTTTGTAGTCCCATGACTTTTTGGATACAGGTTAAGTTGTATTATTTTTACATAATTAATCCACTGGTGATTATGTAAAAAATACGATTATTATTATGTGGTTAATCTTTGGTGAGGTTCACAGCCTTTGGGGCTAGTTGGTAGCTCAACAGTTCGAGTCCTAACCAAGGACCTAGGAACTGTTAAGGTAACATCGGAGGATATAAGCTGTTCCAAGTTGGGTGGTTTCTTGTAGAATCAGAATGTGCAAGTCAGGTAAATTTAGAATTTTCAAATAGTGAGGTAGCCCTTTAGGTATTGCTCCATGGGGTCCAATTACAATTGGGACAACACATGATTTCTTTTTCCAAGTCACTCAACCTCAATTTACAAGTCCCAGTATTTGTGATTTTTTTCTTACTGTTTATCTTCAATTCGTGCATCTCCAGGTATTGCAATGTCAATAAACCATACTTTTTTCTTTTCAACTATTGTTATGTCAGGTGTGTTGTGGGCCAAGTGCCTGTCAGTCTGGATTCTGAAGTTCCACAAGATCTTGACTTTCTCATTCTCTAAAACCCTCTCAACCTGATGGTCCCAGTGGTTTTTACTGTACTCAAATCCAAACTGTTGGCACAATTTCCAGTGAATAATCTTAGCAACGCGTTCATGGCATTGTAGGTAGTCAGTTTGTGAATTTTTGCTGCCCCCATTGATCAAGTGGTCGACTGTCTCATCTTTCTCATTACAGAGGCAACATTTGCTGTTGGTGGTAACATGTTGAATTTTTGCCTTCATGCAGTTTGTGGCTAAGGCTTGTTCTTGAGGTGCCAAAATAAAGCCTTCTGTTTCTTTTTTCAGTGCTTCTGATCTTAACCAGTTCCAAGTTAGCTTTTGGTCAGCTTTGCCTTCAATACTTTTCAAGTATTGGCTATGCATAGCTTTGCTTTTCCAATTTTCAGCTCGCTTCTCAATTACTTCTTTCTTATATTCAGCTTTTGACTTAGTTGTCTTCAAAAGGCTTCCTTTATTTATTCCTTAATCATTGGTTCTTCACTTTTCTGGATGTAATCATTCAAGCTGTGTCTTTCTTCTTCCACAGTCTGCTTTACTTGTAGTAGTCCTCGACCACCCTCTTCTCTTGGTAGATATAATCAGTCAACATCACTTTTAGGATGTGAAGCATGATTCATTGTCATAAGCTTCCTTGTTTTTCTGTCCAAATTGTCCAACTCCATCTGGGTCCAGTCAATTATTTCTGTAGACTATCGAATTACAGGTATAGCCCAGGTATTTACAGCCTTTATGATGTTTCCTCCACTCAATTTGGACTTTAATATCTTGCGAATTCGTCGAATGTACTTGGCTGAAGTTAATTCCTTGACTTTATTATGCATTAAGTTAGAAGCCTCTAAAATCCCCAAGTACTTGTAGCTTTTTTCTGGTTTTACTGCCTTTATCATTTCTTCATTCTCAAGTTGTATTCCATCATCTTCTATGACCTTGCCTGCTTTGGTTGCCATTGTTGCACATTTGTCAATTCCAAACTGCATACCAATGTCTTGGCTAAATTCTTTTGTGCTTTCAATTAATAAATTCAGTTCAGCTTTTGTTTTACCAAACAGCTTCAAATCATCCATGTACACCAAGTGCGAAATTTTCAGTCCTTTCTTTGCAAGTTCGTATCCACAGTTTACCTTCTTCAAAATGGTTGTCAGTTGAGAGTATAAAAAGTAGGGGTGAAAGGGAATCACCCTAGAAAAAGCCTTGTTTAATTTCAACTTCACCCACTTCTTCTTCATTAGCCATAAACTTCGTTTTCCAGAGGTTCATTGAAGTTTCCATGATTTTTTGTATTATTATTATTATTATTATTATTATTATTGATGATGATGATGATCTTTGAAGCAAAATGTGTTTTTGTGACAATTTTACAGTGAGCTGGAAAAAATATGATTTCTGCATTAAATAAAACAGACCTTTTTTAGATTTTCATGCTGTTTATCTGAAAAGTTATCATGTTGAAGTAAGCCAGCTTTGTGACATGGCAAACAGCTATGTAATCCAGATGTCACTTTTGCTACATCTTAAGCTTAATGCTCCTCCTAGAAATTCTTATGAAATGTAACTATTGAACTGTTCATCACTGAACAATTCCACTATGTACTCTTTTAGATGGTCTGGGTATGTCACTGTACGTTGTAAGACAAGATATCTAGCAAAGGTTCACTCTAACTCTAGGATTATGTGAAGTTCATAAGGCAAGAGTTCTTAGTTTTTGTTTCTTCACTTCTAATACATATTCAGTTTTACAAACATTTGTCTGTAGAGTGAAGATATCCCCCAGAATTCCCCTCAAAATCAGGCTAAACGTCATTTGTTATTTACATATGTTTTCACTTGATAGAATAGTTTTAAAAGTCCCCACATTTCATTTCATTTCATTTCATTCCAGCAATAAACAATAAACAGAGTCACATCTATCTCCTGGGTTTGGCTGAAAAATGCCTCTACTACAAATTTTGGGGCCTTTTAAAAAAAACTGATATGTTTTCAATGTTGAAGGGTTAAAAGAGGACACCCTAGAATCATCTGGAAATCATTAACGTTACAAAGCTCAGAGAAGATAAAAGTTTCCATTTTCTAAAATGTAAATCAAAAACATATTCATTAGTATTGCAAAATAAACATGCAAATCTTTGCCACTTCAAGAGCCTGGCTAAATATGTACAAGGGCAAAACCCAGAAATACATCTGGTCCTCGGTTAAGAAACTTGCTTTTTCGGTTTTATCTAAAGAGCTTGTCTGTCTTCCACGGTTGATTTCTTGGAATATAGCAGTTCATAATAAGCATTTGAACGACATGATGGAATAAACAACGATAAAGTCTGTGTCCTGGTATATGTATATGCTTGCTTTTTTTTCCCTTTCCTTTTTAACTTTCACAGTGAGATTATTCTTCCGTACGCCTTCCTACACTCCAAATGTTTATGAAACATCTCATCTGGCATTTCTGATGGTCTCCAGAGGATAAGATATATGGTTTGTATATAATTGCTACACACCTTTTTAATCTTGCATTAGCCCAAGGTTCGACTTGTGAGCAGACTATTGGGCAAAGACATTTGTGCCCAAATTTGGATACGATATTGGGCATGTGGAATGTCTTACATCATAACAATGACAATAAGAGGAAAGGTTGGCAGCACTTGACTCATTCCCTTTTCAGTGATTTACTTACTGTCTGGCAATCAGCTCCGAGTATGATGTTGGCTTCTCATAAACAGTTCCAACACTGAGGACTTTGGTGTCAAGATAACAGGAATCTCATCCATCAGGGCAGAATAACAATCCCCGCCAGCGAGAAAGCAAAGCCGCGTTGGCTATTCCGGCAGTGTCGTAGAATCATAGGTTTGGTAGGAACCTTGGAGGTCTTCTGAACAAGGCATGCGACCTTATACCATTCAAATTAAATAGTTGTCCAACCTACTTTTGAAAACCTTTGGTGATGGAGCATCCACAACTCCAAGAGGCAAGCTATTCCATTGATTAATTGTTCTCACTGTCAGAAAATTCCTCCTTAGGTTGGATCGCTCTTCAACCAGCTTCCACCCATTACTTCTTGGCCTGCCCTCTGGCGCCTTGGAAAATAAATCAATTCCCTCTTCTTTGTGACTATCCCTCAAGTACTGGAAATCAGTTATCATGTCCTCCTCTGAACCTTCTCTTTGAAAGGCTAGACATGCCTAGATACTTCAACTGTTCATCATATGAGTTAACTTCCAGACCCTTTATCATCTTTGTTGTTCAAATGTTTCTCTACATCTGAATGTCCGATCAGATTTAGATCATAGGGCACTACTTGTTAAAGCCAAAGACCACACTGAACTTTGGACCATCTAGTTCAGGAAAGCATGCCAAGAAATGAGCAAATCTAAGATAAAGTTGTGAACATGGACAGGGCAGGAGCGATGGATCTCTTTGTCTAATTTTAATATAAGCTTTATTAGAATGAAATGGCATCAATGCAGTTACTTATAATTTCTTCTTTTTGTAGCTAATCATTTTATCTTGACTCAGTAGCAATTTGAGCAGATGTCCAGAGCTATGCCTGCAATCTAGAATCCACTCCAGCCTGGCCTTTTCGCAAATACAAGAGAACTTGGCTTGTTTCTAGTTTTTGAAATAATAATAATAATAAGAAAAACAACAATAAATCAAGATACAATTTGAACTAAATGCAAAGGACTAAATTTGAGGGACACTTCATTTGAGTGAATTACCCAAGCCAAATGAACCTCCAGGCTCACCTTCTGTTTGGCTTCCTGTTTCTGTAAGAAACTAATGCTAAAATGAATGGTGACTAAAAAAAAAATGGAGAAAAAAAATCCTAACTGATGAGATGGTTGACATTAGAATTAGCTGGGAAGAAACATCCTCTGGGACAGCTAAGGTTCCATAACTTTTACAAAATAATGGAGTCTTACATGTTTTTCCAAAGTTGAGATTGTATTAGCCTAGGTGGCGAGTGGTTAGAGTGCAGTACTGCAGGCCACTTCAGCTGACTGCTATCTGCAGTTCGGCGGTTCTAATCTCACCGGCTCAAGGTTGACTCAGCCTTCCATCCTTCCGAAGTGGGTGAAATGAGGACCCAGACTGTGGGGGCGATATGCTAACTCTGTAAACCGCTTAGAGAGGGCTGAAAGCCCTATGAAGCGGTATATAAGTCTAACTGCTATTGCTATATACAGACTTTTGACTTCAACTGGAACAGTTTGCAACCTAACATGTTTTACATATAGAAGTTGAATCCAAAAAAGGTAAGTCTAATAATTTATTAATAGTGGATTGTGTGCAATATACAGTGCCATTAACGCTAACTACATTTGAAGTATTGGCTAGTTTGTTTGTTGATCAGAAAGGTCGGCAGTTTGCCGGTTCGAATCCCTAGCACCACGTAACAGAGTGAGCTCCCATTACTTGTCCCAGCTTCTGCCAACCTAGCAGTTCGAAAGCATGTAAAAATGCAAGTAGAAAAATAGGAACCACCTTTGGTGGGAAGGTAACAGCGTTCTGTGTGCCTTTGACGTTTAGTCATGCTGGCCACATGATCATCTTGGGACAGCACTGGCTCTTTGGTTTTGAATGGAGATGAGCACCGCCCCCTAGAGTCAGGAATGACTAGCAAAATCATAAATCTTTATCTTTACCTTATGTCTGATCCCCCCCCCCAAAAAAAGGACTTCAGGAGCTGGAAACAGCAACATAAGGATGGTCTTTTTATTCATTGCTGTTAGATGAAAATGGTTAATGGCAACTAATCTTGGCCAACTATATCAGGAGCTGAGGACAATTCAAATCTTGACTTTAAAAGTGTATTCTTCCACCAAAGCTCCTTCTGTTCAAAGGGACAAAAATAAAACAGATTTCTAATCAGTACAAAGGATTTAGATGATCTTCCAACCATAGAGTTGATGTTTTCTTTTATATCTAAGGATTCCAAAGCCTGCGCTCTTACACTCCATAATACCTCAGCAACCTTAGTTAGACCAAATCTCATATCTGACAACTTCTGGAAAATGTGGTATTCCAGATTATCTATTTATCTGCCCCCATCAGGCATTATCAATAGCAGAGCAAGACAGTGGAGACAAACAGCAGATGCCAGGAACCGAGAAGTAATAATATTGATGGTTATTGCATTTGGACTGATGATAAGACACAAGCGTTTGTCAGATTTGTTTCTTCGGATACCAGAATAATTTATCTAGCCTCAGAAATGATACACCTCAACTATGATGTCATTTCTTTTTCCTCCACTGCAAGTATCAATGTGTCTCAAATCTATTTGACTCGCAATGTTTCTCTGAGTCTGAGATCTGGTGTACATGGGGAGAGGAAGTGCTCTGTCTTTGAATTGCAAATCCTGCTCCTCTAGGAATATGCATATTGCTACATAGGCAGAAGGTTCTTAGTAAGTATCCCCCTCTAGTTTCCCTTGGTCATGCCTCACGTGGACTGTGTTCATCCCAGTTTACTCATCCCAGTTTTTAAAAAAAACATTGATAAACTGGAGCAAGGGATGTGGTGGCTCAGTGGCTGCTGAGCTTGTCAATCAGAAATGCCGTCAGTTCAGCAGTTCGAATCCCTAGTGCCATGTAATGGAGTGGACCCCCATTATTTGTCTTCAGAAAGCACTGGCTCTTCGGCTTTGAAATGGAGATGAGTACCACCCCCTAGAGTCGGGAACGACTAGCACATATGTACAAGGGGAACATTTACCAGTGGTGGGTTCCTACCGGTTCAGACCGGTTCGGGCAAACCAATAATGGTTTGGTGGCCTGGGTCACTGGAACCAGCCACTCCCCTGAACCAGTTCTCTAAGTGGTGCCATAGGTGCTGCCATCTTGTTTTTAGCTTTTGCACATGGGCAGAACAATTTTTATTGTACTGTGCATGTGCGCGCAGCACACCCATGATCGAACCGGCAGTAATGCCTGCCAGAACCCACCCCTGACCTTTACTTTTACTCTTTAAACTGGTGCAAGTTAAAAGAAGGTCTACCAAGATCATGAAAGAATTCAAAATCAAGTCCTAGGGATGCTTAGCTTATAGAAGAGGAGGTTATGAGAGAAATGATAGCTATCTTTAGAAATCTAAAAGATGGTCACATTTTGGAGGGTTCAGACTTATTCTCACTTTCTCCAGAGAGTAAGACTAGATAGAATCAGTGAGATGAAATTTCAAGGATGTAGGTACGAGGAAGTACTTCCTGACCAAAAGAGCTATTAGTCAGAGGAATAGTAGAAACCACAGAGCAGTTTCTTTCCTTTCAGGGAGGTTTTCAAACAAATCCAGTATTCAAACCTACCAGGGCTGGTGTAGTGAATCTTCCAGTGTGCCGGGTATTGGACTTAATGACCTCATAGGTTACTTCCAATTCTACATTTCCATAATTTCTACTGGAAATAACAAAGAGATTTAGGCAGAAAATAAGATCCAGTTTTCCTCAACCTGATAGATGCCAATAAGATCTTAGTATGAGAGAACATAATGTTAATTAGAAATTTTGAGGGTGAATCAGGTTGGAAAAAGCTATTTTTTGTAAACCTACGAGAAATTTGGAGTTACAAATATCTGTGTAAACCCGGGTGGTCTTACAACTTCTCTGAAAACAGCTCCTGGTATTGATGTGCCCCACTAAAAAGAGAAAACTGTGGAATAGAATCATTCAATGTCTATGTTTGCACGGACGTGTGAGTACATATGTGTATATGTGTGTACCCACACACCCAAACAACATCTGAGCCATGGCTTATGACAAAAAGCCCACAGAAGACCATATGTGCACACAGTTTTAATTTAATATAATTTAATCAAGTTAAATATATATTTTTAGAAACAGACTGCCCAATCATTTGGGGACTTTTGACATTTCTCCTTCAAATTCCTTGGCAACACCATACCATCACAATTTACTTCATAAATCCTCATAATCTTTCCCAGGGACGAAATATCTAAGCCTCATGGAATACTGAATATGATAGTTTCAAGTATGACAGCCAATAACCCTTTTTGCCACAGAAAAGGAGGCGAGACAGCTCACATCTTTGGGGGGGGAAATTAAAAGGTGAGGGAAATTTAATAGAAATGTGAACTATATCCCTTTTGTTCTTCTTCGTGAAGATAACGTCAACACTTGGAATTGGACCTAGAAATCTACTAACACCCCATGAAATAATCTCAGCAGAAATAGTTAGATGGTACAGCACATTTCAGTAATCTGAGGACAAGATGATAAAGGCGTGAGTCACCGTCATAAGAGCTTTCTGTCGAAAGCATGCCACAGCTGGTGAAACCACCAAAGCTGGGCAAAGGCTTCCCCAACCACAGTTTCCATCTGCTGCTCAAGCAGAAGCAGCAGCTTCAAGAGAACTTCTAGCAGGAACGACTAGCACATATCTAGCAGGGATGGGCTTCAAAAATTTCAGCAATGGGTTCTCTGCGTGAGTGGGCATAACTATGGTGGGCGTGGCCTAGTCGATCTCCTGCACCATGGCCGTTTTTGCCTTCCCCAGGCCCCAGAGGCTTTCCTTGAGCCTCTAGGAGAGTGAAAACTTCCTCCCCCGGGCTCCGGAGGCCCTCCAGAGGCTTCCAGAAACTTCAAGGAGGCTCATTTTCCCCCCTCCCCGAGCCTCCTCATGGGCCCTGAACTTACATCACATCCAAAATGGGCTGTGTGGAGACTCCTGGGAGGGATGAGGTGGGAGGGGCAGGATTGGGTGGGCAGGGCCAACCAGGTATTGGATTTGGAGGTTCTCCAAACCAGCCATAACATTAGCTATGGGTTCTCCCGAACCCGTAGCAGCCCACCCCTTCTTCTAGGTCTTCAGCCTGCTCCTTCAGGGAAACTGCAGTACTTTTCAGTACCTATTGTTGGGCTGCACTGAAATATGCTACCTGTCTAGTCAAAAAACACAATGGGTATTATATGGGGCTGAGATGTGGGGGGTGGAATGAGAAGGTCATTATTCAAACTGAAAGTACTGCAGAACAGTTTTTAAGGAAGATTATAGCCTCCCATACGGCACTCTTTGCTGATCAGGATAGCAGTGGGGTTATCTCAAGTTCTGTGAGAATTCAGCTTCCATTCCTAGGGAAATTTAAGAACTAAGAAATCCCTCAAGATCATCACTGTTTTTTCTATTATATGAGTGGACATAATTGGAGCAAATTCTATTCTCCTATCCTACTATTATATTCCTTCCTCCACTGGAGAACTTAGCTTTTGCATTGGATTCCTAAAGAGATGTCAGTGTGGTCTATTCTTCTAAGTTATTGTCATGGTATGTCCGATATAAGAAACATTGACGTCTCTCCCAATATCTAGACAAGATCGCTAATTCTTTGTGAAGGAAATTTTTACATCTTTCTACTTCAGCTCACATCTGCTGCATACTTTGCAAATTGCCCAGTGCAATAATGCCTCTAAAGATAAAGGTAAAGTTCCCTGTCGCACATATGTGCTGGTCATTCCTGACTCTAGGGGGCGGTGCTCAAAGCCAAAGAGCCAGTGCTTTCCGAAGATGCATCTGTGGTCATGTGGCCAACATGACTAAACACCAAAGGTGCACAGAATGCTGTTACCTTCCCACCAAAGGAGGTTCCTATTTTTCTACTTGCATTTTTTCATGCTTTCGAACTGCTAGGTTGGCAGAAGTTTTCCCAGTGATTTCATGGATTGAGAGACTGCACAATCCTGAGATAGATGGGAGAATTTAGAAGAGCAAGCAACATTTTGGGACTGAGTTAAATGCATAATCATCTTAGAGTCATTGCATTCCCATAAGCACTTCAAGTCCAACCCCTCCGGAATTCCATTGGCTCTTATCTGGTCCCAATTTAGTATTGCATTTCAGTTGACCAGACTATTACGTATAATTTACCTGAATAAATTTATGCTGCACTCTAACTAGTGGTCCTGATTCTTTGTGTCTGATAGGGAAGGGAAAAGAGATTCAGAGTAAACGTACCCTAAAATCTTTTAGGATACATCAATTAGGTAAGGAAGTTATAGTTTTAGTTTGAAAAGATTCCATTAGATGTAAGCAATAAAGAATTGAACTTTATTGGATCTCACTGTCTCATCTCTGGACTTGGGTCTGATACTCATTTTGTCACTCCTTCTAGCCTTTTAATCATAATTCTGCCACTTTTCCAAGCCCAGTTAATAAATTTAAAGTTTTGCATTGATACTTGCTATTATTTTCCTTTAGATAGAGGAACAATATTATTCCAATCTTTAGGGACTTCACAAACATATTAAACAAATCACATGACCATTTCATAAGCCAATCACATCCATGTTTTAACATTTCTCCAATTACATCATCTATACTTGCATCCTGTTTATTTTCAATATTCTTACCAATTTCTTTTACTTCTTTTATTTTCTTGCTTGTCCATTTATTCCCAAAACCCATCTTTGGCACCATGAAAAAATATTTGCCTTATATTCAGAAGCTTGTATTATATCAGACTTTCATCATAAACAATCAAATCAATCATATTTTTATATTAATAGTCATTCCTTTTCCATGTGCATATATGATTAGACTTATGTTTAACCCAGATATCTGGGGAAAAAATAGACTTTTCTAAACATATATTCACCGGATAGTCACTATGATTCTGAAAATGAATTACTTTTCAGTTCCAATGCATTCATTCATGTCATCTAGAAGAATGATTTTTCTCTAGATTAAATTAATACGGAATGTAGCATACTTTTTCACAAATCTTGCTTATTTCTGTCCAATGGAAAGTAACATGTACTGTATCTACTCTGTTTTCCCCAAAATAAGTCATCCCCAGATAATAAGCCCAATTGGGCTTTTGAGCGCCTGCACTAAAATAATCCTTCCCCCCAAAATAAGCCCTCCCCAAAAATATTGCAACACAGCAGCAGCCATGTGGTGACCACACTCGGTGCCTCCTACACCTCAAAAATAATAAGACTCCCCCAAAAATAAAGCCAAGTGCTTATTTCGGGGGTCAAAAGACCCTGTCTTATTTTCAGAGAAGCATGGTATCAATAAACAATGGATTTCTACTTTCACACATGTTTACAACATGACACCAATTTACCTCTTTCTGACATACATTTTACGTCTTTTATTCATAATTAAACTCACATCTTCACCTCTATGCATTTACTCATGAATTCTGCTCTATAAAATAATCAGATTATCTTCATTTAGACCTATTGCATCCTTCTCCTTTCTCTTATTTTAACAGACACATAATCTTCCTATTTGCATTCCTTCATCCCTTCATTAATATCTTTGTGCATTATTGCAGTTACATTTAGGTCAGCATCTTCATATGCCATGGTCATTACCAGATGGTCATCCATTCCATATAGATATTAATATCTTATGGAGTATAATTTTCCATGTAGAGCATAACTTTTGAATCTCATTGTTCCCAGCCCAAACCATACAAATCCACATTCTAATATGCAACCTGTAATCTGCACATCTTAAATTTCATGCTAACCCTCTGATGCTTGGCCAAAGAAATGTTCCCTTTAGGCAACCAGGCCTTTATCTTTCACTTGAATGAATCTCACTCTCTTCATTCCTTCCTGCAAATAATATCCCCAATTTAAAGCGTTTCTGATTGCTATCAGGAACAATTGACAGTCTGTGTGCAATCTGTACTGTTAGTGAGGCTGCTGGCGTACAGAATTATCCCCATGGCATCTTCAGATTAAGAATAAGTAGAAGATGCTAATTTTTCTCAGATAAGATCAGTAAAGTCTACCCTTGCCCAGTAATGTTTCTATGATGGTTGTATGCCTACCTTCCTACTCTTTCCTAGAAATAAATTCCACCAGTCTCCAAAGGCATATTTATATTATGATCCCGTCCTAACCCAACTTGGTGCCCTCCATGTTGTCTGGACTTGAACTCTCATAATTACTAATTAGTATAAATGCTGCCCATGTTAGAAAGTCTAAGAATTGAAGTGTAGTATATCTTGCCAAGTTGGGGAACTCTGCATTAACTTGGTAAATTATCTCCTCAGTCACCAACACATATAGCCTATCATCCATCCATCCGTCCATCCATCATCTATCTATCATCTATATCAGTGGTCAGAACACTGCTGCTCGTAAGCCACATGTGGCTCTTTAGCCCCTTGAGTGTGGCTCTTCCACCACCGCTGTGCCACCTTGTCTTCCAGCCGTGGCCCCACTCCATGGAAAACATAGGCACGCGCTCGCCCGCACAATTACAGCCCGGAGCAGGACCAAAGCCCCTCTCCCAACTCTCATAATTACTAATTAGTATAAATGCTGTCTGTGTTAGAAATTCTAAGAATTTTAGAGGGAAGGGGTTCAGAGGGAAGCTTCTGCAGAAGCCCGGGCGAGTGAGAACAAGCTGTGCATGTGTGTCTATGTTTTCCATGGCATGGAGCAGCAGCGAGGCTCTGCGCGGCCGGCGATGACTCCGGAGGCCATCCAGGAAGACGAGGAACATGAGGGGGATCCTGCTCCCCCCCCACAGATGGCCTCCAGAGTCATCGCTGGCCGCACAGAGCCTCACCGCTGCTCCAAGAGGTATTTTGTGGACAGAGACAGACAGAGAGAGGCACAGAGAGAGAGAGAGAGAGAGAGAGAGAGAGAGAGGGAGGGAGAGAGAAGGAGGGAGGGAATCAGAGAGAGACTGATAGACACAGAGAGAGAAAGAAAGAGAGGAGGAGGGAGGGAGGGAGAGACAGAGACAGACAGAGACAGAGAGAGAGATACACACACACAGAGTGAATGATTAAGTGAGTGAGTTGGCCACACCCACCCGGTCACATGACCGCTGAGCCACTCCCACAAAACAGGCCACACCTTCTTTTGGCTCTCAAAAGAAATTTCAATTGTTGTACTGTTGATATTTGGCTCTGTTGACTAATGAGTTTGCTGACCACTGATCTATATAATCTATCCTATCTATATAATCTATCCTATCCTATCCTATCCTATCCTATCCTATCCTATCCTATCTATCTATCTATCTATCTATCTATCTATCTATCTATCTATCTATCTATCTATCTATCTCTATCAGCTCTGATTATCTATCTATCTATTTATCAATAGATAGATAGATAGATAGATAGATAGATAGATAGATAGATAGATAGATAGATAGATACATACATACATACATACATACATAGATACATACATAGATACATAGATATCATCTATCTATCTATATCATCTCTCTCTATTTGTGAGAGAGATAGCAATAGCAATAGCAATAGCAGTTAGACTAATATACCGCTTCATAGGGCTTTCAGCCCTCTCTAAGCGGTTTACAGAGTCAGCATATCGCCCCCACAGTCTTGGTCCTCATTTCACCCACCTCGGAAGGATGGAAGGCTGAGTAAACCTTGAGCCGGTGAGATTAGAACCGCTGAACTGCAGATAACAGTCAGCTGAAGTGGCCTGCAGTACTGCACCCTAACCACTGCGCCACCTCGGCTCTAAGATGTATGTATATCTACATATGTTATCTAGTTTGGTAATGAAACATCTGTATGAAAAACCATCAAGTTCAGAGAGCACCAAGACCTAAAGAGTTAGGACTGAATGGGAATTAGCTTTAAGTCTTCAGAGGAATAGTCCCCCTTTGGTTTTTTTTAAAAAAATATATATGTATATTTTAAGGCTAACAGAACAGTTTTCAGGTGCTTCCCTTATTGAGATGGCTTTATCAAGACTTCAAACTTTGTAAAAAGGATGCTTGGGTCCAAGGGGTGTCTACGCTTGTTGTAAATAATATGCCTCAGGAAATGTAATGAATGATGTTCTGCCTCAGAACATCTGACACACATTTGAGTGGTTCTACATTAACATTCTTTTGCCTTCCCTATTCATGGACCTTATCCATAAATTCCTAAGAAGCGTGGTGTTGTTGAGAATTTGGAGAGTAATGTCCACACATCTGGAGGGCAGTTGAGTTTAGGAAGTCTCTTTTTCTATGTCAGTCACTGTGGAAAAACTGATCTAAGATATTTTTTTTCTTTTAACCTGGCACCTCAACCGAGATTGGATCCCCTTCTTCCAACTCCAGATGTAGAAACAAAGTATGTTGGCACTTGAATCTTACCTGAAAGTAGGCAATTTCTTCATAATAGTTTTTAGCAGAAGCATAATAGTATTTTAACAGAAGCACAGAAAAAAATAGAACTTTTTTTGGGGGGGGAATATTACACCGCTTTACCACTTCCTAGCTAACCTAGCTAACTACAGTACAACGTGCTGCCCGTGAGAATTTCAGCAATGTTCTCTGTTCCAGGGAAAGATTTCTCTTTCATCAAGTCGGTAGAAAAAAAATAAATAACAGAAGAACTTCTATGCCAAAAACTAGTTAATGTTGGACCAGGACTAGAGAGATTCAGATTCCAATTCTGGCTAGTTCACGAAGCTCAGTGAGCCAATTTCTTTTCCAAATTTACCTCAGAGAGGTATATGGGTAAATGGAATGAGGGGAAGACTCACATTGACCAGATCAGGGAACCTTACTTCCAGGATAGAAGCAAAAAAAAAAGTTAATTGAGAGAAAGAGCAAAGTGTCCAGTTTTCAGATTTTTTTTTTTATTATTATTATTCTTGGTCACCTAAGAGAAATCCTTATTTGCCTATTTTACAAAGCAAAAGTTCTTTTCAGGTTGAGCTTGGCTCTTGGCAACCACGCTGGCTCATCCATGTTGTTTTCTTGGGAACAATGCAAAGTGCTACTGCCTTCTTTTGGGATGTTTTTCAAGTTCCCAGTCTAGCCAGCAGCCCTGGGATTTCCTGGTCCTCTTTGTTCCAAGTCTTCATTGAATCCAATCCTGCTGAATCTCAAAGCTCGTAGAGGACTGCGTACAAATTCATTCTGTGTCTATGTTTTCAATCTAATTTCATGCAACCTTCCACGGTCAAGGACACCATTGGAAGCAATTCGCAACTAAAACATAAAGTAAACATAATTAAGAACATAAAACAATTATCCATTGTAAATAAAGCAGTCACAGGACAGAACACTATCAGTCCTTTAGTCTGGTTAAAGGAGCTTTAAAAGGGGGCATAGAGCATAGTCACCCTCAGAAAGCCGCCTCTTGTAAATAGAGCATAGCCACCCACAGAAAGTCGCCTCTTCTTTCAGCCAACCTATAGATCTTATTAAGATACCTCTTTCGAGAGCAGTTTCTTAATCTGTTCTTGAGTCTAGGCATCGGCATAGAAGGAACAATGTTTAAGGGAGAATGTGTACAAATGAAGAATAAGCAAATAAAGCAACCAAAATAAGTTTGGATGTGCTTCATTAAACAAAAGAAAAATACTTTAGACAGCAATTTTCAAAGCATTGGGGGGGAAAGCAAATAGATTAGGATCAGAGATGGGCTGCTGGGGATTTGCAGGGGTTCAGGAGAAGCTCTAGCTACGATTCTGTGCATTCAGAGAACCCCCAAATCCCACTCCTGGCTGGCCTAGCCCAGCCTACCATGCCCTGCCCTTCCCAGGAGTCCCCATGTGGCCTGTTTTGGATGCAGGTAAGTTCAGGGCACACACGGAGGCTCAGGGAGGGTGAAAAACAGGCCTACCGGAAGTTTGGGAAGGCTGGAAATTGGCCTGTTTCCAGCCTCCATAGGGCCTCCAGAACTTGGGGAGGCCATTTTCGCCCTCCTGGAGGCTCGAAGAAAGCCTCCATAGCCCGGGGAGGGCAAAAACACCCCCTCCCCTGCCATGGTGCAGGAGGCCAACTAGGCCACGCCTACCAAGGCCACACCCACCCAGCAACCGGGCAAATAACCCATTGCTAAAAAATTTAAAGCCCACTCCTGATTAGAATGCAGGTTGTTTGAGAACAGTTTTTGAATATGAAGTCTTTGTATTTTCTGGTGAATTCCAGTTGAAATATGGCCAAAGGTGGTAGCAGGAGGTACTCATTTGGAAAGCAAAAATCACAATAAAACAATTAAAATGGTTTTACTTTAATTGGATTAAAATAATGCCTTTTTGCAAATCTAGCCTGTTAAGTTCCCTGCCAGTTTTCCGATCATAAAACAAACAGCTCTTTTTAATTTTCACCCGCTGTTAGAATAGCCTTTGGATTTGTTACGATGCCATCCTGAACCTACATTCCCTGTGTATGAAAGAAGAGGCCACTGTCCCCTTATCGGTCAATGGGAAGCTTGGCTTCCTTGTGAGGTCAAAATCACATGGAAGAATTCAGAAAGAAAAAAATAATAATTAAATAGCAATAGCAGTTAGCAATAGCAGTTAGACTTATATACCGCTTCATAGGGCTTTCAGCCCTCTCTAAGCGGTTTACAGAGTCAGCATATTGCCCCCAACAACAATCCGGGTCCTCATTTTACCCACCTCGGAAGGATGGAAGGCTGAGTCAACCCTGAGCCGGTGAGATTTGAACAGCCGAACTGCAGAACTGCAGACAGCTGAAGTAGCCTGCAGTGCTGCATTTAACCACTGCGCCACCTCGGCTCTTAAACTTAAAGAAAAGGTGGTGATGGGCAATGCATAAAATATATCTGGCAATGCAAGAGTATAAAATAGTTTTAATTGGTTTTCGTTTACCCAGGGCCAGAGAGATCCACAAGAATATCAAAAAAGTCAAGATGTCAGTCACAACTATGTATGTTGCATTAAAGGGAAGCTTTAATAAAATGATTAATCCTAGTTTTTTTTTAATTCCCTCCTATTGCCTAAGAGCAAGGTTTACATCAGAACTGTATTGTTGCTTATTTGGGGCTCATAGTGATGTACAAGCCCCAGCCACAATGGCTTGAACAAAATCAAACCAAATCCTAGTTTAGGATACTTGAATTGTACTCACTAAGCCATGATTTATTTAACTTGAATGTATTAGTGACAACTGGTCATTTGAAAACCTTCCAAGTCAAAAGTAAATCACATATGGGCTTAATCTGATACATGAAACCCTGCTAAATTTCTAAATGTGAAACATATTCAGAAATTTAAAGGAAGAATATTGGAAAAAATTTGCCTATGAACATCTTCCAGCCCCAATTCTTGGAGCAAAAGAAAAATTCTGCTACATCTTTTTTCTACAGAACCTTCTTGTCAGATGACATACCAGATGTGATAAATGAATTATACCATAGATGTCACTTGCATGATGATACTATGGTTCCTTTGAAGTCGCTGTGGCTTCCCAATAACTATGCATTTGACAGGCATCAAAGACAAGGACCACATGTGAGGATCTAATTAAACTGATTTATTATTACTCATGCCTATGCAAGGAATCTACTCAGCTAAACATTAGCACTATTTTGACTTTACATGATAAGGGCAGAATTCATTTAATCCATTTGTAGCTTCATAGGGATTCTAGACTAATCCCTCTTTTGACTCTGCCCTCAGGCTCTGGCACCTTTAGTTTCATATCAACATAGAAAAGTGATTGTAAGTAAAGGACAAGAGAAGCTTTGCAAATGAATAAGGCTAACAAAGGGGAGAACCAAAATCTATTCCTTGGAAATGAGACAGTGCGAGCATTCCTCCTAGGAAGAAGCTACTCACAAACTCTCTGTCATATAGATTTCCGTGCAAATATACAGCCGTCATATTGAACTCTTAATCTCAACAGACTTACTGCTAAACAAGGTAATCAATCTGCCTTCATACTGTGTGGATTTAGCCCATCATAGCACAAGCCGATATTGTGGGCATCACTACCAATCCTGAAGTTCTGATAAGCATGCAGTTGTGTTAAGGAACAAGGGCTGACTCGGAAGTAAAGGCACAAGTGGATGGTGAATAGCCCCTCCCATAGGGAATAAAATAGGAGCGAAAGAGGAGGGGTGTTTGCAGGAGACAATTAGTTCATTACTGCATTCTTGCCAAGTATTGTTGCGTCTGAAAAATATCAGCCACTCTCCAAGTCTGATAAAGGTGGGTAATTGTGAACTATCTTGAAAGACTGTGGGAGAGGAAAGACTTTGCTGGAGAGGAACTCACTGTAAATTAAATAAAAGGGGTTTATTGGGACGAGGACTCGGCTTCGTGCTGCTGGGGAAGCCTAGGTCAGAACAGAGGTTTCCAAATTTATTTGGGTCATGAAGGGCCATTTCTTCAGTGGTGGCCGCAAAAAGTCATTGAATCCCCATAAGAGTATTTTCCAATGAGTCAAACATTCAGCTAACTTTGCAGCCTTAGATACTACATTATAATAGATGTGCTCAGCTCGGCAGTATTGCTTAGAGGTTACAGTCATGCTCAGATATGCATAAGTGTAAATCCTGCCCCTCCCAGTTGGTCGATCATAGCTGCATGGAATATGAAACAGCCATGAAGAATCTTCAATGTCCTAATGGCACTGGTGTGGCGGGGAGTACAGAACAGAGAATAATGTCAACCGTGATGCAGAACATATGATCTGCCTGTGGAAAAAGGGGTTTCCTTCAAGGAGGTACAGCAGTAATGCGAAACATGTTCTTCCCCATCCTGATGGCTAATGAACTAACCACAAAAATACTGAGATTTTTGTTTCCCCTTCATTAATATTCTATTAGTTAAATGTACGCCAGAGACAGGCCGCTTTGGAAGATTCCTCTCAACATCCCTGCGGCCTCTTGAAATGAATGCAGTCCTAGAGATACCATAGCCAGTGGCAAGTATACATCTCACACGTACACAAGGTTCTGGCTTTGTATTGTATGCAAAAAGTTGCCATCGCTCCAGTGACAACTGAGTTAGACGGTCCAGAAGTGTTAATGCAACATCCTAAATGGACTTAAATGAGGTAGGCTAGGTCCTGAGAATTCAGCCATTGCCTTAGCATGCTATGTGAATTAGCTTTTTTATGTTTTGCCCTACGTTTATTTGTTTGACAATAGTGTAAAGACACGGCCTGTGTTTTGATAACAAAGGTGTCAGGGTTCCAAATAGTATCCAGAAGTAAATCAGAAGGCAAAGGGTTGCTCAGAGTTCCAATTTATAAAGAGAGCCATGTTGGCACATCTGGGAAAATCCGAATCTGAAAGCTTCCAGGTTTTCCACCTAGTTGAAAGTTCAAGATCTTGCCCCATACCTACAATTCCATCACATGGTCCAATCTCCCACTGCCATGCTGGCAGTTCCACCCACCCAGTTCCAGTCAGGTACAGAGGTGCAGAGACAAAAGGATGACCTTGGCTTTCTAGGAAGAATTTTGTTTTGGCTACACGGGTAGGTAACTCCCTACAATCCCCTCTCCCATTTTCCCACAATAGAAAAGGGACAGTAGAATAATAGAAAGAGTGGCAGGCCAAAGAAAGCTGCAGGCCTGACAAAGGATTTAGAGTATGATGAACCAACTAATATGAGAGAACCTTTCAGGTTCAGACTTGAATAATTTGGTGTTGATGTGTGTTCATTTCATAGCCTTGAAGGTATAAGAATTTGCACATGCCACGTAACCAAACTGGATCACATTTTATTTCATATAGTCAATAATCATACAACCAGCACTAAAAGTCTGTCAAGGGTATCCAGTCAGCAGTGAATATAGAAGCTGTCATTTCTCTAAGTAACATTAAAGCAGGCTAAAGGTAGAGCTCTATTGTAACAGGCAGGTATGCTCAGTAAGTAATTTGCCAGCATGAAAGGTATCTTATTTATATACTGCCACTTTGGGGGGGACTAAAATACATGAAGAGGTATGTTGAGTGTGACACTGTATCAGTCACAAGAGCTTCAACCGCTTTTTTGCAGATGCGTTACACTATTGACTCATGCTAAATTTGTGATCTATCAAGGCCAGTGGTGGGATTCAAATAATTTACCAACCAGTTCTCTGCCCTAATGACCAGCTGGGTAGGTGGGGCTCGGTGGTCATGTGATCATGTGGGCGAGGCCAAGTCAATGTCACTCAGGTCGATGGGCACTTCGCCTTAGTTGTTACAATGGTAATAAGGGTTAACTGGAGAGGCAGTTTCTGGAAGCAGGGCAATAAAGATGAGGCTAGAAACAACACCAGAATGTTTCCTTCCTGCCTTCCTTACAGGACTAGCCCTGTAAAGTGGGAAAAAACAAAATATTTCTTCCAACAACCGGTTCTCCGAACTGCTTAGAAAGTTACCAACTGATTCTCGTGAATAGGTGCGAACTGGCTGAATCCCACCACTGATCAAGGCACACAGGTCCTTTTAACATATACTGCTGTAAGTTTCATCCTTTCTTTCATCCTATGTTCATATTTCAATCTTTCCTAACCATATGTAAATATTTACATTTGTCCCTGTTGAAATTAATCTTGCTAATTTTTGCTCAGTAATTCAGCTTTCAAGATCCACCTGAATCTTGATAATGTGCTCTAAGCCTTTGATATGTCTCCCATCCGTGTGTCATCCGCACATTTATAATTCTATCTTCTAACTTCTCATCCAAGTTCTACCATTAACTTGCAGTAAGCCATTCAGTACTTCAGTCCAGTTTGACCCTGAGCCTCTGAAATTCACTCACTCCAAACAGTCGCTCAAAAGCAACGCCAAATTCATCAAATAGTAGCATTGTCCAATTCACATTTTGCCATCTCGTCAACTAAAACCTCATGGGAAATTTCTCCGAATGCTTTGCTGACATTAAGGAACACTATACTATATTCCCATAGTAAACTAAACTGGTCATTCTGTCAAAAAGATGAAAATAAAAGCAACCAAGTTGGTTTGGCACAATTCATTCCTGATAAATCCATACAAGCTGTTCCTGCCAAGCTGTGCATTCTTTTTTTTTTTAATGCTTACAAACTGACTGCTTAATAATCTGTTCCAGAGTTTTGCGCCCTGTACTAAATGTTAAGCTGACTAGATTACTATTTGAAAATAGGAACAATGTTTGCTCTTTTCTAGGCCTTTGGCACTGCCTATCCTCCACGATTTCTCAATGATCACGAAAGTTTCTCTGAAATCGCATTAGCAAGCTCCTCTAGATTCGTGATGGTGAACCTATGGCATAGTCCTCTCTACGGGCACACCAGCCATCACCCCAACCTAGCTCCACTGCGCATGTGCGCGCCTCTCCCACCAGCCAGCTGGTCTTTGGGTTTTGGCCACGCATTCACAGGGGGCACATGCACGGGGGGGCTCGCATTGCATTTGGGGGCCTCATGCAGCACCACCGCATCCCGTTTTGGCTTCCAGATTGGTGCAGGAAGCTTTCCAGGCCCAAAATGGGGCAGGGGGGGATGTCGCGTGAGCCCCCCCCCCGCATCCTGTTTTGGCCCTGGAAAGCCTCCTGCACCAACCTGGAAGCAAAAAATGGATGAGAGGCACATGCAGGGCAAGTGGGGGAGCAGACACACATTGCATTATGGGTGTGGGCACGTGGGCAGGCATGCACACTTTCGCCATGCAATGACAAAAAGGTTAGCCATGCAATTCATCTTGATTTGGAGGCTTCGACTTATTCATGACAGCAAGGTGCTCCCTGTCCATTTTCGTAATAACCATGGTTTAGAAGACTCTCCTTTCGTCATTCTTTAAAGATGTTTTGCTTCTCATCTAAGAAGCTTCTTCAGGTCTGACTGGACAGCGGGGAATGGAAGGTTTTATATTCCTTGCAAAACAGCTGGTCATTTGCATCCTTTTAGAGCAAGGGTGTCAAACTGACAGCCTACAGGCCGGTTTTCTCATGCAAAAGCCACACCCTCCCCAGCTCCACGAAGAGAAAAAAAATGTTGTGATGGCAATGTGACGGGGTAAGTTTGACACCCATGTTTTAGAGGGTCGTTGTTATGACTCAGCAGATGTCTGCTGTGAGTCTTTTCGGAATGCAAGATTAATGATGCAGCTGGGGCTCATTAGTGAGGCAGGTTTGGAGATAAAAGGATGGATGCTGCCACGCCCTAGTCGCAGGAGTCAACGTCATTCCTTCATACGTTCCTTCGTGCATGCCTTGGTTTATACAACATTGCTTGTTACACTTGGATAAGTGCTTTGGTGTTTCATGTAAACCTGATTTGTGGAGACTGTGGAAGAAGTGCATTGCTTGTAAGAGTTTTTGTTTTGCATTCTTGTCGGAGACTTGTATTTATGTTATTTCTGGGCTCAAAGCCAGTTTGAACTGAGAACTGATAAAGAAAGACTTCCTTTTAATTTGCCTGCCTGCGTTTGTTAAGGGCCATGAAGGGGGGACAGAACAGTCGTTGAGGCCACTTGGACATTTATCTGTGTCCTCAGGGCAGGGGTGGGTTGCTACCGGCATTACAGCCGGTTTGGCGTGCGTGTGTGCATTTACACTTAACAAAGTCTCTCCATGAGCAGAACGTTAGAAAAGGGAGGGGGGAGAATTACATTTCTGCAACGAAGATTGTTCTGCGCATGCGCAGAAGCAAAATCAAGATGGCGCCACCAAGAACAGAACTGGTTTGGGGGCGTGGGCAGCCGAGTTACTACCTACTCAGCTGAATCGGTCCAAACCGGTAGAAACCCATCTCTGCCTCAGGGTCACCTGGATAGTCCTAATGATTCCTGTAGTCTCCAATTTTTCTGGAAATCCATTCATATCTGCCTATTTTCCCTTCAATGACAATCCTGTAAGGTGGGTCAGGCTGAAAGACAGGCAGGCCCAAAGGCATACAAGTGATTTTCATGTGTGAGTAGAAGTCAGTCTCCTGGTTTCTAGCCTGGTGCCTTAGCCCCTCAAAAAAAGTCCTTTTTGTTGCTTTTAAGTTCTCCAAATTTCTTCTATACTTTAGCTCTTTGTGCTTTCCATTTGTATCAGCTCTATTCTTTCTGAAAATTGCATCCTTCTTTAATTTCACATATAATGCATTCCTCTTTTATGTATTAGCTTAGTTAAAATCTTCACATTCCTCACTGAAGGGTGTGCAAACATAGTTCCCTATTTTTCAAAAGTTCCCAAACCACACCTGATCTGCTTTTGATGTAAAGATTTCTATCCATTGAATTCTACTCAGTACTTATTCAAACTTCTTGAAACTGGATTTTCTGAAGTCTAGTGTTTGTACAGGACTATTTTCCAGTCTCTCTTTTTGTAGTATCTTGAAGAAGTTGTTATAGTTACTTTCTTCCATCTTTTATCTCTTCAACCAGCAGTTCTCTGTTAGTTACGATAAGATCTTGGAAAGTTGTTTCCACTATCTCTTCTTTAAATTTCTGGAAACTGAAACAGTCAGCAAGACCATCGAGGAATATTGAGGAAATGGCATCAAGGCTAAACTGATTTTTATCAGATGTCTGGATAGTTAAAGCCTTTGTTATTACTATGTTGTCCTGAAAGTTCTGTAATCTGGTACAGGGAAGCACCATATAGATCTTGGTGATCTTTAACACAACCCTACAACTATTTATTTGTTGTTTCATCTTGTGTTAGAACATAGAATAATAGGGTTGGAAGGTACTTTGGAGGTTTACTAATCTAACCTCTGCTTAAGCTGGAGACCCTGTACTATTCTGGACAAATAGCTATCCAACTCTTCTTAAAAACCTCCATCGAAGGAGCACCCAAAACCTCTTGAGGTAGACCGTTCCATTGATTAATTGTTTTCATTGTCAGGAAATTTCTCCTTAATTCTAGGTTGGATCTCTCTAGGTTCCATCTGTTATTTCTTCTTCTCCCAATGTTCTTAACTGGCCCCTTGAGCTCATATGGGTCTATTCAATGGTTGGACTATTATCATAGCCTCACTCCTATCCTATTTAATTGTAGATATCATGCCTAAATAGTCAATGTAAATGGCTGAACTGTGACTACTAAAATAAACAATGGGAGATCGATGGCTAGCCACAGAAGAGAGGTCATCCCTTAAATTGCCTCTGTTAGTTTGAAAAATTCCCAATATTTACACATCCTTTTCTTGGATCTCATTCACTTCCCTAGTCAAACAGGTGCTGTAGATTTTGCTTGACATGAAGTAAAAAAAAAATGAATGAGTTTAACAGTTATTTTTAAAGGTGTGTGTGTGTGTGTGTGTGTATTGAGAGATGCATGCGTGCACACACACACACACACACACACAGACTCTCACACATAGTGAGCAATTTCATGGTGGGGATGGAGAAAAAATATTCTCTCCTCCAGAGAATCAGGAGGTTGAATATTTCCATTCAAAACAAATGCATTTTAATGAAAAAAAAAACCTCTTATTTCCAACAAGCTCTTCAGCAATTTCACATTGGCGCCAGGCCACGTTTTCGCAAATCATCGTGAAATATTTTTTTAAAATGAAACCTGCTTGCAAGTTTTTTTTCTCCGAGAAAACCCAGTATTCTAGACTAATTCATCAGTATGAAAGGAAAATGAAATGCGGAAACGTAGCTTTGGTCAAGAGGGAAATAACAAAGGGCACAGAGGAAGGGAAAGGAAGAAATGGGACCACAGGCATTCCTCAGCTTATGACCACAATTGAGCTCAAAATTATGTTGCTAAGTGAGACATTTGTTGAGTGAATTTTGCCCCATTTGGTGACTTTTCTTGCCACGTTTGTTAAGTGAATCACTGCCATTGTTAAATTAGTAATATGGTGGCTAAGTGAATCTGGCTTCCTCATTGACTTTGCTTGTCAGAAGGTTGCAAAAGGTGATCACATGACCCCGGGACATGGCAACCTATATATGTGAATCAGTTGTCAAGCATCTGATATGAGGTTTGACGAGAGGTGTTAGATTTTAATGTAATTTGATTCCATATGTATACTGTCTTATTATTTTTTTCTCTTTAAAACTAGGATATGTTAAATATATTGATATGGAAGCAGAAATACACCGATGAGAGAAATAGTGGGAAGCAGAAGGGAGAAGAAAGATGGGAAGAGAGGGATAGGAGAGAGGGTAAGGGGGAAAGATGAGGATGATGATGATAAGGAGGAGTGGAATGTAGAGAGAGAAGGAGAAAGGAAGGGGAAGTAGAGTAGAAAATGATGATGGAGGGAAGATAGGAAGTAGGAGAGAGGTAGAAGAAAGCGGTGTATGGAGAGTAGAAGAGCTAATAATGGGTGTTAACTTTTTGGGGGGCGTTGATGACAAGAGGAACTGATGTAATCATTATTTAATACTATATGATACTGGCTATGTATAGTATACATGTGATTGTATGTTATGAAAATGGAAATAAAAATATGTTTAAAAAAAGAAAAAGAAAAGAAAAAAAGCATCTGAATCATGTGACCATGGGGATGCTGCAACAGTCCTAAGTGTGAAGAATGGTCATAAGTTCCTTTTTTCAGTGTTGTTATAACTTCGAACGGTCCCTAAATCAACTGTAGTAAGTCGAAGTCTACTTTTAATTCTTGAGGTGGTGTTATTCAAACTCTTGTTGCTTGAGCTTTTGTGGGAAGAACTGTTCATCTGGTTCAGTTCCAAGCCGGGAGAAAGACACTGGAAACATGGAGGCTGATTGGAAAGAAGGTTGAATGATGAACAGAACCATCAAGCACATGGTTCTGGTGCAGGTGACAAAATGGAGTTGAGAGTGAGGGTTTTATACCTTCTTTAAGCTTTGCACTTGAGCTTCCTGTTCCTGTGCAAGAACATGCATTCTATTGGCTGTTGTCAGATCCTCATGGGGCCATGTAGGGGTTATAGTTGGCTCTATAGGCAAAGTACAAAACCTAGGTGTTTGTCTGAGGTAAATTTGGTTGATGTTTGGACTGCTCTGAGGGTGATGCAATCATTCCTATTGTTCCTTAATGGCTTTTTCCTGTGTTGGATCTTGAGTGACGGCTGCTTCTAATTCTACCATTCTGCCTTTGTTTCATAATATCCTGTCCTGAATGGATTACCAAACCTGCATTTCTAAAAGCTGGCCTCAGGATCTGCTGGGGCTATTAAGGAAAGTGGGAGTTGCTTTCTGCCTCTTAAAAAATACACCATGTTTCTCCATTTCTCCCTTTGGAGAAATATAATAATCTGCCCTTTTTAATATTCCTCAAAATATTTCATTTTTCTAGGAAGTGGGTGGCTTCCCCCACTTTCAAAGGGTGCCCTCTCAGGATCGTATAATATGCATCTATTATCATATAGTAAAGTTTAATGAGTAAACAAACACATATCATATTTTTCAAAGTATAAAACAGATCTTTTTCTCTCAAAAAAGAGGCTGAAAATCTGTGTGCATCTTATACATTGAATACAGCATTTTGTGCCTCCCAAAACCCCACCTCTTCACCAAAATGGCCATGCATAGCGTTTAGGAGGCTTATAGAGTGCTCCTGGGGGCTGGGGAGGGCAGAAAAGAGCAAAAAACAGGCCTTTTTGCTCAATTTTGCTTCCCCCCATCCAGCCCCCGGGAGCACTCTATAAGCTTCCTAAAGGCTATGCATGCCTTTTTTTGACAAAAAACGGGCCCCTTTTCATGAAAAACAGGCCGTTTTTTGCTCGTTTTTGGCCCTCAACCCCAAGGAGCACTCTACAAGCCTCCTAAAGGCTATTGATGCCCTTTGGGGGGGGGGGAAATAGGCCCATTTTCCCCCAAAATGGGTCATTTTTGGGAGGTCTGCAAAACCTTTTTTTTATTTGCCTCTTTAAAATCTTGGTGCGTCTTATACTCCAGTGTGTCTTATACTCTGAAAAATACGGTACGTACATACATGTTTCCTTCTGGTACCAAACGTCATCCTACTCATGGTCTTAGTACATATGGTTCTACAGTGCTGTACAAGTAGAGTCGGATGAAGGAAATGTTGAGGCCTCTTTGACTCTGGTAATCATCTACTGGCATGAGAAGAAAGGGAACATCCAGGATTAATCCTTGGCATGAAGAGAATCACATCTGGAATGCAACAATCTAAATGTTAGCAGAGCACGAAGTACTGTGGACAAGATAGCTCTATCTGGGAAGAGAAGCAGCATGCACACAGCACTCAGAAGGCCTTGCATGGCCCTCTAGTGACAATCTTGCAAGCCGATTCTTTGTGGACTTTTATTGTGAGTAGTCCTTTATGTAGGGGCCTTCAGAGTGGCCTCTCTGACGGTTCTTAAACAATCATCAGTTCATCCTATCTTTGAAGTAGGACATTTAACATTTAAGGGATGAAGAGACTGCAACTCATCTTCGCAATCTTGCAACAAAGCTTTAAGGGAGTCTTGGTGACATTGTGTGATGTCCCCAGAAGGGTCACAGACAGACATAGTCCTTCCTTCGTCCTTCTTGGGAGCATCATTAAGAGACTAGGATAGAAGCAGTTTGGGATACTGCAAATTTGATCAGTTTCAGCAATGTGCTCTCAATTGCTGAAGTCACAAATAGTGTATTGGGAATATATGTGATACAGGACCGTGGGTGACAAGGAATTTGGTCCCTGTCAATTTTTTTGGATTTCAATTTCCATCAGCTTATATCAAAATGGACAAGGGCAAGGAATTATGAGCTTAGAAGTCCAAATATCTATAGGCGATCAGACAACCTATTTGTCATTTCCCTCCTCTGCTTTAAGGCATTACAAGACGTGTACCCAGACTACATGTCATTTAATGATGAAGAGCCATAAGAAAGAAGAATTAAGCCATGGATTTTTGGAAACAGGGATGAAGGGACCTGGGATCACTACAAGTACTCCTTACAAAAGCTCCCTATGAGGAGACCATAAACCAGTGGTCTAAGAACTAGGTCATCGCCAGCTAATGCTTTAACAGCCGATAGAGCAGACAAACCAGTTACTGATCAGTCTTTTGGGTTGTATATTTTATGCCTATTCATTTTCTTTTGTTTCCATGTATCTGTATAAATTAGCATATGCATTTTTCATGTACTGTCTCTCAAGAGATCCTATGGAATTCTGGTAAACTAACAAAGGGCAATGCAGATTTGATTAGAATCATTTTCAATATGCGCTTTTCCCTTTTGGCACATTCAAATGCATTTTAAAAAAAACTTTACCAAATAGGAAATTAAAAAGGGGTGATATTTGGGATCAGCTATTGCATTGGACCTGGGGCTATTTATAACAAACAAACATTAAATTGAATTATTTAAATTAAATAAATAAAACATAAAATAATCTCTGTATATCATACCTTGCAAGAAAAGAAAAGAAAAGAAAAAAGATTAAAGTCCTTGAACTGTGCCAGGGCACAGTTCCTTCTATCTATAAAAATAAAGACTTGGATTTGCTGTTTAGAGTTATGGAAGATATATCCCAACAGTATATCCAGTTACCTAGGAAGTTCTTTACTTCTGAAAAGAGATAAATAGGAATGTACTGTTAAAAGCTCATGTTTATAGCTTTGTGTCCACCACCATTTCAGCAACGAATACTTCAACCCAAAGAAGAAATGGATGCTTTTTTGTTCCAATATATCTCCGAGGATCAGTTCAACTGCTGCTTAAGTGTGTTAAGAATTGTAGCGCAAAAGCTCAACCAGTGCAACTAATAGCTTAAATTTCCTACTGTAACAGTGGTAACCTTCTCAAGTTCTTTTTCCTTCTGCTCGCCACACGACACCAGGTCTTTTCCTAGAAGAGAAATGAAAAGGGAACAGCAGCCACTTTCCATTGCCTCCCTTCCTTCCCCTTCCCCTTCATGTGTCAGAGAATGCTACGACTATCAAGCTCGATTGAAGCTTTGATGGATGGAAAGAAAAGATCATTTGGTACACACGGGCCCCCGAAACATGAGCTTCACAGAACATAAGGTTATTTTATCAGGAAATAAATCAAAGCTTTCTTTCACTGCTGGAGGGATGGATTCCTCCCCCCCCCCCTTAACTCATCTTTGCCATGATTAGGGTGTGTGTTCAGGCCACAGGAATTTGAGAAATCACCCAGCCTTTCCACCCATGCTTACCAGGCTCAGGATATGGTTGAAATAGTACCATATTCTCCAGAAGACTCCTTTTTCTTCCTTCTTATTTGGCCTGCTGGCGGTGTGCTTGTTTGGATGTTCCCTCATTTTTATAACCGGGGTGATTACAACTTTCTTTAAAAACTTAGAGCCAAGATATCCACGGTTTTCTTCCCAACACTCTGTGTTTCTAAAATGGGCACAACTAGCTTTCTGAGTTTATTTTGTCCCTGTTCCCCAGGGACCAATATATCATACAGAGTTGCCCAAAATTAGCCTTGTTTCTGCTTACTAACTGGTCTTGAGCTTACTATCTGTATTTACTAGGTCTGCTCATTATTATTGATTCCCTTGATTAATTTAATGAAGAGCATCCTATACGATGCTAGGGGGGGGGGAGACAAGATTTACAAAACCTTTGCCAGACCAATCCTCGAATACAGCTCGTCTGCCCAGAATCCACACAGTATATCAGACATTAATACAATCGAGCGGGTCCAGAGGTATTCCATGAGAAGAGTACTCCACTCCTCTACTCACAATAGAATATCTTATGCTTCTAGGCTTGAAATTTTGGGCTTGGACAACCTTGAACTACTCTACCTATGGTCTGATCTAAGCATAGTACACAAAATTGTCTGCTACAACATCCTACCTGTCAACGACTACTTCAGCTTCAACCGCAATAGTACACGGGCAAACAATAGATACAAACTCAAGGTAAATCACTCCAAACCTGATTGCAGAAAATACGACTTCAGCAACAGAATGGTCAACACCTGGAATGCTCTATCTCAGGGGTCTCCAACCTTGAAAACTTTACGACTTGTGGACTTCAACTCCCAGAATTCCTCAGCAAGCATGCGCTGGCTGAGGAATTCTGGGAGTTGAAGTCCACAAGTCGTAACGTTGCCAAGATTGGAGACCCCTGCGAGTCTATCTGACTCCATTGTTACTACCTCAATCCCCCATAGCTTCAACCTTAAACTGTCTACTGTGGACCTCACACCATTCCTAAGAGGTCCATAAAGGGGGCATGCAGCATGTCTTCCATCCCTGTCCTACTGTCCCCATTTATTTGTACTCATTTCATGTGCTCATGTCCATGTTTATGCCTGTTAGGTTGTACATGTTTCACAAACTAACTAACTAAATAAATAAATAAATAAAGATGGCCCTGCGGTTGAAGACACTGAGTTTGTCAGTTGGAAAGGCAGAAACTTTTTAACCACTCATCTTCAAGGCCATGAAGCCAAAATTCTGCTAGTGGTATTGCTAACATGGGCTGAGGAGGAAAACCTAAATTTTCTAAATCCTGGTGCAACTTTGTGTGTGTGTGTGTGTATGTGTGTGTGTGTGTGTGTGTTTGAGAGAGGGGGAAGGGAGGGAAAGAGGGAGGAAGGAGGGGGAGAGAGAAGAAAAAGAAAAAGAAAGAAGGAAACTTATTTAGCAAATAAGTTTAGAAAAACAAATGCTGTCGCTTTAAATCGGAACTGATCATGCCTGGCTGTGGAATTCTGGGAGTTGAAGTCCACAAGTCTAAAAAAAATGCTGCCTCACCAGCCATAAACCTCACCGCACGTCACTGGTGTGTACAGATAATCTTCACCTTATGACCAGTTGCTTAGTCACCATTTGAAGTTACAATTGACTCCAAAAATTTTAGACTGGATTTGAAGTTCCAACATCTTTCCTCCCCTCTTTGGTCACATAATTGCATTTTAGGTACTTACCCACTAACCCCCATTAACAGCCATTTGCAGCACCCAGCAGTCACATGATTGCGATTTGCAACATTTTTGCCAAAAAGGTTAGCTCCAGTTTCCGGAAAAAAAACATTTGATAGCAAACAATGGATTTGCTTAATAACAGCTGCATTTGCTTAATCACTATGTTTGATTAATGATAACCAGAAAAAATGTCCTAAAATTGGGTCAAGTCATGAGATGATCTGCTTTATAACCTGAATAATTTACAATATAATTGTGTGCTCATTTATGGCTGTAAGTGAATTACCCATAGTTTACTCCTTGTTGGCAGGAATGAAACTGTCTGAGAACTGACAGTACTAATGACCAGATGATTGCAAAGAAATATTATCCTTCCAACCCCTCCCAATCTTGTCAGAACTAATCCTTCCATCATCCTCACCATCCAGTCACAAATGGATGAAACTTCTTGGATATGAAGCAAAATGTTAAACTAATGCCACTCTATAAAGCCTTAGTAAGGCCACAGCTAGAATACTGCATTCAGGTCTGGTCACTACACTATAAAATATGTTGAGACTCTAGAAAAAGTGCAGAGAAGAGCAACATAGAAGGTTAGTGGACTGGAGGCTAAAACATAATGAAGAACGGTTACAGGGACTTGACATGGTTAGTCTAGTGAAGAGAAGGACCGGGGGAGACATGATAGCAGTCTTCCAATATTTGAGAGGCTATCACAGAGCGGATGGGGTCAACTTGTTTTCCAAAGTACCTTCCAGTGGCCATACAAGGAATAATGGATGGAAACTGACCAAGGAGAGATTCAATGTAGAAATAAGGAGAAATTTCCTGACAGTGAGATCAATCAACCAATGGAACAGCTTGCCTTCAGAAGTTGTGGGAGCTTCATAATTGGAGGCTTTCAAGAAGAGACTGGACTGCCATCTGTCACAAATGGTATAGGGTCTCCTTCTTGGGCAGGGGCTTGGTACTAGATGACTTACAAGGTCGCTTCCAACTCTGTTTTTCTATTATTCTGTCTTCTTCGTCTTTCTTAGGGAAAAAGCAGTCCAGTTGCCTTTTGAAAAAGCACCGTTGAGACAACATTGACCTGGATGACTGAGAATCTCCACAGACAACTATCTGAGAAGTACATTTGAAATCAGAACTCTGCTTGTTGGGACTAATGGATAGACCATTAGATAAGAATTTTGGAACATTTTTTATATACGATAACAGCTGTGACATTATTACATGCACAGAAATAGATATCTGAAATTCCAGTAGAGGGGCTGCTCGGTGACAATGACAGAATTAGCAGAGATAGCAAAATTGACTTTCCTGATACAGGAAAAAGACAATAACCTCTTTTCTTAGTGACTGAAAAGCCCTTAAGGACTTTTTCTGCTGCAGAAAGAAAAAAATTAACTTATGATTTATGTATTTGCTGATTACAAATGGTAACGTATGGAAAGAAGGAAATTAAGTTGTAATCTTGGAGAAAGAGGGTAAAACAAAAATGCTGTTAAGAAGACTTAAACCATTTATTGTCTTTACTTTTCAATTTTTTGCTCATTTATTATTTCTCATTTTCTTTACATTTCTTTTTCAAAAAAAATGTGCTGCTTTCATTCTTTTAAAAATTATTTTAATAAAAATCATATTTTAAAAAAGGAAGTACACAGGGCACTGATTTCGCACCAGCAGAAATTTCCTGACTGTGAGAACAATTAGTCAGTGGAATGGCTGGTCTTCAGAAGTTGTGGGTGCTCCATTACTGGAAGTTTTTAAGAAGAGATTCATAGGTCATTTTTTTAATGGTGGAGGGTCTCCTCGGTGATGGGATTCAGCCAGTTCGCACCTATTCAGGAGAACCACTTGTTAACTTTCTAAGCAGTTCTGAGAACCGGTTGTTGGAAGAAATCTCATTTTGTTTTGTTTTTTCCACTTTACAGGGCTAATCCTGTAAGGAAGGCAGGAAGGAAACATTCTGGTGTTGTTTCTAGCCTAATCTTTGTTGCCCTGCTTACAGAAACTGCCTCTCCGGTTAACCCTTCTTACTTTGTAAAGCTAAGGCGAAGCACCCATCGACCTGAGTGACATTGAGTTGGCTACGCCCATCCAGTCACATCACCACCTACTCAGCTGGTCATTAGGGCAGAGAACTGGTTGTTAAATTATTTGAATCCCACCACTGGGTCTCCTGCTTGAGCAGAGGGTTGGGTCAGAAGATGTCCAAGGTCCCTTCCAACTTTGTTATTCTGTTCTGCCCAGAGTTCTTCAACAGCAGCCCTGAGTAAAGCAAATTACAGAGACACCTTTGGTTTTTCTGCAATTTGCATCATTTACTTACCTCAAAATAGAATAGTGTGATGAGTATACAATAGCAATAGCAATAGGACTTAGACATATACTGCTTCATAGTGTTTTGCCTCTCTAAGTAATTTACAGAGTCAGCATATTACCTACAACAATCTGGGTCCTCATTTTACCAATCCCTGAAGGATGAAAAGCTGAATCAATCTTGAGCCAGTCAGGATTGAACTGCTGGCAATGGGCAGAGTTAGCCTGCAATACTGCATTCTAACCACTGCACCACCATGGTATGTACATGGGTATTACCTTTCCTAATCTTGGGATCCTGGTTAAATCCAGTACTCATGTCCAGTTAATACTGAGTGTACTTTAAAATGGGTTACGGTAATCAAAATGTATTCATGTTAAAAAGATTGTGGGGAATCCATTGCTAATCAGCCATAAGGTGAATTGTTCCGGTTGGTAGAACTAGGAAGATCATTCAATCTTCAATCATTGGAGCTACAGATGGTGTAGCAACAAGGAGATGCTCCTTATTGCTTGCACTGACAGAAGTCAATCTATTAACGGAAATGTAAATAGCAATTTTATTTTGTTTTCCTACTTACAAGAACATACATAAATTTACCACGGCATAGACAACCTCCTTTCATCTTGAGGTAACAAACCATGGAAAGAAAACACATGAAGACTGTTCACTTTGTTTTTCAAAACAGAGTTTCAATTAGCAGCAGCAGGAAGCAGAGAAGAGGCATAATGCAGCTATTCTGCGCATAATGCTCTGGAAAGAGTGTGTAACTGTCTCCGATTTAGAGTTTTCTCTCCAACACAGAGTTGTTTTTAATCTTCATGCTTGGGAATGCTAAGGAATTAAAAAAAATTAACAGATTTCTTTTTGTCTGCGTTGTATCTATGCACACAGCATTAGTTGAAACCCTGGAATAAATGTGGATGCTACACCTTCAAGAAAAGATACAGCTATTTATGGACTTTCCAGTATTCACTTTGAAGCCATTTCAAACCCATAAGATATAATTTACTTTAGGAGTGAAAAAAATGAAAGCAAATGACAGAACGAGTGGGAGAGAGGGGGAAAAACATACTCACAAACAAGACTAGAGTAATATGATTATATTTGATCACTGAAGCAAATGCCGAAGCCTGTTCTTTCTTAGACACCTCGGTAAATAATTATTCTGCATTTTAAGCTGCAATGCTCTAATGTCTCTGGAAACCCTAAAATAGATTTTGGTGAGCAGATGTCTTTTAGAGGGCTTTCTTTAAAACAAAATAAAACATGGACTTCATTGAGCATTAAGATTTGGAACAGTAGCCGTCTATCTCTGGGCTTTAAGTTATGCTTTAAAGTGCTCTGATTTCTTATGAAAAATTGAAGAGGTTTTCCAAGTCAATGTATTTTAAAGATTTTTTTCTTCACAACCAAGCTAAACATTGAATTAATTCAACATTAAGGTTTGGAACAATAGCTCTGTATCAGCCACCACAGCTCTAGCTTTTCTCCAATGTGTTTGGTCACAACTCATCCACAGCAATGTTTATGCGGTTTGGGAATTATGGGACTTGCAGGTCAAACTAATTGGACAACTAAAGCTGAGCAGCTAATGGAGACACATATCTTTTATCACTAGATGTTTAGGGTTTGATAGCCCAAATGTAACTATTTTGGAAGATGAATAGTATGAAGAAATAGTATCTTTCCAAAAATATATGAGATTTACTTGTCTGTTTCAGGTCACTAAAACTGCATAGATCTTTCATGAAAACGTTTTCCTCAGGCTAAATGGTGTATACTTTAAGTCTACTTTCCAATACAGAGTAAAATGTCTCAACTTTCCAAATCTATTCCAGGAAAAGCACCATCTATTTTAGCAAATGGCACACCAAGAATATTTTTCTTGTCAATTCTCATTCAATGTGATGAATGAAAATGTGTTTTGGAATTTCAGTGAAATTCCCATTAGCAGAACATGGTGTTCTTACATGTCTGTAGTTCCAAAATGGTCAAAGGAGATGTGAGAATATTCTATCTTTCTTTGCCCAAACACCTCTTATGGAAGTGTACAACATCCCTGGCTTCCACACTTCAATTAAATCCCAGAGGAATCCACTATGAGAAAAATCTCTGCATCGTTAGAAAGGTGGCCATTGACATAATGTCAATGATCTAAGACAGGGGTTGGCAACCTAACACTCAAAGGTCCTAACTGGAAGCCCCTGCATTCAATTCTGGAGCCAACTGGAAGACTGTTTCCCCACCATAGAGTCTCCTCCTAGCGTATTCTTTTCCCTCTCTGGCCAGAATTCCGGTTCCCCCACCATAGAGTCTTCTCCTAGCGTGGCATCCTTTTTCCTCTACTTGTCCTAACTGAAAGGCCTATCAATTGTGAAGCTGACTGTGACAGGGAGCCGCAGCAGAGGGATGAAAGAGCCACATGTGGCTCCAGAACTGCGGGCTGCTGACCCCTGCTTTAAAAAAAAGATACAATGAAAGAAAGAGAAATAATGGTCTCTCCTTGCCTTTTTTTCCCCTCCCACACAACTCAATGTATCTCCCACTAAAAAAAGCATGGTTACTTGTGTATTCCCCAAACCTGTTCAACACAATATTAATATTTGTGCCCCTTCCTGGCTATAATCTAGCAAAGTTTTGAAGAGACAACTTATTCTTGTTGTTAACATCTAGATCACCATATCATACACACCGTTCTCTGTAAAATATGTAATGTTGTTTTCTGTTTAGTTCTCTCTCTCTCTCCCCCCCCCCCTCTCTCTCTCTCACACACACACACATATATAGAATTCAGGCCTTTTCTTACTAAGCTATCATATATGAGTTGCAAGAATCCATACCATCACTAGATGACAGCAAAACAGTGTCAGTATCCTACCACTAATATCCAGTGGTTACTTGCAATTTTGGAGCCCAGATATACCATGGGAACTGTAGCCTTCAGATTCTGACCCAGATCTCATAAGAGATGTGGATATGTCTGAAAGAGCTGACATTTCTGGCTATGTAACATTAGAAGGTCCTGGAAATGACAAAGGTTTCTTACTAGAGTATCCAGGTAGAAGCCAATGAGTGATAGCAGTTCAGCTAATGGATGGGGAGAAACACAGTTTACCATTTCTATTAGCCAACGCGGGTTAAACTTGAGTAAAGTTGTAATCTACATATTTGGACATGGGATTGGGTAAAGGTGGCCCCTGGAAAGAGATATTATTGCTTTCAGAGTTACAGACATAGGCAGTGTTGAACAAATAGATTAAATAAATTAAATACTAGCTAATATACACTATATTTTTTTCCTGAAAAGATTTAAACCCAATCAGAGTCTGTGGTAAAAATGCCAAACCAGAGGAAGCTGCTGTAGAAAAACTGGGAGTTAAACTTCTTTTCCCATCTGCAGACAGTATAACAAATAATTCAATATCATACTAAACTTCCATATTTTTCTTAAATTCCTTAAGACTTAAAAAAAAAGTTCAAAAAAGAAAGGAGTGCTGTGGTTAGGAGGTTGTGTTGACAATCAGCAAGCCCACATTTGAGAGCCAAGGGATGCTGCATGATGGGGCAAGCTCCCATCCTTCACTCCAATTCTTGCTGACCCAGTCGTTCAAAAGCAGGGAACTGTGAGTAGATAGATGGGTATAACTTCAGTGGGCAGCTTAATGGTGACATCAGAGGTGGGTTCCTGACAGTTCGCACCAGTTCGGTAGAACCGGTTCGTCAAATCTACCGAACCGGTTAGAAGAGGTTCCACCAGTGGACCCGGAAAGCAGGCCACACCTACAGAAGAGGTTCCAAAAAAATTTGAAACCCACCACTGACACACACACACACAGACTCACACAGAGAGAGAAAGAGAAAGAAAGGAAGAAAGAAAAAAAAGAAAGAAAAAATGAGAGGGAGATGAAAGAAAAAAAGGAAAAAGGGACAGAGAAACAAAAGGAAGGAAGGAAAGAGAGAGAGAGAGAGAAAACACAAGGCCAGCAAGCCACTCCCACCAGGTCACATGGCCAGGAAGCCACTCCCACAAAGGAGGCCACACCCACAGAGTAGGTTCGAAACATTTTTGAAACCCACCACTGGGTCACTAGCTAATCCTTCGACCCAGAAGTGCCTCACTGCTTCTGGGAAAGCGAGCAAGAGAGTCCAAAAGTCAATCAAAACTGGCCTTTTCCACCAAGCCCCAGGAGCAAAGATAAGAGAAAACCATTACTGGTGTGGGCACGCATGCGCACGATTTCGGCCCGCAAGGACAAAAAGGTTAGCCATCACTGCTTTACATGATGCTAGTACAGAGTTATTGCAATTGTGCTAATGCATTTTGCTTTCCTCCTCCTATATACATTAATACCCACGACTACCTAAATAGGACGATTGCCAGTTATTTCCTAGCCATGCTAATTAAGCTAGTGGGGAGACAGATATATTCTGTTGCAAAAGCCTTGTTCTACTATTAGTGAATAAATAATGGATCTAATCATTTTTTGGCTCTGTTCATATAATACATAACCTGATTATGGAATCAACTCTTTTTCTGACTTTGCCCTGTACGCTGAACCAAAACTAATCAGCTGGGCTGGGTTCAATTCACAGAGCGTACAAATCCCTGAACAAACCAAAGGAACAAAACAAGCTTAAAGCGTTGCGTAAATGCCTCTTCTCAATCTTTCTGTGATTTGGTTAAGATGGCAACATTAATCTAACCCGGGCTATTTTACAATACAAACTGTCCCAGGTGTATGAAAGTTACCATAAGGAGTGGTACTTTTGCGCAATTTCTTTTTTTTAAAAAAAAAATCAAAACCACACAAATATTTCTCTTCCACATCAACTTGGGGTATTTAATCATTCTAAGCACTGTGTTTTATTCCCATTAGCTAGAAGCAAGGAAGTGTGAAGCAACCTGTGCCACTACTTTATGGCTCTGTATACATTGGCTGGCAAGTGGGAGGATTAAAACCTGACATGCTGGGAGGAATTAAGAAGTGCTAGTTTTCATAACTGCTATAATTTGTAAAGACCAAAAATGGAGGGGAGAAATCCTAGTGGAATCCATCTATTTCTTATACTCTTTCCAGCTGTACCTAATTTACCCTTGGTTATTTCTCTTTCCTGATCAAGGGCTATTCTCTTACACTGATTTTTTCCCCTTGCTCTGATCCCCCTGTTGAGCTGAGCTTTTAATAATTGCTTTAATATGCAACATTCCAAAGCAAGGGATCCAATAAGCAAGATGGCTCTTTTTATTCTCCCTCTCTTTGGTCTCCGAGTCCAGCTAGTATACACTGTGGTATATTTTATTGTAATGATGAACTGCTTTAAAAAAAAACAAAAACCAGAAACAAAAAACAAATGTTTAATCTTCATGCCTTCTTGCTTAAAAGAAAAAAAAAGGAAAATGGTTCATTATTTTTCACTAGCTTTTTTTTTCTGGCTTGCTAAAAGAATAAAATAGCTTTTCTGTTGATTAATTTGTTTGTTAGCTAGTCAAAGAGGAGAGGCTTTCTTTAGTTAGCTAACAAATTAATCCAACGAAGTTAGTTCTCATTTGCTTGAGCCTTTCCTGCTGCCGGGATGATTGTTTGTTTCTTTGTTTAGTTTGTCACTCATGTACAAGATAACAGGAATAAGAATAAAAATGAATAAGAACACAGGAAATGGGTACAAATAAACGGGGACAGTAGGATAGGGGCTTTAGGCACACAGGTACGCTTATGCACGCCCCTTCTCACCTCTTAGGAATCGGGTGAGGTCAGAGGTGGGTTGCTGTTGGTTTGGCCCAGATTGGGCGAACCAGTAGTAGTGGCAGCAGGGAGGCTCCGCCCATCTGCCCAGACGCTTCAGCCCAAACCGGTAGTAAACAATTTGGCAACCCGCCATTTGGTGAGGTCAACAGTAGACAGTTTAAGATAAAAGTTATGGGGCTTTGAGGATGTAACATTCCAGGCATTGACCACTCTGTTGCTGAAGTTGTATTTTCTGCAATTGAGTTTGGAGTGGTTTACCTTGAGTTTGCATCTATTGTTTGCTTGTATATATATTATTGCGGTTGAAGCTGAAGTAGTCATTGACAGGTAGGACATTGTAGCAGATAATTTTGTGTACTACGCTTAGGTCAAACCGTAAGCAGCATAGTTCTAGGTTGTCCAAGCCTAAAATTTCAAGCCTGGTGGTACAGAATACAGAATAACAGAGTTGGAAGGGACCTTGGAGGTCTTCTATAAGGTATTCTGTTGTGAGCAGAGGAGTGGAGGACTCTTCTTGTGAAATACCGCTGGACTCGCTCTATTGTATTGTATAGTGCGGATTCCAAACAGATGAGCTGTATTTGAGAATTGGTCTAAGAAAGGTTTTGTATGTCCTAGTTTGCAGTACAATATTACTGGAGAAGAAGCTTTGTAATATTCATGTGTAAAAGAGCAAATAGCTTATTCTCTTGAAATGTCTTCCTCTCCAATTTTTCTGCTCAAAGAAGACACTGTCTGCAGAACACTTAAGTTTTCCCCTCCCCTCTCATAGGGGAGAGATTGGAGAGAAAGAGATTTGAAAAGAGTTCTCTAAGCTGTTTATATACCATGCCCAAAGTTCTGGGCTCACAATTCAGTCACATTACTTTTTAATGTGAAACAACAAAAACTAGTGATTGGCTATTGCACCACAATGTGGTCAAAGTCTGATCGCATAATTCCAGTCCAAATAGAGGATCTTGTGACGGTAGCCAAGAATGCAATGAAAATGTTGGTTCAGTGTGTGATTGCACCAAAAAAGCACAAAAACCCTCTTATCTAGGGATTCTTAGAAAAAGGGAAAAACCTAACTATCGATAATGCATTCACAGAACATTGAGGTCAGTCTGTTTTATTGCAAAGAAAACACATTGTGATCGTTCTGTTTTCTTGCAAAGAATATTGCAGAGCAATTTCCATCAATCCTTTAAGTATAGCTAGTCCTCGACTTACAAAAGTTCATTTAGTGACCGTTCAAAGTTGCAAGAGCACTGAAAAAATTACTTATGACCCTTTTTCACAGTTACAAGCTTTGCAGCATCCCCATGGCCCTGTGATACAAATTCAGATGCTGGGCAACTGATATTCATATTTATGAGCGTGGCTGTGTCCCAAGGTCATGTGACACCACCACCCCCTTTTGTGACCTTCTGACAAGCAAAGTCAATGGGGAAGACAGGTTCACTTAACAACCAGGTTACTTAAACTTATCAACTGCAGTGATTCACTTAACAACTGGTTATAAAATGGAGCAATAGCAATAACAGTTAGTCTTATATACCGCTTCATAGGGCTTTCAGCCCTCTCTAAGCGGTTTACAGAGTCAGCATATCACCCCCACAGTCTGGGGCCTCATTTCACCCGCCTCGGAAGGATGGAAGGCTGAGTCAACCTTGAGCCGGTGAGATTTGAACCGCCGAACTGCAGATAGCAGTCAGCTGAAGTGGCCTGCAGTACTGCACCCTAACCACTGCGCCACCTCGGCTCTTTCAAACTCATTTAAAACACATTTAACAAATACCTCGCTTAACAGCAGAATGTTGGTCTCGGTTGTGGTCGTAAGTCGATGGCTTCCTGTAAATGAAATTATAATTAAAACATTCACTGGAGGGAAAGAAACCAACACTGCAAAATTCTACTGCCTGTCCTAGATAGCCAACCACAGCAAAATTGTTCCACCATCTGGCTTTAAGCAGAAAAAACAACAACACCCCACTTTCACCTGAATTAGCATTATAACATCACATGTTTTGGTTTTTTTTTAATGCAACGTCCTTTAAAAAAGAAAAATCTGCAAGAAAGGACAAAACACAAAGTGTCTCTACTTTCCCAGCTTGGACAGGGGTGTCCCCTTCAGCTTGAACTAACAAACAGAGAGCAATGTTGCTTCTGTCACTATGCCGCCCCACCCAATTGCCCATCAATGCCACAATGCCACCACCGGCCGAACGCCGACTTCCCGTCTCCTTTGGCCACAGGTATGTTTCACCACCGTCTGGCTGGCTGGCTGCTATTTATTCCGAGCTGTTCTAAAATTGTCCCGTTGAGATTGTAAGCCAAATCCGCTGCCAGACCCCCTTTTGCTTTATTAAAAGTAACAGCTCGGCCTGATTGAAAAATTACCAGCCGTTTTGGGAAGCCCGCTGAAACCTTTACAGGAGGGGGAAATGATCGCATAGGCGAGCCGTTGTTCCTTTTAAAAGCCTCGATTTTTTTAAGACACCCTGCATGATTCGAGAGCACTTCCTCCTTCTAGAAATCCAGCAGGAATACAGGTGGCCTCTGTTCGCTATCTCTTGTCTGCTGTGAATTTAAACATTCATTTCTGACCAGGCTTAAATGTTACCAAGAACGCCAGTTTATGTCTAGACTATTTTAATCAGCTAAATGTCATCGTAAGGCATATGCTGCTCTTGATGGCTTACATACCCCCAGCTCTGCTCATGAAGTGTAAGAAGCAGGATTTTTGTATTGTGGTTTAAAAAAAGAAAGAAAGAAAAAGAGCTAGTGTTTGCCTAGCCGTGAAAATGGTGCTTTTGCCCTGTGATATCAAATATGTAAGCAGGATTGGGAAGCTCCTTTGTAACGGCTGGCAATCAGCCCAAATTGGAAATGATTCAACCTGTCCCAGTTTTGACTCTGGGGCTCACTCAGGCTATACAAGTGCATAAAGACATAAGGAGCTCTCGGCTAGAGCAGATGGGAGAATTATGTTCAGTTCGACAACTTGTCTCCCAAAAGGGCTAACTAGAAGTTCCAGAAGTCCTGTCTGCCACTGCTATTATTCCCCTGCGCCTGGAAAATATACAGGCATGGCTCCCTTGATACACCAAAGTAGCATATAGCAATTAGAGGTAACCTTTGATAGCTTCTTGTTCCATGGATTTATCTCATCTTTTAAAGCCATTGCAAATTCCGTTTAGACCAACATCTGCCTTATCACAAAGGTGCTTTTTTCAAGAGGCCACTAGACTTCCTGGTTTTTCTTTAAAGATGTTTCACTTCTCATCCAAGAAGCTTCTTCAGCTGTCCTTGGATGAGAAGTGAAACGTCTTCAAAGGTTTTAAATATGTTGTGAGGGAAAGAAGCAGGAGCCATGGAATCAGAGAGTAAGATGTTTATTGCGAGATGACAGCGATTCAAAACGTCCCTGCAACTGTCAGGGTATTTATACTCAAGCCCAAAGCAACTGTCAAATGACCAGCCAATCAGAGAGCTGGTAACAGGGAACATTTGCATATATAACACTCCTTCCCCCCAGTTATTTGCATACTCAACACTCCTCTAACATTTGCATATATAACAAAAGGAAAACCAGAAAGTCCAGGGGCCTCTTGAAAAAGCACCTTTGGGAAAACCATGACCTGGATGACTGAGAATCTCCATAGACATCTGCCTTATCATTTCTCAAAAGCCATCTTCTATTAGACTAGTTTATTGTTAGGGTATTTGAGAGTTTATTTCAATTGATCTTGTTAGTGATTTAACCTTACTTTATGGTAGCACGGTGGTTAGAATGCAGTAGTGCTGTTGTGGCCCACCAGCAGCCAGCAGAGCTGGCAGCAGATTCAGACAGTGAGGAGATTGGGGAGGAACATGGGCCAGTCCTGGAGTCTGGGGAAGGTTCTGATGAGGGCTCTGTATCAGAGGCAGAGAGGGAGCCAGGGCTGTCTGACAGTTATCAGCTGCCTTCAGAGTCAGACATCAGTGAAGCAGACAAAGAGCTGGAGCCTGTTCCCAGTGTGCACATGCGCAGAGTTGCCAGACAAGGGAACAGCTAAAGAACAGGGGTCAACTTTGGAGTAAAGCCACCGGTGGACGATGAATGCCCCCTACCATAGGGAATAAAAGAGAAGAGAAAGGGGTGTGGAGTTTGCAGGAGACAATTAGTTTGCTTAATGGGATCGTGATTCTCCGAGGCTCCTTGCCAAGTTTTGCAGATATCAGCCTGGCACATTCTAGCCAGGGGTGGGTTGGTGCCAGTATTACTGCTGGTTTGGACCGCAAGAAATTTTGTGCACATGCACATTTGCACCTAAAAAGATCTGTGCATGCATACAATGTCAGAAAAGGGGAAAAATTACATTTCCGCAATGAAGATTATTCTGCACATGCGCAGAACCAAAAATCAAGATGGTGCCGCCGCTGATAGAACCAGTTCAGGGGTGTGGCAGGCAGAGTTACCACCTACTCAGCCGAACCAGTCTGAATCTGTAAGAACCCACCTCTGGTTCTAGCTTATGTGCTGAGTACCAAACAGACAATGAGTAATGTGGCATAATTTTCACATCAAAATGCATTGAATACCAAATTTGATGAGTTTCAAAGCAGTTGAGTACCAAGGTTCCACTGTACTTTGTCCTGTCATTTGTAGTCAATCTGCGCAATATTCTTGCAGCAGCTAACCAGATGGTTTATTCTCAAAGGTGCTTTTTCAAGAGGCAACTGGACTTTCTGGTTTTCTTTGAAGATGTTTTGCTTCTCATCCAAGAAGTTTCTTCACGTCTGCCTGGATGGGGGGGTCATGCAAATGACCAGCTATTTGCAAGGAATATAAATCCTTCCATTCCTCACCGTTTGATAAAAACGCCGTTGGTCTGATCGAAATTGCTGATTTTGTTTATATTGGATGATTCGTGCCTCATATCTTTCAATTTTTCTAGCTGTTGCTGTTATCTGCTGTTTTACAATCTCTACAGCTTCATTGATGTTTCTTGTATCTAATCTATATCTTCTGATTAGCCGATCTATGATTTTGTTGTTTTTAAGCCGTTGCTCATGCATGTTCTTTAAGTTACTAGCATCTGCCCTTAATTTTTTGATTTTTTGTTCTAAACGGATTTTCCACTTTGGCTTTGTTGCTTTTTCTGTTGTGTGACTAGGTACTTTAATTTTAATGCCTAGTTCATTAGTGACTGTTACAGCTGCGCTGTACATTAACTGGTTTGTTTCCAAGATGGATCCCGGTTCAATTGTTGAAAACACTGCATTAACCATTTTCATGATAGGGGCCAAAATTTTCTTAGGCACAGTTTTTAGTGATGGTAAACGTTGCCTTTCCTCATTAAGCAGAAAATGCTCCATGATCTTATCCTTCAATTCTTTTTGTTTTTGAGTTAGTTCATCAGTTGGTTCAGTGATAACTGGTTCTAGTGGTGGTGATGTTATTTCCTCCCCGAGAGCTTCTTCTGGGAGTTCTACTATAATGTCTTTAGTTGTGTCTTGAATATCAGTTATTTCCGCTTGTGATATTGTTTTTGGGGTTTTGCAATTTGCCTGAATTTCCTCATGTTCAACTTCACTAAACACTTTATTCCGTATAATAAATCGCCTTTGATCTGCTAGTCGTTGTTCACTAACTTTTGAATCTGGATATTGTTGTTTCCATAATTCATACATTCGCTTTAAATAGCCTCTTTTTTCTGGCTCTGAGTTGTAGTAACAGGCCATTATGGCACGGTTTTCATCTGCACTATATTTTTGTCATTTTGTTGGCTGGTCCACTTGTAGCCCACTTGTTGACGGATGTCCAGGGACCCCAACATCTGCCGCGGCCCTTGTTAACCCGCGCGATGACCGATGCGGTATGGAATTCTTATTTGTTTTTTTCACCATATTGTATGGGTTGGCGGGGGGTTTTTTACGGGACCAGATGCCAACCTGACCCCAACCCTCCTCCTTTCTCATCCGGGCTTGGGACCGGCAACGGCGGAGTAGTAGTAGTAGTTGTTGTTGTTGTTATTATTATTATTATTACATTTATTTTTCACACATCTCATGATTTGATTGTTGGAGAACATAAACATTTCTAACAATAATAGTGGTTTTTGTTGCACATCTTTCCATTGGAAGCCTCTCTAATTTCTCCTCTTCTTCCTGTTCTTGATATTGGTATACTTTGGAATGTCACAATAACATTACAATAATTACAATATTTTTTGAGGATGGGATGATTGAAAACGTTTGGTTGCCCATCTTCCTAATTTAAAGATTTAAGAAGATTCTCTCCTGCGACTTTTCCTAGGTTTTTTTTTCTTAAGTATGGGATGCTTAACTATAATCTTTTTTCTTGTATGACAAACATAAAGATAACAAACCCAGGTTTCTGTGCCTATGTGCCTTTGGATTGATAGAAGCTAGAATTCAACACAAGTGAAGGTTACAGATAAGGGAAAGCTGCATCAAACCATAATTTATTTGACATACAGTAATAAGAATGAATCAAGGGATGCGGTGGCTCAGTGGCTAAGATGCTGAGCATGTCAATCAGAAAGGTCGGCAGTTTGGCAGTTTGAATCTCTAGCGCTGCATAATGGAGTGAGTTCCCATTACTTGTCGCAGCTTCTGCCAACCTAGCAGTTCGAAAGCATGTAAAAATACAAGTAGAAAAATAGGAACCATCTTTGGTGGGAAGGTAACAGCATTCCATGTGCCTTTGATGTTTAATCATGCCACATGACCACGGAGACGTCTTCGGACAGCACTGGCTCTTCAGCTTTGAAACGGAGATGAGCCTAGAGTCAGGAACAACTAGCACATATGTGAGAGGGAACCTTTACCTTTGCCTAATAAGAACAACCAAACAACCTCAACCAGCCTCAAGATGATGCATTCTGCTTCCCTCTCTTTTTCTAACGGCACTAATAGGAATTAGTGATTGTGGTTTCCATTTTATATCTACAGCCCTATATGATATCATCCAAAACCAATAAAATATGGTTTTGCTAGAAACAAGCCAACATCAAATCATGAGATCAGAAGCTGGCGTGGTAAAAGTAACATACCATCAATATGCGGACGATACACAGTTGTATCTGTCCGCCCCGTGCCAACTCAATGAAGCGATGGACGTGATGAGCCAGGGTCTTGAGGCTGTTAGAGACTGGATGGGGGTTAACAAGCTTGTGCTCAATCCAGAAAAGACCAAGTGGCTGTTGTGCTTCCCTCCCACGAATTGGCCAAGTGTTCCATCTCTCAGGCTGGGGGGTCAAATTCTACGCCCCTCAGATAGGGTTCGCAACTTGGGAGTCCTCCTGGATCCTCAGCTGACTTTTGAACACCATTTGTCAGCTGTAACCAGGGGGGCATTTGCCCAGGTTCGCCTGGTGCACCAGTTGCGTCCCTACCTGAACCGGGAGGCCCTCACAACAGTCACTCGTGCCCTTGTGACCTCTAGGCTGGAGTACTGCAATGTGCTCTACATGGGGCTGCCCTTGAAGAGTATTCAGCGACTTCAGCTGGTCCAGAATGCAGCCGCGCGAGCGATCGTGGGTGCACCCCGATTCACCCACGTAACACCTATCCTCCACGAGCTGCACTGGCTGCCTGTTGATCTCTGGGTGCGCTTCAAGGTGCTACTTGTCACCTACAAAGCCCTTCATGGTATTGGATCTGGGTACTTGAGAGACCGCCTACTGCCAATTACCTCCACTCGACCGATAAGATCGCATAGATTAGGCCTCCTCCGAATTCCATTAGCCAGCCAGTGTAGACTGGCAACTACCCGGAGGAGAGCCTTCTCAGTGGCTGCTCCGACCCTCTGGAACGAACTCCCCATGGAGATCTGGACCCTCACCACCCTCCAGACCTTCCGCGCCGCACTTAAAATCTGGCTATCCCGGCTGGCCTGGGGTTAAAGACTCTAACCCCTACTCGAATTGTATGACTGTTGAGTTCTTAAATGGTGTAGTGCTTTTATGTTGTAAATTGTTTGTCCTTCCCCACCCCCTTTTTGAACTGTGAGCCGCCCTGAGTCCCCCCAGGGAAAAGGGCGGCATACAAATAAAGTAAAGTGAAGTAAAGTGAAGGGAAGTGAAACATAGATGGCATTAAACACTGTTCAAAAACTGAACAATTTGCAGAAATGTATGGGTTTTTAAAAGGGGGGTCATCGCAAAACACTGTCAAATTACCCACTAAGACTGTATTACTATTATTCTTCTCTTCCTTCCTAGTTCCTATCTCTTCCCACTTATGACTATAACCATGTTGCTTGTATCCTTAAAATTTATATTGTTTTTTTTCTTATATAATTTGATTGCTTATTAGTAACCTATGACTATCAATAAGTGTTGTATCTTATGATACTTGGTCAATGTATTCTATTTTATTTTTCTTTATGTACACTGAGAGCACATGCACCAAAGACAAATTCCTTGTGTGTCTAATCACACTTGGCCAATAAAGAATTCTATTCTATTCTATTCTATCTGAAATTTTACTTGGAAGTAAAAAGAGGAAGAGAAGAAAGGTTTCACAGAGATCCCAGTTTGATCTCCATTTGTGAGCCCAGGTCACAATATTCATCAATAAGACAAAACTTCAAAGTACTAAGAACAGAATCATTATAGTCCTTTCATTCCTTTTGCAAAGAAGTTGAATTTTGGCTAACATCATTTAGCTAAATATATCTACCCATAAACCTTGATAAGATTTTACATAATTTGTTCCTCTTCTTAAACAAATATAATACCATACGGTATTCTCATTTAAACGGAAGAATGTAAAGGCTGGAATTTCAGTCTTGACTCTGAAATTAGATGCCCTTATTAGTTTAAAACACCGCTAATATAATCTGCCACAAATGTTAAATATATATTTAAGAACTTATAAATCCCTCTGGTTTCCTGTTTCATAAGAATGAAATTTCTAATATTGCTAAAAGGAGCTAATTTTATGCACTAGAGTCCTCATTTTCTACTGCATCATTTGTATATCAGAAGTTAGTGTTCTTCAGAGATTGCAATGCAATATCCAAAGTTATATAACATTTAATATTTTAGTATTCTGTTTCCCTTGCAGCTGGTACTTTTTTGGCAGGATAGTAACAGTGGAGGGATAAACTAGTTGGCCTTACTAAGTACTGATGGAAAAATTGAATACAAAATACTTATGAACAGAGCATTATACTCTTTGCACATTCTATATTTAAATTAAACATAAAGATGGGATTAAAATATCTAATAATAATAATAATACATATAGTTTTATATTCCTAGGCTCTTCCAAGTACTTGCAGATACTTTGTTTGGTAGCACCAACCTTCTTCACCCCACAGGACATTTTACACTTTTTAAAAATGTGTGTGTCTGTGTCTGTGTCTGTGTCTCTGTGTGTAAAACATATGTATTTACATATTATCAACAAAAATACACAAGAGAATTTGTTGAGTTCAAAGCACAGAAGACTGCATTATTGCTACCTATACACAATAATCTAGTCAACTAATGGGCAAAGCTAAATTGGTGCTAGATAAGGGTCAACAGAATTCAGGAGGACTGGACATGCCACCTTACACCTCACCTGCTCTTTTCTTACACATTTGCTTTTGTAAATAATAAAAAATTATGGATTTATCTCCTCAGAACTTTCTTATCAAAGCACGTGTTCCGGTAAATCAGTACGTTGTAATATGTTATGTCTCTTTGACATATCATGATTAGACAAAACCCCATCCAATGGTCATTTGGTTAGAGTGCTCACATGTTCCAAAAATTCCAAATATGGTACCCATTTTTCCAAATATATACAATTTTGCAAGACCTTTTTCCTAACATGAGTTTTCTTCTTCTTCTTTACTTTCTCAAAGATGCACACTATTGTCCATTAGATCTACTCTAATGGACAATATTTCTGTAATATATTTTCTTTCTATAGACTGTTTTGCTGCAGATAATTTTCAGTATTTTGAGTCCGTTTTTCAAAATTGTACCTAACAGGTACTTGTTATTTTATTTTATTTTATCACAAACAAATTTATTTTTTTAATTACAAACTATTTTGCAGAATCAGGAAAGTACGTTCAGTTATTCCATATTTCTATATCTTTGCATTCTGTTTGAGATGTAACAGGATATCCTTGCATGTTCACAGTAATATATAAACCATATAACAGCCCAGTTTTATCCCGGTTTGTTTTTAAAAGACAAAAAAATCCCATGCAGTCATATACATTTTGGTGTACATTTCTCCTAAAGAGTCCATTTGATGCACATACTTTATCCAGTATGTGAATTTTGGTACGGAATTTTGATTTTAAATTCTTTACATAATTCGTAAAATGCTGGATTTCATGGCATCGATGGATTCTGATTTATATAAGAAACCCAAGACTTACAAACTAGGAAAATCTCCCTTCATTACCTCCTCAGTTTCTTAGCATCACAACAAAAGCTGATAACACTTCACAACTTCATATCTGGCGTGTTTTGCACGATGTTCAGCTGAGCTGGCCATTAGAGTTGTTTGAGGTTCAATTGTTTCTTGTCCCAAGGGATAAATTCTCATCTCTTGCACTGCATGTAGGACTTTAATTGTGCACATCCTATTAGAGATAATGGAACTTATGCACCTAAAAGTCCTCTGTGTGAAATGAGTCTAATAAATCCAGGGTTACAACCTCATTAAAGACTGATGACTTGCTTCATGGGGAGAGGGCCTTCAGCCTCCATGATCTGGTAATTCATGATTCCATTTGTGCCTAAGCTAGAATTCTTCACTAATAAGTATGTGTGTGTTTTCCCCTCCCTTCTCAATTCTCACCAAATGCGGTCAATCTTATCTCATCGTAGCTTGACCAGCTAACATAAATGGCTTCCATTAGTTCAGCCCCCAATTTGCAGTACCAGGGCTGAAAGACAGCTGAGCATCAAGCATCACCAACTTCTAATTTCCCCTTTGAAATGAGCGGGAAGCCACCAAATCGTTAAAATACAATTGACAGAGGAGTATCATTCTCCTGCTTCTTCTCCCCTCCCTCTTAATCTAAGTACTATTAATTACAACCCTTGAAAAGGTTCGGCATTTCACTACATTGCAGAGAAGTTGAAATACACCACCATCTTCTTGCGGAAGGAATGGATTAAAGTCATCACTTGGACTATTGCAATGATGGCGAACCTTTTCGGCACCAAGTGCCCAAACTGGAATATGTGTGCATGTGCCGAGGTGGCGCAGTGGGTAGAGTGCAGTACTGCAGGCCACTGCAGGCCACTTCAGCTGACTGTTATCTGCAGTTCAGCGGTTCAAATCTCACCGGCTGAAGGTTGACTCAACCTTCCATCCTTCCGAGGTGGGTAAAATGAGGACCCAGATTGTGGGGGCGATATGCTGACTCTGTAAACCGCTTAGAGAGGGCTGAAAACCCTATGAAGTGGTATATAAGTCTAACTGCTATTGCTATTGCATGCGTGCACGCCAGAGCACCAGAAACCCAAAGCCCAGCTGGCTGGCCCATGCATGCCTGCTTTTGGGGCATTTGGGGCTGTTTTTCCGGCTGGCCTATTTTTTGTGTGTCTTTCAGACCATTTTCCGGTGCACCTGCACCCGCAAAGATCAGTGGGCCAGTGTGCATGTGTGCGCTGGAGACCAGATGAGCAGCTGGTGATGGTGCGCATGCCCACAGAAAGGGCTGTGCATGCCACCTCTGGCACACGTGCCGTAGGTTCTCCATCATGGAACTATTGCATCTAATTTGGATTGCCACAATATAAAAATAGATGTTGATACTTTGGAAAAAGCACAGAGAAGAGCAACAAAGATGAGTAAGGGGCTGGAGTTTAAAACGTATGATGAATGATTGAGGGAACTAGGTATATTTAGTCTAACGAAGAGAAGAACCAAGGTTGACATGATAGCAGCGTTCCAATATTTGAGGGGCTTCCACAAAGAGGGAGTCAACCTATTTATCAAAGTAATGGAAGGCAGGGAAAGAAACAATAGGTGGTATCTCGCCCAATAGTAATAACTATGAGAGAGATCTTGGATGGGCAATTGTTTAAATATGAGCCAGTGGTGTGCTGCCACTTCCAAAAAAGCCAATACAGTTCTATTCTGCATAAACAGAAGGATAGAATCAGGATCACGTGAAGTATTAATCCCACTTCATAATGCCTTGGTAAGGCCACACTTGGAATACTACATCCAGTTTTGGTTGCCACGATATAAAAAAGATGTTGAGACTCTAGAAAGAGTGCAAAGAAGAGCAACAAAGATGATTAGGGGACTGGAGACTAAAACACATGAAGAACGGTTGCAGGAACTGGGTATGTCTAGTTTAATGAAAAGAAGGACTAGGGGAGACATGATAGCAGTGTTCCTATATCTCCGGGGCTGCTACAAAGAAGAGGGAGTCAAGCTATTCTCCAATATATATTTCAGAAAAAAAAAAGATGAAGATCAAGATTTATGGCTACCTGGCATAGTACCAGTCAAAATAGAAAACCTTAGCAGAAGACACCGAGCAATAAAGTGATTTTTTTAAGGCTGGCCAAGCAATTACCGAAGTTAAATGTGGAAAAAATAATCCAATAGGTTCTTTGTGATGGTGTTAAAGGCGCATGATTGTGTCAAGTAAAACAAACAAAAGATTAAAACATAGTGGTTGACTAAAACAATGTGAAAGGATGTTAGTTTGCAATTTGCCATCTAAAGGCAAATGTTTGAACTAAATAAAGATGTGTATTTTGATATTTCAACAGGCTTCACTTCCAAGTTCCTTATTAATGCACAACCACTCAAACTCCATCTGATGCATTAGACCTTCAAATTAAAGTTTCCCTCCCAAAAAGAAATGTGGGTCTGTTAATGTTGGACTGAAGTGCTTAAGGTTTCCAGAAATCAATGGGTGAGATTTCTTTTCTCAAACATCTATAAAGCCGACAAGAATGAAATTAATTGCCCTAACACCGAAAACCAAGTTAGTACTTTCACCTTTGGAAAGACTAGGCATGCCTACCCTTCCATTCTCACTTGTCTGCAGCCACATGGCTAGGCAACCCAGTGTTCTTGGTATTTGGCAACTCTATAAGTATTGGCATAACAGGAGTGGTATGGTGGCCTAGAGGTGGAGCTCTTGCCTCACAATCAGGAGGCTGTGAGTTCGATCCCAGGTAGAGGCAGATATTTCTCTCTCTGGGCACACTGAGAATATACTGTATCTGCTGAACAAAACTCCACATTGGTGTATAGGAAGTTAGTACCTATTCCTCTCCTAGGAAAATGAGATACTTTAGGAAATATTAAAAGGACAGAATATTTCCCCTAAAAAGGAGTCAGAAACTCATCCCACTCCCACCTTTGTCAATTAAGGCCTGAGCCAGTCTATTCTGCATAACAAAGATATATCTCTTTCAGGCAGAGCCATAATAGGAATCCCAAAGCCCTTTCATTACATCATCGGCCAGCAAGGCTAAACAAGCCTGGGACTCAGGACAGCCTACAGATTTGCCCCTGCATGACCTCATGAGAGTCTGACAACCAATCAGAATACACGCTCAAATTCAAGAGCCCAGCGAGGGCATAAAACCAGGGCATTCTCAGCAGCTCTTCCCTTGCGTCCCAGCCTCTCGAGCCATATGATCCTGTTGATCAATAAACCTTTCCAAGAAACTTCCATTAATTCAGTGTCTTTTTCCCCACTTGGAACTGAACCCAGAAGGATATTTCTTCCAACAGGCGACAGGAAGGGTATCCAGCCATTAAAACAGGGGTGAAATCCAGCAGGTTCTGGAGAACCGGTAACAGAAATTTTGAGTAGTTCAGAGAAATGGTACATGCCACTTCTGGCTGGCCCGAGTGGGATGGGAATGGGGATTTTGCAATATCCTTCCCCTGGAGTGGGGAGGGAATGGGGATTTTGCAATATCCTTCCCCTGGAGTGGGGGGGGAATGGGGATTTTGCAGTATCCTTCCCCTGGAGTGGGGAGGGAATGGGGATTTTGCAGTATCCTTCCCCTGGAGTGGAGTGGGAATGGGGATTTTGCAATATCCTTCCCCTGGAGTGGGGAGAGAATGGGGATTTTGCAGTATCCTTTCCCTGGAGTGGGGTGGGAATGGGGATTTTGCAATATCCTTCCCCTGGAGTGGGGAGGGAATGGGGATTTTGCAGTATCCTTCCCCTGGAGTGGAGTGGGAATGGGGATTTTGCAATATCCTTCCCCTGGAGTGGCGAGGGAATGGGGATTTTGCAGTATCCTTCCCCTGGAGTGGGGTGGGAATGGGGATTTTGCAATATCCTTCCCCTGGAGTTGAGTGGGAATGGGGATTTTGCAATATCCTTCCCCTGGAGTGGGGTGGGAATGGGGATTTTGCAATATCCTTCCCCTGGAGTGGGGAGGGAATGGAGATTTTGCAATATCCTTCCCCTGGAGTAGGGAGGGAATTGGGATTTTGCAGTATCCTTCCCCTGGAGCGGGGTGGGAATGGGGATTTTGCAGTATCCTTCCCCTGCCATGCCCACAGAAACGGTAGTAAAAAAAGTTGAATTTCACCACTGCATTAAAACACTCTGCTAGCTTCAGTCAGTTGCCCAGACTTTATCCCGCAAGGGATTATGGATCGTTAAATGAAGATGATAAATATTGGCATAATACATTTCAGGTGCTATGCATTTGTAGAAGGCAGGCAGTTTGCTATACAATCCCTAAAAATAGAGTATGGGGATTTCATTGACACTTACCAGTCAATGCATAACGTGCCAACTATACACCCAAAGACCACATGCATTTTAACTATCTTCCTGCTACGCTAAATAAATTACAATGAGGTGGATGGGAAGCTTATTAATGTTACGTAGCTGTAATAACATTAAGAACCTCATGTAAGGCATGCATAATACCAAAATTCAGCCCAGGAGACACTATCTTTGCTCATATGTGGACTGCAAGACTTTTGAAGTTAGAGCAGGACGCATGCTAATTTCAAATTAATGTCTGTGTGATATATCAATAGTCCTCAACTTATAATTGGTCGCTAGTGATTGTGCGGTGACAACCAACCCTCTAATCTGGCTCCAAAGTTCTGATAGCCAACCAACCATCCCCAGTCACATGACCTAATTTTGGGCACTTGGTAACCACATTTACGGATGATTGCGGCATCCCATGGTGACCTAACCATGGCTTTATGACTTTTCCCCCCAGCTTTTGGCAAAAGCGTCTTATGGCAAACAAAAGGTTTGTTCAACAACTGCAGCATTCAGTTAATGACTGCCAGGAAAAAGATAGTAAAAGCCACATGGGTGACTTGCTTTATGACTGTCATAATGTACAACTGTAATGGGCAAACTCTGTTAGAGCTATTGAGGTCTACCCATATAATGGTTCCTTGCAATTGGGTCTCAGAAGCAAAAGATCTTTTAAAGTCAAAACAAAACCTCTCCATTCAGACCCTCGAGCAGTTTTGCTCCCACAATACATGTTTTTATTCCTTGCTAGATAAAAAGCAAGGGAGTACAAGATTTCAGACTTCTGCTTATTGTATAATGTGGTACTTGAACTGGTGCTACAGGAGATACACCATGTTCAAGAGTTTTAAGTAGAGATTATAGGAGCCATTCACAAAAGAGCATCGTGCGCTTGCAAACATCAAGGCTGGGTATACTTGCCAAATGCCTGAGGTTTGCAAACCATCTGCATATTCATTTACATAGTGTGACCAATGTCTAAAGTAGAGGCTGAGGAGAAAGAGAGGCAAATGTTTCCATCCTGATAACTGTATTCCACACACTTGTAATTTCATCTTAAAAACTTCCCCCTCTCCTCAACAACCTCTCCTTTCAGCCAAACTGTGGTCACCCCTTGGATAATTTTCATGTTTTCAGCTAAACGTAATTCTCTTAATTCCCCAGTTTAAAGGCATCTGTCCTCCTAGAAAATACAGGTAGTCCCCGACTTACAACTATTGGTTTAGGGACCGTTCAAACTTACAATGGCCCTGAAAAGGGAAGTAGGCAGCGGTGGTATTCAGCCGGTTCGGACTGCTTCGCCCAAACTGGTAGAGGAAATTGCGGGTGGGCTTGCCCACCTGCCCTGGCTCTATGCTGTCCTATTAAGGCACATTTTTAAGGCTGAGTGCATGCATAAGCAGTGTTCAAGATGCCAGCGGATGGACGCATGGGTGGAAGGGGGCGCACCTGTGGTAACAAAATATGAAACCCACTGCTGGAAGTATGATTGTTTTTCATACCACCATTGCAGCATCCCCATGGTCACATGATCAAACATTGTACAATTGGCCACTGACATGTGTTTATGACGGTTGAAGTGTCTCGGGGTTTCGTGATCACCTTTTGTAACCTTCTGACAAGCACAGTCAACGGGGAAGCCAGATTCGCTTAACAACCCTGTGGGACTAATTTCACAATGGCAGTGATTCGTTTAACAACTGTGGCAAGAAAGGTTGTAAAATGGGGCAAAATTTACTTAAGAACAGTATCGCTTAGCAATGGAAATTTTGGACTCAACTGGGGTCATAGGCTGAGGACTACCTGTGATGCAATGGGAGACCATTCTTTCTGGAACTTTTGCTGAAGTGTTTATGAGCAAGTTAGATACGCCCTGTCTAGTCCATTCATTTTTGCTAATTTGTCACCTGAATCATTTGGGAAGATTTTGCCCAAGGAAAGATTCTCAGATGTTCAAATACATCTTTTGCCATTTATCTGATTCATTTTTTAAAAAAAAAAGTTTTAGGAGAGAGCTGGCAAAAGTGCTAAGCGTAAATCTCCATATTTATTCACAACCTCCCATCTCGGAAGAAACTCAAACATGATCAGAATGATAATGTAACTGCAGAATCTCCTGACTGGAACTATTCATTATCAAAGCAGCCAGTCACCTTTGAAACATTGTCATGGTTTGAAAATAATTTTAAACTATACAAGAGACAGAAAGACTCAATTGGGCAATCTTCCTTGGTAGTACAATGGTTTTGTCCCTGCCCACTGCTATGGGAAAATATAATTTCAACCAGCCATTTAAGGACAAACTTTCGATGGATTTTTAAAAGGCAACTTGAGAAATGTGATTTAGTCTCAACGGATTAATTCTTTGAAGAGGCTCCGCATTGTGTGTATTTAAAAACAAAATCTGTGTGGAGAAGCCTTTTTCTCCCCTCATTTGAAATGGCAATTTAAGGTCTTATGAAGGAGTGATCTGTTCTATCAAACACTCATATGCAAGTTGGCATTTGAAAATAACAATCTAGAGATAGCTATCTGGAAGTCAATAAACACACGCTAAAAAGTTTTCCATCTTTTATTATACTTTTTTGCCCCCCTGTTAGAAGAAGAAGAAGAATTCTACTCAAAACACACAAGAGTTTAATTCACGGTTCATTTTACAATGTGGAATGAAAGTAAAAATGTGCTTCGATTCCAAGTATCTGCACTCTTGGTAGGCAAGGAAAAAAAAGCACTTTATTTTCCTCCTTAATTGTTGTGTTCTTGAAGTGACTGAGCCAAGAAAAGCTTGCCCAGATTCTGAGCTGTGAATTCCTTGATGTTCCGGCTGTAACTATTAATTTGACCTACGAAGAAAAGAGATGGGGAGAGAGAGAGAAAAAAAAAATACTTTAATGCAAAATCAAATATTTTAATATAAAACTTCCCATCTAAACAACATAGTTTCTGATTCCATTTTCTTCACGTTGATCAGAGCTCATACAATACACCATGAGTAAACTGTATATAACTTGTCAGAGTGTGCACAGCTTTACTATGTGTGTGAACCCAGGAGCAATAACAGCAAACAGAGGTTTGTAAGAAATAGTGATTTGATCTACAAAAGAATATATACTATACATACATACTTGTTGTGGCCCAGCAGGAGCCGTTGGAGCTGCCACCAGACTCCGACAGCAAGGGGCCCTATGAGTCAGCCCTGGAGGACCCTGGACAGGGTTCCGACTCTGAGCAGGGCACAGAGAGACTGGTTGGCCACCAGGTGGCGCCTGAGCCTTGGATCAGTGGAGAGGAGACAAGGGAAAGTAATCCAGAAACCAACAGTGAGTTGTTCCGGGATGCACGCCGTCGAAGAGCTACTCGGCGTCAAGAACAATTACGTAATTACAGGGGGCAATTACACTCAGCTGATGGTCATTAGGCTGATGGCTCCAGACTATAAAAAAGACTGCTTGTGCCACTCCCTTCTTGCAGAAGTCAATGCTTTAACTAAAGAGAAACTAACTTGGCAGGCTGGATTGCTGCCAGTTTTTCTGAATTGCTGTCAAGGTTTGTCGGACTTGCTGCCAAGGTCCTTATCTGTTTGTTTACTTGGCTTTCAGCCAACGAGAGTCTGGTCTTGCTATTAAAGGACATTCTCATTAAGCGTGTCTCGGCTTTTGTTACTGGACGGAGGACGGGGTCAGAACACATACTATAGGCAGAAGTCAATCAATCAGTAAATTACAGAAGGGAAGAACACACAGCGAGAGAGAGAGACACCCCAACAGGGCCTCTTGTTATTCTTGTATTTTTCAGAGTATAAGACACACCTTCCCTCCCCCCTCCTAAAAGAGCGTGGAAATGTTGGTGTGTCTTATACACCGAATACAGCCATTTTTGGCCTCCTGAAGCCCTACCCCCGCATCCCATTTTTTGTGAAAAATGGGCAAAAAATGGGCCGTTTTTTGCAAAAACTGGGGTGTTTTGCTTTCCCCCTCACCTCAGAAGCACTCTGCAGGCTTCAGCAGGGCTGGGGGAAGGGAAAATGCTCCCATTTTGGTGAAAAACGGGCAAAAAATGGGCCACTTTTCACCAAAATGGGGGTGGTTTTGCCTTCCCCCACCCCCCCAAAGCGCTCTGCAGGCTTCAGCAGTGCTGGGGGAAGGGGAAAATGCCCCCGTTTTGATGAAAAATAGGGGCATGTTTGCCTTCCCCCCGCCCTGAGAGCCGGGGAGGACAAAAACCTATTTTTTCTTACTTACCTCTTCGAATCTTGGTGCGTCTTATAGTCCGAAAAATACAGTATATAGGTTCTTAAAGGAATAACAGCCAAAACCCTTGCCAATTCATTCCCATTATTACATCATTGCATCAACTGATCAGTTTTTAAATCACTACCCTGACATAACTGAACTAATTCATATTTGTTCAATTTGATAATATGACTGATTCACAAACAGTTCATATTGCTAACAAAACAGCCAGGTTACCACAAGTTCCAGCTACCCAATCCCTAATTAACAGAACCTAGTGCAGTGTTTCTCAACCTCAACATTCGCTGGCTGGGGAATTCTGGAAGTTGAAGTCCAGACATCTTCAAGTTGCCAAGGTTGAGAAACACTGACCTAGTGAGTTGTATGAACCTAGCCATTTTGTTACCCTTTGGCACTAAAATATATAAACTGAAGCATTTTTACTCAAAAAAAGGCTTAGTTTTTTTAAGCAACCCTCCAAATGTTGCTAGCGAATTTTAAACCATTATGGGACAGAATGAGGAAATTATTAAAGAAAGAGTAATCATCCAGGCAAGATGAGTTTGAGCCATGCTTAGGTTATCTTCGACTTACAACCACAATTGTGATGGAATTTTCACAACTAAGCAAGTGAATCGCACCCAATTTTATGATCTTTTTTTATCATGGCTGTTAAGCGGATCATGTGGTGATCCTTCCCTCATTCACTTTGTTTGTGAGAAGCGGGCTGGGAAGGCTGCGGACAGCAATCACATGACTCCAGGATGGTGCAGCCATCATAAATATATGCCGGTTGTCAAGATCCCAAATTTTAATCTGTGGGGATGTTGTGAATGTCAGAAGTTTGAGACTGGCCATACAGTAAATAGTTTTTTTTTCCAGTGCCATTATAACTTCAAATTGTTGCTAAATAAACGATAGTAAGTTGAGGACAAATTGTAAATCCATTTTACTTTTGGCCCCCAGGTAAGTGCAGGGATGCCTACTAAGCGCAAAAAGGGGCACAGGGTGTATGCAGCACAGCCCCCCCCCAGCCAGCTTTTGCTCCCACGAGGCTGCAGGGAAGCGTACTAGGCCCAAAATTTGGTGCAAGGAGGGGGGTGCATTGTCCTCCATGGCCCATTTTTGCTCCTGGGGGCGTGTAAGAGGCCAAGTGCTACCTGTCACACCCCCTGACCATGCCCACCCAGCCAGTCATTAGGGCAGAGAACTGGTTAAATTATTTGAATCCCACCATTGGCCCCCACCAAGGACAGTTTCTCAGGCTCCCCAAAGTTACAAAATCCTACTTCAGTGTGACACTAGTTTGCAGGTTGTCAGGACAAAGATGTTGAAATATAGGATCCTTCAACAGTCTTTCCACTGCCCAATCGCTTATATAGTCTTTCCTTCTTCCCACCTCTAAGTAGCTAATAAGCATTTGTGAATCAGGCAAAATCTGACTCGAGTTCTTGATGAGATTTAAAAAATGGACCCAATTACCAACAGCTTTCCCCAAATTGGTTTGAAAAAGGCCTTATCTGAACAAATATGGAGCGATCTTTTTCATTCTTCTGATTAAATTGGGAAAGTTGGTTTGATTTTGCATTCTGAACGATACAAAAATAAAATTAGGTTTACTCATGCAGGCCACGGATTATATCAGCACAAAATTTAGTGAATTCCTTTTTAGTTTTAGGAACTTGCATATTGCATACAGCTTATATGACTCAAACTAAATTTTAGAAGTTTTTTCAGAAATCCACTTCTGAAATTTTATGACAGATAAATCCTATAAAGTGGAATAACTTAATAAATAAGTGAAATAACTGGAAAAAGAGGACTAAAATAGGAATAGAAACAGTACTACGGTACTGATTGTATATACACACACTCTCTTCTGCTCTGTCTCTAACAATGCTGCTTTGCTCAGCCAGCTGAAATTTTATGGGTCATGTTTTTGTTAGCTACCTCATGTTATTAGCAATTTTTCAAGTCAGCCGTCTGTGAAGGGTTTGTCTGAAGTGCTACACAAATCAAAAAAGTGTCACCTTGCCCCAGCCCCCTCTTTTTGTACATAGTTTACGCTTATAATTTATTTCCTCTACTAATCAGGAAGAGCAAAAAGAGAAAGCCAGATTATCAAAATTAAAATTGCTTAGCGGACCAATACATTTTCATTTCCACGTTCCACTTCAAAAAGTTTTTAAAACGCCTCCGAGACAAAACCAGCTACATTTCAGCTTTGATCCACAGCTTAATTCTGCATGAATTAAAAAAAAAGTGAAGGCTTTTAGTTCCCCCCCCCCCCGACTTCTAAAAAGAAAATAAATTGGCGGAGGGCTGTTGAAATATAAATCAATTGTCCTTTCTCCTAACTGAAGTATAATACATTAAAGCAGAAATTAATGGAAACATAATTGAAAAAAACGAAAAAAAGTTTAACTGGGGGTTTCCCTTTCAAAAAATACTTGGTAGCCAGAGAACGATCAGAATTCAAGACATACCTATTTGCAGATAGCCAAGGAGGCTAATATTTATACAGTTCCACATATTTTATAGCATCCTATCCATTTAAAAAGGAGCCTGTCGATCAGAAAGGTGGGCAGTTCAGAGGTTCGAATCCCTTGTGCTGTGTAAAGGAGTGAGCTCTTGTTATCTGTCCCAGCTTCTGCCAACCTAGCAACTCGAAAGCATGTAAAAGTGCAAGTAGAAAAACAGGGACCGCTTTTGGTGGGAAGGTAACAGTGTTCTGTGCGTCTTCGGCATTGAGTCATGCCGGCTACATGACCATGCAGATGTCTTCGGACAGCGCTGGCTCTTTAGCTTCGAAACGGAGATGAGCACTACCCCCTAGAGTTGGGAACGATTAGCATATATGTGCTAGGGGAACCTTTACCTTTATCCATCTAAAATGATTTGAAGAGCTCCGTTTTCAGGGAATGTTAAATTATATTTGAAATTTTGTAATCCACACATAATCTTCGGCTCCTAAATTACCCTGGCACAAGGAACCAAAAACAGGAACACCAGGATTTTTTTTAACCATGCTTTATCACAAAAACATTTCTCTAGTCCAGCCTTCTCTCAACATGGTGCCTTCCCAATACATTAAACTATAATTTCCAGAATTCCCAGCTAGCAGGTTAATTGGGAATTTGGTGGGTGTTAGATTGGACAAAATCATTGTCAATACTTCCTTTTCACTGTGTCTTAACTTCATAGTGTATATTCCTTTTTGCTTTTGTGCTTTTTCCATAGTTCCAGGAAAAAAAGGGCAGGAAATCTGAATTTGCCACTTATGAAGATTTTATAGTTCTGGGACACAGATTGAAGATACAGGATGTAGTCAATTCGCAGAAATAAAGATCTAGATCTCCCAGATTCTTCAAGAAGCTGTTTGCATGTTGCTTGTGTTGGGGTATAAATGAAATAACATAGATACACAACAAATCCAACTTTAGGACCAACACTTAATACCAACCTGAATCCAAACAGCAAGATTTTGCTGTTCAACATTATGCCTGATTTAAAGTACTTCCTTAAAATACCTGAAGGTGAAGTTCAAAGCAGCAGCAAAACCTTAAAATACCTAAAAATGAAGTTTAAAAGTCACAGCGAAACCAGAACAGGGTCATCCATTTTACTTGCTTCCACATCACGCTGAAAACAAGCAGCAGAGATATAAAAAGTGATGGATTTTCCCCCTAGATCATTACCTGCAATCAAAAGGGAGTCCATCCTGGGAGGAGGCTGTGGCGGCTTGAAGAGTTTGTTCAAGTCTTCCTCAGGAAGGGGAGGTTCTCCTCTACTCTGGCGCTGTAGGTTTTCTTGCTGACGTCTCTGCTGGTACTAAAGACACACAAGAGCTCAATCCTTTGATCCAAAGGCCATTCCTTGGAAATCATCTGAATCACGGGTAACCAACCTTTCGGACTTCAGGGATCACTAAATTCATGATTTTAAAACCCGCGGATCACTAATATCATCTGCCTAATGACCAGCTGGGTGGGCGTGGCTAGTGGTCATGTGACTGGGTGGGCGTGGCCAATTCGATGTCACTCACTTGGAGGGGTGCCTCGGCGGCCTCTACTTGCCCCTCCCCTCCCAGCCACTCCTCACCTGACTGCCCAGGCTGCTTAGGGCCCCAACAGGAAGCAGTTGATGGAGCTAAGCAGCCACCATGAGAAAGAACTGGCAAAACAGCTGGCTCAGTTCAAATTGGATCGGACCAAGAAGGAGGCTCAGCAGAAGCACCTCACCGAGGACTACGAGCATAGGTTTTCCAAGCAGAGGGAAGACCTGCGGGAGTACAAGGCCAGGTACCAGGTCCTGGAGGCTCAGCAGGCTGAGATGGTCAGCCGGTTCCAGGCAAGACCCTAATAGGCCAGTCTATTTGCCAGTTCGGAGACTTGCAAATAGGCTGGCCCCGCCCCCACTGCCTCCCAGCTGATCTTCTTTTGTTGCCCTGAACAGGAGAATGGAGCTGAAAAGCAGGTTAGTGGGGTGGGGAGGGAATGAGGATTTTGCAGTATCCTTCCCCTGCCACACCCACCAAGCCATGCCACATGTACCAAGCCACACCCACAGAACCAGTAGTGAAAAATTTGAATCCCACCACTGTTTAGACTGTCATTTAGACGGTCAATAAGAGAAGACTGCATTTAACCTCTTTATTTCAGGCCTACAAGGGTCCTGAGTTCAACAAAGGCAATATTATATTTTATATACCACATCTGGATTTCAAAATGCAGAGTTATATTCCTTAGGAAGGCAAAATATACTTTAATCCACCCATCTCCTTTTAATACTGTGCAACCTAAAGCCACTATTACAAGCCCTACTGTGACCCACAGATCTTTAATTGCTCATAGAAAAATGGACGGGCTCAGACTTAAAAGGGGAGAATGTGGGAAGATTCCAAACCTTAAACTGAATGCCTGGCAAATAATTTCTTCTTAAGAGAAACTGACATAGTTTGAAAAACTACTTGGAAGGAGAAATCGTGAAAATTATAGCCTGTCTTCTAAAGTGGGCTTAGCATAGTATGTGATGCAATCCTAATCACTTGGCATCACATCCTGCCTACTGCAGCTCTCTCCTCCATCAAAATGTTGTCACTTTTGAGCGTTTAATAGAAAACTGTCCACTCTTACTCTTCATTAAGCTCCCCAAAATCTTCACATCTTAATAGCCATAGGGACTAAATATGTGATTTGTACAAGGTGTGTAAGTAAATCAGTCAAAGGCCTCATGATGTAGTCACACATTAATGCTTGGAAAGTAGATGGGTTAGCTTAGCTTACTTGTGCAAACCTCACCTATTATCTTAAGTTTGTGACATGATGGAGCTATGACGTTAGCAGAAACTATGTTAAGACAATTTCAACGATTGATTTACTATTTCAGCTTTTTATGTACAAAATCAGAAAGGGTACAAGGAGAAAAAGAAGAGCAGAGTAGGTAGGTCATAACATTAATTTAAAATGAACGCAGCTTCACTTTCAATACCGTTTGAGATTAGTAAAAGAAAGAAAGCAGTCTGCAAATATTCTCAATATTCTCATTTTTAAGAGGGAGTTACGTATTATTATGAGGTATGGAGACAGGCAAAAGAGCAGATTTTATTCTCTGTCTTGCCTGTCCCCCCCTTAAATGGCAAACATTTAAAGCTTCAGCAGTACAGATTTTGTTACACTTCTGGCTGGTGAATAAAGAAATGTCTGGTGACATTTTGCTGCTTGATAGCAGAACACAAAATGCATCCAGATTTAGAAAATATGAGGGAATAAGAGCATAAACCTTTGTATGTCAGAGAGAATGAAAAGTGGAAAGAAATGGGAAGGTGACAGGGAGAAGTGGAGAAGGAAAGAGAACAAGAAGGGAGAAAAGACATCCATAAAATGTATTTTTATATTTCATATCAAACAGGAAATCCCCCCCCCCAAATTGCTTGTGCTTGTATTCAACTGTAGAGCTAAATAAAATGAGCAGGGCCAGCAATAGTGCATGAAACCCAACCACAGCCATTAGAAGTTGAGCAAGAACTACTAGGTAACCTTCCCTGATTTCCCTTCGAGTCAGTTTTTCCATCTTTAAAATCGTTTCATAAATTTGTCTCTGCAGATTTATACCAATAAGTCAAGGATCACACAGCAGGAAAGCCCATGTTCTCCATGTAATAAATGCCCAAAACAGAAAAAGCGGCTTTCTAAACTGGCTTGTATATTTAGGCAATGTAATTTTTTTTAAAAATGTTCCTGCCAATTTGAATCTCACTATCAAAATCCCATCATGAACTGATTCACTATCAAACATTTCGACAGGTGGCCTGTCGCAAAAATCTTACTTGGTGCTTTTGCTGTTGCTGCTTGCTGGTATTCCTTAGGTAGGTGTTGTATTTTACAATATCTTGACTCATTTCATCCACTCGGTCCATCAATAGTTGTAGGGTTTTGCTAAGATGGTTGCTGAAACAGACAAGGACATACTCTGATGAAGACATGGAACTAAGTCTGTAAAAAGACAATGGTGTACGCTGATCAAATTGAGCTGAATCTGCCTTATGAACCCACAATCTGTCTCTATTTTCTTCACTGAGCTGGTACCTATTGTCTATATATCTCTTGTTGTAATGAGTAGGAGTTGAGAATGAAAGTTTCATGTCACTAAAATGGTCAATCTCCATTCTAGCTAATACAGTACACCAATTATTAGTTTCAGAAACCGGTACAAACACCACTACCTTATTCATGTTATGAAGACCTGTCTCTAATATAACACATCTCAGACTATTGTCCATATATGTCCAAAGGCAATGTTCATACTAGACAATCTGTGTCTCACTGGATCATTGTTTTAGAGATACTTCCTTATGTCTAGTGGTTAAGGCACCAGGCTAGAAACTGGGAGACTGTGAATTCTAGTTCCACCTTAGGCATGAAAAATGGCTGGGTGACCTTGACCAGTCACTCTCAGCCCACCCCATCTCAGAGAGTGGTTGTTGTGGGGAAAATGGGAGAAGGAAAGAATATTAAGAATAGTCACAGCTTTGAATTATTATATAAAAATATCAAAGGCAGGATATAAATAAAAAGAACAATAACAGGTGGGGAAAAAACAGTGGGAGCAGGAAAAGCTTTCTGCCACCTGCCCCATTGAGTTCCCCTCCATCTCTCCTATTTGAAAATAGTTATTTAGCAGGGGAATGATGAAACTAAATGAACAAAATGTTTCAAAACCCCAAAAACTTAATCCAAGATTCTATTTTGTATCAGCATAACTGTTTTATATTATTTCAGTTTGTGCGTCCACTAGGACTTGGAAGATTGAAAAAAAAATAAAACAAGCAGAAAATGATACATTAGATGTTGAAAATTTAAGAACCAGCCTGAAAAAAAATTTTTTTTTGATAAACTGAAGAACATGATTATCTGTCCTGCTGAAAACATTATAGAAATTATTATCTTCATGTTGACTTTATTCTAGGTTAAGGTTGCTGAACTGGGAGCTGAAAGGTTTTGGGCAGTGAAAATGAGAAAAATACACAAAATAACCCCCCCCAAAATGAGCAAAAAAACAGCCCATTTTTCGCTCTTTTCTGCCCTCCCCAGTCCCCAGGAGTACTCTGCAAGGCTCCTAAAGGCTATGCAGGGCCATTTTGGTGAAAGGAGGGGGGGGGAGTGTTCAGGAGCCAAAAAAATCTGTATTCAGTGTATAAGATGCACCCAGATTTTCAGCCTCTTTTTTTGAGGGAAAAAAGGTGTGTCATACTCTGAAAAATACGGTAGTTTTTTTTTTTTAAATAAAGTGTCAAAGGGAACATTGTGCAGCATTACAGGCCTTTCTGAAGGAAGTCTTCTTAGAACAAAATAGAGTGGGTGCTAATAAAAGGAGAATGTTTGTAGCTCGGGGTTGAAATGAGGAGTCCATGGTGTTTCTTCTCTGAGCTTGGTTGATTTTTTTGCAGGCGTTTCATCACCCAAAGTACATAACATCATCAGCATTGATGATGTTACCTAGTTTGAGTAAGGAGACGTCTTCAAGAAAACAGCCAAGATCAGAGAGCAATAAGGATACTTGAGTACCACAAGAAGAGAAAGTTTTTCCGGTTAGGGCAGCTATGATTTGGAAAAAAAATTCTTCTGAGACAGACTTTTTCCAGTACCGATTCATTTATATTTGCAATTCAGTATATTAGATTTCACAGACAAATTGGGACTTACTTTTGTGGAATGTTTTTAATATGTCTGTTTCTTATGTTACTTATAATTTCAATTGATTGTGCTCTTTTTAAAATATAAGCAACTGAAGAGAACACGTGTTATTGGACAAATTCAAAATACCAATAAACAGGAGATATATATTGGAATGGTGTCCCAAATCATCCAGATGTTAAGTTAGATTGATCTGACATTGTAACTTATGCATGATTAAATCTAGAAATAATCTATGATTATTGACTGATAATTTGAAGAAGTATTAGCTAAGAATTTACAAGCACAGCCATTACTGTTCTAGAATGGAACTTAAGGCAAGCAACATGTTTATAATATTGGGGTCTCTTGTGAGTGTTAATTATATAATATTCCTTCTGTAAAACAGTCTTCCTCACACTAGTGTCCATTATATCTATTGGATTTTCTCATAAACTACAGTTAGCACAGCCAATGGCAGGCTGTTTGAGTGAATATCTAATTGGAAGTCCATCATATTTGGACACATAAAGTTGTAGAAAGTTGCCAAAGGATATTCTTCACATCTTGTTTTAGGAATATCAAAAAAGGCAAGAAAAGTATTCCCAGTGAAAAGATCTCTTATACAGAAATTGATCTGAAAGCCTGAGATCTAAAAAAAAAAAGCATTTTAACCATTCTCCTACCGAAGTGGTAGGACAAACATTGAAGCAATCTGGGTCAATCTGAAGAAAAATAAATATGTTGAAAAGAATAGGCACAATTAATAAAAATGGAAAATAGAGAAACCGCAGGCTAAGATGTAGGTTGAATCATTTTGTGCATAATTCTTTCAGATACAAAGGCCGTCTTGAACTTGAAAATCCTAAGTGATGCCCTACCCGTATCTTTTAAATCAAACTGAAGTCAAACTGGCGTCTGCCAATATGCTATCCTCTGGAAGAGTTAGATGACAATTCCCTCTGTGATTTATATGAAACTGATGGAAAACATAGTCCAAATGCTTCTCTTTTTGCAATAACCTGGTGAAATTCTCCAAGCATCTAGCCCTGTGATGGAGAACGTATGGCATGCATGCCAGAGGTGATATGCAGCACCCTATCTGTGTGAATGCGAGCCGTTGCCCCAGCTCAGCTGTGCATGCATGCGTGTGCCTCCTGCCAGCCAAGTGGTCTTCAGGTCTCTGCTCCGCATGCATGTGGGGCGCATGAGGGGGGCACATATGCATGTAGGTGATGTGCACATTTGTGGGGGCAGGGCACATGTGTAGGGCCACAAAGGGGCATGGCGCATGCAGGGCACACGTGCATGCTGGGAGAAAGGCATATATAGGGGGATGCACATAGGTGGGGAGGGCAGGGCGCATGCGGGTGCCTGCACATACATGCATGGGGCTTGCCAGGGATTGCGCACATGCACAGGGTGCACATATGGGGGCCGCTCGCACATGCACGGGGCGTTGGGAAAAGGTTAGCCATCACTGATCTAGCTATATTTTCCGTCAATTTCTTACTAATTGAAAATGATGACATTTCTAAATTGATTGTCTTCTCATTTCTGCAATGATTTCAACTGAAGTCTAGAAGCACAGGCTGCATTTTGATTTCAAATCAGCACGTACTTGCTTGCGAGACTGAGCAACTCATGTCTGTTTACAACGGCTGACTTCTTTTCCAGCTCCCAAAGAAGAACATTGATCAGGTAGGAGTTCTTGATGTTAATGGGGACTTCCTCAAACATGTTTTCAAAGGCAATTCCTGCTTTTTTCAACCTGAAATGAAAAGCACACATATATTTCTTACAGCTACATCAGAAACAAGCAAATTTCTCAGCTTCTCATTGCAGAGACTACATTGCTCCATTCTTCCAATTGTGGAGGATAAATTTTTGGAAGGCATGGGAGACAAAGAGCCTGGAGGGAAATCTGATTTATTCCACAAACTTGTAATATTTTTATGGGAAAACAGAATAAACAGACTTGGGTTACCAATTTGAAGAGTCAAGAAGCAATTATCATATCAAGATCTAGAGAACTTTGGGGTTCCTTTTAAACTGAGGTTCTCTTACAAAAATATAATATTGGCGGACAAGCAACATGTCTGTCACTAAGTCATCCTAACAATATACAGAAACATTGGTGTCCTTGGCATGCTGGAGGTGACAGTCACTGTCAATATGGTCAATGGTAAATTAGAGGTATTTTGGGATAGTAGTTAAGACCTTAGGCTAGAAACTGGGGGGACTGTGAATTTTAGTTCGGCCTTAGGCCAGTCCTTGAGCAAGTCCCTCTCTCTCAGCCCCAAGAAGGAGGCAATGGAAAACCACTTCCAAAAAACTTTGCAAATAAAACTGCAGGAACCAGTCGAGGCAGGAGTGATTGAGTGAGTGAGTGTGTCTGTCATCTATCTATCTATCATCTATCTATCTATCTATCTATCTATCTATCTATCTATCTATCTATCTATCTATCTATCTATCTATCTATCTATCTATCTATCTATCATCTATCTATCTATCATCTATCTATCATATATATATATATCATCTGTCTTGTCTGTCTGTCTATCATCTATCCATCCATCCATCCATCCATCCATCCATCTATCATCTATCTATCTACCTACCTACCTACCTACCTACCTACCTACCTACCTACCTACCTACCTACCTACCTACCTACCATCATCTATTGTGTGTGTGTGTCCTCGAAAATAAGACCCTGTCTTTTTTTGGCCACCAAAAAAGGCACCAGGTCTTATTTTGGGGGGAATGTCGTCCACTGACTCACCTCACTTGCGTGTGTCGCCCCCCCCCCACACCTCTTTTTCCCTATCAGAGGCCTTCAGGAACTTCTTCGTCCAGCAAGGCTTTCCTGAAGGTCTCTGCAGCCGATTGCACAGCTCCGGATCGATCTGTACCTCTGTTATCGGCTACAGAGACCTTCAGGAAAGCCTTGCCTGCTGCAGCAAAAGAAATGGGCCGAGGTGTGCAAGGCCTGGCTGCAACTATCTAAAGTAAGTAGCAGGGCAGCTCCATCCCCACATCCCCATCCTAGCTGAATTTTTACCTATGCACCCTGTGGTGGGCGGGGTCTTAATTAGGGCTTATTTTGAGGATATGGCTTATATTGGGCACACATGTACAAATCAAGCTAGGACTTTACCTTCTGAGTAGGTAATATTTTTGGGGAAACACAGTTTATGTATGCGCACACAGAACCCTCATGCCTTAAAAATTCCACCACAGTGGTGCTGCCTTCATTTCTGAACTCCTTCAGTAAAGAACTCCACTATTGCCAAATACATCATTGGTTTGCTTCTGTACAAAAAAAGTATCAACCTACAGACACACAGAGATACACAAACACAGACACAGACACACACGCACGCCTTTCAGAGCATGAATTTGAACTTGGCCTTTCTCCAGGCAAGTTTGCTAAGCCAGTTACTTTTAAATAATTATTTATGAATTAGAAAGTGCATTGGGAAAATACTACAACAATATTTTTTGGGAAGTCCTACGTGCTTCAAATCAGCATATAAAAAATAGAGGCATAATCCTGGCAGTTGTCCTTTGACAAAAGAATATTGGCTAGATTCATGCAACATTCTAGCCATTAAAGTAACCCATACTGGCTGGGTTCAATGGCATGGTAAACTATAAATTACTGTTTACAAACCATAATGACTGGACATGCTAAATCAAAACCAGGCAACCATATTATGATGTCATCTGTTCTGGGAATTAGATCAATACAGAATGGGATTCTTGGATTTTCAACGTCGGTACACTGCAGAGTACCTAACGGTCCTTCATTGTTTCTTTTTACCATGTTTTCATGTATAATTTAAATCAATAGGCGAGTTTTAAAGGCTTCCATGCATTCCATGAGCCAAGGTGGCGCAGTGGTTAAATGCAGCACTGCAGGCTACTGCTAGATCAGCAGGTCAGCGGTTCAAATCTCACCGGCTCAGGGTTGACTCAGCCTTCCATCCTTCCGAAGTGGGTAAAATGAGGACCCAGATTGTTGGGGGCAATATGCTGACTCTCTGTAAACCGCTTAGAGAGGCCTGAAAGGCCTATGAAGCGGTATATAAGTCTACTGCTATTGCTATTGCTATCTGTTCTTCGTAGCCACAATCCAATTAAAAAACTCAAGTTCTATGGATTGGGGGGGGGGGGCAGCAGAGTATAGAATAGAATAGCAGAGTTGGAAGGGACCTTGTTGGTCTTCTAGTCCAACCCCCTTCTTAGGCAGGAAACCCTATACCACTTCAGACAAAGGGTTATCCAACATCTTCTTTAAAACGTCCAGTGTTGGAGCATTCACAACTTCTGGAGGCAAGTTATTCCACTGATTAATTGTTGTAATTGTCAGAAAATTTCTCCTTAGTTCTAAGTTGCTTCCCTCCTTGATTAGTTTCCACCCATTGCTTCTTGTTCTACCCTCAGGTGCCTTGGAGAATAGTTTGACTCCCTCTTTTCTGTGGCAGCTCCTGAGATATTGGAACACTGCTATCATATCTCCCCTAGTCCTTCTCTTCATTAAGCTAGAATTAAATTAGGCATGCTAGAGTATTTAAGTTGTTCTCAGCCCCCTTGAAGAAAATAACTATTTGCAGTACAGAGAGAGAGAGAGGAGGGAGGGAGGGAGGGAGAGAGAGAGATAGAGGGAGAGAGAGACAGAGAGAGGGTGGGTGGGTGGGAGGGAGGGAGGGAGAGAGAGAGAGAAAGAGAGAGAGAGAAAGAGAGAGAGAGAGAGAGGGAGGGAGGGAGAGAGAGAGGGAGGGAGGGAGAGGGAGAGGGAGAGAGAGAAATATGCGGGTACTGAAAAGTCCTGTTGGGCATCTAGTTGCATAATTCTAACTTTAATTCTTCCACTAGAGAAGAGCAAGGAAACCTTTCTGTGAAACCAGACTTCTCCAGGCTGATGTCCTCCAGAAATGTTAGGACTTAACCTTGGGAAATAGGCTGTTAATAGACTCAGCAACCATATTGACTAGATTTTCTAGAATCAACCATATTTGGAGACGTTGAGCCTGAGACGTTGTAGACAGTGATAATGCAGAAGGACAGAAAAATCACAGTTTCCGATAGGTGCCTACCAGGGGTGGTATTCAGCAGGTTCTGACCAGAACCGGTAGCAGAAATTTTGAGTAGTTTGGAGAACCGGTAAACACCACCGCTGATTGGCCCCGCCCCATGTATTCTCTGTCTTCGAGTCCCATCTGATCAGGAGGGAATGGAGATTTTACAGTATCCTTCCCCTGCCATGCCTACCAAGCCATGTCCACCAAGCCATGCCCATAGAACTGGTAATTTTAAAAAAATGAATCCTACCGCTAGTGCCTACAGCAATGTTTCTCAACCTTGGGGACTTGAAGTCCTTAGTTTTAAAAGGAAATCCAATTATTGTCCTTGCTGCTCCCTATCTAAATATGTTTTCCCTTCTCAAATACTAGCTGATGAATTTTGCAGCTTTTCAAAAGATGGAACCAACACTTCCTTCTCCAAATTGTGACATAAATATTTACATAGCACCCTGTCCACCTCCAAACCCAACAGACTGTCCCCTTCTTTCCTAGTCTGAGCATTACCCAAGGATTTCTTTTTATTTTTAAACAAAATTGAAAAGCTAAAGACTTAAGAAAAAAAAAAGCAAACGGCAAAAGAGAAAAGAAAGGATCATTTGGAGAAAGCTTCTCTCTTTTTGTCTGCAATTTTAGAAAGAAACCATGCCATTGACAATTTATTTTTCCCCAAACTTTCTCAATATTGCTACAAAAAAATGTTATAGGAAAAACCACTGATGAAAATCCTAGAAAATAGCTTGTGAAATCCAGAATTTATTTGCTAGCAGGTCGAAAGCATCCAATGCAAATAGATAAATAGTTACTGCTTGGGCAGGAAACATTACTGTGTTCCATACAAAGGTGGTATTCACTTATCTTCCCTACTGGTTCACAAATGTGAGTGCACGTGCCACCTCCACGCATGCCCTCAGCCATCCGTGCATGCGCTTTTGGCGAAAGAGGGACCTAAAATGGATGCCATAGAGCTGGGGCAGGTGGGCGGGGCCACTCGCAATTTCTGCTACCGGTTTGGGTGAACTGATCCAAAATGATAGAATACCACCACTGGTTCCCTATTTTCATGCTGTTCTCATGATGTTGTAAATGTCTCTCAGAGAACTGGAGTTGAGCACTGCCCCCTTAAGTCAGTAACAATTGGACGGGGGAACCCTGGTGGCTTAATTAATCCTATCCATCTCCTCCCATCCATCTAAAAGGGACGCAGGGGCTCAGTGGCTAAGACGTTGAACCTGTCGATCAGAAGGTTGACAGTTCAGCAGTTCGAATCCCTAGCGCCGTGTAACAGAGTGAGCTCCCGTTACTTGTCCCAGCTTCTGCCAACCTAGCAGTTTGAAAGCATGTAAAAATGCAAGTAGAAAAATAAGAATCACCTTTGGTGGGAAGGTAACAGCGTTCTGTGCGCCTTCGGCATTTAGTCATGCCAGCCACATGACCACAGAGACATCTTCAGACAGCGCTGGCTCTTCGGCTTTTAAATGGAGATGAGCACCACCCCCTAGAGTCAGGAATGACTAGCACATATGTGCGAGGGGAACCTTTACCTTTAAAACTTTATATCTATGTCACTAATCAAATATACTCCAATGAATACCTAATTTTTTTCTCTAGCTACCACTTGTAATGTGAAGGATATCAACATCTTCTAGAGATGGAGATGTCATAATTTTGATATCTTACTTCAACTTTATCCTTCAACTGGACATTCAAAAAACAAGCTATTAACCTAGTTATGTGAACCATACATTCTGGCGTTCTAAAGTTCTCTTTAATGATTTGATACTTGTGGTTATAAAACACAGGAAGAAATGTAGAATGTGTCCAGCTAATCTTGTCCCTTAGACACAAGTGTGTCTGCTATGATTGACATCAACCTGAATGCAAAGAAGGCTGGTTTAACTAAATGCATTCTTAGAAGCTTTTCACATCTTCATTGCCCATAGTATCATATATTATTTTTTTCAGAAGGAAACTCCAGAGTCTATTGCAGTTCCAAACGAACAGATAGCCATTGACTATCATTTTACAAGAATGTGACTCTTAACTATGAGTACTGGCTCATAAACCTTGATTTTATCCAGACTGCCAAGGGTCACTAAAAAGGAGAGGAGAGGCCTCTGTGGGACAAGCCTGAGGGAGAGAAGGGGAAAGGAGAAGATGAATGGAGCCAGCCTGAGGGAGAGAAGGGGATAAGATAGGAGAAGCTTCCGTGGAGAAAGTCTGAGGGAGAGAAGGTGAGAGGAGAGGAGCCCAATCATATAGTTTCATAGTGGAGCATGGGTATCTAGCTAGTGTAAAATAAACACAATCTGGTATCTCTGTAAATCTCATGAAATGTCAGTATTCTTCACCTTCTCTTGGAGGGAGATACATCAATTGCTCATACATCTTGAGGACAGGACAATCTTTTTTCTTTTCTTTTTTTGGAGGGGGTGGTCCAAGATCCTTTTAAACAATGAGGACCTGTCACATTATACAATCTTAAAACATTTTTTCTTATACTAAATATATTCAATGTTTTCTAGGTCCCCTGGATCTCCTCTGTTCTTATTCTTGAGTCATGAAAGTGACCAATCTATATAATAAGGTGCCCTTGGTTGACTAGAGATGATCGGAGGAGGAACAGTGCTTTGGGCTCAAGCAATTTAGGGGGAAAATTCCATCATTGCTCTGGACTAGAGTTCAATTCAATTTTGTTAATGTTCATGTCAAAAGCTGTGTCCTGGCAAATCAAGATGAAACACACTTTAAAAGACATTCAGAGGAAAATCCCACTAGTTCTGATACAACAGATTTACAGAGCTGTGGCTCTAAAGCACATTTTAAAAGGTCAATCAATATTTGCCCAAAATGTAGCCTTAAGATAGTTTTGTTCTGCAGCTAGAACAAGTGTGGCAATTCTTGTCATTTAAAAGACACTTGGTGTTTTTTTTTTGCTCTGGTACCCACAGAAACAATTTGCTGAAAATGGAAGGCAATTCATGTAGTCTTCATTTTGAAGACTACATAAGAGATTAGGCTATGGAACAGTAGTTTCAGTATTTTCAAAATCAGAGACTAGATTTACACACCCAGCTAAGCATACTATTGTTCGTTTGGGGTATTATGCTAACTTGTTCATGGTGGTTTTCAAAATAGGATTTACAATTTAATTCAGAGGTGCACTACCTCAGGTGAAAGCATGCAGCCTTTACAGTTCTCTAAAACATGTTCTAAAATTGTAACCAATAATGTCATATAAACAGGAAACGCTAAGCTAGGGAATAATTGTATTATACAAGTCTCAACCCTCAATGACTTCAAGACACCCTTTCATGCAATTATACTGTCAGGCCTGCAGTCATATTCCTTTTAGGATCTTTGGCATGCCACACTTTCTATTATTTTACTATGCTGTTTCATTAGTGGGGTAATTGGGAGGGGGAATAGTAAGGAGTAGAATGTGCTGTTGTCAAAATAAAACATTCCTTTATGGAAGCCCAAGGTCATTCTTTGTCTCCGTACCTCTCCACCTGACTGGAACTAGATGGGTGGAAATGCCACCATGGCAGTGGAAGATTGGACCATGTGATGGACTTGTGGGTGTGGGGCAAGATCCTGAACTTTCAACTGGGTGGAAAAGCCAGGAAGCTTTCAGATTCAGGTTTTCCACAGATGTGCCAACATGTCTCTCTTAATAAATTGGAAGTTTGAGGAAAGTTCTGCCTTGGACTCTGATTTAATTTTGGATGATATTTGGAACACTGACATATACAATATCCTAGGTAGCAGCAGATATTTCTTTCTCTGGGCACAAAGAAAAAATATATGCTGTGAGCTCTGCATAGGCGTCAGAAAGGGCATCCAGCCAGTAAATGCTCAGCTCCATTCAGTCGCCCAAACTCCACCCCGATGCAAGGGATTATAGGGTCATTAAAAGAAAAAAATATACAGTAGTAATTTGTCTTCACTTCCATATTTTACACTCTTAAAATTTTCCTGAAACTCTACCATCCCACTATTGACTAGATGTGACTTACCTTCTGAAGAAGCCCGAACAAAATCAGCCTGATGCGGCTATCATACTACCTACATTTAATTTCAATAAAAGATTAAAAAAATCAAAGAGCCAGTTTGGTGTGGTGGTGAAGGCATTGGGCTATAAACCAAGATATAGGCATGAAGCCATCTGGGTGATCTTGGGCCAGTCATTCTGTCTGAGCCCGAAGCAAATGGCAAACCATTTCTAAAATTCTGAAAAAATCAAGAAAACTGTAGGAACTAGTCAAAAAAAATCCTGATTCAAAAGGCACAAAAACCAAAACCTCACAAAATAAATGAGATGTGTTGCTTTAGTGCTTTCTGAAGTTAGCCCATAGAAAACCGTTTTAAAAAAACCGATTTTCACCTTCAGACCAGAGCAGAGTATAAACCTCTTCTTTAGTGTGATGTATGACCCTAGACCAGCAATGGTGAACTTTTTTTGGCTCGCGTGCTGTAAGTGGGGGGAGCGCAGGGGGGGGCATGTGCGGGCGTGCCGCACCCATAAGGCAATGCGCTACCCCAGTGCGCATGCGTGCACCACAGATGCTCCCCCCCATTTTTTGCATGCTTTTTTTGCCCCCCCACCCAGGCTCCAGAGGCTTTATAGGAGCCTGGGGAGGGCGAAAACAGCCTCCCCCACCCGCCGGAAGCCCTCCGGAGGCTTCAGGGACCTTCAGGAGGCTTCCCTGAAGCCTCTGGAGCAGTCAAAATGACCCTCCGAGCAAAGTGGAAGTTCCTTCCCGAACTTCCGGTTTGCCCATAGGACCGTTTTTTTGCGCGTTGGAGGCTTCAGGGAAGTTCATGAAGCCTCCTAAGGGCCTCGGGGGGGGGGGAGGGAGGCAGAGGAGGCTATATTTGCCCTCCCCAGGCTCCTATAAAGCCTCTGGAGTTTGGGGAGGGCGAAAAATTGCTTTTAAAAAGGGTGAACTTAGCTGGGCAGCACGCACATGCGTGCTGGCCAGCTGACAGGGCAGTGCCTCGCGTGCCCTGACAAATGGCTCCGCCTGCTACCTGTAGCACGCGTGCCATAGGTTTGCCATCACTACCCTAAACCATTGTGTTGTATTCAATAATTTTAAGCACATTGTGTAAATTAGGCCATAGATACTCAAGGTTACAACCTAGATTGTGGTCTTCAAACTCCTACCTAGGTCTTGTTAGTTTTGTTAAAAATTAGTCTAGGGACCATTATATGAAAGGGAATACTTAGAAGTAAAACAGCTCCTTTTAGGATCAATGGGAAAGCCATGGAATATAAGATTACTGTGGCGAGATTGTTATATATGTAAAGTTGGAAAGATTTGACACTCTCCAGAATGGAGGAATGGTTGGTGAACTTGACAACTTTTCCTGAAAATGATAAGTTGACTTCACTGATTACAGAAAATATATTATCTAAATTTATTGATGATTAGAAGCCTCTTGTGTACTTTTGGCATGAAAAAAAAAAGAATAAACTTATTAATTGTGGTTTTGATAATTAGATGGGATAGATTATAAAAAGAAGAGCAAAGTTAAAGGTTCCCCTCACACATATGTGCTAGTTGTTCCTGACTCTAGGGGGTGGTGCTCATCTCCATTTCAAAGCTGAAGAGCCAGCACTGTCTGAAGATGACTCCGTGGTCATGTGGTCGGCATGACTAAATGCTGAAGGCACATGGAATGCTGTTACTTTCCCACAAAAGGTGGTCCCTATTTTTCTACTTGCATTTTTACATGCTTTCAAACTGCTAGGTTGGGAGAAGCTGGGACAAGTAATGAGAGCTCACTCCGTTATGTGGCGCTAGGAATTCGAACCACCGAACTGCGTACCTTTCTGATCAACAAGTTCAGCGTCTTAGCTACTGAGCTACCGCGCCCCAAAAAGAAGAGTAATATGATAAAACAGAGAGAGAGAGGTTAAAATATATTTGTACTTATAAATGCTGTGAAGAATATCAGAAGCCACTTTATATCTAAAAGTTTTAATTACACACACACACACACACACACACACACACACACACACACACACAAAGTAAAACAACTAAAACCAGGATTCTTGATCTTCACATTTTTATGTGAAGAACTGAAGTCTTGCATTTTCCGTCTGTTCTGCTCAATTTCATTTGCCTTAAGTGCTTGCCCTGTGTCTGGAATGATAGGAGTATCAAATCTTTTCTTGGTGAAGCAAATTTTGCTACTTTACACTATCAGTTGTGAAGGCTCTCAATACTTGCAGTGGACTGGGAAAGAACATATACCATATCTATGTAGCAGTGATTGAAATTCATTTTTTTTACTACCAGTTCTGTGGGCGTGGCTTAGTGGGTATGGTAGGGGAAGGTTACTGCAAAATCTCCATTCTCACCCCACTCTGGGGCCAGCCAGAGATGGTATTTGCCGGTTCTCTGAACTACTCAAAATTTCTCCTATCGGTTCTCCAGAACCTGCTGAATCTCACCCCTGCTATGTAGGTTTTACAGAGTTTTACCACAAATGATTTTATGTCTACAGTCCATCTGCCACCCACATCCAGAACTTCCTCTTTGCACTTACGCTTCTGGAGAAAAATCCTTCTCTTTGCAAATATCCATCAATTTAGGTGTCAGACGATATGCTTTTAGGGAGAGATAGCCCTGACCAGTTTTTATAGGATCTGAGAGAAAACAAAAAGGAAAACAATGAAATTTCATCTGAGCAATTTATATTGGACAATTTTTTGTGTGCCTTTTAATTATCAGGAAAAAAAGTCAGTATTTGTTTTGATCCGTCTATGAAACCAGTTTGTGGAGTAACAAAACACAAATTGCATGTATTATTAGTTAGTGGCATTATTAAAACTTATTTTTTTATGGCTGAATATCAAAATATTTTGCAATGATCAAAACAGATTCTCTCTAAAAGAACATCTTAATGATTTAATTTCAAAATAACATACAATAGTGGAAATTTAATCCCATTTCTATAATTTAATTCCGTTTCTATAAAGAGATTAGTAATAAATTTATCAGCCATTTAGAATGGTACGAATGTAACAGTTTAGCCAACAGGGGAATTCTGGGAGTTGAAATCCACATATCTTAAGACTGGGAAGCCCTGGTCTAGAATTTAATCCCCATAGACCACAAAAAGGATGAGGAACACCATGGCTCGCACAGTTAGGATGCGGGATTGACAACCCATGTTCAAAGCCCCAGTGCTGTCATGGGATGGAGTAAGCTCCATCCTTTGCTCCATCTCCTGCTGGGGACATGAAAGGAGCCCCCAACTGGACGTATTCCAGGCAATGAGATGTCAACCTGCTAATCCTTTCAACCTGGAAGTGCCTCGGCGCTTCCAACATGAGAACAATGCAACAAAAAGGACAGGAGACAACCGAGAAATAAGCATATATTTGGGAAGACAATTCCACAGAATGGGGGGGATTAAAGTTTAGCTTCTTAAATTCCTGTCCTGCCCTTTAGTCTGAGGTTGAATGGTACCGTATTTTTCTGTGTATAAGACCAGTGGTGGGTTCCTATCTGTTCAGCCGAACTGGTAGTGGTTTGGCGGCCTGGGTCTGCAGCCCCCAAACCGGTTCTCCAGGTGGCGCCATAGGCACTGCTATCTTGTTTTTTTGCTTCTACACGTAACTATTTTTATTGTACAATGCATGGGCACGTGGCGCAGCTACGAGCGAACCGGCGGTAGTGACTGCCAGAACCCACCCCTTTATAAGACACTACTTTTTCTTTAAAATATTTACTTGAAAATGGAGGGGAAGGCAGAGGAGAAGGCCACATATGCCAGATGAGTCTCTATCTTATATGCCGCTCTATCATTCCTCTCTATTGTAGTTGTTTCCTGTATCACATTGCCACTCTAGGTTCCTGTGATGCATTTCTGGTTCTTGTTGTCTTACTCACTCTAGGAAGATGGTTTCTGCACAGTGATGGCTGGTAGTGTGTTTACTACAAGCTACATGAAACATAGAGACGTCTTATACATGGGGGCGTCTTACACCCAGAAAAAACAGTAAATATCTGAGTGAGAGTTCTCTTAAAACAACCAGTTCCATGATTTCAGAATCTCAGATGTGGGGCAATTTTAAAGGCAGAAGCAGCAAAACGGATTTGCTTCTGAAAGGCTTCCTGTTCCTATTCTTATTTTTAAAACAAGAAAAAAGAGACAAAGAAATTGCCCATTTTGCTGCTGTATTTCATAGGTGCAATCTTAAAACTGCTGTAAAACCACATGCAGTCCCCTAGCTACCACTTTCTGGACTAGAGTTTCAAAATGTGACAGTCAATATTTTAAATAGTTCCAGAAACAAATTAGGAATCGACACAGAAAGGGAAAGGGGAAAGCGGGAATCAAATTTCTAAAATAATACTAGAAAAATGAGTTTTACCAATTGTTATTTTATTTTATTTTTATCTTCCCCAATGCAAATAATCCAGACTCAGGGTCCACACACTCATTGTGGCATTACCTCTTACCACATTTAAGACTCACTTGATGAAGCACAGTATTCACTCAGTATTTCTTTTTTAAAAACAACAACACACATTTATGTAGGTAAATGTTTCCAGTTGCCTTGTTTTTTTTAACGTGTGCATACTTTACACGTTGATAAACTATCACGAAAGATGGAAAAAGTTATGCATTTTAAAAAGAAAAACCTATGTAGTCTCTAGGACAAAGGTGATGAGATAACAGCTGAGACAAACTTGCCAAAGAACATTTTTTTTAAAAAATAATAATAAAAAATATATATTTGTTTTTGGTTGTCTAAAACCAAACCCGGGGGGGAAAAAAAAAACCTTTACCGATCAGTGTGATAAAATGAAAACCCAAATAGAGTGAAACAAGTGGAAAACTCATCAGGACCTGATGATGCAATATTTCAAGCCAGAATAAGTATATACTTTAACAACTTGTTCTTTACTGTAATCCAATTGTTAACATACTGAAACAATTTAGGGGCAGCTTGTAAGATTGATCGCATTCATTAGTATTTTTTCTGACAGACACTCAGGACGTTACATTTACTTCTCAGCTGGAAACTATATGTGAGCTTGCCAGATATGGCAAAACTGTGAGTGTTCAGGGAGGGGACAGCTATAAAGCTGTTAAATTGCCTACGGTTCTGATACAGCGCAGAACATCTGGCTTGGAGAGCTGAGGAAACGCCGTTAGAAAAAAAAATCAGCAGAAAAGAGGGTGGGGGGAAAAATCTTCGTGGAACGAAACAGTTCAGGTTTTGTATGCTTCTATCAGATGCATAAAAATTGGGAAGGGGAGGGGGGGAAGAGAGAAGAGAAATACTTGGCAATCTGCTTTAGGATTGGTCAGTCTTATGCGGAGCCAGACGTTCCAGCAAGCTGGGCTTGTTAAGACATCTGGTGTAGTTCCACTAGCCCCTTCCACTAGGGATGGGAATTGGGAGGAATAAAAATGAAGCAGCTCCTCTGGCATTCCAAAACATACACATCAGGGCTCTGATAGCAAGAAAAATAAACAAAAAGAAGGAAACTCTGTCTAGACTTTGCTGCTTGCTGAGGCTGCTGCAGACACAGAGTTGGTATTTACTTGCCAAAGGTCTGCCAAGGCAGCTCTTGAGGCAGGGAGCTCATAGGCGATGTATATAATAATATTGAGGGATCGGGGTGTTGGTTGGTGGTGGTGGTGGTGGTGATGGAAAGAATCATACAGAAAGCCAAATATGCTCACCGTAAATGAGAACGACAGATTCCTCGATGGCGTGCTGGTAACTGAACTGGGAATCCAGGAGAGCACGGGTAACAAAGGAGCCGTAGTACGTGGACTGATACCAGCCGACATGGAGATGGTCAATATTGACATGGCGAAGACTACGCATCATTTCCATTTGATATTGAACTGGAGAGGAGAGAGAAAGAGAGGGACAATTAAGCATTTTGTAGAATAAGTTTACATCTGAATCTCAGCCATTTCTGAAGGATGCCCTAGTAGTGAAACAAGGCTAGGAGAATCTGCTCTCCTATTTGGAACTGTGGAACCCTCTTGAGGTTTCAAAGGGCAGACACATGAAGCAGAGACCTTCTAGTCATTCTTGAATTCTTTGAAGGCAAAACCTTTCCAGATGTTCAAGTGGCTCTCAGGATGTCTACTTGGCTTAATTTGGAGAGACAATCACGATAGATTCTAGTTTTAAAACTTGTGATTCTAAAAAGGAGGGATTAGGGAAGCAGGCAAAACATTACCTGCAGGAGGTCCCAGGTTCTCTGGTATGTTCAGGTAAAGGCAACAGGTAAAGAGAAACAATGTCTACTTGTTTCAGGAAAGTCCATTGCCAGAGTTGATGGGAAGATTATTATACAACCTTTGAATAAGGCAGTTACTCCCATTGCCTGAAGAACTGGAAGGTTGGGCTGGTCCATTCAACTGTTCAAATATGACTTTTCCACCAATACTATTACCGAGCTAAATATTCCCTATTCTGCATCTGTACATCCGTTATTTCTCAGTGAACTTAGTAACTATTTCTTTTAAATACTATACCAATTCTCTAAACTATCAAGGCTGGTTAAGATTGCCTTGAGTGTAATATTAATCTTCTAAGGCATTTGCCTCATCCAATTATGTGTCATCTGCAAATTCAATAAGTATCCCCTTCATCTTTTCATTCAAATCTCTTGTAAAACGTTGAACAGTGCAAGAACCAGAATTGAATTGTTTGCCCCTCAATAATTTGTTTTAGTCTGAACTATTTGTACTGACACTTTGAATATAAATATGATTTTAAATCCAGCTAAGTAACTATTAGGTTCTCATGCTATCCAACCGTGTAACTAGCTTGTTAATCAGAATGCCAGAAAGTACTTTTGTCAAATGCTTTGCTTTGTTTTCAGAATGGTTACTGATCAATTGCTTTGCAGTCTCTCTCACATTTCTTAAATATTGATGCCAAAATCATTTGTCAATAGTTCCCTGGATCCTTTCTCCTCCCTATTATTGATTTTTAACAAACATAACATCCTCTCCTCCAGTAACATGGGACTTGACTTGTTCTCCGGGGTTTCACAAAGTTAGTATGTAAAAATCCAGCCACACTATACACACCGTTACTTCAACTTAAAATCATAAAGTCTAATATATGACATGCTCCTAGTGTTCCTAGTATATTGACTTTTTTTTTTCCTTTTGGGTATGTGTATGTTATTAGAATGTTAAATTTGGCTAAATCTTTTCTTTTGGTTACGTGTCAAGTACAGCTGATCTTCCTGTGTTGTTCTGCCCTCTCTGAAACAAAACTGAGGTAGATATATCAACAATTTTATGAAAGGATTATGGTTAGCAGAATTTGTCTCTCAAAGATGTTGGGAGTCCCTCAACACTACAATTTCATGTCTCTCTTAACCATTTACAATATAAAATTGTAAGATCTACAGCGAGGTTCTGTAAAACATAACCCACATTTTCACTGTTTTCATCCTTCCTCATTAGTTTGCAGCTGTTTTAGCCTAGCCCAATCTGTCCTGGTTCCTCCAGAAAAAAAAAAGATTAATTCTTATTTTTTTCCCCCAAGACAACATTTATCACTTGGTCTTTGCAACAGCAGGGCCCCCCCCCGATCTGCCACTTTAAATCAGTCTTTCCCAACAACCGTTAATAAAACAACTGATTATTTAGGAAATCACATTTGGATACAGCTACTGATTGCAGTTATAATTCCTTCCAAAGTGAAATTGTGCTTAAATGACCTCTATTATTGCTCATGCTTACTGCCCATTTCAAACTACTATAATGCAGATAACATGTAATTATAGTATGCTTTCTAAAGTGAACAAAAGAAGCTTGCTGTATTGCACAAAAGGCCTATTTAGTTGGGGCTACTGTGTCCTAGATTGGGCAGAAAGATGCATTTGGTAGCTTGCTACTTATTACAAGAGTTGTTCATACCAGTGGTGGGTTTCAAATTTTTTTAGAACCTCTTCTGTAGATATGGCCTGCTTTGTGGGAGTGGCTTGCTGGCCATGTGAATGGGTGGGCATGGCCAACTTGCAAAATGTGGTGAAACTCACTTAACAATGCTATTGCTTAGCAACCAAAATGCTGTCTCAGAAACTCTGGCATTTGAAGCACGCAAATCTTAAAGCTGTCAAGTTACAAGACCCTTGCACCCCTAACCCTTTAGAAAAAAAAAACCCAGGGGTGTTCAAACTTGACAGCTTTAAGACTTGTGGACTTCAACTCCCAGAATTCCTCTTCCAGTCATGTTGGCTCAGGAACTCTGGCATTTGAAGCCTGCAAGCCTTAAAGCTGTCAAGTTACAAGACCCTTGCACCCCTAACCCTTTAGAAAAAAAATCCAGCGGTGTTCAAACTTGACAGCTTTAAGACTTGTGGACTTCAACTCCCAGAATTCCTCCTCCAGTCATGTTGGCTCAGGAACTCTGGCATTTGAAGCCTGCAAGTCTTAAAGCTGTCAAGTTACAAGACCCTTGCACCCCTAACCCTTTAGGAAAAAAAAAACCAGGGGTGTTCAAACTTGACAGCTTTAAGACTTGTGGACTTCAACTCCCAGAATTCCTCCTCTCGCTCTTCATCTTGATGATGTGCGGATGGGCGTGGGGAGGGAGCTGGAACCGGTTCTAAATGGCACTGTAGATTTGTCTTCTATAGAAGAGGTTAGAACTGGCAGGAACCCACCCCTGGTTCATACATACATATTACCTAAATACATCTTGCAATAAACCTGTATGATAGCACTGCATTAAACTTTTATGTTCTTTGGGGGAGAAAGAGGATCTCAGTTTCAAAATAGGTGTCAGGCCTGGAAGCCATCTTCTGCATTGGGCCTTCAGGCCCGCCACACTTTATGTTGTGTGGAAATGGGAGGGACATTATATGTATGCTATTTTTCTCCTCAGAACTGGGAGGGATTTCCCGTCTGGCGGAGTCTCCGTCTCCTCAGGCTGGGAGACGGAGTATGGGAGATACATAGTCTAGTATGGGAGATATATAGTATGGGAGTTACAGCATACAGTCTAGATAACATTTCTTTCTCAGAGAGTCAAGGACATCTTGCCCTACATCTGGAGTGGTGTGACTGGGAGGCATCTATCTCTAGTTTTGGACAGTGCCTGATTGGACCATGTGATGGACTTGTGGGTGCTGGGCAGGGACTTGAACTTTCAATTGGGTGGGGAAAACCTGGAAGCTTTCAGATTTGGGTTTTCCCAGATGTGCCAATATGACATCTCTAATAAAATGGAACTTTGAGGAAACTCAAGTCTTGGAATCTTCTTTCGTTAGGGGTGTTACTTGGAACCCTGACAATAGGTTCCTTATACTACTGAGAAAATTTATTTCAAAACAATATGCAGACCATCAATCTGATTTATCTTTAAAGGACTGAAATAATGTGAAGAAGTAACAACAAATGGACCAATGCTACTGTATATGGAAAAAGATTTGAGGGATCCTTGGTGCTCTCTGAGCTTGTTGTTCTCTTGCAGATATTTCATTGCCTAACAGCACTGATGATGTTACCTAGTTTGGGTAATGTAACGTCTGCAAGCTCAGAGAGCACCAAGGACCCTCGTGTTTCAACCTCGAGCTACAAATATTCTCCTTTACTGAAAAAGGATTTGAACCTTAACTATTTTCCCAATGCTATATTTCTACTTTTTCCCAACCCGGATGCTGACTTAAAACTCAGGATAGTTGGTAAGTATCTTGATCCATGTTCTATGGCATCCTTATAAAAAGCAGCAGGGTGGGAAGAAAAAAAAAATGTGTGATCTTCTCCTTCAGGCAAATTTGTTGGCTTTACATTCGACAACATGCCTTGAATGGAATGGAGCAAATTTCATTATTCTGACTCAGTTCTTTCTCCAATGGTTTCTGAGTCTTCTTTCAAAGTGGAATGTCCTTTTATCATTTAAATAAATAAGTTTATAGCAGAAACAAGAATGTGTGGCACAGGCCATCAGCTTCTTGCTGACATAAACAAGATCCAGACACAGAATGGAGACAATTAATACATTTTTATATAATCTTTGCATACACATATACACACGTAAGCTTCCAAAAAGCTAATTGAATTATTGTTAACTATTTCCAGAGTACAAATCAATACAATATTTTTTGTGTTGTAAAATATGCAGAAAGTTAACTGCATTTGTAGGCTTATAATGAAAGAAAACGTTTACAAAGCAGCATGGAGAACTAGAAAGTTCTTTTACACTATTGATTTAATTTATATTTTACATACAGTATTTCACAAGAGAGCCAGTTTGTTCTAATGGTTAAGGTACCAAGCTAGAAAGCAGGAGATTGTGAATTCTAGTTCCACCTTGGGCATGAAATCTATCTGGGTGACTTTGGGCCAACCAATGAACCAATACTTGTAAAAGTATTTGTAAAAAAAGGGGGGAGGACGACCCTGCACATAGAGTGGTATCTTGGTACTCATTCTAAATAGGTTCTAGGAGGCACAATGAGTACCAAAAATGTTAAGTACCAAACATTTTTTCCCCAGAAGGAATAATGTAGTGAGTCACAAGGCAGTCAACATCGACAGGTTCTAGCTTATGCGTTGAGTATTAAACAAACGATGAGTACTGGGGCAAAATTTTCACACCAAAATGTGTTGAATATCAAATTCAATAAGTTTCAAAGCATTTGAATACTAAGATACCACTGGACGGGAAAACTTTAGGAAGAAAAAAAAAGAAGGCATTTAACAAAATAATAAAACTGGAAGGGGAAATCAAGGGTGGTTTTTTGTTAGCTGTTTAATTCATTTTGAGAGTGGCCTGCAGACCCACATTTTCTCCAGATTTGATCCTTCAATTTTAGAATTTACAAGCTAAGAGCAGAGAAGGATACCTAATTCTGACATTACAATAAATAAGGGAATTGGATCAAGCCATGGGATAATATAGCACTCCCTCACTGGTATACAGATTAAAAATTTCTGGGAACATGGAAGTAGTGGGGCTCCTATCTCTTGGGATTTTTCAAAGGAAAAGTTGATATTCTGTGTACAAGTGAAATATACATAACAGGTATTTCAATCCTAATTTAATTTGCGACTGTGGTTGAACAGAAAGTTTGATATAAATCAAGTAAATAAATAAGCAAATATATTACTGTTTTGCTTCACCAGTTGAAAAAACACAATTTATAATATCATTTGGCACATTTAGAGTACTATTCCTCAAAAGCAAAACTTGGGTTAGTGGAATTTACTTATATGTAAAGTCCCACAGCTGCAGCCTTAAAAGTTTAATACACCACTATACATACGGTATATGCCTACTTACAAAATAGGCTTCACTGAGTTCAGAAAAATGCATTCCACTGGTATATAAGGAGAACCATGAAAAATGGTTCATTCCCTATACGTTTAGATTATTGTTCCAATTATCCTGGCTACAAACCATACCAAATACAATAACCATATTTTTGGAGTATAAGATGCACCAGAGTATAAGACGCACCTTAGCTTCAGCATACAGGTTTGCTGGGTTTGAGCGCTCGTGCACGGACTTTTATCCCCAAGTTGGGGATAAAAACAGCTTCTAAAGCACAGCTGATCGTTTAAGAGAGAAGCAGGCAAAGCATGGAAGATCGCTTCATTCGTTAGCGACTCATTAGGGCTGAAAAACAGCTTTTAAAGCACAGCTGATCATCGGAAGGAGAAGCAATGACAAAAGCAGCCAAAGTATGGAAGATCGCTTCACTCGTTAGCGACTCATTAGGACTGAAAAAAAGCTTTGAAAAAGCTACATTCAAAGTATAAGACGCACCCAAATTTTCAGCCTCTTTTGGGGGGGTGTCTTATACTCCAAACATACGGTAACTATCTCTTATAAGAATTTGTTCTTATAAAAATGGGGAGAAGGGAGGAGGATATGTTTTGAAAATTTTCAAACGGCCATAGTTTACTTGGCTATTTATTTTAGTCAAAGGATGTGGTAATGGTAAGAAATATATATTTTTTTATCCATGGCTTAGCCTCTCAGCACCTCACAGATGATTAATATGCCTCTGAGACACCACAGGCTAACAGATATTTTAGAAGGCTAGTGTTCTGAATGTGCCAGATTTCAAATTCCTAACTAGTGCTATAGTATTCTGGGCAATTTGTCAAACTGAGGTCCACACATTTTTATTCGGGTTACCCGGAAATTATCACCAGAGCTTCAAACTTAGAAGAAAGGCCGTCTTTCTTTTTGTGTCAAGCTTCTAGATACCTTTAAAATCCCGTACAACTGTCCTAACACATTGCTTCCTCCAGGTCTGTTATTATATTTGTGTTACAATTTTAACAGAGGTGGGGCCCGATGGCTTAGCAGTTAAAGATACTGACATGCATCTAAAAATGCCGCTGGCATGCTGACAGCCTGGGTTTGAAAACTGAGTGCTGTGTGATGGGCCGAGTTCCCTTTATTTGCCTTTGTTTCTGCCCACCTAGCAGCTCAAAAGCATGCAAATGCAAGTAGATAAATAAGTATCACTTTGGTGGGAAAGGAACAGCGCTCCATGTGCCTCAGTATATTATCACACTGACCACATGACTATACAAATATCTTCAGACATCGCTGACCCTGTCAGCTAAAAAACGGAGATGAGCACCGTCCCATGGAGTTGGATATGACTGGAAAGGAGAAATTTTTACCTTTTAATGCAGGAGGAGGAGAAAGAAGGGAAGGAGGAAGAGAAAGAGAGGAAGGGTCTCTTTAGAGAGAAGGTCAGAAATCTTTTTGCATGCCATCTATGTATAGATTACAAACCTTGATTATATCTAGTTGTGAATGCATCTAAGATTATTCTCCTTCATGGTGGTCTTGATGCAATCCACCAATCCATTTTTTTGAATTTGCTATGTTAGCCAAATAGGTGAGAAATAATATTCTGGCTAGAACAAGAGAAAAAACCCATGGTGTGTTCTGTTTATGGCTTTTATTTGGAATCACATTCATGGCTAACCATTTACGGTTGGCCTGTCATCCAAACACTAATTAAGACAGGCCTTAATACTTTTTATTTATTAGGGAACAATAACAATCATTTGGGTAAACAATCATTTGGGTAACATATGAACTGATCAGACTAGTTCCATTTTTCTCAGTTTCTACACATGGTCCCATTTTTCTGTGTTCATCTCTCATTTTCTTCCAATCCTCATAAAAAAGAGGCATTTAGCATTTGTAACCACAAATTACGCATTTCTAAATATATTTTATCTCAAAGTACACATTTCTAAGCATATTTTACTCTAAATGTGTATTTTGTACACTCTTTAGTAGATTTTCCATGCCAAAAATTGCATCACAAAATTTGGAGACGCATAAAATCCAAACGATTATTGAGTTCCCATCCATAGATTTGTCTAAGGGTGCAGATGAGCTTGGCTTGATTTGAATTGTGGATTGGATTAAATCCTCAAGCATCCCTATTTATCACAGAACTATGACTGGCTGCGGTTTAATAACACTACATCTCATGATAAAGATAAAGCTACCACTATTATTTTCAAAATAATAGACAAATGAAGCATACTACGTATTTCATAGTATAGTTTTTTTATGGGGGTATTTTTAGCTCTATGTGTGTTTTAAAATGTGCCAGAGCACCGTCCTGCAGGAATTAACTCCATCCTATTGATATCAACAGCAACAAAATTAAGCAAAGCAGCGACTCTCCTACAATCTGCCAAAATAATAGGACAGCTTCTAATTATTATACCTTTTCAAGGAACTTTTTTCTAAAATGACCACAAGTTGTTAAGCTTGCAACATTACTCCAACTTCGGACAGAAAAATATTTTTATATATAAATAACTCTAAAAAAAATAATCGCTTACTACTTCTCTCCCCCCCCCCCAAAAAATAAAGCTAAAACCTGGTTTGCCAACTCTATTATCCTGCCTCCACTAAGTTTGTTCAGAATTGCAGGCTACTATCTTCAACAACAACTTGCAAATATTCCACATCAAATTACAAAATGTTATAACCAAAATGGGAATAAAGAGACACATTTCGTTTAGAACACTTGATAAGATTTTAATACATAACTGGAAACATGCATCCCATAATCTCCTGGGAACCCGTAAGATCTGACTTCTAAACACGGGTTATGAGATGGCAGCTTACCAGATCTACTTGAAATGGTAGCTATACATATTCCACAAAAAGCCAAAAGCCACTGAGACTTCTATCCAGAAAAAAACATAACATTTTGGAGGAGCGCAAGATTTATCTGCCTTAATTTAATTTGCCAAATATTGACAAAAGCACATGTTTTGCTACCTTTGATCATTAATACTGCAAAGCAAGCTTTCACTTTAGCCTGTTCAAACAAAATCCTTTACTTAAACTGAGAGTGATTCTTCCTGTTATGGAAGACCGTCAACAGTTTAATACTCCCAGAAAGTAAAAATGAAATTGATCCAGAAGACAGCAAGGATGTTGCTTCTGTCTTTCAAGCATAGAAATTTGCAACAGAGTTAAGAGAAGAACTATGTCCACACAGACTTGGCACTCACCTGAAGATTAGAAAACAAGAAAAACATCAAGCTGCGGTACAATGCATTTGTTATCTCAAGAAACACCCTTGATATTGTTGTCTAAATAGCTTAGGACACCTGTTAAAAAAAATCAAAATGTGACCCTGATTTCAACATGCCAAATGTTATCAATCACTCCTGGATAGGAATTCATGATGATGATGTGACATTCAGTTGGTTGTTGTCAGTTGCGAAGTCGTGTCCAACCCATTGTGACCCCATGGACAATGTTCCTCCAGGCCTTCCTGCTCTCTACCATCCTCTGGAGTCCATTTAAGCTCACGCCTACTGCTTCAGTGACTCCATCCAGCCACCTCATTCTCTGTTGTCCCCTTCTTCTTTTGCCCTCAATCTTTCCCAGCATTTAGGCTCTTCTCCAGTGAATCCTTCCTTCTCATTAGGTAGTGAAAGTTTTTGAGTTTCATCTTCAAGTTCTGGCCTTCTAAAGAGCAGTCAGGGTTGATCTCTTCTAGGACTGACCGGTTTGATCATCTTGCACCCCCAGGGACTTGCAGGAGTCTTCTCCAGCACCTTAGTTCAAAGGCGCTCAGCCTTCCTTATGGTCCAACCTTCACAGCCATACATTGCAACTGGGAAAACCATAGCCTTGACTATACACACTTTTGTTGGCAGGGTGATGTCTCTGCTTTTTAGTATGCTGTCTAAATCTGCCATAGCTTTTCACCCCAGGAGCAAGTGTCTTTTAATTTCTTGGCTGTACTCCCCATCTGCGGTGATCTTAGAGCCCAGGAAAATAAAATCTGTCGCTACCTCCATTTCTTCCCCATCTATTTGCCAGGAATTGAAAGGGCTGGTTGCCATGATCTTAGTTTTCTTAATGTTGAGTTTCAAGCCAACTTTTGCACTTTTCTTCTTCACTCGCATCAATACTATCATTCAGTTTGTATTAATCCTTAATGACTGCACAGATTCTTTTTTCTCCCAGGAAGATCTATCCACAACTTGGTCTTTCAGATGTTCCAACGAGACATCTCAAGAATTCTGAGAGCTGGAGTTCACAAGTCTTAAACTTGCCAAAGTTGGACAGCCCTTCATTGGCAAGTCTAAGGCTTATTGCTCAACATTCTTCTTTCATCTTTACACTGAACCCCAATGGTTGTGAATTAAGGGATACCTATACTATACACAAGTATATGTGGACATAATTCACCTCTTCGGTTTGTTGTAAAGTCCTATGCTTCAAAGACAAAAGCAACATCATTGCAGTCTCTTAGCTGTGCCTTTTTTGAGCTGTCATTTGGATCAATTTCATGACTGCACTAGCCTTTTGCAGTTCAAGTCCCATAAGAGCACCATGCCCACTCTCAAGCCGTAAATCTGGCCAGTATTATTTCACAGCACCATCTATTTCCCAAGTAGTGATGAGTCTGATTTGAGTGTTGTGGAAGAGCCTGAAAAACCCTGAGCTCAATTTCCCTGCTGAGCTTTGAATTTTTCTCTGCTTGCCCTCATGCACTGACTATACTATGTTAAAAGAGTGGTTGTGTGAACAGCAGGGAATAGTCCAATGAAAGATACTCTGAACTCTTTTGAAAAAGGAGTGGAATATGATGAGAAGCCAATTTGGGCATGCCTACCTCGGCTTAATGAATAGAGAGTTAGGTGCAAACTCTTTGCCTGATCTTAGTCTTTCCCTTTTTCCTTCTCAGATATTGTACATGACAAGCAGTTCAGAGAAATTTTAAATCAGCGAAGAACATGTAAGACATTTTCAGTTAACCGGTTTTCTTTAGAAGAGGTGAGTTATTAAGCTGAAAATAGGTACATCCAGACCAGTGACACTGTTTCCACAGCAGGCTCAATTGGTGATGGGGTTTCCATGTACAATGGAAACATCAAGAAAGTAAATCTATGTCCTGGAGATTTAACAAGTCCTAAATTGCTCAATTATGAAGAGGGATAACTTTACCATGTTGGTCATATTATAGAAACATCTAAACCTGAACTTACTGCCAAACCCAGACAACAGAGGATACATGTCCCAAAAATCAATTGGCTGCTGGTGCCTCTTACTGTCTGCTTAGCTGATGGGACAATGGCTAGTAATGTCAGGAAGCCTGATTCAAGAATTCATAGGATAATAAGCACTTCCTAGAAGTGGGTGGGGATTCCATATTCCCTCAAATCGTAGCTCTTATCTCTAGCAGTGTGAGGATGACTTGCTGTGCCACCAGTAAGTCAGCCCTGATGGTGCAGGGGTTAAATTGCAGTATTGAAGGTAAACTCTGCCCACAGCCTGGAGTTCGATCCTGATGGAGCTCAAGGTTGAGTCAGCCAATGTTCCCTCTAATTTTTTTTCAGGGTGAGCGGAAAAGTATAGTGTTTGAGCGGCACAGTTTCATGCCTGAGCACCTAAGAGAGCAACAGTTTGAACTTCTGTCTCGTCTGCTGGACATTTGCGCAACATTCCAAGCGCCAAGCACCAATTGTGAGCGAGGTTTCAGCCTGATGAATGCCAGGCATGAAAATGTGCTACTCAAACACTATACTTTTCTGCTCACCCTGAAAAAAAAAAGACTTCTGCTCAGCTTTTAGATCATTAGACTGGCTAGAGAGAGACATGGCACCAACAGGTCCTGGGTCCTGGCATTTTGCAGGCAACCTGTCCTCTCACATTCCTTTGGAATGCAACCCATCACATTTGAATTAGATTTTGCCAATTATCCTATTAAAAGATAATCCTATTATTCTAAAATATGACTAACTCGATATTAAAAATGTAAATATTTAATGCTGATAAATAATAGCAGTAATTGTTATTTAGTATGATTAAAATCAGTATTGATATATCAATATATCTATCAAAATTGACAATAAACACTAAAATAACAATACAAATATATAATGTGGAATATAAATGTAATAAATATAATATATAAATACAACATAAATGTAATAAAATAATTTATCATGAAACTCTCCCCCTTTAAAGTAATAAGATCAATTAAATAGTCTAGCAAGTTTGGACAATATGCTATATGTTATGTTACTTAAGAATATATATGCCTCAGAATCAGATACAACACCCACATCATTTCCAACTGAGTCAATAAAATGATATGCCATGCCAAAACTATTTTAAATAAAGATATGAAATTAATCAAGTATTGCATTTATTTTTCAAAATGAATGTAGAATTTTTATTATTATTTAAGTTTTGTACCCTATCTTTTCTAACTAACGTTAACTTTAAAAAGATCTTACATCAGACTACAATACAAGTAATTAAATGAAGACTAAAATAAGTGTTTTGGCATATTGAGCTTTTTATATTTCTTTCTAATATTGCTCCATAGTTAAGAACTTCCTCCTCAGCTTACTTACGCATTAACTGTTTGTTGCTTTTATGGCTTATTCATTCACTGCTCCATCTTCAGTTTTTTTCACAGGGGGCAGGGCTTCCTTCCTTCCTTCCTTCCTTCCTTCCTTCCTTCCTTCCTTCCTTCCTTCCTTCCTTCCTTCCTTCCTTCCTTCCTTCCTTCCTTCCTTCTCTCCCTCCCTCCACTCCTTTGGCCACCAATTTCGATCCAACTCTCTCTCTCTCTCTCTCTCTCTCACACACACACACACACACACACACACACACACAGACAGACACGTGTTCTTTGGGGGGGTTGAATTACTCCGCCTCACTGCGCAAAGTCAGCTCAGCATGTGTTCGGCCCCTGCTTACGCTGAATCAAATCTGCAGCCGGCGGGACCATTTCAAAGCCGCCAGTCCTCTTGCTCCTTCTCCTTCACCGGCAAAGCAGCGGCGGTGGTGCCTCCCTCTCCGCTCGGAGCACCTCAGCTGGGCTCTGGGTTATCCCTGCCATCGCCTCCACCTCCGCCGCTTTCCTACTAGCTCCCGCGGCCTCAAAAGCATGGCAGAGGAGGAAGGGGGAGGGATAATGCGGGGGCCAGCTCAGGTGCTCCGTGTGGAGAGAGAGGCACCACTGCGGGAGCTTTGCTGGTGAAGGAGAAGAAGCAAGAGGACTGGCGGCTCATCAAAACAAGTCTGGGGAGGTCCTTTGCAGGCGGCCAGTTCTAGCTGCCTGCAAAGGACTTCCCCACGTTTGCTTTGGTAGAAAGCTCTGCGCGGCAGTTAGAAAGCTCTGCGCAGAGGTTTCTAGCGACGTGCGCGGCCGCGCACGCGCGCACCTTAGAGGGAACAGTGGAGTCAGCCTTCCATCCTTTTGAGGTCAGTAAAATGAGGATCCAGATTGTTGGGGACAATATACAAATAATGTTTCTACATTGTAACCTTCTCTCCCTCCCTTCCCGCCCAGGAAAGTGCTGTAAAGCGCTATGGGCAGGGGTGAAATCCAGCAGGTTCTAACGGGTTCTGGAGAACCGGTAGTGGAAATTGTGAGTAGTTTGAAGACCCGGCAAATACCACCTCTGGCTAGCTCCAGAGTGGGGTGGGAATGGAGATTTTGCAGCATCCTTCCCCTGCCACACCCACGAAGCCACGGCCACAGAACCGGTAGTAAAAACAAATCGAATATCACCACTGGCTATGGGGTAGTATATTAGTTAAGGGGGAACAGGGTTATGGTGTTATCATGATACTCTCTCAACAGAGAAAGTGATCTCTTTGCTATCACTGAATACAGAATAATTACAATAGTTAGCTGAATAAATAAAAGAAATTTAGGTTTCAGAAATCAGATCATTCTGATTTATGATATGTGCAGATAGTATCAGAAAAGGTTAGGCCAAAAGTTGCCAAAATGCATCAATAGAGCAGAGGGGGGACTAGATGGTAGTATAAAATAAAAGCTACCAAGAAAATCCATCAGGGACAAAACTGAAGTGAGTGAGTGTAAGGAGGACACTTTTTGTTTGTGTAACATTCAACATATTTTTTTGTAATAATACTTATTTTTCAAAATCAATTTATACCACTACTCACCGGACAGGCTTATAATATGATAAATAGGGTCAATCTTTTATGTGTGTTGGGCACACAAAGGGAAGCTTTTTGCTTATCTGCAAGTATCAGTGTGCCTTGTATTCTCTTTTCCTCCCACACCACTTAACATGAGTAGCAAAGTAGGATGCTAACCTAAATAAAAATTAAACATCTGGCATAACATAATCTAGAACATTAAAACTGCTTCTGCATTTAATTTCTCTGCTTGGTGGCTGCAAAGGTTGTTCGCAACTCAAAACATATTTCTCAGTTTCAAGAGGTTGGAGCCAAGGGAGATTAAGGCAGAGGCAAATAAGAGGTGCAAAGAGCCGAGGTGGCGCAGTGGTTAGGGTGCAGTACTGCAGGCCACTTCAGCTGACTCTTATCTGCAGTTCAGCGGTTCAAATCTCACCGGCTCAAGGTTGACTCAGCCTTCCATCCTTCCGAAGTGGGTGAAATGAGGATCCAGACTGTGGGGACAATGTATGCTGACTCTGTAAACCGCTTAGAGAGGGCTGAAAGCCCTATGAAGCGGTATATAAGTCTAACTGCTATTGCTATTGCTATTCCTAACTATGAAGATTCGAATAGGCAAAGTCTTCTCAAATAAATCTTTGCCGTTGCTCTGATGAACCAGAATAAAACATAGCTCACATTCTAAAGTGCACCCAAAATCAAATCAAGTCGCCATTATAAATGATTTTGTATATATAAATGGGTGTGTGGGTGTTCCAGCATAACTCTGGAACACCTCAAGCAATTTCAATCTAACTTGGAACATAGGAGACTTACTCTCTGGAGAAAAATATTGTGGGGGTAAGACACTCCTAACACCCCTCAGAGTAGTTTCCATAGTTTCGCCATCACAGGTCTACATGATGTACTTAGGAAGAGGAAGTACAATCCTCTTGTACATTGAATAAAGGGAAATATGAGTACGCTTCAATTCTACAGTTCAGTCAATGGTACAAAGTCAATGCACTTAGCCAGCAGACAAAATCCCTGCCAACACAACGAAACTGGATTATTCCTATTACAATTCACATTCAATTGATGTTCATTTTAACTGCATTTTTTTCCCCCTGGAAATGGTTTGGGCAAGAAATATGTTGAGAAATATGTTCGCAATTGTACTGGATGGCTGAGCCTGCAAAGTACAGGTAGTCCTTATGAGTTATCTCCACAACTGAGCCCAAAATTTATGTTGCTAAGTGAGACGTTTGTTAAGTTAGTTTTGCCCCCTTTTGTGACTTTGCTTGCCACAATTGTTAAGTGAATCACTGCACTTATTAAGATAGCAACACGGTTGTTAAGTGAATCTGGCTTCCCCATCGACTTTGCTTGTCAGGAGGTCACAAAAGGTGATCACATGACCCCAGGACACTGCAACCATCATAAATATGGGTTATTTGCCAAGCATCTGAATTCTGATCACATGACCTTGAGGATGTTGGAAGTATGAAAAAACGATCGCAAGTTACCTTTTTCAGTGCCACTGTAACTTGAATGATCACTAAATGAACTGTTTAAGTCAAGGAGAAGCTGGACGTTCCACACCTATCTCCAGGTCTCTGCTTCTGCCTCCTATTTTCATCCTACAGCCACTATCTCTCTTCCAGAGATTCTTTGCTTGGTAGCCATCCATCCAGCTTGGTATGCAAGAGTGATAGGGCTCTCATAACCAATGACACTTTTCTGGCAATTAAAAGCTCAACATACAGAAAGAAGAAATCTAACTACCCACCTACCTACATCTTGGTCTTGTAGCATGCAGACATAGCAACTAGAGCAGGGCTGTCAAACTCGTGGTCCGCGGCCAGATGCTGGCCACACCCACACCCGGTTTAGCAAAGGGGAGGGGGGGAAAGTCACAATATATCACATGTCGCCGTGGGTTTGACACCCCTAATCTAGAGGATTCAGCTCCTCTTTCCATTTGGGTACAAAGTTTTCATGGAGTTTTTCCTCTGTTTTTTTTTAATCTCCCGTCAGATAGAATAGTGAAGTTAATTTCATTCTGTACAAGAAGCTGCACATTTCACTCTCTGGGGAGGGTGCATTAGGATCGATGTGCAGTCTAGCAAGGAGGTTACATCCATAATGATAATCTACAGACTCACAAAACCTGAATTTTCAGAATTGTTTATGTTGAGGAAAGAACTATAATCCTTGCTTTCGGATTAATTTTAAGAATGGACTAAAATAATTTTAAAAAGCCAACTCACATATCCATATGCCTATGATATAATTTCATCCTTGATATTAGAAACTAAGAAAAGATTTTTTTTTAATGGAAACTAAATATTTAGTGTCAGACAGGTAGAAAAGCATTCAAGGTCATTTTACATGCACATGGGATTTACAAGACATCAATATAATATTTCTTTTTCATTTTCGGTCTAAAACCCAAACACACACACTGCACCAAAAACATATCAAATTCTCAGTTCCTGAAGCAAGATAATATCTAAAGTGATTCCTTGATCCACTTCCTACTAATATAACCAAGCTATCTATAATTTTAAGATTTTTTTTCCTTGTTGTGTACCATGTCCAAATCCCTCTTAAAACCTCAAATGGAATCATACACACGCTTTCTCTGGTATGCCTTTTAGACATAAACATGTTTCAGTTTTGTAAAATTATCTGCTACTTCCCCTCGAGTCAAATCAAGGGCTACCAGCCTATTTTTTCCTAGCACATTTCTTCTCAAGAGACTACAAGCCACCATTTTTCAGAACTCTGGCATATTGGCTTTCTCAGTAATAAATTAGACATCGTTAGCAATTCAGCTACTTTTACTTCTTTTGTTCTTTATTAAGTTGGATCAATGCCATCTGGTTCTACTGATTTATTACCAGTTTACCTTCATTTTCACCTGTAAGGCCTCCTATATCAACCAGTCTGGACACCTGAACTTCTGCTTATATTCCTAGAAAAACAACCCAAGAAACCACCCAGGGATGGAATCCAATTATGGCTGATTACCTCAAGAGCCATTCCTTCCCAGCTTCAATTTCACCAGGTGCAATGAGAAGACCAAAAGACTCTTTAAAGCCTGCTTCCCAAACAAAGAACATTTTACTTGATGCTGAAATAAATTGCCCCAAAATAAATTTGGCGTAAATAGAAACCTGTAATAAGAGGAATGAAAATCTGCATGTTTAATCTGGGCCTAAGGAAAAGGTAATGTAATTTGCAATACTGTGAGCAGTAAAACATATATCTCTTTCTTACCACTACTACTTTTTCAACCCCAATATCTGGTGTATTTATTTTCAGATGTATTACTTGTGATTCAGAGACCTCCTCCCCAGAGGTTGGTTTCTACCGGTTCGCCTTGGATCGGGCAAATCGGTAGTGGCAGTATTAGGAGGCTCCGCCCACCTGCCCAGATGCTTCTGCACATGCGCAGAAGCATCGCATGCACGCATGAACGAACTGGCAGTGTAATAAATTGAAACCCACCACTGTTCCTCCCCCAATAGCCCTGCACCAAATATGGCCTAAGGGGTTCACCAAAGTCTTCCCCTCCTACAGCTGAAAAAGGATAAGAAAGGAAAAAAAGATTTTTTTTCTTGGCCTCTGCTTGCTACTCAGTGATGGCATGAAGGAAGACAGTCCCTTTCTTCATATGCCAAAGGAAGTCTAGAAGCAATTGCTCCTTTCTTATCTCAGAGGGCTGTCTGTCTTGATTCGGAAGACATTTTCTTCCCCAGCCTTTGAATGACAATTGACTGAGGTATGACAGAGAAGAGGCCCACGGAAAAAGGCAAGGTCTTTTATTTATAGCAATGTCATGACATTGCTGACAGAGGGAGGCGCAAAGGACACCTAGCTGTTGGCATGCTGACCTCCCTCAAGTCCTATTGTTTTTGAACCAGGCTGTAGGAGATGATCAGGCTGAGCCTGAAGGAGGGATCAAATGTGTCATCGGTCTCAAGTCCCTTCATGCCCACAAGAGATCTAAGTCCAGCCCACCTTGAGTTCTTTTGACTCTTACCTACCGCCAATTTGCTTTGACTGTTAGTAGTTCAGATTCTTGTACAGAGTTTAAGCCAGGGATGTCACACTCAATTTCATTGAGGGCTGCATCAGCATTGTGTTTGACTTTGGGGGACTGGGGTGAGTTTGGTCAGGTTGGGCATGGCCAGCTCGATGTCACTCATGTCGGGGACCCTTGTGGTGGCCTGAGCGCTCTGCCAGCAAAAATGGGCTTTCGAGCTCGGTTTTTGTCTGTGATGGCCTCCTATAATCCTCTGCCAGTGGCCTTCCCAAGGTCTGTTTTTGCTGGTAGAAGCACCGCGGGCCAGTGTTTTGCTATTCCCAGCGCCTAAGGAAATTAGACCACAGGCCAGATCTAAGTACCCTCTGGGACGAATCCAACCCCCGGGCCTTGAGTTTGACACTTCTGGTTTAAGCTGTTGCTATATATTCATTTGAACTACCTGGACTCCTGATTTCCTGTGTTTAACGCAGATGTCTCAAAGCTCCACAGATCAGTATCTCTTTTCTGTCACTTTTTACCAAGAAGCCTTTAGGGCTGTCTATCACCATCAAATATGTATAACTGCCAAAGTAAAGCACCTGCTGCCATTATTTCTTATATTTTAAAAATATTTTTGAGTAGATTAAGGCCTACCATAGGAACCATTTAAAAGGTTATTAGCTTCTGTCACAAGTCTCTTTTCCATGCAGTAGTTTTATTTAACAATCCAAGAGAATAGAATTTAACAACCCAGGAAGTAGAATCCAAAAGGCCTGGGGAATATCTAAGTGGAGAAGCTGCTAAGTCCCATTTTATTGTGGCGTACTGCTTTTCAAAACTGAGGGGGTGTCCTTATCATTCTCCTCTTCTATTAACATTTAAATGTGCCCACAGAAATCAGGAGCAGATAATTCTTTACTCAATGTGGTATCCAAGGCATTAAATTTAATAAAATGACCTCAATAAAAGTTAATCAGAAGTGTTTAAATGTATCGGCAATAAAACAAATTTTATGGCTAGCAGAGTCAGTTATCTTCTGTGACAAATTAACTGAGCACTCAAAATGAGATGCATCAGTACCATTTTAGTAATGAAAAATGAATGTGAGTCAAACATAACAGAAGGGACCAACTCATTACTTCCCAAATAGAAACCTCATTTGGACAGGGAAGATATCTGTCTATTTTGATGGTCTTTCATGGCTTAGGAGTCTGCTTAATTCTCCTAGGGAATGGCACTTTGCCCCTGAATCGGGAATAATAATAATAATAATAATACTCTGATTTCTCTTCCCAAATCCTAGTTTTAAACATATGCTGTTGCAGTACATTTCACAGATTTGGAAGGTCAGCCCCAGTCTTTGGAAGATCATCACCCTCAGCTCCAAGTAGAACAGAAACTAGAAAAACAGTAGTGAAAAAAACCTCCATGTCTCTCCAGCTCCAAAGAAAAGACCAGACTCTGCCAAATTTGGCCTTGCACTTCCTAAGGTCTTTGAATGTTTCAAAAATCCAGAAGCTAACCTATGTATGCAATTTTTCCATTCTAGCGTTGATTCCAACTCAGTTCTAGTACTCAAAGCACATCTGGTCTCATTTTTTTTTTCATTCTAACGTGTCATTTGTGCCAGTCTATGAGTGCCTATGTTTAAGGGTTATTTTGTAAAAAAGAAAAAAAAGAAGAAGAGGAGGAGGAGGAGGAGGAGGAGGAGGAGGAGGAAGAGGAGGAGGAAGAGGAGGAGGAAGAAGAAGACAAACTTTACCATATCTTATTTAACATAAAAACTGGCTTCCTCATGAACATCTCTCATTTATGATTATACAAAATCTCTTGTATGGGTGTGAGAGTTGGACACTAAGAATAACTGATCAAAGAAGAATCAATGCCTTTGAACTGTGGTGCTGGTGTAAATTATTGTATACTATGGAGAGCCAGATCAACCAAGAGAAAGGTTCTAAATTGTATAAGCAACCAACAGCAATCAACAAGAGGTTTTGAATTGTATAAAACTAGAAACGTCATGAGAAGCCAAAATCACAAGACTGTCTGATTTACTTTGTCCATGTCATGCATGCAAAATTCATTGCAGAAGTCATTGATATATAAAATTATAACTGTTTACTGTTAAAATGATGTATCATACTGGTTTTTTTTTACTTTATTACATTTTTTCTTTTTAAAGCACTTTCTCTTTGACAATGTATTAATTTTGTTTTTGTTTTTCTATTATTATTTTAAAAGCAATAAAAATATTGCTAATGTTGACATTCATTGCAAGTACCATATTTTTCGGAGTATAAGATGCACCGGAGTATAAGACGCACCAAGGTTTTGAAGAGGCAATTTTTTTTAAAAAAAAAAGTAGGTAGGTAGATAGAGGGATAGAGAGGGAGAGAGAAATACAGTAAGTAGGTAGAGGGAGAGAGTAGGTAGGTGGATAGAGAGAGAAATACAGTAGGTAGGGAGGGAGAGAGAGAGAGTAGGTAGGTAGGTAGGTAGGGAGAGAGGGAGAGGGAGAGGGAGAGGGAGAGGGAGAGGGAGGGAGGGAGGGAGGGAGGGAGAGAGAGAGAGAGAGAGAGAGAGAGAGAGAGAGAGAGAGAGAGAGAAGGTAGGTAGATAGGTAGATGTTTCCAGGTGTATTTATCCATGTGCTGGAGAAGGAAATCGCTGACAACCTGCAGCACCTTGTTTCTGCTGGCACAGCATTTGATCACTGTAATTCTCATCAATCACTCTAGCTAAAGAGCATTTGGAAAGGAGGAAAAAAGTTTTTGCACTCTGCAAACCTACCAAAAACGGCCCGTTTTTCATGGAAACGGGACCTTTTTTTAAATAAAAGGAATGAATAGTTTCGGGGGGCTTGCAGAGTGCTCTTGGGGGAACAAAACAAGCAAAAAAACGGCACATTTTTTGCAAAAATGGGGCTGTTTTTTGTCAAAAAAAAATTGCATGCATAGCCTTACAGAGACTTATAGAGTGCTGCTGGGGGCTGGGGGGGCAAAAAACAGCTTATTCTTTGTTCATTTCTGCCCTCCCCATCCCCCAGCTGCTCTCTGAAAGCCTCCATAAGGGTATGCATGGACATTTTTGTGAAGAGGCACGGCTTTGGGAGGCAAAAAAATGCTGTATTCGATGTATAAGATGCACCCAGATTTTTAGCCTCTTTTTTGAGGAAAAAAGGTGGGTCTTATACTCCAAAAATATGGTACCTGAAGTTAATTCAGTCATCATTTCCAAAGTCAACCATATTGATCAGATACTAATGATGCCCTTATTCCAAGGAGTTATGACGTATATCACCTGCCCATGTTATCTCTTCATAAATACAGGTAAATACTAGGAGAATAGACTCTTCAACGGCAGGCTGGAATTTCATGGGTCTTCAGAAATCACCAAAGGCCAATATCTATAAATTCCAGCTATGAGGGCTAAGAGATGGTGTGAGAATGGTAGTCCAACAATATACCGAGGTAGGTTGTGGTAGGAATATTGTGGAGCAATATAGATTCCTACCACACTCTATATTAAGCCTAGGAAAACACCCTAGTAACTTGAAGGATAACTGATGTAAATAACAACCACAGCAACTGGGTAGTTCCAGTGATTCAGCTAGAATGTTCTGAAGCTTTTTCTCAGGATGCAGTAAGTCACAATAGAGATTGTTTAGGTTTCGCCTTATCGCAATGTATGGAACAATCATGGTTAAGTCAGATCACAAGTTCTTTATAAGTTTTTCCTTCTTTGAAAATCCTGGACCAGATATAATCCACCCACCCACCTGCTAATTACAAATTCCATTAACAAAGAGACAGCTTTGTATCTTTGAGAACCCTTCATTTAGAAAAGGATTTTCATTGGCAAGTTAACTGCATATCACATTGTGCTAAAAACAGATTATAAGAGAAAAACCACACAGCCCCAAATGAAAAACTAGTCACTTGAATACCCAACCTGATGATTATCCTTGGCAGCCTGATCTGCAACACTGCAGGACAAGAAACAAAGACAACTCATTTCAGGAAGGATGGTCAAATGAAATGATTTAACCCAAATATTAACCCATTTTCTCAATTTTTCAAGATGTTTAAGAAACTTTCCATTAATTTCTCCTTACCCTAGTCCTCATTTTTTATAGCAATTCTAAATTAAAAGTTAAAACTTAATTGTGAATAGGCTACACACTCCAACTGCAATGCGCCCAACGGTGGGTTTCACTTTTTTTTTTACCACTGGTTTGCCATGATTCATGGGCCCACGTGCTCCTTCTACGCTTGCACCTAGCCTTCTGTGCATGTGCTTTACTCACGTTTGCCTGTCGCGCATGTGCCTGGCCTCAAAAATGTGCCTAAATAGGACAGCATAGAGCCAGGGCGGTGGCAGGCGGTCCGAACAAGCTGAATACCACCTCTGGATGTGCCAATGTTCCCCTTTGCTCATCTTAGATTAGAAACTCAAGCAAAAGAGTTGGTATATCATATATTTTTAAAATATTGGGAAAACTGAGGATTAGTTATTACTCAGCTTGAATTGTTCCAGTAAAATTGCAATGAATATATTTTCTTTGTGTTAGGAATGCTCATGAGTTTTCCATTAGCACCTCCCAAATGAGAACACAGCCAATATCACAGACACATAAGAAGAGCGAAGGTCTGTTTCACAAAATGATTATTTTTCCATGGTTAAAAAAAAACCCCAACCAAGTGCTCAAATGTATTCCTTATTAGGAGACTATTTACAGCTTATATCTTCAAAAATACTCACTATAGTGCAATTTTATGGCAAGGCTCCTGTCATAAACTCTGCTGATGAAATCTATTGCTCAAGCTCAGTTTTGTATGTTCTTTATGGTCATTCTCACATCAGACATGTTGAAGTAGCCCAACTTCACAATAAGAAAGCAAGCATGACTTCCTTGATTAGCACACTCTAGAAAATACCTGGGCAACTGTACCTGGATCATAGTGTGTACCAATCTAGTCAGGAGCAAAGCAGATCCTAGGACAAAGGGTTCTCTCCATACTTATTCTTAAAGCATAACATGTGTTAATTGGTCTGCACATGCTGGCTTCAATGAGAAGATCCGTACACTTTTAAAAATGGATCAGATAAATAAATGAAGAACAGGCCTATCAACAGCTATTTCTTTTGAGGATTTGCATCAGGTTGGAACCACCATACTTTGAAACGCCAGGTGTGGGGGATGAATAGTATGAGAGGGGTAAGTCTGCTTCCTGCTTGCAAGCACCCAGAGATAATCCAGTTGCCGAGAGTGTAAGAAACAAAATGCTGGAAAAGATGGAGCATGGACTGATCCATCAAAGCTGTTGTTAACCTCCCACTCCCCATCTTTCAAAAATAGAGGGGAGTGTGCCTTTGAACTTGCATGCATCACCTACAAGTACCAAACTTTTTTTTACAAGAAAATCATTACCAAAAACAATCTGTAACCTGTAAAAGGCCTACAGTGTTCTTGATGTTGATTAATTACAATACCCAGCAACCTCATCCAGTCCCTTGAGGAATACTGGAAGACTGTCTGAAGACAGAATGTGTCTCAAGCCAAGCTCCATGTCATCAAGGGCTTTAAAGGCAACATCTAGCATCTTGAATTACATCTGGAAGCCAAAATGGCAACCAGTGCAGCTCATGAAACAGATGGACATGTGCACATATACTGAAACATGCCCATCACTGCCCATACTACTAAATTCCGGACCATTTGTTACTTCCAAGGATTGTCTTCAAAGGAAGTCCATGCAGAGCACAGAGTATAATACAGTAGTCCAGTGATGGCGAACCTTGTAGGCACCATGCCCAAAGTGCACATGCGTGCCCAAACTGCAAGGTGTGGGTGCATACACGTGCACAGCCCATGCATGCGTGCATGGTCCATGAATGCACAGCAGAGACCAGCTGGCCAGCGGGTGGTGTACATGCATGCGTGGCAGAGACCCAAAACAGAGCTGGGGCGACGGTGTGTGCCCATAGAGAGGGCTCTGCATGCCACCTGTGGTACACGTGCTATAGGTTCCCCACCACTGCAGTAGTCCAACCACAAGGTGATAAAGGTTTGAATAACTATCCAAAAAGCCCTCTAGTCAAGGAACTGGTTTAACTCATGCATCAGATGTACACATGCACAGACTGTCTTGGCCACTGCTGTCACTTGCTCTTCCAGCAAGAGCTGTGAGGTCCAGGAGAATCCCAGATTGCACATCAGACTTGTATACAGAAGTGCAAGCTTACTAAGGACTAAATATAGAATATCCCCCCAAGCCAGTGCAGCAAACAAACAAGCAATGCTATTTGGTCTTCTCAAGATTAGGCTTAAGTTTGGTCTTCCCCATCCAGGCCTACAAAAGCCTCCAGGCCAAGCCTTCGAGAGTGCCACATGGCTGACCAGGGTCAACCAGGTGTAAGTGAGCACCATCATCATACTACTACCAGACCCAAACTGGCAAATGTTCTTGCCCATCAGTTTCATGTGGCTGCGAGGACAGAAACATTGAGCTCTGTGGCACTCCACAAGTGAAGTGCTAATTTTGCAACATAAAAAGAGCATTGAATTCAAATGGGCAAGCCACTAACCTACTAAAGGTACACATGTCACCCATGAGCAGGAAATAACAAGAACTTCTAGTATTGGTGGAAATGTGCAAGAAATGTCATATCTTCTCAACCTCGGTGCCAGAGATGTGCACAACTTTCCAGGATGAAAGCTGAAGTTGCCTTTTGAACAGTTGCACATTTGAAATTGCATTCCAAAACAAATACAGCTAGAAGAAGAAGAAAAAAAAATACTTGATTTCATTTATGATGAAATTACATTAATTAGGTGAAAGGATTATTTGCTGGGTTTTGCATTAATAATTTCTGTGTATTCGAAATTAGAAATCGATATCCAGGTTCAGGGGCTCCTCGGGGGGGGGGGATGCAGTGCTCAGAAATGCTTTGTGGCCCTGGGTTTACGAGCTCTGAGTCAATGCCCCACATCATGTATGTTACTATAAAATCTGGCCACTTGGTTTATTTTGGGGTTAGCTCCACTGCTGATCTTGCCCTTCGTCAGAACATAGGCTGACTTTAAAACATTACTTTTTCCTCTTGTGGGCCTCTGTTGAATTATATTAAGCGAAGATCTAAATCACAAGAATGACAAGGAATTGTAGTAGTTTAACACAAACAAGCCTTGAAATAATATTGTGATCAAAGCAGAAGGCAGCTTAATAAAACCCAGGTGGTTCTGGCTTATCATATATGGTCCTCATTACTTCAATTGCTCCGTTTAATAGATTGCCTGGTGTCAGCAGGAGGAGGTCTCTGCTATTAATTCCTCCAGTTATAACCCTACATGTGTTTTTCTGAAGCTCTTTGATAAATCAGCTTTGTCCAGGAAAAATGTAAAGGGGGGAAAAATCTATTTTAGAAGTCAAACCTTTTGCCACTGCTGGCAAAACCACAGAAACCACTGAGAGTTTGCTTTATTCACTATTAACATAGGACTATACTAGTTTCTTAGCAGCTTCCAGATGATTCAAACTTACCAGTGTTTTGTGTGGGTTGGTGTATTTCTCTCCCCACATACCCCCCCCCCAAAAGCCACACAAAAATAGGAACTTTGCTGCAAGACTTGTTCCATAAATTCCAGATAAAGGTGGTGTGTTGTATTCATATTTTTCCCTTTCGTTAACTTTTCAATTTTAGATAACCACCAAATTAATTTGGGGCTATAAAAATTGAAATCCACGGAAGCAAACTTTGATTTGTTTGCAGAAACTCTTTAAAAAATCACACTTCCCTATGCTTCTCATCAAAACAATCAATAGACATTTTGAAAGCTGCATAAATAATTCACATTAAAATACTACAGCAATCGCAGGTTTCGGTGAAAAGCAAACATGTCTGTCTCCATAAAATGGATGTGAACAAATCAACCCAGAGTTCTAATGCACAGGCGCAAATGACCAAGCTCAAATTGTCATATTTTGAACATATCAAAAAAAGACCCAGCTCTCTGTAGAGAGCCCTAAACTGAGAAAAATGTGAGAAAAGAGAAGAGGAACATCTCAGCAAGGTGAATAGACCAGAAGCACTGGAAAAATTGCTAAGAGTCAACATCAGCTTGATGGCTCATAATCAAGTAATCAAACAAATTTCTTCATAATATAGATGTAAATCAATGTGATTGTCTAATTATAAATGCATATATACTTATAAACATTACCCTGTTTCCCTGAAAATAAAACCTCCCCGGATAATTAGCCCAATCAGGCTTTTGTGTGCATGCACTAAAAATAAATTCTCCCCTGAAAATAAGACTTCCCTGAAAATATTGCAACACAGCAGCAGCCATGAGGTGACCACGCTCGCTGCTTCCTGCACCTCAAAAATAATAAGCCCTTCACGAAAATAAGGCCAAGCGCTTATTTTGGGGGTCAAAAGAAAATAAGACCCTGTCTTATTTTCAGGAAAACATGGTACATGCCGTACATCACTAGAAGCCTCACAATTGTGCCAATAGGATGGGGCCATTTTTCCTTACTTCCATCTTAGGATAGTACAATAGATGCAGGATCCAATCTGGGTCGGTCACCAGGACCAGAAGTTTAGTTTTCTGAGCTTTCGGACTCTTGCTGGAGCCCATCCTCAGGGAACATCTCTCTGGTAGTGTGTGGAATGTTGACTCCCATTACATTATCCTGGGACACGTATATTCACCTTCATTCATAGTATGGTAGGATTTTAGTATGGAGCTCCATAACCAATACCAGGTTTCAGCCATGTTCCACTCTACCAACCATTGTTTGACAATGACTCCAACCCCCCCCCCCCCCACTTTCTCTAATTCTGTATTATGCAGTGACAATACTCAGGACTTTTGGAGAAAACATGCAAGCTTCTGCCATTCAGGCCACTGTTATTTCAGCTTCACTCATCTCCCAATGCTTCTGGTACACAGAAAATTCAAATCAAATGTTTTCATTTCTTATTTCTGTTCTACAGAAACCTGTAATGATTTAAGGATGCAAGATTTGATGGAGAAGATCCTGGGATCTGGAGCCTTTGGGGACATTGCTTAGCTGCCAACATTCCTTGTAAACCACAATTTTATAAACTTGTCCCCAGCCCCCAGCAGCTAAGTGTAATCACCACTTTCAGGTCCCATAACCAGTGGATACCTTATGGGGCCTCCTTACTCCCCAAACAATATGGTGTGTTGGGGTTTTTTTTAAGTTCCAATACACCTTGAACTATTTTGCAGCATATAAAAAAGAAGCAGTGAGATAAAGTTTGAAGGGCTATCAAAAATCTGGAAGCTGAAAAACAAAATAAAATAGACTGCCAAGACATGTAAGTCAACTGATCCAATTACTCCCTTCGGGGATTTTGTGGTTTATTATTATTTTTTCCAATCATGCATGGCACTGCACCCACGGATGAACCATTTCCAAAGTCATCCAAATAACAAGGCTGCCATTTTCAAGTTTTTTCTTTTTTTGCGCTAACTGTTGTAAAAGAGCAGCTTTCAGTTTGGCTCGGAGTGTCAGGAGTGGCACCCAGCGTCCAAACAGACTATTTACAACACATCTACTTGCTTTGAACAATCCTCTCATTTTGTTTCAACTTCTCTCACTACATTGCCGCTAGAAACAAATCTATATGTCCCAGAAAGCAATATTATTTTTCAAGATTTTGCAAACTGGCCACTCTTTAGTCTTAGGTTTCCAGAACAAAATCCTCTTAGGAATTCTGCACACCTTTGAAAAACTACATGAAAACATTTTAGAAGTAAGATATATCCTTCTCCGATATGAATCCAGTCTCCTTTATAAACAGTGTACCATTCTTGCAATAGCATTTTTGAAAACAAAAAATTTACAGCATTAATAATTGATCCAAAACTCTCTTATAGTCAACATCCCAAGCATATTTATACAATTATGTTTCACACTTTAGCACACCCTGCTGCAAAATCACAGTTGGTAACAGCTGGCACCAGAGTCAGGAGGCCAAAACCTGCATGGAGATTTTAAAAAAATTCACTTGAATGGGCATTCATGCTAATAATTATATAAAAAGCATCCTACCAGTATCCCCAGGGTACATTAAATGACAGTTGAAAATGATACCAACTTTTTCTTTTAGAAAAAAGAAAGATAAATCTTAAGAGTTGTGATATTTAATATTTACACCTAAATATTAAATATCACAACTATAAGATAATCTATTTTAACATCAGCCTTTCCCAAATCTTACACTTCTATTATCTATCCACAAATTCCATAGGTTCACAACAGCTAAAGTAGAATGTTAAACAGGATGCTTTCGCCAAAATAGAATTTGAAATGACACAGCCTAATTGGGTCATGCACTAAAGATTCTACACTGATACTGAAGGGTTTAATTGAAATATTTTTTAAGAAGAAAACATTAATAAAGTAGATTTTCATTTTTAAAGCCTTTCTTTGGTCTGACCTCCTCTACAAATTTCTGCAGTAGGGCATAGTCATGTTAAAGCAGCAATCACACACAGAATCAGCATAGGCATGGATGAGATTTAAAAATAGCAAAATTTAAATAATAATAAGAGGGAACTAACTTTTCATTCCTTTGGACAGCAAAGTCACCAATTTCAAGAAGGCAGACCTCAGCAAAGAAATTACAACGGCTGATTTCAGCCCTCAATTACCTGAGTTAAAATTAATTAGAATTAATACTGTTTCTCATTCATTAAATGGGCAGCAATTAATGGACTTCATGACAAATGTTTGATATATACTAGAAGTGTTAGCTTAATAGCCACTAAGCTCCCTTTTCAGCTTGACAATTGGAAGGTTTGAACACGAGTAAAGAAAGAGAAAACAAACCTACTGCTTCTTTCCCTTATTCTTTTAATCAGAATAGAGCTGGAAGGGACCTTGGAGGTCTTCTAGTCCAACCCGCTGCTCAAGCAGGAGACCATACACCATTTCAGACAAGAGGTTGTCCAGTCTCTTCTTAAAGGCCTCCAGTGATGGAGCACCCACCCCTGAAGGCAAGCTGTTCCACTGGTTAATTGTTCTCACTGTTAGGAAGTTCTCCTTAATTCCAGGTTGTCTAAATACAACATGTGTGTTGGGGGAGGGGGGGTAGGAGGAATAAAGGAAAGCTCCATTCACAGTTATGTACAGTTAGTATAACTCTGTACATGGCCTGTGACCCTGTTTCAGACTATACAAGCTATACTCATATTCAAGCAAATTAAGTACACTTACCTTTAGAATCCCTAGCTAAGCCCCTTGCCTCTATCATGGTGTGTGTGTGCGTGTGTGTGTGTGTGAAAACATATACTCCTTTCTCCAGTCTACATTTCATGCATCTGTTGAATCAGACTGTGATTCAGAAATGCTTGTGTAATAAATAAATATGCTGGTCTTCCAGGTGCAATAAAACTCTCTCACTTCTGCAGCAACGGACTAACAAGGCCATACCCTTGGGTGTGCATGATTTACAGCACAACCTTAAGCATGTTTGCCTAGTGTTAAGTCCCGCTGTGCCATATGAGGTAACAATGCACAGAACCGAAACCCCACTTGCTGAGCAAAGCAGAATGTGTTGGAACTGTATTAACACAGGCCTTCGACAACTTGAAGGACAAGTGAGGGAAAACTATATTAAGGCAACTGAGAAAGAGATGCTCATGACAATGCAATTAAAATTGCCTCTACATACCCAGAGAGACAAAACCAAAACAAGAAACAAACGTGGTTCTTGGCAAGTAGAAATTTAGGAACCAAACTTAAGATTCCCCTGCCTCGGAGGTCACAGATAAATATTCTTTTTCTACTAGCATATTTTCATACTAGCCTATGTTAATAAAATCAAACTCAGACTTGGACAAAGAGTAAAGCTAGTTAGAATAAACCTGACAACATCAAAAATTGCATGCTTAAACCATTAGGGGATACTCAAAGCCTTATCGGCAAGCTGCCAGGTCAAGAATCATCTTGCCAATTTTACACTCTCTACGTAGGCTGCATTTGCCGGTATTTGATTAACCTCCAACGTTCTACTAACCACAATCAATACTGGCATTTACCTGCATTATCTGATTCTGTGTCTTATCCAAACACAGTCAACTACTGCCTCATTTATGTATAATGCATTTCTACTTGTTGGCCTTGCTTTAAACAATATCACTGACAACCTAAATGAATAGCTAAATGGAGTTGTGCAAGGATTTGCCAGGTCCTGCCAACTTTTGCAACAATAATAACACAACATTTCTGCCTTGGACACAATGAAACGTGGAAAGCGAAAAGAGAAGCAGAGAAGGTAGGTGGGTTTGTGTTTTTTTAAAAAACAGATTGCCAGTTCTTAACCATAACTAGCTATTTGGAATAAATTGCTAGAAGGCAGTTATTGCGGCATTTTGTAAGGTAGGTACTCACTGATAGAATAAAAGGGACTTACAGATATTATGTGATAGTTCATTTTACTTAGAACAAAAAAAGAAGAAAGAAAGCTATGAACCACATACACAATTCCCTCCTGTCCCAAAGAGCTTGTTCCAAAAAGAGTTGTATTTAAAAAAAAAAAAAAAACCACACAAAAGCATAAAAGTCTTTGGAGATCATGTCAAAGCTATTTCCTTGATTGCTACGCTTGGCTAATTAAGGTTTTCTTCTTTTCAACTAAATTTCCCCTTCCCTAAATCCTAGAGATGTGCACAGTTAGCTTTAACTGGTCTGTGCCTGGTCCAAAATACACATTTCAGATGTTTAGTTCTGGACACAGACCAAGATGGGGCCATTATATTTTCGATAGGGACTGAAACGTAACTGTTCTTGGTGGAAAAGTTGAGATGTCCTCGTTGGTGTTCAGCATCAGTGAGTTAGCCATCTTGCTTCTAGCAACTGGATGTTATCTTTGGAATTCTTCTGCCTGAGTCGCTGTCAGCCCGATAAGATGGACCAGAGTAAGAGACAAACGGCAGATGGTCTAAAACTTTTTATTGTTAGCAGTAATAGTTACACAATCTTCTGAGTCTGAATTGCCTCCCCCCCTTCCTCATTTATCTTTGTGTGAATTATGGAGGGGATGTTTACTCAAATTAGTTTCTTGGAATGAGTGCAAGTCACACTTGCCCAATCACATGACAGCAATATTTCAATATTTGAAGGGTTGCTGTAAAGAAGACTGGTGTCAACCTATTTTCCAAAGCACCTGCAGGCAGGACAAGAAGCGATGGATGGAAACTAATCAAGGAGAGAATCAACCTAGAACTAAGGAGAAATGTCCTGATAGTCAGAACAATTAATTAATGGAACTATTTGCCTCTAAAAGTTGTGGGTGCTCCACACTAGAGGTTTTTAAGAAGAGATTGGACAGCCAATTGTCTGAAATGGTAAAAGGTTTCCAAACTGAGCAGGGGGTTGGACTTCCAAGGTCCCTTCCAACTTTGTTATTCTGTTATTACCTTGGTGGTATTTTTCCTCCTGTCCTTCAAGACCATCTCCTATACCTGCACCTCGTAAGAGGGACTAATAATCATATCTTTATTGCACATGAGATTCATTCTGGATGTAACTGCCATTGGAAAAAGACTGAGTGCTAAGAGGGGCAATGGTAGATTTAATTAAATAGAAAGGCAAGCATTTATTTCTTTGTCTTGTCAATTCTTATGGCTCTGAGTGATGCACATCTACCAATAATGTAGGATTAGGAACCATCATGGTGTACGATACAACAAATATCTACTGGGAGCTCCTCCCCCCCGGCAACCCCAATAATTATAGGTGATGCTGAGCTTCAGGCAGATGGTCCATTCTCCTCTGTTAACAACCCCATGGACTGAGGACAGAAAGAGGATGAGAAGATACCCTCTCCTGAACCTGAAATCATGCCCCAGTGACAATGTTGACCCAGATGTGCCAGTAAAATGCATCCAACCCCCAGACTATGTATGTTCTAGGCCCAAGAGGAGCATGATATGGGGGCTACTTCAAACTTGCACCTGAAGACCTGTCAAGGCTATCTGCGACCACGGAAAATGGTGGGAGAAGGGCACCAAGCTCAGCGGGAGAAGGACACCAAGTGTAATTTCAATCTGAAGAGCTACTTTGGACATTAACTGTGTTCCTTCCAAGATAGCCATTGTTGTGGATATGTAGCAAGGCATCTGCTCTTGAGGACAGAAAATGAATGAGTGGTGGCTGAAGCAGATATTAAACAACAGGGTGATCCAAAGGCATGATCCAATTGTGATGCACCTATTACGTAGATCACAATTCAGCATTATACAGGCTTCTGCATTCTAAGGAATTTTCCATCTGGTGCCTGTGACTAACATGAATCCTTCATGAATCACTTTCTCTGGTGCCTTCCCTATAATATGAGGGAAAGAAATGCCCAATAAAAACAGCAGGCGTTGACTTTTACACATACTTCCCCTCAGCTAAGGGACTGTATGAGCTTTTAATTTCTCCCTCACCACGTAGTGATAAAGCTGAGGTAAAAATGAGGGAGGGGAGGATAGCCGCCACTGCAAGCCCAGTACTTTGCATAGTGAAGTCAGTTTGGTGCAGTGATTAAGGCACCAGGCTAGAGACAGGAAGACAGTGAGTTCAAATCCTAATTTAGTCAAGACCTGGGTGACCTTAGAGCAGTCCCTCTTTCTCCTAGCCCAACCCATCTCACAGGGTTGTTGTTGTGGGGAAAATAGGAGGTGAAAAGGAGAATTAGGTATGTGGTGACGTCTTGAGTCATTTCTAAAAATAGTAAAGGTGGAAGATTAGATAGGTAGATGATAGATAGATAGATAGATAGATAGATAGATAGATAGATAGATAGATAGATAGATAGATAGATAGATAGATAGATAGATAGATAGATAGATAGATAGGTAGGTAGATAGATAGGGATGGATGGATGGATGATGATGGAAGATAGATAGATAATAGATGATGGATGGATGGATGGATGAATGGATGGATGGATGGATGGATGGATGGATGGACGATAGAGGTAGATAGGTAGGTAGGTAGGTAGGTAGGTAGGTAGGTAGGTAGGTAGGTAGGTAGGTAGATAGATAGATAGATAGATAGATAGATAGATAGATAGATAGATAGATAGATAGATAGATAGATAAGATAAGATAAGATAAGATAAGATAAGATAAGATAAGATAAGATAAGATAAGATAAGATTAGATTAGACAGACAAAAACTGCTAGGTGGGCGGCCAAATCAAAATGTAAAGGACAACGTGTCAAGCAAATAAAGATGGGAGGGTGTGACAAATCTGCGGGTTAGCCTTTGAATTCTGGGTAAAGGGAAGGATGGATCATGTCCCTGGTTGTCTGCAAGGTTAAGAGTAGCCAGAACAAACAAATTTCGAAGAGTTTAAGAAGAGGAACACATTAACCCTTTTAACAGACTGACTGGGAGTAATTTAATATTTTCTGCCAGGACATGCCATGCCTTTAGGGGAGATAATCACTGCTCCTTTCCATCAGGACACTTATGACCTCTGAGCATATGCTTGCCCTAAAGCAAGGATATGCCCAGAAAGAAGGCAGGGGTTAGGTCTACCTGATGGGGATTGAAAAAAAATCTGGCCACTCCTTAAATGTCTGGTAACAATATTTTCTGTATCTCTTTGCTGCTATCTATAGAGATTTTCTCCCAAAGCTGCTTCTGGATCCTACTGTTTCCCATGACCATACTCAAACATTTTTTTTTCAGCCAAACTGCAGGCAGACAGAAGTGGACCTTCTAGCACACAAAGTTTTATTTTCAGTTTGAAACAAAGTACATTTTTTGCTTTATGCACACCAATACAAAATCCTAAAAAACTTATATTACTCATTAGCGTCTAATTTCAAAAGCGCCATCTTCTGTCACTTTTAAATAAAATAACCACACCAGAGACCAATACCTGTACATTTTTTCCATCTATTTTTTTGTACAATCTAAATGCTTTTCATTTGTGGGCATTTGGTATACTCTATTTCACTTGCCATAAACTTTATAATATTTAAAGATAGGTTGCATGAGATCCAGCTGATCGGTAGTTAACTAATTTTGTTGCAGAGACCCAAGTAGAAACTGAACCCTTGGACAATTCTTTATGGTCACCATATAATTTTTATTCCTAAATCCAAATGTGATTTTATTGTGTCTATTCTTTGAGAGTCCCTTTATGATGTCTTTGAAGATATTTAAATGCACTAAATAAATCAGTCTTTAGGCTAACTGTTCAACCTGAATGTCTGATTATAACTCCCAGAATAAGGACACTACCAGCCTTTGGCCATGCTGACTGCACTTGTAGATGTTAAGTAAACTAATTATGAAAAAGTTGGCTTCAGCACTCACATTATTGCATATAATAAAGTTCTTGTTTATCAAAATCTATTATCCTGATACTTTTAGAAGCACACATGAAGATACAACTGCAATAAACTTGGAAGGTTTCACATACACAAAAAAAGGAGAATGTGTGTATATTAATAGGAAGCTTACAGAGCTAAGAATTTTGCCTTGAACCTAAGTAAAATGATTTTACTTTAAAAAAAAATTGATGTCAAGAAATCAACAAGCAGAAAATATTTTGATGGATATTCAGACTTTCTACCTAGCCACTCATGCAACTTCTTCCTTGCTAGTCTTACATTTATTACATTTTTAAAATCTTGGACTTCCTCCAAGAAGGTAAATAAAAAAGGTAAATAAAGATCTGGATCAATTCATTGAAATAGCTAAATTTGATGTGACAGTCAAACTATAGGAGTGAAAGAAAAGATACAGAGGTGTGGGGAGAAAGAATTTAAAGAAAACAACAACAAGAGATTAACTTTTTATCAGATAGCTTGGGAGCATCTGTAACAATAAAGGAAAATTCACTTACCAAGTGAGGCAGTACAGAACATTAAGTCTAATAAAACTGCTTGGCACTCCAAGAAAGCATTTCAAGCAAGCACAAAAGCAATATCAAATCAAACCAAAAACAATGAGCTGTTTTAAATAAATGGAGAAAAGATGGAACATTTTCAGCAACAAACACAATTAGTTAACTTAGACTTGGTCCAACTTATTTCCAAGTAAATTTATGCTAAACTGGTATAAAATTAGTTTCAACTTCTTTAAACTTATTTGATATTACAATTACTTTTTGTCAGTCATGAAATGGAGATTTGTTCTAAACAATGGCCATTTAGAATTCATTGCTATCTTTGTTATATACCTTATTTTTTTCTACTAAGTTTACTGTTGAAGTAAGAAACCCATCTATAACAACAGCACCAAAAATCTTTGGGACTTCAAATTTTGAAAATTATATTCTAATGATGCTACATTTCTTTTATATTAACAAAAAGAATTTCACTTAAAACCCACATATTTCATACAAATTTTAAACACTTGGTATACATGTTAATTTTGAAAAAACAATTACTTTATGAAAGAAAACAATTAAACTTTATCTTACAGCATTATATAAAAACCAAGGCACTTAAACTGTGTTTTTTAGAATGAAAGTAATATTTTAATGTGCCTAATTTTTAAATAAATATCAACTATATAAAAATTCACAACATAGCCACAGCTCAAATACGAACGAAGTTAAAAGTAAAGCTCTTAATTCTACTTTTCAAATATCAGATTTTAGCTTTATTCAACATACTTCAATTTAAAAGTTTTCTCAGCTGTCCAGGCTAAAAGGATTTTAATGTATATAATCTTTGGTTAAGGCTTTTTCCACAACTTATCAGAATAACTAACAAATGGAACATTCAGCACATTTATTACCACAAATATTTAAACTTTAGTTCAACGCACTTTAACAAATTAGTATTTTTTTTAAAAATCATCATACGTATATAGAATACCTACATCTGATTCCTGCCTACATCATTTTTGAAAAAGAAAAGTTAAATTTTCCGCTCTTGTTCTTTTTTTTTTCCTCGGGGAAACATCTTTTTTCAATTTAGTAGTTAAAAAAATAAAAATTAATAGCACATTATTTTCCCCACACAAACAACAGCCATTAAGAGTTGGTGATGGTTTGAATTAACATTTTACGCCAAAGGAAATAAAAAGATTGTTAAATACCTGCTTGTCTCATAAGTTATAAAATGTGTGCATTTTCTGTTTTGCCCTTTCTGTACAATATATCAATCATAGAGTATACCACTGTCTTTCGTGTAATCATGAGTAACGGAAAGGTAGTTACTTAGTTGGGACACATGGGCCACTATGGGAAAACTTAACAGACTATTATTAGAGCAAAAAAAAGCATATATTACAATGAAGATGAAGAAAAGAGATCAAAAATAAGATTGGCAGAAGCAAATAACCATTTGCAGGGCAACAATAATTTTTAGTCTTTCTTCTCAAATCAATCAAGAGGGATACTTGTTCACTTGCCTAAAACTAACGTCACAATATTTTAGCAGCCCCATTAAAAAGAGACAGCATAACATTCCATGATTCTTCTCAATTACCTAAAGAAAGAAAATGGCAAAGTGATACCCATAATTCACAATTATTTTAGGTATATCCAGTAGCCTAAATTCGTAATAGAGAAATTCTTTTTTCCCTCTTTCAAGACTCAGGATGTTCTTTAGCATATAACAGAACAATAAAATTAACAGAAATCAGTTGTAATACTAATAACAGAAATAAGTATATCATATAAATAATTTTTCTCTTACTTTAAACAAAGTATTACAGAATGGACTTGTATAATGAAATGTGACCTGGAAATTAAATACTTGTAAAAAATAGGACACATTGAGAGGGGGAAAAAACAGAAGAAAAGAAAAACTGAATCATGAAAAATTAAACTGAGCACAGCAAGTAACTCTTGACTAAAAAAAAATTATGCGGGTCACATATAAAACTTTAAATCAAGAAAAATTATATGTTTCTTCTCATGCAAACTTTTAAAGACAGCATTCATAAATAGGCTAACAATGTAAAAAGATTAATTAGGATAATTTTATGTATTACAGCTGTTAAAGATGAGTCCTAAAAGAGTTTAATTATATACATAATGTACCCACATCCCATGATGTTTGCATTAAAGCATTTTAAAAAAACTGGATTTTTTTTATGCCATGTCAAATTGCTTTTATACCCTCCTCAAGAGCAAACAGTTATTGAGCTTAGAAACAATGGTGAAGGGGGGGAAAAAGGAGGACAAAATTCTGAAGCTTGCCTCCCTGACTGCAATATTTTCAATCCATAGGATATGAACAAACTGCATTTAAAAGTGTTCCTTTCTAAATAGACACAATGTCTTACTTTAAGATTTTGGGTTATGAAGAGATTTTTGCTACAGTTTAAACACCATTTACATATTTTGGCAATATCCAGAAACAAACTTCGGGAAAACACATGCAGTTTAAGAAGGAGAAACTGAAAACCTAACAATGTTTCCAACACAGTCTAAAAATAAAGGAAAATTAGCTAGCATGTTGTAGACAATACTGAGGATTAAATGTTAAAAGATAACTTTGAAGTTATTTCAGAGATACTATTTCATAATATAATGTAATGCTTCTGTTGGTCCCTTCATAACTTGAATTGGTTTTGTTTTTTTCCATAGTGAATAACTTGATGGAATTACTACTGTTTATCCCCAAATGTTATTATAGAGGTAGCAAGGCTGACATCAGGAAGGCAAAGGGAGAAATCAAACCTAATGAATTATTTGAAATATATTTATAATTTATTACTTGCTTTAAAGGAAGTATATGGGCATTAAAAAGATCCAAACAAGGTTTTCTGAATGATTCAGAAGCTCCGCAACTTCTCCGTTATAAAAACTGATATGTAATAAGATATAAATCAGCAATCAAGAAATGGGAGTAATGGCAGAAATGTCCCTGTGAAGTCCTACTAGGGTTAAAATTGCAAGATTAGAACTTGAAAATGAGTTAATCCAATTTTCCAAGCCAACTTGACATACTAAATAAAAAAGACAACTTGAACCACACACTTATGCATGGAAATAGCTTTTTCCAAGGAGAACTGGAAATCAAAGTCAACTGACTGAAATGTCAACTTTCAACCAATTCTCTCCTGAATCATCAAAACGGTTTTTCAGACAAATTTATACTGGTCTTTGTCTACAGGCTTTAAACCATTCGTCCTTTGTCTAAATATTAGTGGGGGAAACGATTGTTTTGAAGCACGGCTTCCATCTCGCTGAAAAGAGAATATCTCCTTGCATTTGATACTGAAATCAGCAGAAATACATCCTAATCAATAAGGCTCATTTCATTTAAAACTAGAGGAATCTGATTGAAGGGCCTGACAATAAATTGTTGGACTGAAGTTAATACAATGGGCTTATTATACTATTTACTGAAGGTGATAACATAAAACATGTCTGAACTTTAACAAATGAAAATAGCTTCCTCTTCCTTCCCGATGCCTTATATCATGGTTAACAGCACAAATGAAAAGTAATTGCTTTTAAGCTGCCTAACAATGCCCCCTAATGGATATTTCAATAACTATCTCACTTTAAAAAATAATAATGCTATACCCAATCTCTGTGTTTATTATAATTCTGCTACAGTCTTGCTTAATTACCTGAAACAGATTTATTTTGTACCTCATCAAGTAAAAGGTGTGCAGCAGATGAGCCCAATTCATAGAAGTAAATCTAATGGACGTACATGAGAAAATAATCCCACTTGAAACCTTTTCCAGCCTGAAGGAACAACTAAACTAGCAAATTAAATGAGAATTTATTCCAGATTTATTGTCTATTCTTTTTGAAGTAATTCAGAGAAGGTAAACATATGCATTTTTAAAAAGTTCACAGTGAGAAATGAATCGTTGTTCCTTAAGGACTGCAACTGAGTTCTTTACTTGTAGAGACTGAAGTAGAAGAAAAAGAACCAAGTACCGGTAAGTTCTTTCTTCTTCTTATATTCAGGTTTATCTTCTTATATTCAGGTTGATCATTATTAGATCAAAGGAAAGGAACATTTACATGCTACTTAATATCATGTTAGTTATGTAAGTCAGTGGTTCCCAAACTTGGCAACTTTAAGACTTGTGGACTTCAACTCCCAGAATTTTCCAGCCAGCTCTGCTGGGAGTTGAAGTCCACAAGTCTTAAAGTTGCCAAGTTTGGGAACCACTGATGTAAGTAGTCCCTATGGCCTATTGAGGAGCAAGATGTCTTGATCTTGAGGAGTCCTTTCATACCATTTCCAGAATATTTCATCCCCGTAACTGGCTTCAGGTGTGCTGAAATGGTCTCAAATCTGCAACATCCCTGTTCATCTTGCCTATTATTATTTGGCATTCCAATTGTTTGCAATACCGTCTCCTTGACCTTTTAAAAAAAATAGATGACATCTTTATCATGTTAGGCATTTGCCTCATCAGTAAGTTACGGTCACTTCTCCAACAATTCCTTCTCTTCCCAATTCATGCGGAGCCAAGAAGACGACAGAGTATCATCGTCTGTTTAAGCAATCCTGCACAACAACAGATGTGAAAATGAATGTGACCCATCAATCACTCCCGAGAAGAGGCACAAAGAACCAGCAACAAGGCATCAAAATTACAGTGGCGTAGCAAATATGCTTGTTCAGAAAAGCCTGTCTGCAGGATCTATTAAGTGCCATTTTTGTTTGCGAGCTAGGGGACAAGTTCTAAAAAGGCTGGGGTCAACCCTGCAGCCATCTTGGAAGGTCTTCAGGGTTGCCACAGCCAGACTGGATAGAACTGTGGGAAAGGGAGGAGAGAGTAGATAGCTGCGGAAATACATAGCCAAAATAACATTCTTCTGGGAGCCAAGGATCCTCTCACCAGCACCTGTCGGGCCATGGATGGGAGTTACCTGGCCTTAGGACTGTGACCTGATTGTGGCATGTGAGGGTTGTATGTAATGAGGAGAAGACCTTTGGGTTCTGAATCAGGTGGGGAAAACTCAGGGAGCTTCAGAGTCGGGTTTTCATCAACCGTGCTAATATGACATGCCTAATCAATCTATGCTTTGAAGAAGCCCCTGGCCTTGGAATTTTGATTTCATCTGGGCTTTTACTTGGAACCTTGACAGTTGGAAGTTCTCATACAGTGAATAGAATAGAATAACAGAGTTGGAAGGGACCTTAGAGGTCTTCTAGTCCAACCCCCTGCCTAGGCAGGAAACCCTATACCGTTTCAGACAAATAGTTATCCAACGTCTTCTTGAAAACTTCCAGTGTTGGAGCATTCACAACTTCTGGAGGCAAGTTGTTCCACTGATTAATTGTTCTAACTGTCAGGAAATTTCTCCTTACTTCTAAGTTGCTTCTCTCCTTGATTAGTTTTCACCCATTGCTTCTTGTCCTACCCTCAGGTGTTTTGGAGAACAGCTTGACTCCCTCTTCTTTGTGGCAACCCTTGAGATATCAGAACACTGCTATCATGTCTCCCCTAGTCCTTCTTTTCATTGAACTAGACATGCCCAGTTCCTGCAACCGTTCTTCATATGTTTTAGCCTCCAGTCCCCTAAATCACCTTTGGTGCTCTTCTCTGCACTCTTCCAAAGTCTCCACATATTTTTTACATTGTGGCGACCAAAACTGAATGCACTATTAACACTTCATGGATCTTGATTCTATCCCTCTGTTTATGCAGCCTAGAACTGTGTTGGCTTTTTTGGCAGCTGCTGCACACTGCTGGCTCATATTTGAATGGTTGTCCACTAGGATTTCAAGATCCCCCTCATACTTATTATTATTGAGCAAGGTACCATATATACTGTACCCTGTGCATTTTGTTTTTCTTGCCTAAATGTAGAACCTTATTCAAATTGTGCTCAATTCTTTTCTAGAACAATGTGAGAGAATGGATGGGCACACATCAAAATGCCTCTCCGAACTCACAAATAAGAACAAAGGTTAGGGCAGATAATAGACTGCCTTTGATTGTGGGAGCTACACTCTATTATCATGGCTAAGTAACTGTTGAGAGGCCTGTCTTCCGTGAATAAAGTATCTCTTGTACAGAACATGAATATGCACAGCATTTACAAGGTAGTAGTTATTCAATGCCAGGAGCTGCTAAATGCACCACTGATCTTTGAAATCAACATTTCACCACTTATCTGACACAGCAATTCCATGTATATCTACTTACAAGGAAGTACTATCTACAGTGGGGCTGATTCTCAAATGAATTGTGTAAGATGTTGCCTGAACTTACAAATGAAGTGGCATTTTTGGTGTGGAGGGACTGAAATGATGATACTTTGTTCTTTGCTCCATCAATCTAACTCTTTTGGTTGGAACTGTAATTCCAAGAACTGTAGCTTGTCTGGGAATTGAAGGTTGTATTGCAATCTGGTGGGAAATTCATCACTGAATCAATAACAGCACAACACAAAGCATTTACTGACATAATTTTGCAAATTGAAATTTATATCCCATGATCTTTGCTGCTGCTTATTGCATTCCCCTTTCCGGGATATGGCAGAAACTTCATTTTATGAGCTCGTTTTTTACACTGTCATATTGCTTGTTTGGGGATTATTATTTTAATTGTGATTTTGGCAGAGATTTCAGCTTCCTACCTAAAGAGGATTAAGAATATATATATGTATATCCATCCTCATGAATCATCCATCACCTCTTTAATACTTTAGTATAACCAAGAAGCACAGTTGTTGCAGCTTCTGTTCATGTATACATATCTAGGTCTATTGATATCACCTCATCTATTATTGCTTAAAAAAACGGGTAAGCATGAGACCCATGCCAGGGATTAAAAGATACCTCACTGATCATTGTTTGATTTATGTAATTTATTCAAAGGTCTTGTTTTAAGATACTGCAGAAGGATAACGAATGGTGGATAGATTCAGTCCTAACAATTAATTCACGATGCCAGCCAGAAAATTCACAAATCATCCTTGGTAGAAAGCTAAGTTGAATCCTGAAGTGCCCCCATTCTACAATGGACAATGGATGACATCAACAAAGAGGCATCCCTCAGATTCTTTTTGCCTTTTCATCACTACCTCAGTGATTTTTAGAAATACCACGTTGTTATTAAGCTCATTTTAATTCAATCCACTTGTCTGGAAGGTCTCTCGGTTTCCTCTCATTTCCAGCTATGGAAATGTATAAAAGGAGTAACATAAATCTAACAATTTTTTTAAAATCCTTTCATCCAGAGTTATTATCCATTTGTTTGGAGCTTATAACTGTCTCTGGGTTCCAAACTATTTAAAAATAGTTTTTTAAAAAAAAGTACAAGTATCACAGAATTCCAAGAATTGCCTGGGATTGGTTTGGCTCTTTAGCCTGCACTTTTAATCCTATCCAGCATGTTCCCTCTTCCATTCTGGTTTGTAGCCTTCACTTCCATAGTTGGTTTCCTTCTTTCCCTTTTGCTGGATGAAACGTTACTTCGTGGGATGAAAGCTCTGATGGTGAAGCAATGACACACATGACACATAGTGACACATCATGCCTTTTTTCCTGACATGTGGGGCTTATAGAATAGAATAGAATAGAATAACAGCATTGGAAGGGACCTTGGAGGTCTTCTAGTCCAACCGCCTGCTTAGGCAGGAAACCCTATACTCATGATGGCCAACCTTTGGCACATGTGCCAGAGGTGGCATGCAGCACCTTCTCTGTGGGCACATGAGCTGTCTCCCCAATCCAGCTTGCCGTCTATGTGCATGCGCCTCCTGCCAGCCAAGTGATGTTTGGGTCTCTGCCACTCATGCGCAGAGCGGGTGCACACATGCATGGGGGGGGTGTGCACATGTGTGGGACCTACGCATGCATTGTATTTTGGGGGTTTGGGTTCACTTTGGGCACTCAGTCCAGAAAAGGTTAGCCATCTCTGCCCTATACCGTTTCAGACAAATGGTTGGCCAATCTCTTCTTAAAAACTTCCAGTGTTGGAACATTCACAACTTCTGGAGGCAAGTTGTTCCATTGATTAATTGTTCTAACTGTCAGGAAATTCCTCCTCAGTTCTAGGTTACTTCTCTCCTTCATTAGTTTCCACCCATTGCTTCTTGTCCTGCCCTCAGGTGCCTTGGAGAATTGTTTGACTCCCTCTTATTTGTGGCAACCCCTGAGATATTGGAACACTGCTATCATGTCTCCCCTAGTCCTTCTTTTCATTAAACTAGACATACCCAGTCCTGCAAACGTTCTTCATATGTTTTAATCTACAGTCCCCTAATCATCTGTGTTGCTCTTCTCTGAACTTTTATGCAGCTTTATTCCTCTCTAGCATTCATCTCGATTGTTCAGTGATGCATTTCCTGCCTCACTAGGCTTTACCTCTATCTGCTCTTATGAGGCACTTCCTGTTGGATATGTATAGTTATATTCTCGGTGGCTTGTACAGTGTTTTAACTGCATTTTGATTAAACAATACACGCTGCAGAGACCCAAAAATCAGCTGGCCAGCAGGAGGCATGCACACATGCACGGTGGAGCTCAGCTGGGGCAATGGCTCGCATGCCAGCAGAGAGGGCTCTGTGTGCCACCTCTGGTACATGTGCCATAGATTCGCCATCATGGCCATATATGTAAGCAAGCACATGCGGCAAAACCAGAAGGAAGATGAAATAAGTACTGCAAAGATAGGTAAATAAATGTATGATCTCATTCTAGATCACTCATGAGTGCTTTCAGACAAAGCAGTTTCTTCCTTTTTGAACAAAAGAAAAATATGACTATGACATCTTTAAAGGACTAGAGTTTTCAACTGCTTTTGATAAAAGTTGAAGGGCTCCTTTTACTCAAATAGATGTGCTATCACAATTTTGACTCATGTTGTTGCTGGCAATCTTATTTATGCTGCAAAATTGCAGTGTGGATACTGCCATTAGGTGGATGTCATTCTGGATTACAGCTGAGCAAGGAGACTGAGTTTAAGCGGCATACAAATGTAATTTACAGGGATTACTATTTAAATATATTCTGAAAATAGATGTGTCAACTACAACTTTTTCCCACTGATTTCCCACTGCTCACAAGACAGTCACAGGACTTTTTTTTCCAGGAAGAGAAAATCTGGAAATGTAATTTTTTCTAGGACTCTTCTAAAGTATTGAATTCAGAAGTATTCCTTTAATAATCATGTCAAGCTGGCTTTGTTGACCTGGACTGCATTGCCAGAATATGATGAGATGTTTCGTGTCAATAATCATTTCTAAAAGATATTTAGTTTTGACGCCACAGTGCCTAAAATAAATTACCAAACGGCAGAGGATTTCCCTTATACACATTGATCTCCATTTAGGTTCGAACTTTACAATTCTTTCTTTAAAGGGCAGCCTGAGTAGCACAAACGTGGAATTTCAATTATCAAATTAGCACTGTAAAGAATATGTTACCCACAAGCAATCAGGTCCACCACTGCTGATGTTTTGAAGAGTTATGGGAGAGAGAGAGGAAGGAGAGATTTGCAAATCTCAGCAGAACTTGGCAGGATTCTGAGAGGTTTATTGAGCTTCTCTGCCATTGATCTCTTCTAGCAATTGCTGGCCTTTCAATCTTCTGCAGCAGAGCTCATGTTAGGCTGAATCCTAGAATCTTCCTACTTTATATTGCCAAAGCAAAGTTAACACACCCCTTACTTGGTCATTATCCCCTTTTCTTTGCTCGTCCTCCACTCAGCCAATTTTTTTCGAGATGGGGGGGTGGGGTGGGAAATATTTCTGCCAGAGATCCAAGTGGATCACTTCTAGAAAGCTGGTGATATGTATCCAGCCCCACGGTAACTATGAATGTTGTTGTATTTTAAATTGTTGTTTGTCTTATTTATCCCCTTTCCCCTTTTTACTGTAAGCCGCCTGGAGTCCTCCAGGAGTGGGCGGCATACAAGACTAATAAACTCAACTCAACTGCGCCCCTACCTGAACCGGGAGGCTCTCACAACAGTCACTCGTGCCCTTGTGACCTCTAGGCTGGAGTACTGCAATGTGCTCTACATGGGGCTGCCCTTGAAGAGTATTCGGCGACTTCAGCTAGTCCAGAATGTGGCCGCGCAAGCGATCGTGGGTGCACCTCGTTTCACCCACATAACACCTATCCTCCGCGAGCTGCACTGGCTACCTGTCGATCTCCGGGTACGCTTCAAGGTGCTACTTGTCACCTACAAAGCCCTTCATGGTAGTGGATCTGGGTACTTGAGAGACCGCCTACTGCCAATTACCTCCACTCGACCAATTAGATCCCATAGATTAGGCCTCCTCCGAGTTCCATCAGCCGGTCAATGTCGACTGGCAACCATGCAGAGAGCCTTCTCGGTGGCAGCTCTGACCCTATGGAACGAACTCCCCGTGGAGATTCGTACCCTCACCACCCTCCAGACCTTCCGCATAGCCCTTAAAACCTGGCTGTCCCGACAGGCCTGGGGCTAAAGACCTCAACCCCACCCGAATTGTATGAATGTTGTGCTTTTAACGATGTACTGTCTTATGTGTTTAATCTGTTTGTCCTCCCTTCCTTCTGAACTGTGAGCTGCCCTGAGTCCCCCCAGGGAAAAGGGCGGCATATAAATAAACTACCTAAACCTAAACTCAACTCAAAACTTAAAAGCTGCTAGCAATCCTAGGAGTTAATAACACCAGCAGCAAATTTGCCAGTGTCATGACCCATCCTTCTATATGTGATATTTTGTAACTCTGATGCTGGGACTCGGTTTCTGAAAATGGGTGCTAAGCAAGCAGTTGGTTTCTCACCTAAAGCAATGAAGTAAGATGACTGCTGAGAGAAGTTGTAAGGGGAGATCTCAAAGGGGAAAAAAACTGTTTAGAAAGAACCAAAACAACAGAACAATGACCCAAGAAAATTACCAGATTCTTCTTCGTGTTTTATTCTCAGACCTGCCAAGAAACTCAGTCGCAATACAGGTAATCCTCGAGTCACGGCAGTTCACTTAGTGACTGTTTGAAGTTACAACATACTCCAGGGGTTGATTTCGGCAGTCACTACTGCCTCTTTGCTTGTGGTTGCGCCATGCCTGAGTTTGATGCGCGCTGCACGCACTTGCGTAATGCAATAAAAATGCACAAAAACAAAATGGCGCCACCCTTCGGGACATGGCAAGTTTGGGTCGCTGCTGGTTCCAGCGCCCCAGGCCGCCAAAATCACTACCGGTTCAGCCAAACCGGTCCGAACCGATAGGATCCCACCACTGACGTACCGCCTTGCATGATCTCGCACTACTTTAGACCTCTGTTCTCTGCATATTGAGGCATGGACAAGATCTGCAACAAAAAGCTTTGCAAATGGAGGGAAGGCCTTCCCTCTATTTGCCGTTTCCTTGACGAAATCTTCGGGGGCGAGACCTTCCAGGGAGGGGGAAGAATGAAATATGTCAGTGAGTTGGGGGAAGCCTTGCATAGTTGGATCCCCATGCTTTTCCCCATTCTGAGACACCATGTGCACCTAATGAGCTGTGCAGTCAATTAGCAAATGCATGGGCGAAGACAGGGAGTTTTCATGTTCATTTAATGCAGGGGTGTCAAACTCAAGGCCCAGGGGCTGGATCTGGCCCACGGGATGCTTAGATCTGCCCCGTGGGACTGATCTGGAAACAGCGAACGACTGGCTCATGGGCCTGGCCCTCCCAAACTCCATTTTCGCTGGCAGAGGGTTGCAGGAGGCCGTCGCAGACAAAAATGGAGCTCGGGACTCTGTTTTCGCTGGCAGAGCGCTCAGGCCACCACAGGCCTCCCCAATACGAGTGATGTCAAGCTGGCCACGCCCACCCCGGCCTTCCGAGGTCAAACACCATCCCTGATCCAGCCCTCAATAAAATTGAGTTTGACACCCCTGATTTAATGTGATTCACTTCAAGGAATCCTCGGGTTACAAATCTAATTGGCAAGCTCCATTACATTCGTAACTTGAGGATTACCTGTACAGAATGAATTAGCTTAAAATGGGCTCCAAGAATTCACTGAACATTTACATTCTTGGAATAGGGAATCACAATGATTATCTGTATATAAACAGACTTATCAGATCCAACTCCAGTATAGGTAGAGTTCAGCAACAACATTTCAGGGAGAAAGAGATATAGGTAAATGTGCCATTGGCCATGAGACCTGGGATTGACAAGACAAGAAACTGTTTACTATTTTTGTACATAAAGGTAAAGGTTGCCCCGCACATGCGTGCTAGTCATTTCCGGCTCTAGGGGGCAGTGCTCATCTCCATTTCTAACCCAAAGAGCCAGTGCTGTCCGAAGACATCTCTGTGGTCATGTGGCTGGCATGACTAAATGCCAAAGGCACACGGAACGCTGTTACCTTCCCACCAAAGTGGTCCCTATTTTTCTACTTGCATTTCTACATGCTTTTGAACTGTTAAGATTGGCAGAAGCTGGGACAAGTAACAGGAGTTCACTCACTTACGTGGCACTAGAGATTCGAACCACTGGACTGCTGACCTTCTGATCGACGATCTCCGCGTCTTAGCCACTGAGCTACACTATTTTGGACATAGGTTATCCTAAATGATTACCTTCATCAAAGTCAGCATCGTCTTCTGTGTGCTGAGGGAATGGGAAGCAGTTGGTGATTTCAAGTCTATCATCCACTACCAAGCCTAGCAGCACGCCCTGAACCACTTCATTGCCTTGGCCTTCCTCGTGATAATGCTTGATGATCTTCAGCACCACCTGAAAAAGAAATGTTAAATTAGGACAATTTCATTTGAGATGGGAGTCCCAGTTCATCTATAGTAACAAGTCTGTTTTCCAACAACTGTTTAAAAAAAACCCTTGCTTTAGTTATGAATTGAATGTTACATTCTGTTCTGACCCAGCCTTCACAAGTAGTGATAAGATATTTACTCATGAATAAAACAACCAGTTTTTATAACAGGGCAATAACAGTTTTTTATTCAAATGTAAAAATCAAATGTAATTAGTCCCAACAAACCTGGATTTTACCAAGAAATCCAAGTTGCTTGATGTATGCTAGAAATGAAAGGATGTCTGCGACAACTAGCCACTCCCAAACCCCTCCTATTTATTTCCCAGCCAAGGAGAGGCTGACTATCGTCTACGTTTACCTCCCTCTGAGAGCCAGCTTACTGATTTCCTTTGTTCTCCTCTCTTTTCCTCTCTGCGCATGCGCGCATCTGGGATAGGCTCTATCTGTTCCTCCCCTCACTCAGCTCAAGCCCCGAAGACAACTGCCTCTACATCTGGGGGAGGATGGAAGGTCCAAACTCTGCCTCTGTTGCTGTTTCCTTATCAGAGCCTTCCCAAGACTTCAAAGCTGGCCCAGGGTCTCCCTCCTCCTCCTCCTCCACATCTGACTCTGCAGCTAGCTGTGCTGGCATCCGACGGGCCACAACATATTCTTCCAAGATTGGTCATGTAGCATAACATATTTAGATGACTAATAAAACAAGACAAGTGTTTAAGGATCACAGAAATGTTTCTATGGCATCAGATGAATTTATCTCTGCATATATGTATTCTGGGGAAGAAATGGTGGACTGTGGATAGTTCAGTGAAAATCAGAAATGACAACAATGGCAGCATGAAGAGCCAGCAAGTAGATCAGTTCTTCAATAATTCCTCTCTGGACAAGGAGATAACTTGAGATCACCCACAAATGTTCTACACAGCTGCTTCTCATGAGGACATCACAAGATAGTTGTCTCTGTTGATTTACAACTCTAGAAGACAAGGGAATAACTACCTTGCTGAAACCATGGATGGCGCCATTGAAAGGATACTAAGTTTGTAAGTTTCTAATCCCTTTTGAAAATTGCTTGTTAACTGTTCTTAGCTATTAGGAACCTTTGGCTAAACAGGTTTACAGCATCAGGTGAGTTTTCTTCAATCCTTACTGAATGAAGGTTTTAGTACATTTTTCTTTCTTTTCTATTGTTTTTTCTATCCATTTACTGCAGCTTCTCTTTATTTTTTACCTTTTATTAGAATAAAAATAAGTTTTTACTATTGTAATTATAATATTTAAGAATACAATTTTTTTAAAAAAATCTAAAAATGTGGGAACTGGAAGTAAATCTGTTGCTAAATATTCCTACTCAAGATCTAAGTGATGCCTAGGGGGTTATGGTTTTCCATTTTTCATCCATTCAAAACAATCAAAAAGCATTCTGTATTCAAACTGCATCCATTCACCTGATGGCTTTTAACAGGTTTCCTTTAGATTTTTCTTTCTGCAGTTTTTCACAAGCAACAATTTGAATTTGTCATTTTGTACATTTAGAGTAGTCAACCTGGTACAATGCAATCAACATCATCCAGTGGAACTAGTACAAGGGTTAGCAACCCACGGCTCTGGAGCCACATGTGGCTCTTTCATCCCTCTGCTGCAGCTCCCTGTTGTTCAAAATATGCGTCACAACTGCCAATGTGTGACTCCCGTTGGGACGTGATTTATTGAGCTTTTCACACACACACACACACACACACCCCGGAAGGCCAACTATGGCTAAAGCAACGAAAAACTTCAGAAGAAAACAGAAATAGTCAGGCACGGGAAGGGGTCCAAATGGCTTTTGAGTGTTTAAGGTTGCCGACCCCTGAACTAGTAGATAAGAGACAGCAAATATTCCAGCACTTCTAAAATTGATATTAAGAGCAACTCTACTATCAGTTCACTTACTAACATCTATGGGGAGATTATTATTTTTTTACACACAAATGTTATTTGGGGGCATGGTCTATATAGGTTAACATGTTAAAAATATTAACATGTTATATCTAAATGGAATTTAGGCTCAGAAAGACCCAAAATCATCAAGGATGGGGAAAGCATTCCAAAATAACCCAATCACAAAGTTTTTGCTCCAGCAATTCAGAGACAAAGTTTCTGCTTGACTAATCATAAAGAAGCTGTTTCATTCAGCTCTTCTAGATTTTAAGAGGCAAAGATGACATTTTTTTAATCTTTAAGATGAGAAAATGAGCAATGTCACCATCCCAGTGTAAGAGTAATCCTTACAGAAACTGTGAAGACCCTTTACAGAAATGTTTCTGGAACATGCGCCCTGGGAAATTAGTTCTTTGAGCTGCTACAAAAATGAGTATTCAGTATCATTATCTACACAGTCGTCAAAATGAACAAGCTAATAGCAGCTTTGTCCAAAGTGATTCTACCAGATGGAAGCCACCAGAGATTTCTGCAATCACAGAATCACCGAACTGGAAAGAGCTACCAAGTCTTCAAACCCAATGCTCTCTAATCCGTGCTACCCCCCAAGCAGCTATTCAGATTAATACACACATTGGAGATGACTTTCAGGCTCTGTCTGAATGCATCCAGTCAGCGATGGAGGCTTGCTCACCTTTCTAGGCACCGTATTTTTCAGAATATAAGACGCACCTTTTTCCCTCAAAAAAGAGGCTGAAAATCTGGGTGCGTCTTACACACTGAATACAGTATTTTTGGCCTCCTGAAACCCCGTGCCTTCACCAAAATGGCCATGCATAGCCTTTAGGAGGCTTCCAGAGTGCTCCTGGGAGCTGGGGGGGGGGGCAAAGATGAGAGAAAAATAGGCCTTTTTGCCCCCCCCCCCCCCCAGCCAGCCCAGGAGCACTGTACAAGCCTACTAAAGTCTATGCATGCTCTTTTTTGACCAAAAATGGGCCCGTTTTCATGAAAAAAAAGGGCTGTTTTGGGGAGGTCTGAAGAGTGCAAAAACTTTTTTTTTACTTTGCCTCTTCAAAATCTTGGTGTGTCTTATATTCCAAAAAATACAGTAACCGGTTCCACCAATTACAATTGTCACTTACAGTCCCAATCATTCTCAGCAACATATTTAGTGGAAGGCTGATTCGAAACAGTGGAATTAAGAACTTCCAGATGAACTAGGAAACCTGTTTTATTTGCTTTTTTCTGTGTTACTTTGAACCCAGCTGTTGCAGCCTGCCAGTGGCCAGCAGAGCTGGTGGCAGACTCAGACAGTGAGGAGGTTGGGGAGGAACATGGGCCAGTCCTAGAGTCTGAGGAGGGCTCTGATGAGTGCTCTGTGATGGGAGGCAGAGATGGGGCCAGGGCCGTCCGACAGTTATCAGCTGCCTTTGAAGTCAGAGATCAATGGGGTAGAAGAACAGCTGGAGCCTGTTGTCACTCTGCATTTGTGCCAGGAGAAGGGAACAGTTAAGGAACAAGGCCAACTCGGGAGTAAAGGCACAGGTAGATGGTGAATTGCTCCTCCCATAGGGAATAAAGAGGAGCGAAAGGGGAGTGAATTTGCTCATTTAATTAGTGTGAACATTTGTTCGTGACTCAGAGACTCCTTGCCAAGTATTTTCTTGTACAGCCTTGCATTTGGAAGATATTGGCCTGGCAGCTCTCCAAGCCTGATGAGGTCTGTGGTTGTAAATTCATCCTTGAAAGCCTGTTTGCCAGGACTTTGATGGATGTGAATGAGAGGAATTCACATTAGCTTAATAAAAAGGGGTTTTGTCAGGACAAGGAGTCTGCTTCGTGACTTTGTGAAGCCTAGGTCAGAATTCAGAATGTGTACTTCTTTGCATTACTGTTTAAAATATCTAACAAATATTTACTGTACTAGGATATTTCTAACTACTAGGCTGAATATGCAATTATCCCACTCCACCATTTTAACCTTAAGCATGTGTCTTGAATTAAGATGACAAATAGGTCCTTATCAGAGACAACTCTACCATATTTTCCACATGGTAGTTCAGATAAACTTACCAGTAGCATTGAACTACCAAGTCTAATAGTTTCACCACCAGATCAGAACTCTTTAGGGCAAAATATGACAATAAGTACCTCTCTTGGAACAGGGGCTCTCCATCATAAAGTAAAGGTAAAGGTTCCCTTCACACATATGTGCTAGTTGTTCCAGACTCTAGGGGGCGGTGCTCATCTCTGTTTCAAAGCCGAAGAGCCAATGCTGTCCGAAGACGTCTCCGTAGTCATGTGGCCAGTATGACTAAACACCGAAGGCGCACAGAACACTGTTACCTTCCCTATTTTTCTACTTGCATTTTTATATGCTTTCGAACTGCTAGGTTGGCAGCAGCTGGGACAAGTAAAGGGAGCTCCTCTTTTATGCAGCGCTAGGGATTTGAACCGCTGAACTGCCGACCTTTCTGATAGTCAACCTTAGTGTCTTAGCCACTGAGCCACTACGTCCCCTTTCCATCATAAAGTAAATTTGCATAAATCTGGAAGAAAAGTATATACAGCAAAAGCTCTTTTTTTTCCACAAAGCTGAGAAATGCATACAACTCACTTTGGCAACCTAGTTTTCAAAAAGTCTCTACATGTAGCTTTTGATTTACAATCGCAATTGAGCCCAGTTGAGTCTCTCTTGCTAAGTGAGACAGTTTTAAATGAATTTTGCCCCATTTTACGATCTTTTGTGCCACAATTGTTAAGTAAATCACTGCAGTCGTTAAGTTAGTAACACAGTTGTTAATTGAATCTGGCTTTAGCATTGACTTTGCTCGTCAGAAGGTCGCACAAGGTGATCACATAACCTCAGGATATTGCAACTGTCATTAATACATGCCAGTTGCCAAGGATCTGAATTTTGATCACATGACCAATGAGCTTTTGGGGGGGGGAAGAAACTGGAATTCTTCAATTGGACTACAAATCCCAGAATTCCTGAGAAAGGCTTTAGGAATTCTGGGAGTTGAAGTTTATTTATCTTAAACTTCCCAAGGTTGAAAAAAGTCTGAGTTAAAGTATAACTGATATCCAAAACTGGAAAGATAGAGCAGTTTATATCACCCAGGAGATATAAGCATTAGTACTGGTATCTCTTCAAGCCACCAAACTTCTGTTTTATCATCTAAGAAAGATACACACAATACTTCAGGAATAACAAAATATTAGAATTTCAGCCATCAGTAGCTGCAATCTCTTATACTCCTGGAATGCCAGATTCTGTATTCATGAGTGATTGCTACTTGCCCATTAAAAAATGACTCTCCAGGTTTCCAGCAGCTCCATGTGTAACAATTACAAAAAGACAGCTAAGTGTGGTAGCAGTTAAAGCAGTTAACCTTACCATCCTTCAACAAGCCATTTTTCAAATGGACTCTAGCTGAATTTTTAATGTCATTTTAAATTTAGAGAAATGAGCCTGAACAGGGAATAATAAATCTGATAAATATATCTGATCTTCAGAAATTATTGGTCTGAAGAGGGGGAAGAAAGTAACTATATCTGAAGCATCTACTTTAGGAATCTTAAATGTGAGTATCCCATCTTCATAACTAGCATTTTTCAAAACCTGGGAAATACATTTAAGACATTAGCTATGCTATTTTTCTTTAAACCTAGCAACAGCTTAAATTCTGAAATAGCTGCCAAAATATTATATTACGACAAAGCAGCTTGTCTTTTTAATTTCTGTGTTCAACTCTCTTCCCTATATGGTCCTAAACCAGGATTCCCCACTCTAGATGTCTTCTAAATCAGTGGTACCCAACCTTTCTAACTCCACAGACTGGCAGTGTTGGCATCATCAGGATGGGGATGGTTTTATGCACAACCTAGATCCCATGCGTGTGCAAATGAAGATTCATGCACTCGCCCACCACTTGCACAGCCCACTTCACAATGGGCCATGGGCCAGTACTGGTCCAGGGCACAAGGATTGGAGATTCCTGCTCTAAATATGTAAATTTTCCACCACAAAAGGATTTATTTTCTTTTATTAACTCAAGCAAAACATAAATGCAGAAAGAACATACATCTTAAGATTTAATTCACGTACAACACAAAATCAGTGTTTCAGTGATACATGAATACGATGCAGTAATTTATCTAAAATATTTATAGGCTATTTTTAGAGTTTATTAGCAGCTTCCAATATATGCAATGCAATGCTTTAAAGTAATGCATCACAAAAGTACAGTTAAATAGACAAGTATGATGAGCTACAATAAAAGGGTGATTAAGTTTACAATCAAATCAATCATTATAACCTACAATCATATTCCATATAATAATCCAAGAAGATTCGTATCCAATATAAGGCAAATGTAGACAAATGTAAAGACAAGGATAGAGAAAACTCGAACAGCATTCTTCAAAATGAAAAAGGTTTGCAGTTATGACATAAGCCTAAGACTGACAATCAGGCTTGTCAGATGTTACATCTTTTCTATCCTGCTCTATGGAGTAGAGAGTTTGGTCTCTGACAGAAAACCACTTGAAGAAACTACAAGCATTTGAAATGTGGATTCATAGACGGCTGTTACGTATAAGCTGGGCTGACAAAATCACAAATGAAGAGGTGATAAGGCACCTGGAAAATCGTCAAAGCCATTAAAAAGCGGAAGTTATACTATTTTGGACATGTGATGCGACACCCAGAAAAATACGTCATACTTCACTTAATCCTCTAGGGAAAGATTGAAGGCAAATCAGGTCCAGGAAGTTCATGGCTTCAAAACCTAATGGACTGGTTTGGACAAAACTCAGCAGCATTTTTTCATGCAGCTGTTGACAAAAATAGGATTGCCAACGTGATCACCAACGTCCGATGATGGATATGGCACAAGGAGAAGAAGAAAAAGAGGACAAATGGGTCTTTACAGCCTGCTGAATTGCCTTCAAAGTTGCAGCAATGTGCATGCCAGCTATGGCTCTTTGAACACTAATGACCACAGCATCTTCATAGCACAATCCAGCTATCACTGATGTGATTCAAAATCTGTTCTCAGTATTTCTGGGTTTTTTTTTAGCACAATGATAGCTTGATATTCTAGAAAGTGCTCATGTCAGTAGAGGGGAAATAATGTAGAAAAACATATGGAGATCTCATCCTGAAAGATTCTGTCTGTTATGCCCAGGCCACTAAAAACTGTTCATCATTGACCAGGGAGCATTACTTCATCAGTCTAATCAGTGCAGGTAGTCCTTGGCTTCCGACTGCTTGTTTAGTGACCATTCAAAGCAATGGTGGGATTCAAATTTTTTTACTACCAGTTCTGTAGGCGTGGCTTGGTGGGCGTGGCAAGGGGAAGAATACTGTAAAATCCTCATTCCCTCCCGATCAGCTGGGACTCGAGAGACAGAGAATAGATATGGGTGGGGCCAGTCAGAGGTGGTATTTACCGGTTCTCTGAACTACTCAAAATTTCCACTACCGGTTTTCCAGAACTGGTCAGAACTTGCTGAATACTACCTCTGAATCAAAGGTATGATGGACCCTTAAAAAGGAACATGACACAGATTCAGCATTGTGATAAATGGGCCCCACGCTGCAATCACATGGGCCTGGAAGCTAAATTGTGTGAAGAACAGTCAAGGACTGGGTATGTTTAGCTTAATGAAGAGAAGACTTTCCAAGACTTGCCACAGGGAAAAGGACAATGATTTATACTCCATAGAACGTGAAGTTAGGACAAGAAGCAATAGGTGAAAACTTGTCAGAGGGAGATCCAAACTGCAAATGAAGAGGAATTTCCTGATAGTGAAAACTATCAAGCAACAGCTTAATGGAACAGCTTTTTACAGTTTGCCGCCAGGCATTGATTGGTGCTCTGTCACTGGAGGTTTTCAAGAAAATATTTGACATCCATTTAAGCTATGGTGGAGCAGTGGTTAGAATGCAGTATTGCCAACAGTTTGGCAGTTCCAGTCTCACCGGCTCAAGGTTGATTCAGCCTTCCAAAGTCAGTAAAATGAGGACCCAGATTTTTTGAAGCAATATGCTGAATCTGTAAACCATTTTGAGAGGGCTGTAAAGCACTGTTAAGTGGTATGTAAGTCTAAGTGTTACTGTCATTTGCAGAGATGGTATGAGGACACCTGTCTTGGGCAGAGGATTAGACTAGAAGACCTCCAAGGTCTCTTCCAACCGAATGATTCTAAAACTCTATAGAATTCTTTTGCCTGACTTCCTAAGAAAATGTTTTATTCTTCTTTGCTGAGTAAACTATAACTGAGTTCACACAACGCTTGCCAATGGCTGAGGTATTCTGTTAAGTTGAAATCCGCCCACCTTAAACTCACCAAGGGCTGAGAAACACTGTTCTATGTTAAATGTCTATGAAGATTTTCATTCAACCAGGTCATGGTTGTCCCAAAGGTGCTTTTTCAAGAGGCAACTGGACTTTCTGGTTCTTCTTTGAAAACATTTCCCTTCTCATCCAAGAAGCTTCTAAAGATAAAGCTCTAGGTGGCCTCAACAACTCGCTAAAAGAATGTGTTGTAGACTGGAGATAGATGATGTTGCATCCCTCTCCCTCTGTTGAGAGAGGGCTGTTCAATTTTGACATAGATGGCTTTTTGACCCCTCTTTCAAACCAGAGGTCCCTTCTATCTAAAATGTGGACTTTGCTGTCTGCATGAAGCCTAATCCTTTCACTCCCCACCATCCAGTCAGAGCTGAAGAAGTTTCTTGGATGAGAAGCAAAACGCCTTCCATGAAAAACCAGAAAGTCCAGTTGCCTCTTGAAAAAGCACCTTTGGGACAACCATGACCTGGATTGTTAAGTCTATCCCCATTAGGAGACTAGAATTCTGCAGCAGAAGTTAGTAACGAATAAGCCGCTGAATAGTCACTCACAGCCACCGAAGGTGAAACAAATAGTAGCTTTACTTGCGTAACAAAAATAAGATAAGTCTCCAAAACCAGACTATAAGCAGTCTTGAAGTATATACACAGTCTATTTACAATACGTTGAAGTTACAGTTGCTCAACTCACAATTCACCATGTAGACAGGTACTTTGTGATTTTTTTTCTTGCTGTTTATCTTCAATTCGTGCATCTCCAGATATTGCAATGTCAATGAACCATACTTTTTTCTTTTCAACTATTGTTATGTCAGGTGTGTTGTGGGCCAAATGCCTGTCAGTCTAAATTCTGAAGTCCTACAAGATCTTGACTTTTTCATTCTCTAAAACCTTCTGAACCTGATGTTCCCAGTGGTTTTTGCTGTACTCAAATCCAAACTTTTGGCACAATTTCCAGTGAATGATCTTAGCAATGCGGTCATGGCGTTGTAGGTAGTCAGTTTGTGAAATTTTGCTGCAACCACTGATCAAGTGGTCGACTGTCTCATCTTTCTCATTACAGAGGCGACATTTGCTGTTGGTGGTAATATGTTGAATTTTTGCCTTCATGCATTATTATTATTATTATTATTATTATTATTATTATTATTATTATTATTATTATTATTATTATTATTATTACTATTTACTTTATTCATCAAACATGAAACCCATCCAATTGAACATTCAAAAATGCATTACAAATACCACTGACTGGTGCTAATGGTTGATACGGTTTGCTGCCAGCATCCTAGGTATCAACCAAGTACCTTCTTAAAATATAAGATGTTCCGAGGAGTGCAGTTTTTGCAGTTCCGCTGGTGTTATTGCAGGAAGCTGTAATTTGTTGATGTATCTTGTAAAATTATTATTGTTGTTGTTATTATTATTATTTCATCTCCCCCCCCCACTCGCTCTCTCTCAAGGAACCTCGTGTAAAGAAGGGCTCTGCTGCCTTTCCACCCGAGGGCAAAGGCAAATGGGGCTACCCAAGCAGGATGCTGAAGTGGATGGCTGAAACCAAACAAAAAACCACCCCGAATAGCCCATCCCCGTCCCTGCCAGGTTTCCCCTTTCGCTTACCAGCCCGTCGATCTGCACTTGCTTCACCGCCGAGTCCCCCGGGCTCGATTTGCCTTTGGCTTTCCCGCTAACGACCGCGGAAGCTACGGGTCCGCTTCCTTCCTTACGAGACGCCATGGCGAAAAGAAGCAGCGAGCACACCGTATCCGGGAAGGGAAGAAGTGGAGGGGGGGACGTTGCGCCGGAAAGGATCTTCCGGGTGACGGACTGGAAACACGATCCCGGAATATAAGGTTCCGCTTGGCAGAAGCCCGAAACTCAGTTTAAACCGATTTTTGGATAGGAGAGACCGTGCTGATTTCCCAGTAAAAGACGCGATAGAGTAGGGGTCTCCGAAGTTTGCCACTTTAAGACTTCCCCCCCCCTGGCCGGCTGGGGAATTCTGGGAGTTGAAGTCCACAACTCTTAAAGTGGCCAACTTTGGAGACCCCTGCGATAGAGGATAGGATTGCGCCTCACAAATCGGTAATGTTATTAAATGCAGGATGCGAGAAAATCTGCCTGTGTGGGTCACTGAGTGTGGAAAATCACTTACTGGCACTCCAATCAATCGATTTGGAGTATATTTCGTTTACCCGATTCTGGCAATTGACGACAATTATCCAAGAAAATTATATCCCCCCGAAGATCCAGAAAATTCCAACCCTTAAAAACTTTGAAGAGAAGGTGATGGGGTCAGATTGTCAGTAGAGTTTGACACACAGCGGTGCTTTGATTTTTAGATTTGAGGGCCTTGGCTTTATACTGTAATGTTTAATTATTTTCTGTTTTTATGTGTGGTATTGTAAGTTTCACAGAGTCACAAGGATTGTGCTGGGCAGCTGTCTACATTAGATGGATGGACGGATTGACGGACGGATGGTCAGACAGATAGACAGACATGATAGAGAGGTAGATTAGATAGATAGATAGATAGATAGATAGATAGATAGATAGATAGATAGATAGATAGATAGATAGATAGATAGATAATAGATGATGGATGGACGGATGATAGAGAGGTAGATATGATTGATTGATTGACAGACAAAGACAGGACAGACAGTTCATTTAACCAGCAGTCCACTGGGCCCACCAGCCTTTTAAAAGTGATTATGAAGTGAAAAACTTCAAGGGACAATCCTTTAAATCCCCCACCCACCCCCAACTTCGTCCTTCTCCATATATTGAGATTGCAAGTCCCCGAATTCTCTTCCAGCATGGTTATAATTATTTTATTCGTTTTGGAAATGCACAAGATTTTCTTTTGCTGCAAGAGGGGAGGCCGCTGCTCTTCAGAAATGAATCTAACGCTTGCCAATGTCAGAGCCGAATTAATAGCCCAGTTTTAGATAATGTATCTGATCCCAAATGTACAACAGAATGAATAACGCCAAATACTAAAAATACGAAAATAATAATTGCTCTGCTTTTACTACCAACAAAGGTATACTCTTAAAACTTTATTTTGAATGTAGAATGCATGGCGGATTTTTTTTTTAAATGAGCACTTTACAACTTTCTGCGCCCAACAGCTTCGATCCGAATTTTTTGCAGCCTGGTTCTTAACTGTTGTCAGAACTATTCCCCACGTGTTTCAGGCAGGAAGACACTGCGCATGCGTCAGCGTGGTCTCTCCTTCCGTTGAACGAACTTGCCAAACTTCCGGTAGAGGGAGAGGGACGGTTTTGCCTGCTTTAGTGAGGTCTTCTCGTATGTTTACGCTCCTTGGGCTCCCGTTATGAAGATCACCCGGCAGAAGCACGCCAAGAAGAACATGGGCTTCTACAAGTACAATTTTGGTTTCCGGGAGCCTTTCCAGGTGCTGCTGGACGGCACCTTTTGTCAGGCGGCGCTGCGCAACAAGATCCAGATACGCGAGCAGTTGCCGGGTTACCTGGCCGGAGCCACGCAACTCTGCACGACGCGGTGAGGGAAGTGGGGGGGATGGGGCGGGGAGAGTTTGAGGGGAGAAACGCGCCTCGATTGGCTGCTAGGGACAAGTGACAGGAACGCGAGACGTGATTGCGAAACTGCGCACGCGCGCTCGTTTCCTTGGATGGCCGGCAGGATCGCGCGAGCTCTCCCAACCAGCGTGGCCTGGGATTGGCTGATAGGAGAGTTCTGCGCGACGGGGGGGGGGCGGGACGGTGGTTGCCGGCCAACGGTTAATGACGCGGAGGGGGGCCACTCGCAGAAGTCCCTGTGAGGCAGTGAAACGAGCATGCGCTGATTCAACAGCAGTCCCGCTTGGGGAGGCTGGTTTGGGTTACAGGTAGGCTTCAACTTAGAACTCCCCAAGCAAGAGCCTTCTCTAGATTTAAAACTCTTGAGATCATGTAGTGCTGTCATTCTAACTCTATTAATCGAAGCCACATGGGTACACATGTAGTCCTCAATTTATAGGTTCGTTTAACGACAGTTCAAAGTTATAACTCTAAAAAAGGGACTTATGAACATTTTTCACACTTAACGACCGTTGTAGCATCCCCATGGTCACCTGTTTTACATTCGGATGCTTGACAATGGACTCATATGACAGTCACAGTGTCCCAAGGTCACAGGAACCACTTTTGCAACCTTTTGACAAACAAAGACAATGGGGAAGCCAGATTTGCTTAACAACCCGGTTACTAACTTAACTGCAGTGACTCACTTAACAACTGGCAAGCAAGGTCGTAAAATGGGAGCAAAATTCACTTAGCAGCAGAAATTTTGGAGTCAGTTGTGATCGTAAATCAAGGACTACCTATACAGGGAAAGGAGAAGAATAATTGAAGAAGAGGAAAAATCAGATAGAAAAGGAGATTATATTATATTCCATCCATGTTGGAAATTAAGAGTAAAAAAAAGTTCTTAGGCCTATATAGATGAAATTACTTTTTCCAGCACCTGAAAAAATGATTTTTACTTGCAATATTTTTCCAACAAATCTTTATGTTCAAAAACTTATGCTAGGAGTAATGTATAATGGATAACAATGTGCTCTTCATTTCCCATAGAAATGTATGATGACTTGTAATCTACTCATCGTAGTTTTGAAGGGAATGTTTTGAAGCCAGTTGCTGAAATCAGGAAATAAAAACAACCTAATTCTAGGCTATCAAATCTGTTGGTACTCTGTTTCCCCAAAAATAAGCCCTCCCTGAAAATATTACAACGCAGCAGCCACGAGGTGACCGCGCTCACTGCCTCCTGCACCTTAAACATAATAAGACCTACCCGAAAATAAGGCAAATTGCTTATTTTGGGGGTCAAAAGAAAATAAGACCCTGTCTTATTTTTGGGGAAACACAGTAGATGAGGGAAAGAAAGAAGCAGCCAATATATAAGGTCACAGTACTGAAAGTTTGAATGACTATTGTGAAAAATTCCCAAGACACTCAAAAAAACCCAGACAACATTTCATTTTAAAGCTTTGTCTGCCTGTTCTTTTACCAGGTGTTGGGTAGCCCTAATGTTAATGGACAGATAATAGATGTTAATAACAAAGGTGCCTATATGTTGGGGACAAGTGTCAAGCAAGCATGTGGAAGCAGAATCAGGATGCAAGTTGTGCAAAACAATGGGACTTGCCTCTTGATGCTCCTTCCATCTTCCTGCCTGTTTTGACACGTACCCACCCTCACCATCACATGGAAGTTTCTGGTCAATTATTTATTTATTTTTATTTTATTTGTAGTTTATTTATAGGCCGCCCTTTTCCCTGAGGGGACTCAGGGCGGCTTACAATCAAAAAAAGGAAGGGGAGTGTAGGACAATACAAAAAAGAAATGTGCACAAAGTAAATTAGACAATAAAACTCAACATTCACTCAACATTCGGGAGGGGCGAAATAAGATTATCCCCAGGCCTGACGGGTTAGCCAGTTCTTGAGGGCTGTACGGAAGGCCTGGACGGTGGTGAGGGTACGAATCTCCACGGGGAGATTGTTCCATAGTGTCGGAGCCACAACAGAGAAGGCTCTCCTCCGAGTAGTCGCCAGTCGGCACTGACTGGCGGATGGAATACGGAGGAGGCCAACTCTATGCGATCTGATGGGACGCAGGGAGGTAATTGGCAGAAGGCGGTCTCTCAAATAGCCAGATCCACTACCATGGAGCGCTTTATAGGTGGTGAGTAAGACCTTGAAGTGCACCCGGAGACCAACAGGTAGCCAGTGCAGCTCACGGAGGATCGGTGTTATGTGGGCGAACCGTGGTGCGCCCACGATCACTCGCGCGGCCGCATTCTGGACTAGCTGAAGTCTTCGGATGCTCTTCAAGGGCAGCCCCATGTAGAGCACATTACAGTATTCCAGCCTAGAGATCACAAGGGCTCGAGTGACTGTTGTGAGGGCCTCCCGATTCAGGTAGGGCCGCAACTGGCGCACCAGGCGAACCTGGGCAAATGCCCCCCTGGTCACAGCTGAGAGATGGTGGTCAAAAGTTAGCTGTGAATCCAGGAGGACTCCCAAGTTGCGGGCCCTTTCTGAGGGGTTTAAATTTTGTCCCCCCAGCCTGAGTGATGGTATGGTGGTCAAATTTTTGGGAGGGAAACACAACAGCCACTCGGTCTTGTCTGGGTTGAGTATCAGCTTGTTCGCTCTCATCCAGTCTTTAACGGCTTCCAGTCCCCGGTTCATCACGTCCACCGCTTCATTGAGTTGGCACGGGGCGGACAGATACAACTGTGTATCGTCCGCATATTGGTGATATTTTATCCTGTGCCTTCGGATGATCTCGCCCAGCGGTTTCATGTAAATGTTGAATAGTAGGGGGGATAGGACCGACCCCTGCGGCACCCCATAGGTTAGGGGCCTCAGGGACGATCTCTGCCCCCCCACTAACACCGACTGCGACCTGTCCGAGAGATAGGAGGAGAACCACTGCAAGACAGTGCCGCCCACCCCTATCTCCCGCAGTCGTCGCAGAAGGATACCATGGTCGATGGTATCGAAAGCCGCTGAGAGGTCCAGGAGAACTAGGATGGAAGCATGGCCTCCATCCCTAGCTCTCCAGAGATCATCAGTCAATGCGACCAAAGCGGTTTCTGTGCTGTAACCGGGTCTGAAGCCAGACTGGAAGGGGTCAAGATAGTTAGCTTCCTCCAAGGTACGCTGAAGCTGGAGAGCCACCACTTTCTCAACAACCTTCCCTACAAAGGGAAGGTTGGAGACTGGACGATAGTTATTAAGAATAGCTGGATCCAGAGACGGCTTCTTCAGGAGGGGTCTCACCACCGCTGTCTTAAGCGCGGTGGGAAAGTACCCCTCCCGAAGAGAAGCGGTAACAACTGCCTGGATCCAGCCTCGTGTCACCTCACTGCTGTTGGCAACGGGTCCAGTATGCAGGTGGAGGCACTCACAGCTCGCATAGCCTTGTCCACATCCCCAGAGGCAACTTCCTGAAACTCAACCCAGAGATGGTTTGCCAAGTTTTCTCCTTGTGTCTCGGCTGGATCTACTGGGGTGGAGTCCAGGTCCGCTCGAAACCGGGCAACTTTGTCCGCCAAGAACTGGACATATTCCTCAGCCTTACCCTGTAAGGAGTCCCCCGTCTCCCTCCTATTTAGGAGGGAGCGGGTTATCCTAAACAGGGCAGCTGGGCGGGACTCGGCGGACGCTACCAAGGAGGCAATGTATGTTCTTTTTGTTGTTCTTAGGGTCCGAATATACTCCTTGGTGCATGCTGTCAAAAGTGCCCGTTTCGACTCGGACCTATCGGACCTCCACGAGTGCTCTAGGCGTCTCCTCCGGCGCTTTACCTCCCGGAGCTCCTCAGTAAACCAAGGAGGCCTCCGGGGGCTGCTGACCCGGAGGGGCCGTAGCGGCGCAATCCGGTCGAGAGACTCCGAAGCTGCCGAGTGCCAGGCAGCGACGAGGGTCTCCGCCGAACTGTGGGCGAGGGTATCAGGAATAACCCCAAGCTCCGTCTGGAACCTAACAGGATCCATCAGTCGCTTGGGGCGGAACCAGCTGGTCGGTTCCTCCTCCCTACGGTGGAGGTTTGGCCTCCGGAAGTCTAGCCTCAGTAGGTATCTCTTACTGTCGCATCCTACTTTGTGGGGAATACTGGGAGTGAATGATATTTTGAATATTTTTATCGTATATACGTATATCCCACCATTTAGGGGCTCAAGGTGGTGTACAAACACTCCCTGCTACCATTTTCCCCAGAGCAAAATCCTTTGTTCTTACAATAACCATCTTATGAAATACTTTGGACTGAAAAAGGGTGACTTACCCAAAGTTACACAGTGATCTGTAGATAGTATCATTTTATGTTACTATGCTACATACTATGTAACACTTTAATTTCATATCAATTACTTGATGTCCACTGAACTTGAGCAACTTGTAAATTCAAATAAAAGTGTTTGTTGATAAATATTCTTTCTTTAAATATTTACATGCGACTCAAATCAAATTCTAGGTAGTTCATAGTCCAAGAATAAAAAAACATGTATAAACAATAAAATAAACCAAAAAGAGATGAAATAGATCACATAATGAAATCATATTTGATTTTTTTTTTCATTTCTTAATGCCTTTCAGTTCATACATATATATTTAATTTCCTGGGAATATATTTAACTTCCTCCATGTATATTTCAAGAAATTTCATTCCATCTTAAGAAATAAAGGCAATCATTGCTTAGCCTTGCAGTTGTGGCATCCCCACAATCATGTGATCATGATTTGAATGTTTATCTGGAATTAGTTGGATTCTACCTTAATTCCAAAAAGACATTGGTACCTACCATTTATGAGTAGATTTGATTATAGATGTAGAATTTTGATATAAATAAGCTTGTTAAAAATACAAAATAAAGTTTGTGTTTCTTTTTCTTACCATATTTCCCTTTTAGATGTGTGTTAAAAGAATTGGAATGTTTGGGGAAACAGTTGTATGGTGCAAAACTAATTGCACAGAGATCTCAACTTCGCAACTGCTCTCATTTCAAGAATCCAGTGAGTGGTTCAGACTGCCTATTGTCCATGATTGAGGATGGTAACCCACACCATTATTTCATAGCTACACAGGTAAATTTATTACACTTGAACATATTTGAATAAAATATCCTACCTGTGACCTGAATTAAAAATATTCATTTACTTCTACATAACTTTGAATAACTGTGTCATTAGACTTTGTTCAGATTTCAAGAAAAAACCCTCTTGCTGCAGTGAATTCATTACTTTCCAACTACTTATCTTTCATTGTTAATTTGCTGTCCTACTTGTGTTACATTTACATATAGTGATAGCTATTTTACAGCTGTTATACTTACAATATTAGGTTAATTATATTTCAAAAAGTTTAATTACATTTTAGCAAATCATGGGCTGAGGGGATATAATTAGGTTTTTTAAATTTTTCTGTGAAGTGTATTGTGTAGTTTGCATTCACCTGCCCTCTGGAACGAGCTCCCCGTGGAGATTCGGACTATCACCACCCTTCAGGCTTTCTTCAGCTGACTGCAGTTCAGCAGTTTGGCTGTTCAAATCCCACCAGGCTCAAGGTTGACTCAGCCTTCCATCCTTCCGAGGTGGGTAAAATGAGGACCCAGATTGTTGTTGGGGGCAATATGCTGACTCTGTAAACCGCTTAGAGAGGGCTGAAAGCCCTATGAAGCGGTATATAAGCCTAACTATTGCTATTTCCGCAAAGCCCTTAAAACCTGGCTGTTCCGACAGGCCTGGGGCTGATGAGTTCCCTGCCCCTGCTCGAATTGTGTGGTTGTTGACTGTTTTTAAATTGTTGTAGTTGTTTGTTCGTTGTCTTTCCTCCATGTTTGTATTCCCCCCCCCCCCTTACTTTGGTTTGTGAGCCGCCCTGAGTCCCTCTGGGAATAGGGTGGCATAGAAATGCAATAAATCAAATCAAATCAAATCTTGTAACAGGCTCTTTTTTGTGTGTTTTACTTTTTAAAAAATAGGACCAGCACCTATCCACAAAAATAAAGAAAAGGCCTGGAATCCCTCTGCTATTTATAATTCAGAATACAATGGTTCTGGACAAGCCTTCCGCCAAATCTTTGGCTTCAATACAAGCAATGCACACAAACCAGCTTATTCCGGAGCACCATAAGCAGACCATTACATTTCTGAAAGAGAAAGAAGGTCTTGTGAAAACGTCAGAACCCAAAAAAAGAAAGCGGAAAAGGGCTGCTGGGCCAAATCCTCTCAGCTGTCTGAAGAAAAAGAGAAAAACTGAAGAATCCCAACAGTCTTCCACATCTAAGAAAAAGAGGAAACAGAAGCGCAGTAAAAAGAAATCGGACACTATGACTGCAGCTGTCCCAGATATGAAAGCATAACATTATTCTGAATAGTTGATGTGCATATCCATTTTGCGGACTTTGGATATGTAGTTAATGCTTCTTTGAAAAATAAATCATATTTTGTTTTCTAAAAAAATATATAGTTTACCATGTATGTCAGGTTGGTGGCACGAGTGAACTCTTCACAATTTTTTTGTCATCTCATTTCAAAGAAATTGTGTACATCTTTTGAAGTGACAGCTGAAATATATAAGAACATGCTTTCTATAAAGCGGCTATAAGGTTAAGATGTTTGGTACTTATCAAAACAGAAGGCATTGTGAGGACGGCAAAATAATCCTTATATGAAGATGCTACCCAGGTTAAATTCAGGATAGGGATGTGCGACTAAGACTGCAATCAGGCAGGATTGAGTTCAGGGATAAGGAACAGCGTTCTAGCCAGCTCTTTTTCTATCACCACCATTCTTGTCACACACACACGCGCACACACACATCGGATTTCAGGAGCAGCTGCTTTGAATTGGTGGTTTCTTCAAACGAGAGCAGTAAAAACTACATTATTCCACCTTTGATTTACTTTGCATTAATCAGGAAATCCAGCCATATTTGTTATGTTTCTTATGCAATGAAATGCAGTTACTTTTAAGATCTAGGAAAGAAATCCTTGTTTTAAGCATACAAGAGGCTAGACAGATGTCCCTTTATGCTTTGAATCCCAAATTTCTCCCTTCAAATTTCCCTGGACTAAAAGAGCTTAATAATGTGCTTTCTTCAGTTAGAGTAGATTTTCATATGTCTGATAGAATATTATTTTAATTTGTATTGATTCTTGGGTGTGGAGAATACATTATATGTCTTGGGAGTTTTTTCGAAGTACGGTGCAAAGCTCATTACCATGTAACCATTCGGTGATCCGGTTTTCCATGTTTCAATGCTAAAAATTAATGAGGTCAGTCTAAGCAAATGCATATTTGAAAAAGATCCTAACTAGAATCATAATGCCTATCTAAAAATGTTAACATTCCCTCAGTAGGAATATCATGTAGAATACTGTTAACAAGAGCTGAAAAAAAATGAACAGTTCGTTTTTGACAATTTAGAATCAAGCCAGCTTTAATTAAATTAAGCTACAGTAATTTAACGGATAGGTCACTGTTCTCCAGATGTTTTAGAATTCAGCTTCCATCAGTTCCAGCCAGCATGGTCAATGACAAGGAAATACGGAAAGTTTGGTCTAATGTATTTGACCAAATACCAAATTCTTGACATTTGAAACATCTGGAACCTGCCAGGTTCCTGCTCTAGGTTATAAGTGGATATAGAAAATCTACATGCCTTTGTTAAAATGCCAGGTTTTTGAGATGTAAAAAAAAAAAAAAATCAGCGAAAAAAATCACTTCAGAATTTTTTCCACTTTCATAAAACATTTCAGCTATACAATTCAATTGAAAAACAAACTGAAAATGTTTACTGGGGGGGGGGGGGCGGAGAGTAATGTAGCTGCATAAATCTTCATATCCTCTTAGACTGATCAAGCCTGTTCAGCTGTTCTAGTAGGAATTTTCTGACATTTACTCAGTTGCCTCTTATAGCAAAAGCCATGTTCAACAGAGAGCTTACAAAGCATCAAAGGAATCTCACTATTGAAAGATATCAGGATAAGGGTCCAAAAAAAATTCCAAGGCATCGGATATACCATGGAATAAAGTGAAGACAGTCATAAACAAATGGAAAAAAATACGGCCACGGTGACATTGCTAAGAACCGGATGTCCCTCCAAAATTGATGAAAAAAAACAGGAAACTGGTCCAAGAGTCTTTCAGAGTCCTACAGAAACATTAAAGGAGCTGCAGGAAGTTCTGGCATGTACTGGTTGTGTACTACATCTGACAATGTCTCATATTTTTTATATGTCTGGCTTTTTGTATGCCTAGCTATATAGGACAGCTAGATAGAAACCTTTTCTTATAAAGATGAACATCCAAGCCTGGCTACATTTTGCAAAAACCTACATCGTCTGACAAAAGCATGTGGGAAAATGTTGTCTAATGAAGCCAACTTTAAACTCTGGCCGTAATTCGAGAAAGTACACTTAACACACATCACCAAAAGTTCACCAACAGTGAAACTTGGTGATAGCAGCATTATCTTTTGGGGATATCTTTCTTTAGCCGGAACTGGAGTTTCAATCAAGGTGAGAATTATGAAGTTCCAAATATCAGTCAATTTTGGCACAAAGCCTTCAGGCCTCTGCTAAACTACTGAACTATTTCAGCTCTGGACAGGACAACTCAAAGCCGTGTTCAAATCACCAAAAAATTGGCTTCTTTTGAAGACCAAAGTTTTGGAATGAATCTGGACCTGAATCCAATTGAAAATCTTGGGGTGACCTGAAGAGGACTCTGAACAGGAGATGCCCTCCCAATCTGACAGATTTGGATCGCTTTTGCAAGAGCAAGAATTCCCAAGGCAAGATGGGCCATGCTGATAGGCTCCTACCCACAAAGGCTGAAATAAAGCTATCCTGCTATATGTGCAAATTAACACATTGTGCTTTTAATATACTGTATTTTTCAGAGTATAAGATGCACTGGAGTATAAGACCCACCCAGGTTTTGAAGAGGCAATTTTTTAAAAAAGTAGATAGGGATAGAGGAAGAAAAAAAGAGAAATACAGTAGGTAGGTAGGGAGAGAGAGAGAGAGTAGTTAGGTATGTAGGTAGGTAAAGGGATAGAGAAATAGAAAAATACAGGAGGGAGAGTGTAGATAGGTAGGTAGAGGGATAGAGACAAATGGAGAAATACAGTAGATGGGTAGGGGGTGAGAGAGAGTAGGTAGGTTGGTAGGTAGAGGGATAGAGAAAAATAGAGAGAAATTCAGTAGATCGATAGGGAGAAATACAGTAGTTAGGTAGGGATAAAGAGAGGGTAGGTACGTAGGTAGATGTTTCCAGGTATATTTATCCATGTGCTGGAGAAGGAAATAGCTGACAACTTGTAGCACCTAAAACTTTGTTTCTGTTTGGACAGCACTTGATCAATGTAATTCTCATCAAACTAAACAGCTTTCCGAAAGGGGAGAAGAGGCATTCTGCAAACCTCCCCAAAACAGGCTTGGTTTTTTTTCAAAGAAAGAGGCATGAATAGCCTTGGGTGGGGGGGGTGGGGCGCTGCAGAGTGCTCCTGGGGATGGGGGCCCCCAAAACAAGCAAAAAAACAGCCCCGTTTTTTGCAAAAGCGGGCCTTTTTGTCAAAAAAATTGCATGCATAGCCTTATGGAGGCTTATAGAGTGCTGCTGGGGGCTGGGGGGGAAACAAGCTGGGTTTTTTTGCTCATTTCTGTTCTCCCAAGCCCCCAGCTCCCTGAAAGCCTCCATAAGGATGATGCACGGCCATTTTGGTGAAGGGGTGGGGCTTCAGGAGGCAAAAAAATGCTGTATTCGGTGTATAAGACGCACGGATTTTCAGCCTCTTTTTAGAGAGAAAAAGGTGTGTCTTATACTCCCAAAAATACGGTACCTCAAATCTCTGATTTCTTACCATGGCTGTAGTTTAGTAAATCTTAATTTAACTTATAGGTTATTATCCTTGTATAAGCAAATTCTTTGTTCTATTTCCATTATAATCTGAAGTGGAGTATTTGTGGACTTCCAGTTTTTGGGCTACATTGCATATGATTCCCAGTCAACATGATTTAGGGAACTGTAGATTAGGAACATCAGGAAACATGTAGGCTCCCCATTTCTGATACCTTTGCTTGAATTTTCCATCTGCTAAGGTTCATTTGTCTAGTTGTATTGTGTTGCTTCTAGCATATACGCCTTGATAGCTTAGATTTTCAGAACCCTTTTAACTGGTTCTTAGCTAATATGGAGACTACTTCTCACAATATAGCCAAATACTAGAGATACTGGCACTATATAATGGCTTAACACAATTTTTATTAGAAAAGTTATACATAACAGCAACTATTTTCAAGAATATTAACCTTGAAAAGCAACAAAAATGGACTAACAATCTTTAACAAGAAACTAATGACCTTCTCTATAATCAAACATTCAAGTTATCTACAATGTTTCTTTGTACAAAGGGGGGAAATCATGGTTGTACAGGCACATCATGTCAAAAATAAAGTTGCAGTAGCTATTTTATACAATTATCTTGTCTCAAGGGTTATTAAAACATCGCAAATTTTAAAACATTCACATAATTTTACACTTGGGCATATACTGAATCTCAGTCCCAAACATTTAATCATTTCACAAAGTGCCAACATTTAAAATCAGAACCTTTAATATTTTTTAAAATTTTTTGCTAAGAAATGTTAACATCTATCCATCCACATTCACATGATTTCTGATTTGGCCTGATTCTAGTAATAATAATAATAAAGTCTTTATTTTAAAAAAAATAGTAAAAAACCAAACGGGGAGTTGTTTGAAAAGCTATTCAGTGTCCATTATTGGAAAACACCCCATTACAAAAGCTGTAAAGGTAGCCAGGTCTATTAATACTTATTACACAACAAGATTACTTTTAATAAATGCAAGTTTACCTGCTTCTAAAATATACATCTGAAGCCTGTTGTCTTTTTAGGGCCAATGCTGTCCCACATAATTATTAGTTAATTTATACAAATTTATTTTGCTCAAACTCTTGAGACCCACCTAGTTATCAGCTTCCAAAAACCAAATTACTTATAATCTACATGTATGACATTTCATGTACATACAATCCTCTAAGAAAGGTAAACGTTTGAAGAGGTTTAATCTGAAATGAGGAAAAGCTTAATCAAACTACCCTGCCCCATAGCTATGTGATGCCAGAGGTGGACCACTCTGAAAAGGAACGTAACATCTACTACCAGAAATGTTTTGCACATGAAGCAAGCCCCAATTTTTTTAAAAAGCAGTTTTTTTCTCTATGGGTTCCCATTTGCATTTAAGTCCTAGAGCTGCTTCAATTATTCTATAGAAAACATGGCACAGCAAGGACTCCTGCCTACTAGGCACTGACATTCACCATGGCAGCTCCAAAAAGCACCATTTGGTAGTAGGAAGATGACCAACACTGATGCTAAGAGCGGGCAGGCAAAAATAACTCATACAGGGAAGAAAGCTCAGAATGTTAGGTCAATTTGGCAAATCAGTCATGAAATAAAAAGTTGGCCACTATTGGGTCTTCTGGAGTTGATTAAAATAATATCCTGGTTTATTAAGATATTGAAAAAAATCATTGGTCATAGTTAAGATGCATCATTATTGCACAAATCTGCTTTGAATTGGGATTTTTTGTTTTAAAAAAACACTCTTCATGAAGATCCTTGAGTACTTTCTCATCTCTGCGATTGGAATTCAAGTCATCCAGTGCAGAAAGGTTACTAGAAATGCAGAAGTGGTAAAAGATAATAGAAACCCCTCCCCAGACAGAAAAAATCAATTACTGTACATTGACAATGAAACCTACATTTCTTCCCTTATGGGCCCTGCACATGGGGAAATGTGTGAGCATTAATGACGCTAACTATACAGTAAGCCAACCATTCAAATAATATGGAATCTGGGACCAGGAGTTGCAATGATATCACTATATGGCTCTTCCTGTGTCAGCTCGATAGCTTGTTGCTTTTTCAGTACCAAAAAACTGTAGAATTTTGCTGCTGCTTGTTTGCGGTTTGTATTCCGACACAACTCAAGCAAACTGATAGATTTTGCTCCAGTCTTGGCAAGGGCTCTCTGAAAATACAAAAAAATAGTTAACCATTATAATTTCCGACTCTCAATCTAAATGTTTGTTAATGCCAAGCAACCACAAGAGAACTTATAAAATGTTCATTACTGGAAGAGCTCCTATACCCAGTTACAGCCTGAAAAGCTTAGATCAGGGGTGTCCAACCTTGGCTATTTAAGACCTGTGGACTTCAACTCCTCAATCAACATAGATGGCTGGGGAATTCTGGGAATGGAAGGCCAGAAGTCTTAAAGTTGCCAAATTTGGGCACCCCTGTCTTCGATCTTCAGGAGATGAAGATAATCCAACATTTAAGAGATTGTGAAAGCCTTTACTGAATTAAGAAAAACACACTAGAACCAAACACACAACTCTCAAATTAGGATAAACAATACTACTTCCACGTGAGAGGGATTCACAAGCCTCAATACAGAAAAATATAAGAAAGTGCTCACTGGAGTCTTAATGAGTAAGGATGTGTAGCCATGACTTTTTAAGAAGACACCAACACAATACTAAATCTCCCCATAAGCTCCTGAAACATCTTTCCACACTAGATCGAAGTAGCTGCCAATCATTGTTGCGAAGTATCTGGGCAGTCTGAATGGACTGATTTTAAAATGTCTAAAATCAGAGGGATTTGTGTTCCTGACTCAATTTAGGGATTACTTCTCCATATTAAATTTCCTACAATAATTGCTTCAGGGGACAAATAAGTAAATGTGTTTTTTTTAATTGTCTAATTATTGATGTATCTGCCTCAGAACTGGTCCTTCAGGGTTTCAGACTAGTTTTTCTAACTATATCCAGAGTTCCATGTGTGCAAAACAGAGCCCCAGTGAGGGTTAATGTCTCTGTGTTTTGTTTGTGGGCTGCCTGAAAGCATCTAGTTAGCCACAGAAGAAAAATATAAATTAATTGGCGGACAAATTATGTTCAAAAATATCACTCGCATATTATCAAAAATGAACTAATACCTGAAGACCATGGAGCATCTGTTGTGTTCTCTTGTTCCATCGTCGTTCCTCCTGATCCTGATCACCTCCGGTACCATCTTCCTCCTGAAATGAATTGCATTGAAAAACAGACTCAGAGAATATAATTAAATTTTTATCCTAAAAAATGCTCAATCTTAAAAAAAAAAAAAAAATTCCCCCAGGAAGCTACATAAGGACACTACAAAAGTAGCAGCTTTGTGGTTCTTATGTCCACCTAACCTATTCATTATATATAATTGGCTGGCCACTGTGGGAAGCTGAAGGGTTTTTAAATAAAACTCTCCCAAATTGAGTGAGAGCAGCAATTAGTAACTGCAACTACAAGGTCTTCACATTTTCATTCAAAAATTATGAATTTAATATAAATCAGTTTTATTCAGCTTAGATACCATCTGGACAACTAAAAAATCAATTGCCAGAATTCCTGAATAAGTGTGCCTTGGTTAGATTTCTGGGTGTTGGAAGTCCATATGCCCAGGCTCAGGAAAAATGATACAGGTTGTCAATACCAAATTGTTTAGACAGAGCCAATGGAGAAAGTTGTGAAATCCTGGATATAGGTTAGATTAATGAGTAGCAGATAACACACTCCTGAACTTAACTGCAAACTCAAAGGTGTAAATCAGTCTTTCATGGTGGACAAAACACCATGACAGTACAGAAACAGAGAAAGGGCTATTAGAAAAATATTAGCTAACAAGGTATTTACAGAGAAGTGCCCACAACTATGACATTTTAAACACTTCTTATAAATGCAGTTGAACAAATTTTGAAATGTTATTATCTTGTACATTTACAAAAGCAATATGGAAAAATAACATCAATGTACAAGACCATTTTCATGAAATTTTAAAGTCTAATGAAAAAATAAATTAGTGCAATATTTTGTAATCAAAAAGTATGTAGAAACTCTGAATTATTGCAGAGTATTCAACAGTGACTCAGTCTCCTTCCTTCCTCCCTTCCATCCATCCATTACTACATTCTGGACCATTCTGAAGCTTCTTAGTGGGTCTCAAAGGCAGCCTCACATAGTGTTCACTGCAGTAGTTGAACCATAAGGTCACTAGCACAATACCTAGCACAATACTAATGAAGAAGAAAAATAACATCTCCCAAAAGAAACCAGCATGGCTGCATAAAGAACTCTCTGAAAAATTGAAAGGCAAAAAAGAGAAGTATAAAAAGTGGAAAGAGGGGGACATAACTAAGGCAAAATATCAGCAAATAGCCCGAACAGGTAAAGATGAAGTAAGGAACGCTAACAATGAAGAAAGGCTTGCCACAAAAATAAGAAATAACAAAAAAAGCTTTTTCCAACATGTTAAAAACAAGAAAAAAATAAGGAAACAATTGGTCCATTGCTGGGAGAAAGTAGCAAGGTGACAAGCAACGGGGAGAAAGCAGAACTATTTAACTCATGTTTTGCATCTGTCTTTACACAAAGGGATAAAACAGTCCAACCTATCAAAAACAGCACCACAAAAATCAGATTAGGAACACAAGTTGAAATAGGAAGAAAATGGTAAGTGAGCACCTGTCTACCCTAGATGAGTTCAAATCACCAGGACCGGATGGATTATACTCCAGGTTTCTGAAGGAACTGACAGACGAGATCTCAGAACCACTGAACTATATCTTTCAGAGATATAGCACCGGAGAACTGCCAGAGGACTGGAAAAGAGCTGATGTGGTTCCCATTTTCAAAAAAGGAAAAAAATAGATCCAGGAAACTACAAACCTATCAACCTGACCTCAATACCAGGAAAGATTCTGGAAAACATAATCAAGCAACGAAATAGCGAACACCTAGGGGCAAACAAAGTAATAGCCAAAAGCCAACATGGGTTTGTCAAAAACAGATCATGCCAGACTAATCTTATTGCATTCTTTGACACAGTGACAAAATTAGTGGACCAGAGGAATGCCGTCAATATAGTTTACTTGGACTTCAGTAAGGTATTTGATAAGGTAGACCATAATCTACTACTAGATAAAGTAGAAGAATGTGGATTAGATAGCACCACCACCAGATGGGTTCGTAACTGGCTGACCAACCACACTCAGCGTGTAGTCCTCAATGGAACATGGAGGGAAGTATGCAGTGGAATACCCCAAGACTCTGTTTTGGGCCCAGTACTCTTCAACATCTTCATCAATGATTTGGATGAGGGAATAAATGGGGAACTCATCAAATTTGAAGATGACGCCAAGCTGGCAGGAATAGCCAACACTTCAGAAGATAGGCTTAAGATATAGAAGGATCTTGACAAACTTGAACATTGGGCACTTTCTAATAAAATGAAATTCAATGGTGAAAAGAGTAAGATTCTACATTTAGGCAAGAAAAATGAAATGCACAGGTACAGTATAGTTGGTATCTTGCTCAATAGTAGTAACTGTGAGAGGGATCTTGGAGTCCTAGTGGACAACCACTTAAATATGAGCCAGCAGTGTGCAGCAGCTGCCAGAAAAGCCAACACAGTTCTAGGCAACATAAACAGAGGGATAGAATCAAGATCACGTGAAGTGTTAATACCACTTTATAATGCCTTGGTAAGGCCACACTTGAAATACTGCATTCAGTTTTGGTCGCCACAATGTAGAAAAGATGTGGAGACTCTAGAAAGAGTGCAAAGAAGAGCAACAAAGATGATTAAGGGACTGGAGATTAAAACACATGAAGAACGGTTGCAGGAACTGGGTATGTCTAGTTTAATGAAAAGAAGGACGAGGGGAGACATGATAGCAGTGTTCTGATATCTCAGGGGTTGCCACAAAGAAGAGGGAGTCAAACTATTCTCCAAAGCACCCAAGTGTAGAACAAGAAGCAATGGGTGGAAACTAATCAAGGAGAGAAGCAACTTAGAACTGAGGAGAAATTTCCTGACAGAACAATTAATCAGTGGAACAGCTTGCCTCCAGAAGTTATGAATGCCCCATCACTGGAAGTTTTTTAAGATGATGTTGGATAGCCATTTGTCTGAAATGGTAGAAGGTTTCCTGCCTAGGCAGGGGGTTGGACTAGAAGACCTCCAAGGTCCCTTCTAACTCTGCTATTGTATTGTATTGTATTGTATTATTAAGAAATTACTGACTGCTATAGATCAATACTTACCTCCTCCTCCTCTTCCTCCTCCTTTTCCTTCTCTTTTTCTTTGTCTTTTTCAGGCAAAAGCTCTAGTTCTGGAATTAGCTGACATATATTCTGAGGTTCTTCTGGAGGCAATTCCACTGGGGGCATTTCTATCTGTTGTAATGGTTGAGGCTGATGAGAGAAACATTCGAGTTTAATGATTAAAACCAGACTTAGTAACATCTTATTTAAAAACATCGTTTTTCAAAATCCTTACATATAACCTATTTCTTTTATATTAATATCTAGATATATCCATTTAGTAAAATCTGTTCTAGAATTTTGCTTGCATCCCATCCAATGTTCAATTTCATTGGGGAAGAAAATTTGATATTGCCAAGGAGAGCATGTTCAAAGACAGCACTTACTTAAAATAAATTAAACAGAATAGATTAAACCCACTGATATACCCCAATATTTAATTAGAACCACTGAACAAGGCACTATAAAGTGATCATGGTTTTTTTTTTCATTTATAGGGAATATTAATAAATGAAAGGATAAGCAATAACCAGTGAAATTGCTGAAAGGTCATCTACTTGTGCAAATTTACACTACTGGAAATTGGATAAATGACCCCAAATAGACCTGTTACTTCCTTATGACATTTGGTATTGCTTTGAAGTCATTACAGAGATAAGCATTATACTTTTGTTGTTGTCAGTTGCGAAGTCATGTCCGACCCATCATGACCCCATGGACAACGTTCCTCCAGGCCTTCCTGTCCTCTACCATCCTCTGGAGTCCGTTTAAGCTCACACCTACTGTTTCAGTGACTCCATCCAGCCACCTCATTCTCTGCTGTCCCCTTCTTCTTTTGCCCTCAATCGTTCCCAGCTTTGGGCTCTTCTCCAGTAAATCCTTCCTTCTCATTAGATAGTGAAAGTTTTTGAGTTTCATCTTCAGGATCTGGCCTTCTAAAGAGTAGTCAGCGTTGATCTCCTCCAGACTGACCAGTTTGATTGCCTTGCAGTCTAAGGGACTCGCAGGAGTTTTCTCCAGCACCATAGTTCAAAGGCCTCAATTCTTTGGCGCTCAGCCTTTTTTATGGTCCAACTTTCACAGCCATACATTGCAAATGGGAAAACCATAGCCTTCACTATACACACTTTTGTTGGCAGTCTCTGCTTTTTAGTATGCTGCATTATACTTTTTTGTTCAGCAATGTATCTATATTTAAAATACATTCTTTTACTCACAGGGAGCACAGGTTCTGGTTCCAATTGTACAGCCTTTCGCTTTACACCTGTCTGAGGTGGAGGTGGTGGCATGACCGATTCATCTAAATTGGTCCTACTGCCTTCCATCATAGATTCCTGCAGGCGACTCGGCTCTTCTAAAATGGGTTCATCTATTGCAAAATAAACATGGACAAGTTAGTATTTTTCTCAATGTTGACAGTCCTTTCTATTCTTTACAAAATAACAAATTCTTCTTTAAACCCAGAAGGTAGTAATGCACATGAAGCAAATATACATTTTGCACATTAAGTTGCACAGCTTTTTAAACGCATTTACTGAACAGTCAAAAACCAAGCGATTAAAGACACAAACCAATAACATTGCGTTGTTGCTCTTCTCGAGGTACTTCTGGATTCTCAAAATCTTTAAGGAACTCATCCAGATTATCAGCTTCCCCACCTTTCCTCCTCTTTCTAAGATCTTCTGGTACAAGAGGTGTAAGACAGCGAGTAAAAAGCTTCAAATTAAAAAAAAAAATAGATTATATTTTTAGTTGACACTGCTTCATTATCTAGTTCAGACAGTTCAAGGTTAGTCTAGCATCAGACTGTGTCTATCTACATACCAAAATAGATAGTATAGTAGGCTCATATGTACCAACTATGAAGTTAATTACTATAAATTGATTAAAGATGCCGCACTTTAGGGACCTTAGGAGCACTGAGGTTTGGAATAGCTTTTTATTAGCTGTGCTAGTCTTTTGGTATGGCTTTCCAGGAAGCACCCAACTGACACTTAGGAGAACATTTCAGCCTTCAACCTAGTTTGAGTATAGTTCAGTCTAATTAATTTTATTCTGTGTTTTCATTAATTTATGGATTTTTCATTTCTATCCCTTTGTTTATATTTTGTTGTATATATTGCTTACCTCTCTCTTTCATCTAAACTGGTAACAGTACAAAGAGATTTCACATTCTACAAATGTGAAGGACAATGCCTCATTTGCACAATTTATTAGAAAATGTAATAGTTTCTGACAGCCTGTCCTAACTGATGCAGACCAAACCTTCTTATATTCTTGGGGGAGTTCTAGGAGTTGCTGTTTTGACATATCTTAGGTGACTGAACTGGTAAAGGATGGTTTAAGATTTGCAATAACTATTCATCATAATTTTTCCAAAATTTAGTTCAACTCACCTTCAGCAGCCTGTTATTCCAAAGAGGTTGAGCAGGAAGAGAGAAAAGTTTTTCAACACCTCCAGTCTCTTTCCACATCATTAATTTCTTAGTAGGAGGTGCCAAATCCAGTGTGGTGACAATGTCAGAATAATCACTTAATTGGGCTCTGATGGTCTTGCTGTCCAATTCTTTCACACTGTCTACAATCAGCTTTCTCTTCCTCTTTGCTTTGGTTTCTTTAACTATTTAGGAGAAAATGTATTAGACACTGGATATTACAACAATGTGCCTATTGATAATTAAATTACACTATTATTTTAGTTTATTTTACAAGGAACACTTTCAAAATCTGTTTAAAATATTTTTACTTAAGAATGATTGTGTTATAATATTCAGAAAAGAATATACTGCCACAATTCTGGTAACATGAGATATTTGTTAGAAGCTTCAGTGAATCCAGTAAAAAACTACACGCTCAAACTGTTTTTCGATTTATTTTTTCTTACTAAAATTATATATAAAAAATCTAGAACTACATCCTTGGGAATGAGAGTAGATGCTTATAGTTAGTGATGGCGAACCTTTTCAGCACTGAGTGCCCAAACCAGAACATGCGTGCACACGCACCAGAGCACCGGAAACCGGAAGATCAGCTAGCCACACGTACTTGTTTCTTGACTATTTTGGCTATGATTTCCTGTATATTGGGCACTGTCAGGGAAGGCCCAGGCAGATCTGGATGGAGCCCCGCAGCTGTAGGGATAAACGTGGCCTCCACAGGTCTGCGGTTCCAAACTGAACATCATGCAAGAGAGGCCCCTGCAGATCAGGACTTGACCCCCAAAGGCCCGATGTATTTATTGGAAACAGAGAGCTGAAAGCACCAGGGTTTCTTCCAACCTAACAGGAGAGGCGTGGACAGATTTATTGCTACTGGCCTATGACACCTGATCACCCCCATTTGAGGATGAAGAGGAGTGCCTACGAGGTGTTTTCTTGGAGCTTTGGCACTCAGGTGTTTGATCATTGCCCTTGTCAGAACGTGAGGCTGATCTTGAGGGCGTTTTCCCTTTAGGCTGGGTATTGTCCTTGTCAGAGGTCTTGTGCCCCTTGGGATTTGCCCCAGCCCAGGAGGTGGAGGCCTCTACCGTAATTAAGAGCCCCTGGGTCAAAGTCCCCTCAGCGCTAGGAAGATTAGCTGTTGCGTCCCCCATTTTAGAACAGTCACTTGCCAGACAAAATGGCGGTTTTGTGCCCTTTTTAACTGAGACAAAATGGCGGCTTGCTCCCCCTTCAACTGACTCTAGTGGCCCACAACTCATTGACAGTCTCTGGGGCTAAGCACAGCAGGGAGGAAGGCCTTGGTCACTTCATGCGCTCACCTCCTCCCTCTCAACACAATCTTGCTGTCCTGGTTCGCCTCTCCAAAGCCTCAGATAGCGCTGCCGACGAGGCTGACCAAGCCAAGTCAGAAGACCAGCGCTGCAGCTGTACGGCTCTGCCCCCATCAGGAGACGAACCGGCTGGCTTTGAAGCCATGCAGCGGCGTTTAACAGGCGCGATTCTCTAGGTCGGCCAGCTGCTTTGAAATGGCGCGGCAGTGCAGCCGCACCTCTCTCTCGCACAGATTGATAAGCTCCAGCAGCCAGAGAACCAACACCAGCGTGTAGTGAGGAAAGCCGGCCACTACGTGGCAACCTCTAAAGAGCGCTGCGCTCTCTCCCGCCCTGTCAGAGATTCTGGGGCAAGCAGATGGCCCAAAGGGCGAGCTATGGGTCCAGGCCTCTCGCTCCAGCCCTGGCTGACAGCTAACAGTTCTAGTCCTGACACAAGTAATAAATGCAAGACAAATAATTCTTCAAACCAGTCAAATTGTCAATTTCCTCAGGAGATATGTGATGACACGACCATCCTTGAAGTGGACTGAGTCGAAAAGATGGGTAAGGCTAGCAACAAGGGGTGTGTCTTAATTAGCTTTAATCAGACTCAGTTCAATCAGAAGACGGACGAGGTCAACCTGTATATGGATGCTATCTCCATCTCTATTGAGAAGCTTAAGATTTTCCTGTGGTGTAAACAAAAGGCAATAGCAGTGACAATAGTATGCATACCACATAGAAAAAAATTAAAATTTACCAGTGATATCAATGGGCTCTAAAGCAAATGCTTCTTCTTCATTTGGAACCAGTGTTGTCTGATCAGTCATGGTTGGCAAGGGTTCCACTGGATCTGCAGAGTCTGGGCTATCTGGTCCTCCCACTGTGAATTAGAGAATGAAGTAAGTTTTTGAAAGCATTTTGGAGCCACAATATAAAATACAAGTCAAAGCCTCCAAAATTATCTTCCATGGGCTAGAGTCCCTCTCTGGGTCCTTCCTGGATAACATGAGCTATGTTGGCACAAAGGTTAGAATGCAGTACTGCAGGCTACTTCTGCTGACTGTCTGCAATTTGACAGTTCGAATCTCTCTAGGCTCAAGGTTGACTCAGCCTCCCATCCTTCCAAAGTCGATAAAATGAGGACCAATTGCTGTGGACAATATGCTGATGCTATAAACAGCTTAGACAGGGCTGTGAAGCTGTATAGAAGTCTAAAGGCTATTGCCTCATTCTGTGCCAGCTGAGAGAATGCTTATTTGTCATTGGCTTGCTTCAATGGTTCCACCCCCACCCCCTTTTGATAAAGGTTAGGAGTGGGTACATAAATACCTAGAGTCAATTACATTTGTTTTTTCCAAGGCTCTCTATAGGCATTTTTATCCTAACATATTAATATGAACCAGAACCTAACCAATCCAGGCGGTAACAGGTTAACTTTTCTATACAACTACACACTGTATCCTCATTTTTTAGTTATTCCTTACAGTCTGATGTTTTTTACTCATTTATTATTCCATTGTACACAATTCAAATTGAATTTGTACATTTTTCTTTGGGACTTGTAAAAACTGCTCCTTTTTAATATATGCAAGTATTCCTGATTGCTTCAATATTTTCTTCCTTTGATTCATAATGGGCTACTGGTCCTATCTCTACATACAGTATATGGGAAGATTTAATTATAAGGAAAATGGATGAAATCTCCCAACCATTTCTATTCTGATGCCACATCCTTCACCATACTAAAATGTTCTCACAATGTGCAGGGGATGGGCGATAATAGGATGAACTATAACTGGGGCTAAGATGGTGACCAAGGAAAGGTGAGCAACTGGCAAGCACCATTTTCCACTGATGAAATATTGATCATAAAAAACAGGTAGGATGAGAAAAAAAAAGAGTAAAGCTAATCCCTGACTCTGAAAGTACCAACTTTTAATTGCTGTCTTGATTATGTCTTGCCCATAAGATAGTCCCTTAACAATTACTGGCACAATATTAATGATATAGAAAATGTTAGTCTGTCAACCATGCCATTCCATCCATGAAATGCTATCGTTGACAGAGCACTTTCGAAAATGAAATACAACTGTTTAAATATTCACTTGAGGCATTATCATCATCATCCAAATCATCATGGGGAGGTTGCTCCGGCAACATTACTCCCACTTCTGAAAGCGCAGGTGGGTCATCAAATATTCCTTCTTCAGTGTTGCTGAGAAGTTTGTCAACTGAAATAACAAATCAAGAAGGTAAGGCTAGAAGCATAAATCTTGAATCAAAATATAAGACTGTCCTTGCTACAACAGCATTAAAAGACAGTACTTTTTCAACAGACTATCTACAACCATGAACTTCTTGGTGCTCTCTGAGCTTATTTGTAGACATTACATTACGCAACTAGATAACATCAGAGCAAAGGTGTGTGGAGTTTGCCGCCTATTTATACATAGTAGGCTTGTCCTATTAGGTTTGGTGGAAGTGTGATTTCTCCCTTGATGGTTCTGTGTGAAAAAGGCTCTATTTATTTGAAAGATGTCATTTAATCAAAAATATTTTCGTTCATATTCATTGCAGAAGAATGAAGACATATCAAAGAGGATGATTTTTCCCCAATGAAATAAAGAAACATTTACATATAAACATATAAACATTTACATTGATGAGTAGGTGTTCTGTTATGAGAAATTAATATTGAAAGAAGTTTAAATGGCTGTATAAGAGCATATCCCTGCCAATCTTATATGGAGACCTGGGAAGATCAGGGGAAACATAAAAAGTCCTCCTCCTTACAGATAGTTCTCACTTACTAATGGTAATTGGGACTGCAAACTCCATCGCTTAGTAACACTGTATAATATGTCAACTTATGACAACAGTTCCAATAGTCCCACTTGCCATAGTTCCCTTTATGGATATATCTTTTAAAAAGCTATGTTGCCCCATGAGAAAAATAAACCTACATCTTTAAACTTTTTTTACTAAATTCACAGCCATTATTGTAGTTAGTCAATGACTAATATCAACCTATATCTGTTTGCTTAACAATGGTTCAAATTAACCATGACCTTGGAAGTGGTACTTTATCGCAAGATACAAATTGATTACATACCCAGGATTCCACCATCATTTCCTTCTCCAAAATCATCCTTGTACTGGTCTTCATATTCCAAGTGATTAGATTTTTCATTAAGATGACTGGTGCTCTGCTCTGGCTCCAGCAGAAGGTTTGAAGTACTAGAGCTTACCAACATGTCATCTGGAAAAGCACTACCTTCTCTCATCATTTCACGATCATCCATGCCAAAGTCTCCTTTAAAATTAATGGGAAAAAAGAGACAGGGATCTTCAATTACCTGTTCTATATTATTTTTAACTGCAACATTATGTTGCTCTAATTTTTAATTTGTGCAAAGAGTATTTTTATGAATTGCAACATTCAATCCTTAAGATACTATCTTCTTCAGTTCATTTTGTTATTACTCATGTTTCATATTCTTTATTCCAGTTTCACGAATGTAGTAGTCTTATACAATATATAAATTATTCATATTCCTTGACACTGAATTTTTTTCTCCAACCCATGCTTATGAAATAATAGCTAACTACTTCAAATGTACAATCATCAGAACACTGTTATTGCCATTAGAATGTATATGCATATTTGGAAGATGTGCAAGTTTTTGTTTACATACAAAAGATTAACATTGTGAATTTATCACTTTAGATTCTGATTAAACTTTATTGCAGAGGTTCTGCAATAAGCTCATTGACTATTAATTCCTTAAAACAGATGCGGAATAATGAAAATTGTCCATGCTTGGTGAGCCACTATATTTATGGATTGTTTTAAAAACAAGAGATGGATCATTAAACACATTAACAAGACCCTGGCCACTGATTTTTATTATATGTTCTTGCTTTGGGAAATTTTCAATTAAAAATAGAGAATGAATGTTTTAATATATTACTTTCATATAATTACATTGACTGTAAAGATACACAAACAAATTGATCAAATGAATACAGTATGCAGTTTCTGCTGGAATAAACACTTCAACTTAATAGATCACTACGTAGCAGACTTCAAATCTGATGGGAGTAAATTTTCATTTGGGCATTCCCCAGCATGTGAAATTGTCTCTCTGTCTGTCTGTCTTAAAGTTTGCAAGGCAGTTTTATCTTAACTTTATGACAAATATGTTTAACACTATTTACATAATGTATAAATATGCAAATCCATTCATATTGATTTACATATTTGTATAACAACACCATTACACAATTGAAGTATATTTATGCTAATGGCATATTTTGCCTCATATGCATAATGTCATTACTCAAAGGTCATAAATTGTTGCAATGTTATTTTTTTGTATTTAATGGACATTCAGGAATAACCAATGATGCTCCCAGAAATGGGCCATTAAATGAACTTTCACTGTGAAGTTTAATTGTTCAAGATCCTCAGCACTCTGTAAGCATTCCTCAAACCCAAGGAGAAAAAAAAAGCTATGGTTATTTATGATTTATTAAAATACCAGGGTATTATATTTATTTGTACAGCTAGTCTTTGTATTAAGAGCATAATGAAGCCTGGTCATAAAGCTTTTATAGCTTTTCTGTGAAGGTTGTAAAGCAACCACTGCAATCATTAAGCAAACCCATGGTTCACTATCAACCAGTTTTGTAGAAAACTGGAAGTAAATTTGATCACATGAAGTGGGGCGCTGCAAATGGCCGTAAATGTGGCCCAGCTACCAAGCACTCAAAGTAGGGTATGTGAACGTGCAACAATCTCCCCTAATCATTGGAACTTCAAATTCAGGTTTAGATACCCCTCAGAAAAGTCTGTGTAACTCTGGCCAATCACTAAATGACTGATCGTAAGTCAAGGATTACCTATACATCATAACATCTATATCAACTGATTTTGTGAAAATTCAAGAAATTAAGCATAAATCCTATTTAAAACATGCATGCTTTACCAAAGTCATTTTCCTGAAGTATGCTGATGTTTCCCACTTCTTCTCGCATTGTAATTTCTTCCACTCTGCTTTGGTTCAAACTGAATTGTTGAGCCACATCGATATCACTTTCAAAAGACATAAAGTTTTTTAATTAGAAACTATTCTAGAAGACAACCAGATATTAATCTTCAGTTAAATAAAGTCACTTTAGTAAATCAATGAAACAAGTAATACTTTTCCGGCAGGCCTTCTGATTGGGTGTTTTGTTTTCTTTCTTTTTAACTTCGTGTGTCCTATTGTTTTTAAGTCTTTTTCTTTTTAATTTCTTTTTATTCTGTAAGCCACCCGGAGTCCTTCGGGATTGGGCGGCATAGAAATCAAATAAACTCAACTCAACTCAATACTGCTTAATATTTTAAAATCCACACAGATTACAAAACTCAAAATGTTATTTATCATACAGGTGTGTTATTACAGCATATCTTTCAAAAGAGTAGAAACAACCTTTTTTATAACCAGTAGAATGGAAATTCCTTCCCTGTTTGTTTTCTCCTCCAATACAGCAATAATAGGGATATAAGTAATCTACAAATATCTCAATAATTATCTTACAATCAGAAAACAAGTGCTTACTCTAAATCTGGCAATGGTTGATCAAAATCATGAAATTCTTCAGGCAAAGTGATAGCGTTGTAAGCAGCTTCTCTATTTTCCTCAGGCAAATCAACCACACCTAAAAAAAAATTATACGCTCTTAAGGTGACATTTTTAAAGAAAATATCTTGGCATATTTTCGCAGACAATAAACTATTCAACAAAGTAGAATAGGATTCAGTCATTATACACAGACTGTTCTTGGTAATAAAACTGATTTTAAAGATTACAAATGGAACACCCTGACTTTACATGGCAATATTAACCTGGATTCAAAGAAACCATGGAAGCACCAGTATTCCAAAATAATTGTCAATGCCCAGTTAAATCCAATCATACTACAAGTCATTATAACAGTCAGAATAATCTAGGGGAAAAACACATGGTACATATTCTATTATATTTAAAAGATTGTATTCTAAAGTAAATTGTACTGTTCATGAACTAGTAACAGCTAGATAAAAACAAATATGCATCAAATACCTGGACGGAAAGCCATCTTAATCTTAATGAATGCCTCATTACAATCTGCAAGGAGGTATTTAGCTTTCCTGTGATAGATTCTAACAACTCCCAATAAAAGGTGTCCTGAAGTTCGAAGTGCCATCTTCACCTGAAAAATCATTTATAATTAATTGTAATTAAGAAACAAATAGAAATGCAATTCCTTAAACGCTCACATCCTATTTAAAGTTTTAAATTAAAACACATAATTTATTTTATTGCCATTCAGTTTATCAAATAAGGAGCACTTTGCAATGTCAAACATATTGTACTATCAAACCTATGAAATGACTTAAATATTAAATGATTTATGGTCATTTGAAATGTTATCTTAGTTATCTTAGTCTATCAATATTATTTTGTCTTTCTTTTTCATATACAATTCAAAGAGGCCAGTATTGCTAATATTCCTGCCTATTCTGCCCACAAAAAACACCTGGGAGAGACAGGGACCAGCCCACAGTCATCCTGCCAGTTTTCATGTCCAAGGGACACCTAGAACTCTCTCTTGGTTGCTAGGTCAGCACCTTAACCACTATGGTAAACCAGCTTTCTAAATATAAATATATTTAAATATTTAAAGAGCTTCCCATCTCTTTAAATCATTTAAATATATCATTGACTCTGGGCAGCATACAGTTTAAAACCACCATAGTAGTATATACCCCAGGATGACTTTCAGTCAAGATTCAAGCCTGGTCATAGCACAGAGACTGTACTGACCATGTTTTTGGTAAACTTTGGCAAGCATTTTTATATAATACTTATGCAAATTTACTGGTTGTTTCAGAAACTTTTAACCCATGCAAATAAATCAATACTGGTAATCTGCTTCACAGAAAAATAAAGTTAAACAAAACTGCATCAAATAAAAAGTTAAGAAAACTTTATGTGGGTGGTGGGGAGGGAAGATGGGTGTCTCTTTTTCTTGCTTATTAATTTTAGTGTAGTCTAAAAGTACAAACTTTATACAATCAGCCCAATCATTTACTGAAGACTTCAGAAAATAGTAAGATGACTTATAATAACTACTATTAAAGAAGTCAGTTTCTACTATTCTAGAACATGCTTTATTTAGTGCAAATTGTTAACACCATATGTGATACAATATGGAGCTTTATTCTCAGAGTCTAAATATAAAACAAACTTTTTTATTAAAAAAAAGCAATGATAAAAAAAAAATTAAAAGCAAAACAAGTTCCAGTGTCCTGCTTTAAGTATGTTTGTTAAATTCTGCATGGGAAAACAAAACAACTAACCACGATAACTAAATGGTACTTATTGTAGGTGCAATGCAATTTCTCAATGTAGGAAGGAGATAAACAGGAATAAGCTCTCTCATTCATATCTTAGTCCAAACACTCAGATATAGCCATTTGTTTACAATACCAAACTAAACCCTGGATTTATATATTGATAATACTAACAAAATAATTCAGTAATGCCCCATTTGGATAAATCTCTGCTTTTATACCAATTTTTCATATACCACAAAATATAATCATAAAAATAATACCTTAGGTGAGATGATGCTCTCTACGCTACTTTCCAAATTGCATTCAAACACATGTGCTTTGGTTAGTTTTTTATCCCAATGGGCCGCCAGCCATATTTTAGCTAGCGGCCCTCGTTTGCTCAGGACAAAGTGAGCATAAAACATTGTGCCAACACTCTATGCAGGACCTGTAGGAAAAAAAAGATGTGTTAAACATAATGTCACAGAGATACACAGTAATTCCAGTAAAATAGTGTATACATAATATAAAGGTAAAGGTTCCCACGCAAATGTGTGCTAGCCGTTCTTGACTCTAGTGGGGCGGTGATCATCTCTGTTTCAAAGCCAAAGAGCCAGCGCTGTCCAAAGATGTCTAGGTCATCAGGTGGCCGGCATGACTAAACACCGAAGGCGCACAGAGCACTGTTACTTTCCCACCAAAGGTGGTTCCTAGCTTTTGAACTGCTAGGCTGGCAGAAGCTGAGACAAGTAACAGGAGCTCACTGCATTAAGCGGCACTAAGAATTCAAACCACCAATCTTTCTGATTGACAAGTTGTGTCTTAGCCACCACGTCCCATACCTATACATAATATAGGTAGGTATTAAATGCATGCTCAGGTTTGGCTTATGGTCATCCACCCACAGCCCTTGCAAACAGCCACACTCAAATCATTTTCAAGTGAACACTGAGGTACAACCTGTTCTTTAGAACACATGGAGACCCAATTAATCTAAAATAACAGCAAACCTTTACTGGGATACAACGTATTTATCACACACACATATACTCATCCACACTTAGCCATGTCCTTCTCAACTAGGCTGCCAGCCACTGACAAGGGGAATAGAAGCCACCAAGTCTGGATCCAAAGGCTTCAGGACCCCTTTTATCCCTCAAAGTCCTTAGAATATATTAAGAGAGCCACTCTGACCATGCAAAGGGAATCACTAAAAATAATATGCCCACTCCACATGAGCATACTAATCTGGATAATTTTAGAAGACATTATATTTTGAATTTAGAAAGAGATGCAGAATGTGACTAACAGGTCCAACTCATAAGCAGAACAGCAGCTTCATTAACCTCAAGGTAAAGATTCCAAATGGCCTTCAAGGTCAGCTATATGTACTATAAATTATAATTATCCAATTGATTGTCCAACAAGAATGTGACTACCATTATTGTGTCCCTTCCTATGAATGTTTTCCACCTGCTCTTCTAGAAAAAAGCCATAAGTCAGAGATATCCTAAACTGCAGATCTGTTCTTTGTGAAGAAACATAATCCTATTGAGAAACAAGATTGGTTTTGCTTCTCAAAGAACAGCCACTTCACCTTGTTTCTATGCTTGTTTCTCCCCACTTATCCTCTAACAATCTTCAAATACCATATCAGAATGTCCACATCTCCTAACTGAATCTGAATTTATAGCCATGTCTTATCATCTTCTCACTCATCTTCTGCCAGCATTGGTATAGCCATCTCTTCTTCCTGATTCATCTTTCAATACACCAAAAATCCACTTGGGATTGAAAGCAATCCTATCTGGTATATTTGTCCCTCAATATTACAAAGGCAGACTAGGAATCTGATGGAACTATTCCTCCAAATCTATGAGCACTAGACGATCCATCAATTAATTGGTGCATCTTCCCTGGGAAGATTGTTGGCACAGATCAATTTCATACAAGGAAAAGAGGAGACTGATTAAAATGTCCCTGACTGTCTCTTATCTGCTTCAAGACAAAAACCAGATCTAAAGTGTACTTGCAACATGTGCCCCACCTGTGTTAGGCTTACATAGTATATTCATTTCACATCATTGTACTTTCTACTTTGCTGCACCTCTCCAGAAATTCTCCCTCCCCCATTCTGGCTTCTAAGACATGAAACTGGCAGACAATCTCTTTAGTGCCACTTCCGTTCAACTTCACACAATACTTGTTACCAAATATGAGACTGAAATGGAACCACATTGCCACTAAGTTTGGACCTTCAGTGACTGATTCCATTCATCCATCATGGCCAATGCCACGATCATTCTTTTCCCATTCCCTCTGAAGTATTATAGCGCATACGCCACCAAATTCTTTTCAATCTCCCATAAATAATCACCTTCTCATTGGATTCTGTGTATTATTTCTACCATCTTAATATTAACAAATCAAAATGGTATTAACTGTTTAATACAGGATTAACATTTATTATGATTATTATTCCGTTTCCATGGGAGCTTAAGGAAGGTCTAATGGGCATTGCTTGGCTCTTAAAGCACCAAGCTGACTCAATGGTGTCCAGTAATGATATCTCACATCTCAGATTCGTTGTTTTGTGATCATGCTATAGGTCTTTGATCATTTTGAAACTGTTTTAAACATAACTCTTTTAAGTAAAAAATATTTCCAAAATGGTTAAAATAGTTGAGCACAGAACTGACTCATATGTGTTAGATGCTCTACTGACAATATTTGTATTTTTTAAAATGCTAAAATGCTAAATTAGCATTACTTACTTAAAGTGATTTCACAGTAATAGTAGCATAGTGTTGAAAGAGAATTTGATGAGTTCTGAACTGAGAATTTTCAACAGGTAAACTAAGTGAGTTTAGAATTGTGAAGCATGAAAAGAACAAAACATTCATTTCTAAGGGGTCTCTCTCCTGGCTTTCCAAAGATATTTAAGTAGTGAATCAGATCAGATAATGGGTATAAAAATATCAGCAAAGCTGGAGATGTGCATGTTACAGTACAAAATCACGCTTTCTGCATAAGCAGTGAAAGCAGCAGAGAACTTACATTACTACCTCCACTGCATCTGCAAATATCTATACTTAACAGAGCTCCTTCAATACTTAACAGAGCTCCTTCAAATCATCCTTAGATTAGCTATTAAGAAATATTAGCTGTTACAGAAAGGTTTTCAGACCTCAGAGACTGTTTTGAAAAATTTGCAAAGCACTAAGAAATTCTAAACCATTTTCTTCCTAATAGTTTAAATGGTAACAGTTCAGTGATAAACCATTTTTAAACCATTTTTCTTGTTGTAAATATTCCTAAACATTTGGGACAGCACTGTGGTCTTCTCCTATTTGCAAGTATCTTCCAAAGAATATTTAAAAATTGCAAATTGCTCTTCTTGTCATTCTGATAGTTACTCAAAGGTACTATCCTGACTTCAGTACTAGTTAGTATCTATCTGAAACCAACAGATGGAATCATGAAAGGGAGGGGGGGATGTCACTCACATCTGCTTATCTGTTATGGAATAAGGAAAGACAGGTAGTCAACTTATGACCACAATTGAGTCCAAAATGTCTTTTGCTAAATGAAACGTTTATTAGATGGGTTTTGCTCTATTGTACAACTTTTCTTGCCACAGTTGTTAATAGAACTACTGTAGATGGTAGATTAGTAACACGGTTGGTAAGTGAAAATGGTTTCCCGATTCACTTTGCTTATCAGAAGCTTGCAAAGAGAGATCATCTGGACACTGCACATCATAAATGCAAGTTGGTTGCCAAGTATCTGAATTTTGATCCTGTTAACAGCTGCAACAGCCGTAAGTATGAAAAATGGTCATAAGTCACGTTTTTCAATGATGATGTAACTTTGAACAGTCATTAAATGAACTGTTGTAAGTTGAGGACTTACCTATACAAAGTTTAAATTGTCAATGAATCCTAGTAAGATGGCAACAAGTTAGGCCAATGTCTTACAGGTTTGGCAATTGATAGTACACATGAAAAACCCTAGTTTTTGGTAAGACATCATTGTGGTTTTTACAGCATCTCATATACTGATTCCACAGAAGTATGAACTGATAGAATTTAGCCTTTGTTACCTGAAAAGGGTTTTCACTTATACATGGGTAGTATTCATGAACATTGGATGTACCTTTATAATTCCAACAAAATACTAAAATGGAATTAATCCCTGGAGTATTTCTGAAATTGTTGGCAGAAATAAAGCAATAGAGCACCATGTTTCACTGGGCAAAGAAATTGTTTCTTAAAAGAATGGCTTCTAATTATTTATTCTGCTTGCATTCCTCTACATAAGGTAGAATACATACACAGAAAAGAAAGGTGAGCCTGCCTACATATAGTCAAACAGTTGCCTGAATTTCTTTAATTATTCTCTCCACAATTAATATATGCTGAAACCCAAGAGGTTCTTTAAAGAAATTCATGAATGCTGACCAAATTAATTTTCTTTGGAATACTATGTGTAATACTGGGCTCAGAAGTCCCCAGATAATATACAATGTATGTAAAATTCAGCCTAACTGGTAAGTGTTTATAATTTCATTATTTTCTACCTTTAGAGTAAGAGGTTTGTCAATGAAGTTATCAATTACTTTTCCTCCTACACTGTAAAAGTGGGGTTCACCTCTCTAGTTTGTGGACCTTTCTTCCTTGAAGGGTGTTCGTGAACACTTCTTCTTCCTTGAAGGTGATCATGAACCCTTCTTCCTTGAAGACATAGTCATAGATAATTTTGTTAGTATTAGTACCAACTTTTGAACAGTGTAGAAGTCAAAGCAGGTTCCTAGCCAGCTTATCTGCTGCAATTTATGCATTCGATTGAGATACCCTTGGAAATAGTCTGGACACTATAATGGATATGACTACTGCAGCTAGACTATTGACTTGAATGCATACAGCATTTGCTCTACATTTGTGCTAAAGATCCACCTCTATAACTATATTCCTACAAAGCCAAATGACTGCAAAGGCTTAAGCAGACAGGTTATATTTAAGAATACTTCACTTCACTTATTTGTAATTTGCCTTCCCTCCAGAAACTCAAGCCAGTAAACAGGACTCACTCTTTTTTCATCTCTAAAAGCAGTCACCTTGCCAGGGGATGCGACCAAACAGAAACTAGGGGCTATGGATGAAGTTGAACTTTGGTTTCCCCAGTGCAAATCCACCACCTTAATCACTGTATCATATTGGCTCATTAAATGTCTCTTAATAATTTGGGGGAATCATCCTGTTCTCTAAACCAAAACATGCACATTTTTTTATTTGGCAAAGACAATAAAGAGGCCTTTCTCTAGGGCCATAACTGTCTTGTTAAATGCCTGTCTCCACTGCAGCAGTTGGTACCTTTCATTTTATACTTCCTCAGTCATTAAACTCCTTGTAAAATTTGTCCTTTTCAAGTCTACTTATACCATTTTTATCCCTAGCGTCTTTTGTCTCTACAAAATCATGGAGCGAGGGCTCAACTTTTCCGAACGCAAAGTGACACAAGAACAACTTGATATGACTCCACTACACCCTGAGGCTTTCTCTGACAGTTTCTCTCTCCACACAAACCCATGCCTTAAGAAACTGGGCTTCAAGGCTCAGTTTTACTGAGCCAGGCCCCAGTATTACAATTTCCAGAGCAGCACCCCAAACCAAAGTCAAAGGAGTCTTAGCCCTCCTTTGAATGCTCTACCTGTAAAGATTAAGAATGTAAAAGTAAATTAAGAGTGACGTAACTATAATAATGGCATATTGTATAAAATATGTACACAAAAGGAAAGGAAGAATAATGTAAATAACTTGTATGTACATGAGACATACTGATACAGGATTGTTGTAAAGATTGAAATTGTGATGTAAAATGAAGAAATTTGTAAAAAGTATTTGGGGAAAAAAAGAATGCTCTACCTCCCTCAAACCACGAGTCAATCTTTTTTTTTTTTTACAAGGGGAATAAAGTCGCCTAACTGAAACAAGGGAAAATAACCCACCCACTCCCCCAGCTCAATTTCGTCTTGCAACCTTGAGACACAACTGGAGAGCTTTTCCGCACCATCCCGAGGGATCATTCACACATGGCAATAACTGACAACAGCAGCACGAGCCGGGAAAGGCTCCTTCATCGCGCACGGGATTCCCCCCAGACTCTCGCTTTTTTTTTTTTTTTTTTTTAAAGCCTGCCGTCGCGGGAAAACAATGAATTTCCTGGGGCAAAAAGAATAACTGGGAGAAACGTTTCAAAACGTACAGCCCTATTTCACAAGTTCTCTGTTTTTTGGAGGGTGGGGGTTGTTTCATTCCAGTTCGCTTCTGAGGAAGAGTTAAAGCTTAAGGATAGGGCAGCCTTTTGATGATGATGATGATAATTCTTTATTGTCCGTGCACAACGTGTACAATGAGGTTGGTTGAGCTCCCTCAGTGCACCCCCCCCAACACAATACAACTCACAAGGAAGACCAAAAGAAGAAGAAATATCCCCAACTCAATAAATCATATTAAGAAACCCATCACACCAGTATGAACACGTTACACGTTGTTATTCCCGAAAGGAGCAACGGCCAGGCAAAATCCCGGAACCGAGAGGCTTAAAAAAACCATCAGAGAGCAAGGAAAAGGCCGGCTTCCAAAGCGGGGGACCTCCGTCCCAACTCCGGTCAAAAATCGTTAACGAATGGTTCTTCCCTCAGCCTTTTCGCAGTGACCGGGAGCCCGGGGGGGTGGGTGAACAATTAGATCCAGGTTGCGGCCTAGCCTCGCTCCGGCTGCTACGGAAGCCTCCCCCCGCTCTCTTCCCCCTCACTCACCCCCCACCCTTCGGCCCTTCCTGCTCTCACCTCGAGTCCTGCGTGGCTGCCTGAGGAACCGGGCTCCAAGCGCCTCGGAGAACCGCCGAGGCCGCTACCGCCCGCCCGCGGATTCCCCCACCCCCCTTTTGCCTCTGAGCCACTCAAACAAACAAGATGGCGGCCGCTCCTCTTCCTGCCGCCCAAACCAGCCGTTCAAAATTCGGCAGGATGTTTACCGTTTAAAAAAAAAAAAAGGAAGAGGAGACAGATGGGCCGCGGTGCGCCTGCGCCAACGTCGGGGCGTCCACGTTCTCCTGGCTCAAAGAAGGGAGGGGAGGAGAAGCCACGCACCAGGCGAAGGCGGCACGCAGCGGTCGCAGGATCGATCCTGGCCAATGGGACGGAAGAGAAGATGCTTTCGGCATCGTATTGGCTGAGGATATGGAGCAGGAGCCGTCAGTCATGGGAGGGACCATCGTTATCATAAAGCGGCACGCGAGCGGGCGAGAATAGAAACTCCTGTAATGTTTCTAACTGCTTGCCCGGGGGCAGGGGAAGATTGCTGGATATTCGCAAATATAGGATATTTTTGGGCTGTTACTTTGTTCAGTGTTCCTTGGAAACAAGAAAAGGAACACGGGATTTTGCATTAGAAAAATATCTTGCATTAAGCAAATATTTCCTTACGGGCGTGCAGCTTGGCAGGAGGCTAACAAAGCAACTGCACAAGTCGAATGAAATTGTCAGACATATTTGTACAGGATTGCAATTTTGCTTGTGGATTTAAAAAGTTGAGGCTTTTGTTATTTCTTAAACTTCAACTGCGAAATCTGCAGCTAAAGTAAATAATTAAGTGCTTATGATGAATGATATTAATTCCTATTGTGAGGTGTTTGGGCTGTTTTTCCCAGTTGGTTGCTTCATTCTCTGTTTTTTCTTTCTGAATCGAGGCTAATTTAGGATAGACACCGCCATAAAGTTTAATGGAGATTTTCAATCATCAGGTCATGGTTGTACAGAGGTGTTTTTTCCAGTTCCTTAATTAATTTCAGTACCAAACTTAATTTCATAAGCATTTTGAATGCCAACTGATGAATCTTCTGATTGCAAACCTTTATTGATCCACAAGCACTCAATATCCTAATGGGAATACATCTTACAATAGATTACAATTAATATATAATATTTTTTAACATGGGATTTGTTTTACAAATGGTTAGGCAATAAAGGTAGAAATTAGAAGTTGGAAGAATGTCACCATATACAAGTAAATATTGTTACTATTGTTGATATGTATAAGTAAATTGACTCAGATAATACACTGTTTATTAAGCATTCATTTATGTTAAAGAAAAACGTACGAATAAAATTTATTTAAAAAAATATTTCAAAATAAAGACAAATCCAGTTTTTTTCATCCTGGTGCCCTTAAGATGTTGTAGGATTACAATACCTACCATGGCAAATGATGGACATTATAATCCAATACAGCTGGAAGATTCTGGGTGGAGAGGCAGGTGTGATCCAATCTTCTCTTTGTCTAGCCTTTTTTTTTTAAAGAGCCATTCAGTAGGAGCTGTTTACACAAGTTTCTGACTTCCTTTTCCCTCTCGCACCCAGCAAAAGCAAAATAAACCCACCACCAGCTGCAAGAAGAAAAAAAGGACCCATCCCACCATAATAGAGATTTTTTTGAAGAGGTCCTACAATTTGTTCCCTTCTTTTCTTCCAGTTTATAGTCTGGTACATTATCTTCAGTTCATTTCCACAACAAAAAAAACCTTGCACCCTTGTCTTGTAAGGTTTGACCTTTCATTCCTAGCCTTAGTTATTTGCATAATAATTGAGCTTGTTGTGCTGGTCAACTTTTATATTAATTCCAGATTATCGTGAGTGCCCTTGAAAATGGGAAAAAGTATGACCAGTTGCTAGAGTTTTCTTTTATGGCCTTGTAACTTGTAAACCACAAGGCATGGTGGGGGAATTACAATTTGGTCTATCTTAAAACACGGAGAGGAGACAGAGCCTGCATGTAATCTTATTTACCTGTTTTTGCAAATAACACACAAAACGATTAATAAGTAGAAGACAATTACATAACCCCTCAATTTATAATGGTTCAGAGAGAAAAGAGAAAAATATCTTTAAAAAAAACAAAATGAAGTTTTGTGGATGAGTGTTCAAATAACAAGCAAAAGAGATAAAAGGCACCCAGAAGGGAAAGTTTAGTAGACAAAAAAAAATATCAAAAAGAGATACAAGATTCCAAGAGAGATAAAAGACTGACCAAAAAATCAATAAATAATGGAATTTTAGAAAGATTGACAGATGATGGATAATGAGAAAATATATTAATAAAATGGGAAAATGCCATAACCCCAATAAATTCAGATTAGTAATTTACGATTGGGTAATTTAAGATTGGTAGTTTAAGATTGGGTAATCTAACTGTATTATTAATACTAACAGTGTGTTAAATATATTGTGGATTTAAAATACTTTTAGTATTAGAAATGGTGATTAGAAGTGGTGGCGACTTTTGAGATACACTCCCGTGATGGATTGTATATTGTTAATAATTGGTGTTATTAGTAATCCCACACGTTTGGAATATTGAAACGGTGGTGGAATAATGAGTGATTTTTAAAATATTGAATGATGATATTTGGTAAGGGATAACTGCGATTTCTCCGCGGGTGGTTCATGAAGCCAATGAGGAAAGAAGACTCGGACACGAATTTCCTTCGGGATGAAACCGACCCAGAACGAAGTCTGGGGGCTTCTTTTATTGATCATACACAAGGGAGGGGTGGATTCACATAGCCAATGGGGACCAATCACGATTGTGCAAGTTTACAGTATATGGTAACTCATTTACTCTCATGTAGACTCGAAGAACACTCATAGTCAATAAACCTTTTATCATCATGCAAACATCCAATGCTTAATTAATGTTTGAGAGTTAAACAGTTGTAACCCCTGATTTAATCAACGCTTAGTTACAAGTCTGTGGTTGCTGATCTGCTTAGTGTTAAGGGTACTGATTTAATCAACGCTTGGAGTTGGACAGTTTGTCTTACTGATCTAATCATATGGCCAATTATTGCTTTTAGTTTACTGATTTAATCATATGGTTAATTATTGCTTCTGTTCTATACGTGTTACAGTATGGCAGATGCATACCTGCACGTATATCGCAACATCTCCTCCTTTTGTTTTAAATTTTGAGGAGTCGGAAGGGAGTATCGTTTTTCTCTGGGTCTTCATCAGAGAATGCTGTCAGTAGGGCTTTGTGTTGCGAATCAAAGATTGCTGTGTTAATGTTTTTGCCCTGTGTCATACTTTCTACTGTGGATTGAATGATTCGGATCACTGGGATTAAACAGGGTAAAAGGAGAAACCCTAGGAGCGCCATGCCTGCCATGAAGGCGGCTTGTTTCCAATTGCAAAAAATTCCTCCCAGAAAGCCTGCATCATCCATTAATCCTGTCCATTTTTGCACGGGTACGTGTACCAATTTCTGCAACTGAGATTGGCCACTACCTTGCCAGTTTCATCAATTTGAAAACAGCAATTTGTAAAATTAAATTTCCCACATACTCCCCCTTCCTTTTGTTTTTTCTTCAAAACATGTGAGTGGAATGCACATGTGTTTAGCTTTCAGCCATGAAGGTCTAGCAACGAGGGTACAAATTTCTGGAAAGAAATTTACAGTATCCAATTTTCCATGCCAATTAGTTTCAGATATCACTTTATATGAGCTTCCAGACAGGTTTTAAACAAGCAGAAATTCACAGCCTTGCTTTCCCTTTAAGGTATAGGCTGCCCATTTTAAAAGGGATGGTTCTTCAACCTGCCCTGGCTTTTATTTTAGTGAGGCCAAATTGAGTTTAGCTAATGTGCAAAAACTGTGTGTGGAAGAGATAGTTTCAATCTAATTCTGAATAGGCTCTTCTCTCTCTCTCTCTCTCTCTGTGTGTGTGTGTGTGTGTGTGTGTGTGTGCGTGCGTAGCTGCTTCTACAATACAGAAAATACAGACATTTTTGACAAACTTTCCCTCCCACTAGACATAAATCCAAGGTGTTCAGAATTGCTGTGCTATCATTCTCAAAATACAATTCTTACATGAATACATTAAACTGATTACAATATAAATGAGAAAAGAAAGAAACCTAACAATGAATTTCTGTGAAGAAAGCAAAGAAAGAGAACTTTAGGATCAATTTTCACCCTCCCCTATAGTCTTCTGGGGATAAAAGAAAGTCTTTTGGTCTTTACTTCTCCATCTCAGAGTCCATTCTTTCATATCTGCTGGATGGCATTAAGCTTAGCTTGCTGATAAGAGTGGTCAGTCAGGTAGAGTCTGTCCCAGGCTTGGGTAAGTTTTTTCTCCTCATGTCAGGTTTTATCAGAATGCAATCACCAGCAGCCAATTCAAGAGTTAGCAGTCCTTTGTGTCTTAGGTGAAGAAAAAGAGAGGCCAAATATACAGTTCTATACAGACACAGTCCCATGTTGTGGAATCTCACCCATTCTGTCCAAATGTGGAAATCCAAACATTATTCCAGAAGGCAGACAATGTAAATGATGTAAATTTCATGGAACAGGACATTCCCACTGCTTCTATGATTGAAACACTTTTGCAGTAAGATGAGTAAATTTTCAAAAGAGACAACAACTTGTGTTGCAAACAAACAAACAAAATATCATAAGGTAGAGTACCTTGACTCACAAGCTTTTAAAATTGCACTCAGGTGTAAAAGAGAAAGGGAAGAAAAATAGCTTTAAAAAAAATGCAATTAAAAAAAGAGGTACTTTGAGGCAACACTCCAAAATATTAGATTCCATTCAGATGGAAGCAAATTCTCATTAAGTATGTTAGAACATTTACAAATGTAAGCAAAATATCTCAAAATCATTTCTGTTTATAGGTTTAATTAAGCATTTTAAACCTCAAAAATTTCCAGAAGGAAAAGAGAAAAACCAAAATGCATTCAGAGCAGAAAAGGAAATGTAATTGCATAACTTTTAAAGGTGAAGGAGCAAGTCACCCATTTACTCCAAATTTCTCAGAAGAGAGAGGAAATAAAAATTGGTTAAAATGAGCAAAAAACTTCAGCCACCCTTCAATGACCCAAAAGGAATGAGGGAAAGAAGGGGGGGTAATGCACAGAGGCATTCACAAGTATCTCTAGGGGCATTTCATACACACGTTCATTGTAAAAATGAGCAGACACACTCTCTCCCCATTTCTCCTGCTTCCCTCCAAAGAATGACTGGGGGGGGGGAAGAGGGGGGGGTTTCACGCAGGCAATCACAGGTCTTTGGATCTCTTCAGTTATCACTTTCGGGGACATATACATTCATACTGCAATCATGCTTGCTCATGCCAACCAATCATTATAATTATTTCAGGAAGCTTTTTCACAAGCCACCAAGCTTCATTTTATTTATTAGAGGATCTCACCCTCCTTTCAGGTTTGGAAATGATAACACACAAGCATACACACACATACCATTAAACAATCTTGCAACTTACTATTTCTTTATATGAAAGGAATTAAAGTACATTCATACCAACTTTTACTATTCAACATACATTTGCACTGCAACCAGACTGCTTGTGTAAATTAATTTCACACACAAAAATATCCCATTTCATTCATTCTTTCATACAAAGCAGTTATTACAATTATTTCAGGGAGCTGTACATAAGCCAATGAGCTCCACTTTCTATTATTAAGAGATCTCAACTTCCCTCCAGGTCTGAAAATGATTACAAACACACATGCACACATACCATGAAACAACACTTTCAGGCCTGGGGGAGGTTCTGCCACTTTAAATCTTCAAATGTCTTTATTTAGCTAGCTGATCAAACTTCAATTCAATTCTACATGTTATTAGATGCACACCTAAGAATTTTTTTTTAACAGACATCACATCAAAGTAATCAAGTCCAATTACCTAGGTCTTCCCATTCAGTCAGGCTTTAATCGCTTTGGGGAAGAAACTCAGTTAGAATTTCTCTTCAGTTCATCTGATGGTGGCCAGAAAATCAGCAAACTTGTTACAAAATCTAAATGAAAACTGTCTTCTAGGGGCCAGGTTTCGAGTAGGTTGGCCAGATAAATGTGCAGAGGGTTTTTACTCAGGGTGAAGGCAAACCTTTAGTAGGAATTTCCTTCATCTTATACATGCACACACAAGGCAACACTCTCCTCCTCCCCCAAAAGAAAAAATCTTTACTCACCTGAAGAGTAAATCTTCCAGGCCTGAAAAACATGAAAACAAGGTCCCCTCCCCCACAGAAAAGGCATTGTTGGGGGATTAAGGGTAAGGGAGGGGCTTGGGGAGGGTAGAAAGCTTGCAGGCAGAGTTAAAAAAAAGGTAAAATCATCAGTTACTAAACAGATAAACTGGTAACATTTATGGGGATATCACAGATGCAAAATGGGGTCTGGATTCACATGCTTCAGGAAGGAAATAAACAGGTAAAATCATTTAAACACACGATAGAAGCAAGGATGAAACTTTTCCTGTAAATGAACTTAGAACATTTCCTGGGTTGTTACTTTAAGGCAAAGGGAAGGAAGGAAGGAAAAAAAACACTTCTCTGTACTCTTTTGGGGGGGGGACAAACTGAGCGAAGGCAATTTCTGCCAGTTTAGACCTTGAGGGTGCACAAAGACTTAGGCACACATTTACACAAGAACAAGGAGAAAATAAGAAGGGAAAAAACAGAACTCTCAGGTTTTCACATCCTACATCCCCAGCACAAATCTGTTAAATTAGGGAAGGCACAAATCTTAAACAAACCACATAGAAGACAAAGAGACAAAGAGACAGGAGGAAAAAAAGAAACCTCAACATTTTTCCCTTTTCTTTTAAGTACCTTTATGTAGCCAAATTAGTTTTCCTGTATTATCACAGAACAACAGAAACAACAACAAAAATTTAAACTTTAGAGAATTAAAATTTAAAGGTACTCACCTTCTTTCCAGGCAGCCTTTGAACTCAAACTCAAAACCCCTTTAAAACCTAGATCCAATGGTTAAGGCCAAGATAAAGTCCACCCTCAGACTCAATGGGGTCTGTGCCGGCATGGGAGGCTTACCTGGGCCATATCCATTTGTTAGGCTAGCTTGGAGTCCCATCTGTGGGTCGCCAATTGTTGAGAGAAATGTCCTTCTGGGTTCAGCTCCAAGTGGGGAAGAAGACACTGGAGACATGGAGGCTGCTTGGAAAGATGGTTTACTGTTGGACAGGGCCACATGGCTTGAGCCCTGACCAGAAAAGGTGATCACATGTTTCAATGTTGATGGAGAAGAAGAGAGAAGGGAAGAGGAAGGGGCTTGCTAGGCCTTTTTGATAAGTAAACGCCATGTTGTTAAAACGCCCGGAGGGGCTCGGGGTTCCTCATGGAAGTAGGTGCCCAATTTTATCCATAAGGAGAGCTTTAAAGACCCCTTTTTCCGGGTAGATTGGACAATGATTTTAGACATCAGTCAATAAGTCAATTAAATACTTTTGAGGGGAAAACGGGAAGCGACTTGCCCATCGCTTGAATAATTACACTAGAAAATTTAGATATCCCGAAGCTCATGAAGGTGCGCTTCCTGTTCTTTCGAGAAACCCGATCCCATACTCACGAATTGAGAGGGTGCTCCGTTCGCAGACGGCCGGCCCTGGGTGCGAGGCTTTTCCCGGCCGAGGGTGAGATGAGACGGGCAGCATGGATCATCACGTCGGGGGTCACCAGATGCGATTTCTCCGCGGGTGGTTCATGAAGCCAATGAGGAAAGAAGACTCGGACACGAATTTCCTTCGGGATGAAACCGACCCAGAACGAAGTCTGGGGGCTTCTTTTATTGATCATACACAAGGGAGGGGTGGATTCACATAGCCAATGGGGACCAATCACGATTGTGCAAGTTTACAGTATATGGTAACTCATTTACTCTCATGTAGACTCGAAGAACACTCATAGTCAATAAACCTTTTATCATCATGCAAACATCCAATGCTTAATTAATGTTTGAGAGTTAAACAGTTGTAACCCCTGATTTAATCAACGCTTAGTTACAAGTCTGTGGTTGCTGATCTGCTTAGTGTTAAGGGTACTGATTTAATCAACGCTTGGAGTTGGACAGTTTGTCTTACTGATCTAATCATATGGCCAATTATTGCTTTTAGTTTACTGATTTAATCATATGGTTAATTATTGCTTCTGTTCTATACGTGTTACAGTATGGCAGATGCATACCTGCACGTATATCGCAACAGATAACAAACACATTGTGCAAAGAAATGTTATTTATGTTTAAATGAATTAATGGGAAAATGTAAAAGGAATATGAAATGGGACTAGTATTATTGAAGTTGGAAGATTAGAACTCAACATACTATTTGTATTATTATTGTTAACGTTGTTTAAAAAAGACTTGACCCAGTCAATGTACTGTCCATAAAATATGTATGTTTATATTGGGGGGGGGGAATTAAAAAAATAAAATGGGCAAAAGTATAACCAGTTCCTATAGTTTTCTTTTATGGTCTTGTAACTTGTAAACTGCAGGGCATGGTGGGGAAATTACAATTTGATCTATTTTAAAACATGAACAGGAGACAGGGCACACATCTAATCTTGTTTACCTCTTTTGGCAAATACTGTAGGAGCCAGCTCAAAAATGTACATTTTTCTCTTAATTCACTTTCTTTAACAAGCATTATGCTTAGTCACTCCATCACATTGGCTTGGTACGTGCATGAATCTGGATTAAGGAAAGTGATGACAAATTAGGTCCAGACTTCAAGACACCATTGACTTTGTGGCATAAAGTAGTCTGCACTCACATCTGTGATATCTGAGCATGCTTCTGAATTGAAGTGATTTCTAACTTGCCAAAGATAAGGTCACTAGCAAAAGTGCCAAGATATGTACAATATTTTTAATACTGAATGCCATTGATTTGGAAATTAAGAGCACGTGGTTTACAAATGAACTTAGATGGAAATGTTTCACTATAAGGAAACTCGGATTTCTAGGTCTCAGAACTCAGAATTTATTTATTTTTTTCTGGGCGTTCAAAGACCAAGATGTTGAAAATTAGTTTTGGGCAACCAATGTTGTATTTACTGGTATATGGATTTTCCTTGGGGAAGGAAAATCCAGGTTTGATTTGAGAACTATCTGGCTATGTTATGACTGCAGTTATGGTAAAGTATGCAAATGAGCTGGCTGAAAGGCAAGATGGAAATGAGACTAATCCATCCAAGAAGAATAAATTGTATCATTGCACTGCAGGAATGAAAAGGCCTAGATTGTGCCTTCCAATGCAGCCTGAGTGAAAGAGGTGGGGAGGGAGGGAGGGAGAGAGAGAAGGAAAGAAGGAAAAGAAAAGGAAAGAAAGAAAGAAAGAAAGAAAGAAAGAAAGAAAGAAAGAAAGAAAGAAAGAAAGAAAGAGTGATTGATTCCCAGAGGGGGAAATTTTGCTCTTTACCCCAGTCTACCTCCCACTTCTCTCCCACTTTCTTTGGAATGATATACAGGGAGGGGAGGGGAGGATGGGCTCTCTGCACACAAGAGCCAGAGCGGCTCGGCTCAAGGCTAGGAAACAATAAGCACAAGGGAGAGTGTGGGAGGGAGGCTGGCAGAGAACTTTTCTTGAAGCTTGGTTGCCTCTCGCCACTTCTCTCCATCCCATCCTTGCTCAATGAAGTCAGAAGAGAATGAAGATACGTTCTCCAGCTTTTTGCTGGAGGACATAAAGCAGAGGCTGCTCCAAGCTTTCCAAGGGCAGACTACAGGGGTAGCAATTACTCCTGTGTTGTTTAAACCTGTTGAAGATGTGGGCCGTGGCAGAAGTGCTGTGCCCACTCAGGACCTGCACTGGGGCCACATGGAGAAAGGCATAGCCTGGCTTCGCATAGAATTGGTGAGTGATATATGAGCAAGAAAGAGATGATTAGACACCCTCCCTTAGGAATATGAATGGGTGACATGTAATCCCAGAGGTGTCCATTATACTTGTTTTGTTGTTACAAACTTTTGAACCTTTTCTTGTATAAATCATATATGGGGGTGAAATTCAGCAGGTTCTGACACGTTCTGAAGAACTGGTAGCGGAAATTTTGAGTAGTTTGGAGAACTGGCGAATACCACCTCTGGCTGGCCCCAGAGTCGGGTGGGAATGGAGATTTTGCAGTATCCTTCCCCTGGAGTGGGGAGGGAATGAAGATTTTACAGTATCCTTCCCCTGGAGTGGGGTCGGAATGGAGATTTTGCAGTATCCTTCCCCCAGGAGTGCGGTGGGAATGGGGATTTTTCAGTATCCTTCCCCTGGAGTGGTGTGAAAATGGAGATTTTGCAGTATCCTTCCCCTCCTATGCCCACCAAGTTTTTTTTTAATCCTATCTAGCTCCATGACAGACCATGTTTTCAGTTCTTCTTGAAATATCACCCAGCTTCCTAACAAGAAGTTTAATCTTTTGTTCAGGCTTGAATCAAAGCACTTTCAAATGTCTCTTTTTAAATGTCAGAATAAAAGCAGATTGTGGCATATTTTTCTTGTGTTTCATTCTTCATTCTCAGAGATTGGTTTGGTTTCAGAATATTCCAGCTAGTATGCTAGAGTTCCATGAATGAAGCAAAGACAGTTCTATAACCATCAGAGTTATTTCATCATTTTGCTAGTTGGTCGCCAATGGTTCTCAGACACCTTTGAAGTCAAAGGTGTTCGAAATCTGGATCATTTCTGTTAGTTAGCCATTGATAAAACAAATTATTTTTAACATGGGATCTGTTTTACCAATGGCTAACTAACAGAAACAGAGGTTAGAAACTAAAAATATTAAAAAGATAATTTTAAAAATTGTACTGAAAAATTTGCAAGATGGGTAAACTAATTGCATTATTACTTTGTGATTAATATTGATATGTTTATTATGATTATTATGATTACTGTAGTATCTGTACTTAAACCTAACTGTGCCCAGACAACACGCTCTTCAGGTAGATATGGAACTTTTTATTTACCAATAAAACAGTTTTTTCAAAAAAAAAATCTGGATCAGAACCACTTGAGATGCATAACTATTATTATTTACTTAGCAGGCAGCAATGTTACATTAGCTAGGAGACTATAGTATTAATACAAAGAACGTGTTTGGCTGCTAACGATTGGCAATCATTCTGTTCATGTTCACATGCTATCTAGAGTGCACCAGTGATGGGTTTCTATTATTTTTACTACCGGTTTGCTGATGCGCACATTTGTGATGCTTCTGCGCATGCACAGAAACGTCCTGGCAGATGGGCGGAGCCTCCCGCTGCCGTTATTACCAGTTCGCCCAATCCAGGCCGAACCTGCAGCAACCCACCTCTGGAGTGCACCATACGGGGCGGACTAGCTCCACACAAGATTTGATGGCATTCTGCAATATTATCCAGGGCGCAGTGGTTAGAATGCAGTACTGCAGGCTACTTCTGTTGATTGCCGGCTGCTAGCAGTTCACCAGTTTGATTCTCACTGACTCCAAGTTGACTCAGCCTTCCATCCTTCCGAGGTCGGTAAAATGAGGACCCGGATGGTTGGGGGCAATAGGCTGACTCTGTTAATCACTTAGAGAGGGCTATGAAGCACTGTGAAGCACTCCCTTTACATGTGGTGGCTGAAACAATTTATTCTGGTTTATTGTGCTGTGTGAAAAATACATTCTGTGCTTGCCTGAATGTTCTTCTTTGATGTATGTTTGTTTACAAATGTTGCAGGACCTAAATTTTGAGCAGATACAGCAGCAAGGCTGATTTCTGCTTCTAATTAAGCCGTTCTGGATGGTGATCATCTGTTGAAAGCAGTTACTGTCTTCTGTTTCTTTGTAGCTTGAGATGAAGTTCCAGAACCGGAAACTTGCCAGAACTCTGCTGGATTTAAATATGGAAATTCAGAGGCTGAAGAATGAAATTGATATGTCAGCAGCTCTAGAATCAAAAGATCTAAGCTCCTTTGGAAATTCAGACTAATAAACTGCATTAAGAGACCAAATCCATACTCCGAAATGCATCTATTTACTGATTCAGAAAAAAATAATTGAAGATTGGATTGCACATTTAAGTTCAGTTTCATAATAATATGTTCCTTGAAAATTAATAGGATTTCTTCTTAACTCAGTTGGGGAAGTGATACATACAAAATAATTTGATGTCTCCCCAGGAGTTTCAGAGGAAAGAAAGGTGAAGAGTTTGCATCATCTTTCAAATGTGGTCATTGCTTTTAGAATGACCCAAAGAGCCACCCCAAAATTTGATCCTAGGAAAGATGGGAGGATAACTTAGAAAGCTGTTAAAAATAATAGCAACGATATTATTTGACTTATTTGCAGTAAATAAATTATACCTGTTTCAGAAGATGGCTTGTATCGGTGATCAATTGACAAGCATGTCACCCAGGCATGTATTCATGAAAGCAAATTTATCCTCAGTATAACGTATTTGTAGCTATACACTTGCCTTGCAACCAGTGGTAGGATTCAGCCGGTTCAGACCAGTTCAGGCGAACCGGTAGTTCCATTAATCAGTTGGCCCCGTCCATCCACCCCTGCTCTATTCCGTCCTATATTTCCTTTGTTTGAAGCCCAGCTGATCGGCGATCTGTGTCTCAGTTGTTGAAGCAAAAGGTAAGATTTAGTGCTGATTTCAATGTGCACACACGAAACGAACCAGTTGTTACATTGGTTGAATCCCATCACTGCCTGCAACTTCAGGAAAGGGCAGTTATAATTAGAAATATGGCAAAAAAGCAGGAAGTACTGTAATTGTAAATCAAATTGGTGAGAGATGAGTTGCCACAACTGGCTTTTTCCTTCTAAAAACCTGCAAGCAAATTCATCACTGATTGCCTACTATTTCATTGCAACCTCAAGCTCAATATTCTCTCTAAACTCCATCTGTTAAAGACAAAGGATTACCAAAGTTCATTTCTGCACAGGAGAGAAAGAGGGAGGGGGAGGGAGGGGGAGAGAGAGAGAGGGAGGGAGGGAGGGAGGGAGGGAGGGAGGGAGGGAGGGAGGGAGGGAGAGAGAGAGAGAGAGAGAGAGAGAGAGAGAGAGAGAGAGAGAGAGAGAGAGAGAGAGAGAGATGGTGTAGGAAGAGGAGTTTTAAAATGAGAAGAAATTTCTAGCCTGAAAGCTAGGCTGAAGATTAGGGATGTTCAACCATGTTCCAGGCCAAAGGAGAATTGAGCAGCAGTGGGCAAGAAGAGGGGAAGCAAAAGGGAGAGAGAGATGTAATTACTCCTTTAAAAAATAATAATTTGACAGCTTGTCAATCTAAAATACAGGTAGTCCTCCACTTACGACCACAACTGAGGCCAAGCGTCTGTCGCTAAGCAAGACAGTTTACCTCGTTAGTTTTCCTGCAGACATTTCACTACCAACCTAGGTAACATCATCAGCACTCATAATCTAATCTCCATTTAAACATATTCCATGAAGGGGAAGAGATCTTCGAATCAAGTGCTTTTCTTTTTTGTTTTTAAATAGTGTATTGCTTGCAAAAAAGGCAATTTGCTAAAGTCTTCTCTGCATCCTTTTACACTAATGGACTGAATGATTTTGGTATCCAGCCTTTGATTCATGTTGTCCCAGTGGATATTTATTTTACTCAGAAACTTCAACAAAAAGGAAGCCAGAAGGCAAATGGTTCCATTCATCACATGCAAAACATTGAAATATGTCTGCAGATAAACTTTTTAAATTAAAATAGCTCGCGCTCTCACCCTCTGGCAGGTAGCAGAAATAATAAGGGTGAGAAACGACAGCTTTTCACCAGCAAGCTGCTGGCATCCTAAATGCTACGGATTCCAGACATTGTTAAATCTGAGGGAAAACTAGCACACAGTGCTGTCACTAACCCTTGGATAATATGTAAATGGTATTTTCTTCACCATAATCAAAATCAAAAATGATTATGAGGCCAGCGAGGCTTGTGGTTATCAGTACATACCCTGACATACCCTGGAAGTGTAAAATCTTACTGCTTTTAATAACGTTGGACATATTTCAGAAACCAGGCAGTGCTAATGCATCCAGATGTGATACAGCTTGCAAAGCTCACTCGAGTGGCTGCTTTGCATTCTAATGTAGTCTTAAGTATTTTGTGTCTGCAGACTTCTCCAGCAAGTGAATGGGCTGCCTTCCAGAGGCCCAGTATGGCCCTTCTGCAGCTCATCTGATGCTGATTAAATTGTACAGCCGCATCTACCGCAATTGGAAAGCTCAGGAAAACCCTCTTGCCAGAGGTTCACTTGTTCTTTTGAAAACAGTCGGATTTAAACTCTACTTTTACCTTTAAATGATTTTAGAAGAACATCTGCGTCAGACAGCACTACAGGGCAGTGGGTTCCGGCAGCCGCTACTGCCAGTTCGCTCAGGGACACGCCGCACGCTCTTGATGCACACTGTGCGTACATGTGCAGTACAGCACACTGCACGTGCTTGATGCACGCTGTGCGTACATCAGGGGTGGGTTTCAACCGGTTCGCGGCAGTCCCTGCGAACCGGTTGGTCGCCGAACCCAAAAGTAAGTAACTTCTGGAAACGGCGAAGGGCGCGCCCGCCCGCCCGCAGTCCTTACCCGGTTTTGACGAGTTCTGCGCTTCCACGCATGCGCAGGATGCATACAGCGCCTGCGCAATCGTCCAGGAGCAGCTGGAGCATCGCGCAGACGCTAGTACGCATGCATGCACCGCGCGCGTGCACGAGGACGCCGCCGGCCCCGTTCCAACCGAACCAGTTGGAACGGGGCGAGAAACCCACCCCTGGCGTACATGTGCAGTACAATGAAAATTGCTCTGCACACCCGCAGAATCCAAAAACAAGATGGCGCTGCCAATGGTGTCGCCGGGAGAACTGGTTTGGGGGCATGACAGGCCTGGGTCACTGCTGGTTCCAGTGACCCAGGCCGCCAAGATACTAGCGGTTCAGCCAAACCAGTAGGAACCCACCACTGCTACAGGACCATTCTTCTGTTCAGCATGTGAATATACAAGAATTATGGCTGAATGCCTCACTTCTACTAAATACACAATGTAATTCTTAATTCTGCTATGGGTATACCTCAGGGGTGGGTTTCTCGCCCCGTTCCAACCGGTTCGGTTGGAACGGGGCCAGCGGCGTCCTCGTGCACGCACGCAGCACATGCATGCGTACTAGCGTCTGTGCGACGCTCCAGCTGCTCCTGGAGGATCGCGCAGGTGCTGTATGCGTCCTGCGCATGCGTGGAAGCGCAGAACTCGTCAAAACTGGGTAAGGAACGTGGGCGGGCGGGTGGGCCCTTCGCCGTTCCCAGAAGTTACTTACTTCCGGGTTTGCCGACCAACCGGTTCACGGGGACCGCCGCAAACCGGTTGAAACCCACGCCTGGTATACCTAAGAGGTAATCTCGTGGAAGGTGGAAAAGATATAGACCTGATCTTCACTCACTTGAGGACATAATTAAACTCCTATCAATTTTCAATAAGTTAAAATTAAACTTGGGGGGTGTTAGATGGGACAGGATGGATAAGGGTATTGAAGCAGTGGTGGGACTCAAAAATGTTTACTACTGGTTCTTTGGGCTTGGCATGGTGGGTGTGGCTTGGTGGGCGTGGCAGGGGAAAGATACTGCAAAATCCCCATTCCCTCCCCACTCCAGGCGAAGGTTATTGCAAAATCCCCATTCCCTCCCCATTCCAGGAGAAAGATACTGTAAAATCCCCATTCCCTCCCCACTCCAGGGGAAGGTTACTGCAAAATCCCCATTCCCTCTGGATCAGCTGGGACTGGGAAGGCAGAGAATAGATGGGGATGGTGCCAGTCAGAGGTGGCATTTACCGGTTCTCTGAACTACTCAAAATTTCCACTACCAGTTCTCCAGAACTGGTCAGAACCTGCTGTGTCAAAGGGTGGAAAAAAAGGAAATTTCCAAATACACATACACATTTATTCCCTATTTTGAGGTCATATGTAATATATACAGTACCCTCAGCTTAATAAACTACAGGGTAGTCCTTATGAGCACAATTGAGCCCAACTTTTCTGTTATTAAGTGAGACATTTGTTGAGTTTTGCCCCATTTTGCAACCTTTCTTGCCACAGTTGTTGAGTGAATCACTGCAGTTGATAAGTTAGAAATCCGGTTGTAAAGTGAATCTGGCTTCCCGATTGACTTTGCTTGTCAGAAGGTCACAAAAGGTGATTGCAGGACCTTGGGACATAGCAACAGTCATAAATACGAACCAGTTCCCAAGGATTGAAATTTTGATCACATGATCATAAGGACGCTGCAAAAATCCCAACTTTGAAAAACAGTCACAAGTCACGTTTTGCACTGCTGCTGTAACTTTGAATGGTCACTAAATCAACTGTTGTAAGTCAAGGACTACCTCAGGGGTGGGTTTCAACCGGTTCGCGGCGGTCCCTGCGAACCGGTTGGTTGCCAAACCCGGAAGTAAGTAACTTCCGGGAACGGCGAAGGGCGCGCCCGCCCACCCGCGGTCCTTACCCGGTTTTGACTAGTTCTGCGCTTCTACGCATGCGCAGGAGGCATACAGCACCTGCGCGATCGTCCAGGAGCAGCTGGAGCATCACGCAGACGCTAGTACGCATGCGTGCACCGCACACGTGCACGAGGACGCCGCCGGCCCCGTTCCAACTGAACCGGACTACCTGTATACATAATAGTGGAATTTATTTATTCCTCCCTTTAAAAAAAAAAACACCCAAATTGTTTTGCACACAATCTGTATATCTCTCTGACATTTTGCAAAATTTTGTCAGGACACCTGAAGGATAAATGTCATTTTCATATAAATTGCCCAATAAACAGCAGGGGGAAGCAAATCTCTTTTTAATACCTTCAAATTGGAGCTGTTGGTCCTGTACACAAACTTTTGATTTCCTTCATTTGAACTTGCCAGGTTCGACCTGTTATAGGCAGATTCTTTTTCTAGCATATATTTTCTAACATAAAAATTATTTGCATGCAGACGCACAGACTCATACCCACAGAAGAGTCCTAATTCTTATTGGTCTGCATTAATCAGGCTCCATCAAAAGCAGCTATAAATGCCATCCAGGTATGAAACAAAAAAGTTACAATTGTTTGTTCATTCTTCCGTGATCATCAATGGGGAGGCAGTAAGGTTTGTATATTCAAGTTGGTAATCTGCTTTTGGGTGAAACACGTTTGCTAGGATTAAATTTGCTGGATTTGAAATGGGTGGATGTATACATACATTTCAGTAAATTCAGTAAATAAAGTAAAAGTTAAATTAAATTAAAGGCAGGTTTCAAAGCCTTGGCACATCACTAGTTCTTGGTCCTTGCAAAAGTTTGCTATGTGCTGTTTTGGTAATTTTCAACGGTCTCTGGGAACAGCAAGGTTGTGAAATAATATTTACAATAGGCAGAAAAGGAACTATTTTTGGTGCCTTTGTTAACCCTTTCCCAAAGATTAGAATGTTAAGCAAAATAGTAATAATTGAATGAATAGATCTATTTAAAATCAAATTATTTTGAATTAGTATTTCGAATAGTAGGCATAATTTTTTTAAATTTGAGGACAACTCAGAATTCGCAAGAATGAGGTAGAAATATATAATTCTCTTTCTGTAGAGTTATGAAAGTGAAGCCAAACTTTATGCAGCTAGGTCTGTTGTTATGCAGGCTATTAGCTTAAAAAAAATAACACTCCCTGCTGGAGATTTCTTTGGATAAAAACTTGATGAAATGACTTGCATCAATGGTTTGCAGTGCTCGGCACGTTCAACATAAATAATTCAAGGAATTCACTAATAAGACAGACAAAATAAAATCTCTCTTTCATTCTCCGTTTCTGTGTTGATGTTATGTACTAGTTGTTTTTCTAAAGGAATGGAATCTGAATCTTAAATGAGCAAACACAAAGAATCCTCAAATTAATGCAAGTCTTAAATATTGATTTCAGACCCAGGCACAGTACATATCAATGAATAGCTTTAACACAGCTCTACAAGAGAGGTCGTCCTTGACCTACAAGAGTTTGTTCAGTGACCATCCAAAGTTCTAATGGCCCTAAAAACAATCATTTACAACCATGCATAGGAACTTGCGCAGGGGTGGGTACCGGCTGCTGCCGGTTCGCTCAGGGACGCGCTGCGCGTGCACACACACTTGATGCGTGCATGCGCAGCACTAAAAAAAGCTCCCCCTCTTTTTCTTCCTCCTCTTCCAGCTCCCCCTCTTCCTCCTCCTCTTCTTTTTCCTCCTCCTCTTCTTAGTCCTCCTCCTCCTTCTCCTCCTCTTCTTCCTGCTCCTCTTCCTCTTCTTCTTCTTCTTCCTCCTCCTTTTCTTCTTCTTCTTCTTCCTCCTCCTCCTCTTCTTCCTCTTCCACCTTCTCTTCTTCTTCTTTCCCCATCTTCTTCCTCCTCCTCCTCTTCCTCCTCCTCCTCCTCTTCTTCTTCCTCTTCTTCTTTCTCCTCTTCTTAGTCCTCCTCCGCCTCTTCTTCTTCCTCCTCCTCCTCTTCTTCCTGCTCCTCTTCCTCCTCTTCTTCTTCTTCCTCCTCCTTTTCTTCTTCTTCTTCCTCCTCCTCCTCTTCTTCCTCTTCCACCTTCTCTTCTTCTTCCCCCATCTTCTTCCTCCTCCTCCTCTTCCTCCTCCTCCTCTTCTTCTTCCTCTTCTTCTTCCTCCTCTTCTTAGTCCTCCTCCGCCTCTTCTTCTTCCTCCTCCTCCTCTTCTTCCTGCTCCTCTTCCTGCTCCTCTTCTTCTTCCTCCTCCTCTTCTTCTTCCTCCTTCTCTTCCTCCTCCTCCACCTCTTTTTCCTCCTCTTCTTCCTCCTCCTCTTCTTAGTCCTCCTCTGCCTCCTCTTCTTCTTCCTCCTCCTCTTGTTCCTGCTCCTCTTCCTTCTTCTTCTTCTTCCTCCTTTTCTTCTTCCTCCCCCTCTCTTCTTCCTCCTCCTCTTCCTCCTCAAATAACAGTCCAGTTGCCTTTTGAAAATAAAGCACCTTTGAGACAACTATGACCTGGATGACTGAGAATCTCCATAGACATGCAACAGTAGCCCAGATGCTGATTGCACAGTCTTGGATGAGAAAGAATTCCTGTCTTGGGAACCTATGAATCATTGACCAGTTCTCTAATTTCCCCTAACTCATTTCCATGGCTAGGTTTCTAATGCTGGAAGGGACTTACCAGTGTTTGATTTCTGCCTAATGAGGGTCAATAATTTGAATTCTACTTTGAATCCTGCAAGTTGAGACAAAGATACTATTTAGTCATAAATGTATGCTGTTTTCTTTTTAGTTACGTTTTGTTCTTAAAGAAATTTATAAAAAACCATTCTGCATTTATATAGAGAAATTGGGGGGGGGGAGTTACAGCCATTTCATTAGCTAGTTTCTTAGCACAGTTGACTGAAAAAAGATTTCTCTCTCTCAAAACATAATGAAACTAACTCAACAAGTAGTGCCCCTTCGATTTGATGAGATTTACTTCCAGGAAAGGGTGTGTTGCATTCCAGCTTTAACTGAATTTCTTCGGGAAGATCTATAAACCAGGATGCTTATTATCCAGTGACATAAAACATTCAAGCAAGAACCTGCTTTCTTTCATGTGACAGAATTGCCACAAAGCAAATACGTACCCACATAATCCCTAGAGGGAAATGGAATCCTGCCAAAAGGTATAAATCACATTAAAGCTGATTTTTCCAACATAGGATCCCCAAATATTTGCCTAAACACTCCTCCTCCCCACTTGGGACCAACTCTGTTGCTCAGTAGAGTAAACTGCCCATATAGTTCGTGGACAGAGAAAGCCGAAGAAGAGTTGTAGTCAGATCTTGTTCTACGTTTCTTTTCTGTCTTCTCTCTGACTCATTCCTGCCAGTTTGCAATTTAAAACCCAGGGCAGACAATCTCTAAATCAGATAAATAAATATCTGTGTGGATGGTTTTGTTAGAGGGATTATTTGTCCAGGCACATGGGGTTTCCTTCTTTTCGATGCTTATTCTTTTTATTGTTCTTCTGTACAAGTAAGCCAACCAGGATCATTTACAGATCATTAAATCTCTAGATTTAAAACACATAAATAAGGTGTGTGTGTGTGTGTGTGTTTCTGATTGGGGGTTGTAAAGGGCAAGGATGTCTGCAGGAAATATTTAAAATGTTAAGTTGGGGTCCAAGCTGAAGAAATCAGGCTGTTTTTATGTGTGTCCTGTGTGCCTCCATCTTGGCTCCTGCTATGGCAATAATGACAGGGGTGGGCTTCAAAACTTTTAGTAAGGTGTTCTCTGCCAGGTTGATGGATGGGCATGGTGGGTGTGGCCTAGTCAGCCTCCTGCACCATGGGAGGCATTTTTGCCCTCCCCAGGCTCCAGAGGTTTTTCTCGAGCCTCCGGGAGGGCGAAAACACTTCCCCAGGTTCTGGAGGACCTCTGGGGGCTGGAAACGGGCCCATTTCTGGCCTTCCCAAACTTCTGGTAGGCTTGTTTTTTGCCCTCCCTGAGCCTCCACGCGCAACCTGCACTTACCTGCATCCAAAACGGGCCACATGGGGACTCCTGGGAAGGGCGGGGTGGAGTGGGCGAGGCCAGCCAGGAGTGGGATTTTGGAGTTCTCTGAACTGCACAGAATCTTAGCTAGATGTTCTCCTGAACGCCTGCAAAGCCCCAGCAGCTCACCCCTGAGAAATGCTGGCCTTTCTGGATTCGACATGTCAAAAATTCAGAAAATGTCTAGCTTGACTCTGCTGGTAGGTAAGAAGTAAATAAATACATAATTGTAAATATTTTGCTATTTGTCTTTATCTCTGAAAAAAATGCCTACTTGAGGCAATTCCATGTCGCATGAAGCCTAAAAACTTTGCACAATGCTCTCAGATGACATTATAACCTCCCAAAAGTGTGAGAAACTGTTCTCGCCTGCTTTTTGGAGGCTGTAGAAGCCCTCTTGCATGACTTCCAGAGGATCCAGAGACCACACCATATTATTGTGCTGCCTCTGGAACTTCCAAAAATGGTGAAAGGACATTCTTGTGTGCTTTTAGGGGGTTTTAGAGGCCACACAAGAGCATTATTCTTGTGTGGCCGAGGTGGCGCAGTGGTTAGGGTGCAGTACTGCAGGCCACTTCAGCTGACTGTTATCTGCAGTTCGGCTGTTCAAATCTCACCGGCTCAAGGTTGACTCAGCCTTCCATCCTTCCGAGGTGGGTGAAATGAGGACCCGGATTGTTGTTGGGGGCGATATGCTGACTCTGTAAACCGCTTAGAGAGGGCTGAAAGCCCTATGAAGCGGTATATAAGTCTAACTGCTATTATTCTTGCATGACTTCCAGAGCTCCAAAAGCCACATGGGACCACACCACATTCTTATGCACCCTTGGTTGACTCCAAAAATTGTGCAAGAATGTTCTTATGACATTTTGGGGGGTTCCTGAGGTGGTGTGAGATCAGGGCTGCTTGTATGCCTTTCAAAGAGTCCAGAACTGCATGTGAATATGCCACATTCTCATGTTACTTCTAGTCGTGTCGTCAAAAATGACATGGTATGTCACATGTAACAGGTATGTCATTGATTCACCATCCCCAGACTAAGTAGACTGAGAGCTACAGAGGAAAGGCTGATGATTCAAAAGAATTTAAAGCATCTCTCAACTATGGGTGGCACCATTTTTTCATTTGTGGAAAGAGTTGTGTATGTAGGAAACTGTATTCCTAACTTTTATTGATTGAAGGGCTGAATTTTGGCATTTTGGGTTGGAAAAAAATGTGGAAAGGGGTGTCTGACCTACAGATCATTCTGGAACAATCTGTTGAATATTTTTTTAGTAACATCCAATTATCCATGGCAATTAATGCACACCTTGAAATATTTTATTTGGCAGTCCAGGTTCATGTCAGATTTTGATTAAGTCTGTTTTTAAATAATAAGTAAAACTCAACTACCTAAATTTCAATTCAGAGAGTCACCTAGGAAGAAAAAAGATTTAGAAACAAATAACTAGAATTATACTGCTTTGGTTTTTTTAATAGTTGCCATATTTACAATCCTTCATAAGCCTTACAGCAATAACCTAGTAAATATATTCTAGCTGTCACACATATAATCACATTCGCTGCACAGTTGAAGCACTACATTTTTGAAATAATGAACCTGCTTGTTTTAAAAATTAATAGCCTCAGGATCATTTAACTTTGACATTCCCAAGAATGAAATCTTCATAAGAAATCCTTTTGCTTGTATCACTTTTCCCCAAGTTTCAAATCTATTGGTTTAATCATTCTCAGAATTAGCTAGGAACTCTGAAAGTTATATGGCAGTACCCCAGAAAATTTTGGCATAGGTCCAGGATGAGCAGCACACTCTGCGATGCTACATCCTCAGATCTGTTCACTAGCTAAGCCAATTTATTTCCAGCTTAGCTATCATGCAACACAAATTTTGCAAATTTAGTTTTCCTGCTGAAAAGCTAGAAGCCCACAGAGTTTGGAGAGCTATGCATAGTTTATTCCCCTTTTCGTAGGGATCCATAAATAGATCACTGATAAAAGGGAAATTCTGCATGGCTCTTTAAGTCACTTCTTTGCTGCTCTCAAATGTAGAGATGGCTTTAAAAATTCGATATTGCGAGAACTTGACAAAACAGCCAGGATAGATGCCAGTTTCTCAGCTTTGGGAACTTTAAGATGGGTGGACTTCAACTCCCAGGATTCCCCAGCCAACATGCACTACACTGACCTACACCAGGGATCTCCAACAGTGGTGGGTTTCTACTGGTTCACACCAGTTCTCCTGAACCGGTATCTCTGCCGTCAAGCAGAGAGTGAACTGAATTGAAAGTGTGAACTGGGATTGAAAGTGAGCCTGCTTGCCCACCCCTGGGTTATACTTACTTTTATTTTAGCTTCTGAAGCCCAGCTGATCCCCAGCTGTTTTCCTTGCTTTCCGAGCCAGTTTCTTTCAATTGCGCACGTGCACACAATGCGAAGTGCACACTCAGAGAACCAGTAGCAATGCCAGTAGGAACCGACCATTGATCTCCAACCTTGGCAACTTTAAGCTTGGAGGACTTCAATTCCGGGAGGTTTAGAAACGAAATGATCAATGTAGTTTCAAGTTGATACAGACTTGAAGCAACAGTGAGCACAGCCAATATTGTTTCATCAGCATTATTGGGCACTAGAGTAGTGAAGGCAATGCCTTTTCAATTATTCTTTCTGAGAGCAGTGTAAAATAGAAGTTTTGCCCAAGGGTCCATTTAAATGTGGCAGACTAAGGCACCTTGCAGCCATGGTGGCTGCGATACCATTTGTCTAACTTTGAGCCAATAGTGAACTCCAAAGTTATATCAAGGTTAAGTCAGCTTTACCAAATTATTCTGGATCTTTGAAGGGAAACGAAGGCAGTAAAAGAAGTTCTGAGAGGACAGGGCATCTTTCTTCAAACCTGTGTTGCTTGTTGCCAGCTTCCTGACTTCCAAAGAACTCTAAAGAAGGAGGGAACGTCATCTTACCTTTTCTGTTTCTGAACAACACAGTATTGGAAAGAAGTACTATTACACTGCTGTTTGTTTTTTTGGGGGAAAGGGAACTCTAAAGTTCATTAGTGGCTAAGACGCTGAGCTTGTCGATCAGAAAGGTCGGTAGTTCTGTGGTTCGAATCCCTAGCGGCGCGAAACGGAGTGAGCTCCCATTACTTGTCCCAGCTTCTGCCAATCTAGCAGTTTGAAAGCATGTAAAAAATGCAAGTAGAAAAATAGGGACCACCTTTTGGTGGGAAGGTAACAGTGTTCCGTACACCTTCGCTGTTTTGTCATGCCGGCCACATGACCATGGACACATCTTCGGACAGCGCTGGCTCTTTGGCTTTGAAATGGAAATGAGCACCACCCCCTAGATTCAAGAACAACTAGCACATATGTGCAAGGGGAACCTTTACCTATGCCCCAGTATTGGCCATGCTGGTTGTGCTTGATCAAAAACATCAAAAAATGTTCCCCACTCCCTTTCTTCTGTTCAGTCTGGGAGCTATGTAGTTTAGAGAAGGCTACATCAATTTCAAGAATGAGCCCTATGGCTCTTTAAAAGTCTTAGTAGTTGGAAGCAAAGTTTATAAACGTTGTGCTTTCTGACTTTTGCTGGATTGCATCTTTGGGAAGATACAATATATATATTTCATTTAGTGCCTTCATTGTCCTTTTATTGCTTACATCCTGAGCGTAGATTATTGGAACATTGCCAGTATAGTGGGGGGAAGGTTATCACATTTCAGGATGAATAATCCCTCTGACATGAAAAATGAGATCAGAAGGCTACCTAAACTAATTAGAGGGTATTACAGCCTTCATTGCCAACTGATTCTCAGTTGCTTTGCTGCAGCTTTATAAGAAGAAATTTAAAGCCCTTGCTTTATATCATCTGTATCAGTCATCCTTCTTGTCCCCTTCCCTTCCTTTTTTTAAAGGAGGCTTCACAGCATTCTCCTTAATTTCCAGCAGAATGAATTCTGCCATTTATAACACTCAAAGATAATTATGCTGTCTTCATGATGAATGATATCATCCTGGACCTGGCAGTAAAAGTGAATTTACTAATGCCAATAAATTTTTGAACCATATTACTCATTCAGCCTTCCATTTCTTTTAAAGATTGTCATTCTACACAGGCGACAAAGAGTTGCTATTCATTAGCTCTGGTAGTGCAGTGGTTAGAATGCAGCATGGCAGGCAAACTCTGCCCACAGCCTGGAGTTCGAGCCTGACAAGGCTCAAGTTTGACCATCCTTCCAAGGTCTGTAAAATTGGTGGGAGGAGCAATATGATGACATTGTAAACTACTCAGAGAGCGCTGTAAAGCTATTGCTATTCCTGTAATATTTTTTGCTTTTCTGTTCTGTTTTTGAGGGGAGGCCAGGGTTGACACTGGATATGTCCCTGCAATTTTCTTGACAAAATTTCAGATGTAGTTTGCCTTTGCTGGCTTCCTAGGTGTGAGAGAGAATGCCTGGCCCAAGATAACCCAGATGGCTTTGTGCCAAAGGCAGGACTGGAACTCAGGATCTCCAAGTTTCTAGCCTGGTGCCTCAACCACTACACTAAACTGACTCTTCTTAGAGGCAGGCTAAAAATGCATATGTGCCCTGATACAGTCTAAGACGATGCCAGTGTTAGATTCTGAGTCATTTCTGTGTGCATTGTGAAGTGAAGCACTTAGGCAGAACTTTAAGGAGGAATCCTGATCCCCATCCTGAAAAATTATCAAAGCCATGGCTGCTTCCCATTTGAATGGGAATGCTTCCTGCCTTCAATGTGGAATTCCTCCTCTAAGATGTTTGCAAATTCTAATATGCTGATGCTATGCTGCTACTTTGTTCCGTAGAAGTTTAGAATGTGCTGTATTACTTGCCTAAAAGCAGGCATTGCATTAAGCAAGAAAAGATTGGACAACCATTTGTCCAGAATGTATAAGATTCCCTGCCTTGGGCAAGTAATTGGACTAGAAGACCTCCAAGCTCCCTTCCAGCCCTAGGAATCTATGATTCTATATGGACGTTACATTTGAATAAGTGATATTTGGAAGGACATTCTCAGAAATGGGTGAGATGAAGTCAACAGCCAATATGGGGTGGTGCTGAACTCGGCAACCAGGTGCGAATGTAACTTCAGCTTTACAAAATCCTCTTTATTTTTATTTTTATTTATTTGTCAAGCATGTATAAGATAACAAATATAACATGATCATGAATACATGAAATGGATACAAATAAATGAGGTTGTTAGGACAGGGACGCTAGGCGCTTTGATGTGCTTATGCATGCCCCTTACAGACCTCTTAAGAATGGGGTGAGGTCAACAGTAGACAGTCTAAGGTTAAAGTTCTGGGGGTTTGGGGAAGAAACCACAGAGTAAAGTAGAGCATTCCAGGCATTGACCACTCTGTTGCTGCGTGGCACGACAAAACCGTGCTCGTCAAAATAGCGGTGATAAAACCGCATTGCTAAAGCCGCGACGTCATCACTGCGCGTCATCACCGCCACGACAACAGCGCGGTGGCAGAAGGGCGCTTTAAAACAGCGCGGTGGCAGAAAGCCGATTTAAATTAAGGTAAGGGTTAGGATTAGGTTTAGGGGTTTGCTTTAGGGTTAGGTTTAGGGTTAGGTTTAGGGTTAGGGTTAGGGTTAGGGTTAGGGTTAGGTTAGGGTTAGGTTTAGGGTTAGGTTCAGGGTTAGGTTCAGGGTTAGGGTTAGGGTTAGGGTTAGGGTTAGGGTTAGGTTTAGGGTGCTGAGTGCTTCGGAAGGCGGGGATTTGCCCTCCGCGATTATGCCATCGCGGTAGGGTTGCGTTTTTCCTTAGCGCTTCGGATGGCGTGGATTTGCCCTCCGCACTTATGTCGGCTAGGATAAGGGCTTTGCAGTTTTGTGGTGGAACCCTGTTGCTGAAGTTGTATTTTCTGCAATCAAGTTTGGAGCGGTTTACCTTGAGTTTGTATCTATTGTGTGCTCGTGTATTGTTGTGGTTGAAGCTGAAGTAGTCATTGACAGGTAGGACATTGTAGCAGATAATTTTATGTACTACACTTAGACCAAAGGCGGTGTAGTTCTAAATTGTCTAAGCCCACAATTTCAAGCCTGGTTGCATAAAGTATTCTGTTGCGAGCAGAGGAAAAAAGTTAACTTGAAAAGCTAAGTTAATCATTATCTGTCAGCCCAACTTAACAAAGGGTTCTTCCTACAAGGAACACAGTGGAAGTGGAAACGTTGTGTCTATTATCTTGAACTTCTGGTTTGTGGTGAAAATGAAGTGCATCTATCGTTGTGGTTGTTATTGTTTTTATGATGTGATCACTAGGTGGAACAAAGCGGGAGAAGAAGACTTTGTGAGTATCTTTTCATTTTTAAAAAATCCCCTGTTTTCCCAAAGTCAACTGCGAAGGAGTTCAATGCCAGTATTCCATTCCAAATGGCATCATTTCACATTTTTCTTTAATAAACACAAAGAGAAAAAGAGAAGCAAGCAGAAACCAAAACAATGACAAGTATAATATAGATCAAATACAGCTCAGTTTTTAAATGCTGCCCTAAATCTGAACTATGTGGAATAATATTGATTAATCTTTTCACAATAAAGACCCAGAAAAGAAAAGAAATATAGCATCCATCTATCATTGTAAATCTGAAGTAATCCTTTTTGCTGTACCGTATGCTCAATAAATTCATAGTTGATAAATTCCTGATTTGTCATATATAATTCAACTGTACTCCTGCCTTGAAATCAAGTTATTCTTCCCAAAACCATGTTCCACTCACAATGGAATTTGAGCAGCTGCAGCTGACGTTCTCACTGTGAAGCTTCAACTTTAGCACTTGTCAAATAAATATAAAGACCTTAATTTCAAGCTGTCCGTGAGTTATCACAGCAATTGGGACCTGGTACACTGAGTGACATAGTTGTACAACATAACGGTGTCCCTTAGCAGGATTAATTTGGCAGTTCCTGTTGCTGTCGTTAAACAAGGACTGCCTGTTGTTAAGGGAGGATCTCACATGATCATGACTTAAGATCTATGGAGATTCTCAGTCACTCAGGCCATGGCTTTCCCAAAGGTGCTGTTTTCAAGAGGCAACTGGACTTTCTGGTTTTTCTTTGAAGACATTTCACTTCTCATCCAAGAAGTTTCTTCAGCTCTTTTATAATGTTTTCAAAGAAAAATCAGAACTTCCAGTTGCCTCTTGAAAACAGCACCTTTGGGACAACTATGACTGACTGACTGACTGACTGACTTGTTTGTTTGTTTGTTTGTTTATTTATTTATTTATTTATTTATTTATTTATTACCAATCTTGCTCCAAGGCAATTTTTTCAACTTTTTGCCAGCTTTTCCATAGACTTTGCAGGAAGCCTGCAAGAAATGTTCTCATCACGTGACCATGAGGATACTACATTGACCAGAACTCTGAGGACCCATTATGAGCCCCCCTCATTCATTGCTGTCATAACATTGAACAGGTACTGAATCAATAGTCACAATGTGAGGACTACCTGTCTGACAAAGTAGAGGTAGGCCTTGACCTATGATCACCTTTGAACTCAAAATTTCCATTGCTGAGCAAGAGAGTTGTTGAGTTAATTTTGTCCCATTTTCCAAACTTTCTTGCCATAGTTGTTAAGTGAGTCACTGCAGTGGTTAAGTTAATAACTCGGTTGTTAAGTGAATCTGGCTTCCCCATTGACTTTGCTTGTCAGAAGGTCACAAGACACTGTAAACATCATAAATAGATCCCAATTGTCAAGCGTCTGAATTTGGCAATGGGGATACTGCGGTAGGAAGTTAGCGCCCACCCCTCTCCTAGAAAAATGAAATATTTTAGGAAATATTAAAAGGGCAGAATATTTCCCCTAAAAGGGAGGGAGAAACTCAGCTGCCCCCCTCCCCTTTATCAATGAGCCATTAAGGCTGGGCCAGTCTATTATTCTACATAACAAAGATCTACCTCCTTCAGGCAGAGTCATAACAGGAATTGCCCAAAGCCCTTTCATTACATCATCACCCAGCAAGAGCCAACCAAGCCTGGGACTCACGACAGCCGACAGAGTTGCCCCTGCATGGCCCCATGGGAGTCTGACAACCAATCAGAATACAAGCTCAAATTCAAAAGCCCAGAGAGGGCATAAAACCAAGACACTCTCAACATCTCTTCCTTTTTTTACCTTCACCCAACATCTTCAAGGCATGAGATCCTGTCCACCATTAAAACCTTCTTTCCAAGCAACTTCCATGAATCAGTGTTGTTGTTTTTTCCACTTGGAACTGAACCCAGAAGGATATTTCTTCCAACACTGCAATGGTCGTAAGTGTGAAAACTATTATAAGTAACTTTTTTTCAGTGCCGTTGTAACTTCAAATGGCCACTAAGCAAATGGTTGTAAGTCAAGGACTACCTGTATATCTGAGCATCTCCAGCTTCCTAACCAATAAAACTCAAGCTTCGTTTCCTGGGGAATAGCGTATTCCCATTCAGATGTATCCAATTTTGGACATTATTCATTCCAAGCAAATATTAAATATTAGGGGAGAAGAAAAAGGACTTCTTTATTTTGTTTCTGTCTATTGACAGAAGTGAATCTCTTGAAATGCACATTGCCAGGAACATGTTTCTGTCATGGCCCTTTTTGTAAGCAAGTGCTGCCATCTTCTGTTGAAATAAAAAGAGATCACTGCATCATGTCCTTACAGTTTCAGCCAGAAAAGGCAAGTGAGTCAGAAAATCCATCCTCAAATATCCTCATTCATCTGATCATTTAGGACTTTGGACCAAGTCTCTGTCTTCCTCTTTGCCTACTTTCAAATTCACTTCACTCAGGAGAGACCAGTCACCAGTTTCACTTAGTTTGCAAATAGACATTTATATTGCCTCCTCATATTTTTCTTTTAATAGACATCTGTATCTTGCCTGTGTTTTATTTTGTATGAGATATTTTTATGCTGCTCACTAAACTCGGAATAGTTTACCTATTTTACCCATAACTTCCCATGGTCCCCAGCATTTGACTCAGGGGTGGGTTTCAATTTTTTTTACTACTGGTTCTGTGGGCGTGGCTAGGTGGGGGGCATGTGACTGAGTGGGTGTGGCCAACCCACATGCCCCCGCCCCCTAGTCACACCAACAGAACCGGCAAAAATTTCTGTTTTGCCAGCTGATTGGGAGAAAATGAGGATTTTGCAGTATCCTTCCCCTGGAGTGGGGTGGGAATGGAGATTTTACAGCATCCTTCCCCTGCCATGCCCACCAAGTCATGCCATGGCCACCAAGCCACACCCACCAAGCCACGCCCACCAAGCCACGCCCACCAAGCCATGCCCACCAAGCCACACCCACAGAACCGGTAGTAAAAAAAATTCAATCCCATAACTTCAGGGATGTATTGTGATAACGCATCTAAGGCAATGTGTGAAGATGCACAGTTAAAGAAAAATTTGGAATCAGTTTTAATTTATTTATCATCAGTCTTAGATGCTCATTTATTTCCTCTGAGATTTATGAGAGACTTATTATTTGTGTGCTATTCTGGCTCATGTCTGCCCTATGTCAAGTTTCAGTTGTATTTTCATTAGTCAGAGCTGAAACCCAATGATGATAAATAATTACAATGGTTGATATTGGGACTGTGAAAACAAAACACAGAGAGAAACAATAATCATGGATTGCATTTAATAGATGTTAAGTAAAAGAGCTGAACTTTGGGGTAATTAGTGCTGTAACAGCTACTCACTGCTGAATCCTTCATGCTGTCTGAGCTTGGTTGCTTTCTTGCAAATGTTTTATTACCTGAGTTGGTAACATCATCAGTTACTCAGGACTGGTCGGAACACCTAATTATATTTGACACTGATGATATTACTTAGTTGGGTAATTAAATGTCTGCAAGAAAACAACCAAACTCAGAGAGTACCAAGGACTCCACAGTTCAACTTGAGCTACATAAATTATCTTCTATTTGTAGCAATAACAATAGCACTTAGACTTATATATCACTTTGTGATGCTTTATGAGTACTCTCTGGACAGTTTACAATGTCAGCATATTGTCCCCAACAATCGGGGTCCTCATTTTACTGATGGCTGAGTCAAACTTGAACCCGTCAGGATCAAACTCCAGGCTGTGGGATATAGTATATATAGTATATAATACATATATTCATTACTTTATTGCTCTGATATGCAGGCTGGGGAATTCTGGAAGTTGAAGTCCACAAGTCTTAAAGTTCCCAAGTTTGGACACCCCTGCCGTAGACTGTCAGGAGTTCATGGTGTTCAGTATTTGTAGATTTCCCTGGCATTGTACACTATAATATAAATAAATAATTTACTGTTCTCCCTAGGAAACTTCGCATAATTTCCGTGTGCGCTAAAAACGTAGGAAGATGCCTTAAGCTCAATTACACGTTAATCTGATTACCCCTTTATCATTTGCTCATCTTTCCATAATGTATTTCCTAACTGTCATGAAGACCACAGAATCTACCACTGAGCTGCAACTGGCTAGTGTCCAGGGAGGGCACCTCGAGATTTCAAAATGCTGATTTCAAACCATTTCCAAAGAACTTAAGTGAATAATACTCACTGACAACATCCATATGCATCCATAACCGAACACATGGTTTTAATCCCCCCCCATTCAAAATCATAAGACTGAAATGGAGATGGAGAAGATGGAAAAATGTTTTTTTTTTCTTTTTGCTATAGCAGAGTTGTTGTTATGCTTTTTCATAGTCAGAGGAATCCTAAAACCTGTCAAATAAAATAATCTGAAATACAGAAATATACGGGGGAAAACTCTGTGGGTTTTAAAAATAATTATTGTTTGGTTTTAAAAAGATGCTCAGTAAATTAATGTCAGAACGATGATCTCTGACTCTTTTATCTCTGCTACATATGGCACAGTTTTCTTTTCCTTTTTGGCCTCATTTTATTTGTTCCTCTGAACTTTAAATTGTCGTTTTTTCCAAAGGGAGGGGACATTTTTCACTACTAGCCCCCCTTCTTCACTCTCTGTCTCTGCAGGATGTAGCTTGGATGATAGACATCTCTTGCAATTTTCAATATTACTCCTTGGTTTCATGTATCCGGGTGGTATCTTAATTCTGCTGCCTTTTCAAGTACATGCAAGACAGCAAATGCCACGTTCCTTTAGTATTGGCTCCACCACTCAGTATCAAAACTGATTCTGCTATATGCATATATGGTTTCACTTGTTTCTCAATTAGCATACCTGTTGTGTTCAACAGCCCTGCTTCATGGTATTGGACCTGGGTACTTGAGAGACCGCCTGCTGCCAATTACCTCCCAAAGCCCCGTCAGATCTCACAGAGTCGGCCTCCTCCAGGTTCCATCCACCAGCCAATGCCATCTGGCTACTACCCGGGGGAGGGCCTTCTCTGTAGCAGCTCCGGCCCTTTGGAATGAACTCCCCGCAGAGATTCGGACCCTCACCTCTCTCCAGGCTTTCCGGAAAGCCGTCAAAACCTGGCTGTGCCGGCAGGCCTGGGGTTGATGAGTTCCCCTCCCCTCTCGACTGGTATGGCTGTGTGATTTTTGTGTATTTTAATTATGTGTACTGTTGTTTATGTTCCCTCTCCCCCCTGAGTTGTTCGCCGCCCTGAGTCCCTCCTGGAGAAGGGTGGCATACAAATAAACCAAATACAATACAATACAAAACAACAAATCTTAATAGAATAGAATAGAGCAAGAGTTGGAAGGGCCCTCGGAGGTCTTCTAGTCCAACCCCCTGCTGAGGCAGGAAATCCTACACCACTTCAAACAAATGGTTGTCCAATCTCTTCTTTAAAACTTCCAGTGTTGGAGCATTTACAACTTCTGGAGGCAAGTTGTTCTACTGATTAATTGTTCAAATGGTCAGGAAATTTCTCCTCAGTTCTAGGTTGCTTCTCTCCTTGATTAGTTTCCATCCATTGCTTCTTGTTCTACCCTCAGGTGCTTTGTAGAATAGTTTGACTCCCTCTTCTTTGTGGTAGCCTTTGAGATATTGGAACACTGCTATCTTGTCACCCCTAGTTCTTCTTTTCATAAGACTAGACATATCCAGTTCCTGCAACCTTTTTTTATATGTTTTATCCTCGAATCCCTAATCATCTTTGTTGCTCTTCTCTGCCCTCTTTCTAGAGTCTCAACATTTTTTATATTGTGGCAACCAAAACTGGATGCAGTATTCCAAGTGTGGCCTTACCAAGGCATTATAAAGTGGTATTAACACTTCACATTATCTTGATTCTATCTCACTGTTTATGCAGCCTAGAACTGTGTTGGCTTTTTTGGCAGCTGCTGCACACTACTGGCTCATATTTAAATGGTTGTCTGCTAGGACTCCAAGATCCCTCTCACAGTTACTGCTATTGAGCAAGGTACATCCTATACTGTACCTATGCATTTCATTTTTCTTGCTTAAATGTAGAACCTTACTATTTTCAACATTGAATTTCATTTTATAGCGCCCAATGTTCAAGTTTGTCAAGATCCTTCTGTATCTTAAGCCTATAATAAGAGAGGGAAAAATTGCCAGCCTTTATCTAGCCAGTAGCAACTTTCCTTATGAAGATCAGTGAAGGTGTCTTCTCTCTGATCTGCCCACCTCTGTCTAAGGGCCATTTCAGCTACACCGCACTGGAGATCTCATCCCAACCACTCTGGATTCCAGCACATTAAAATCAGAATCTAGCAGCCTTAATTTTTGTCAACCAGTTACATAAGGACAACTTTAGGAGATAATTAATCAGTAAGTGATCATTAAATTGTTATCACATCTTTGGCTAGGCTAGGAATCCCTCCAGAGCAATATTCATTCTATTTAGGAAAGAGTATGCTTAAAAATACTGCATTATTTTGATGAATTTGAATGACAAATTCAGTAACGTAAGTTACATCTATCCGACATTGTCTATATTCAGGGGAATGAAATAGTACACAATTGAATTTTCACCTGGATATTTGTTAGCATAGTTGAGCAGGATGGTGACCTAGTGGTGAAGATGCTCGCTTCCCATTCAGAAGGTTGAGAGTTCAATCCTAGGGTGCAAAGAAAAATATCTGCTGTGAACTCCGTGTGGTGACAGGAAGGGTATCCAGCCAGTAAATAATCAGCTCCATCCAGTCGCCCTGAATCTATCCCAAATTAAGGGATTGCAAGGAAAATTCCTGTAAAAAGGGAGGACTTTTTATTTGTTAGCTTAGCTAGAGAGAAAAAAGTGGAATGGTTCAATATTTACAATTGTCTGTTTTTGTTGTAGTAAGAAGAGGATCTTTTCCCATAACTACTTCTATTGAGATATGGTGCTGCAAAAATTGACTCAATGCTTCTTGTCCATTCACCTTGAGAAAGTTGTTGAAAGTGACTCTATGTGAGCTTCAGGGTATCTGGAAAAGGTGATCTTTTCTGTAGCAGCCCCCAATTTATAGAATGTGCTTCCTCCGAGGGTCAAATGGCCAAGTTGCTTTATGAAGAAGTTTATCTACCAAATTTTCAACTGTACCACTGAGCTTTCATTTTAATATGTATATTTTTATGGAATTAGAACATTTTTGAATATTGCCCTCTCTGGGTTTCTTTGAAGAGCAAATGTGTAAATATTGACAAGTTTTAAAGCCCAAGTATATGAAACAGGGAATTTTGTTAGGGAACAGCTTCGAGACATATTTGGTTAATCACAAGTGAAAAGTTAAGTTTTGAACTATGGGAAATTAATGTGATGGAATAACCCAGATTTGAGGATAGTGAGGAAAATTTTCTATTGGAATTACATGATTTATCAATCTTAAATTGGTTGATTAATAAATATTGTTTCAAATATGACAAAAGGTTATGCTCTGAATATGATTTTCTCTAAAATCCACTGGGAAATATATATAATTGACACAACTACTAATTATACCCTGTGGTCCACATATTTTTGCAGCCTCAGAGATTCCTGCAGTTTTAAGATTCTTAAAGGATGGAACATTTCATGTAGAAATCAACAATTCAAATTTATAATAAATTAAAATAAACATTATAGCATTAGTTACATATCGGAACTGTGAAATGAAGAATTTGGAATACACTATATCGAAAAATTCATTTTTTTTAAAAAAAAAAATCCTTTTTATGATTTAAAAGTGAAATACATTCCTTATTAAATGTAATTTTTGTCTAATAGACCTTTCAAAGAATGTTTAGAAAGGATTAGCCATCAAGGACTTTTGGGGCTAGTTATAAAAAGTATGAGGTACTTCAACTCTTCCATAACTTTGTTTTTCTTTCAGCTCATAGCATATCTTAGTACAGATGTAAATGTGATGTTAAACTATATTCCTAAAATGTAAAATTTGTCATTTTATGAAAAGTTTTGGCGCTACTGAGTCTGAGGCTCAGCAGAGGATAATCTTACATAAATGGAAAGAAACATATTTTCCTGATACTGTGGAATGGATTCAAAATATGAGTCTGTTATCTATTTTTGAAAAGTCTTTATATTCTAAAAATAAGATGAAGCAGTATGTTTCCATATGGTCTACATTTAATGATGGGCTTAAGAATTGAATTAATTCTATAGTGATATAAGTGGATATTATGTAGAATTTTTTTATTTTTACTTTTTTTTTCTTTTTTGCTATGTATCTTTACAATTGAGTGTAGATTTGTATAAATACCTCTGGGGTTTTATTTTTCTGTTGGTGTTATGAACTGTTTGCATTTTACATAGATGGAAGGATGGATATGTGGATGATAGATAGATAGATAGATAGATAGATAGATAGATAGATAGATAGATGGATGGATGGATGGATGGATGGATGGATGGATGGATGGATGGATGGATGGATGGATGGATGACTCTTCCTACAGCCTTTTGTCATGCTCTTATCTTTGAATATCACTGAACTGACATACATATTAAACCACATATTTGAACTTCATACTTTTTAAAAATGATAGTTCATATTTCATGTTTCCCCATAGAGCAGTTCAGGGGTGGATTCTGGCCGGCACTACTGCCGGTTTGCTTGTGTGCACACTTTGCACATGTGTGCGCACTTGATGCATGCTGTGCAATTAAAATTGTTTAGCATATGAGCAGAACAGAAAAACAAGATGGTGGTGCCGATCAGAGAACCAGTTTGGGGGCATAGCAGGCCTGGGTCTCTGCCATTTCCAGCAATCTAGGCCGCCAAACCACTACCAGTTTGGCCAAACTGGTCTGAACTGGTAGGAACCTACCACTGGAGCAGTTCTGTGGAATCTGGACTCTTAACCTCTGTCTTAAACTTAATCGGGCTTTGATTATGTTTACTGATGGTTCAATGTGAATTGATATATATCCTGCTGTCCTCACCACCTATTCAGCCTGACTCAAAATGAAATTCAGGCCATTTAAAAGGCACCAGGTTGGTGAAGGCTGATCTAATTCAAAGGCAACAGCGGATGGAATGGTTGCAGGATGGGCCTAAGAAATTTTGCAACTTATAGTGAACAGCAGATGCTGCCATGTTCCCACAAATAAAATTGTGTCTCTAAGACCAGCCATATTAGTTTTGGCATTCGAGGCAAAATTCGATGATGATTGAAAAACACATTATACAACAATTAATGATAATAATTGTGGCTGTTGTTCAAGAAACAGACTTCTAAAGATTTCTATTGCAGGATATTTTTATTGCGCAACACATTTGTTGGGGGGAAGCTGCTATGATCATTGAAGGGGGTAACTGAAATTTGAATCTCTTAAAACGAATATTACATTCTTGCCAATTAGTGACAGTAATTGCCAGTTGTATCCAATTTTTGTCAGCTGCATAATTTATCCCAGAGGGCCTTTAAGAACAAAGTTAAAGAGATAGTAAGATATCACAAAGGGGGGGAAATCTATCCATCCATCTGTCTTTTCTTTTTTGTAATCTTGTAATGTTGTTTACTTGCTTTTATGTTGTCCTTTCTCTGAAAAAATGCCAACTCCTCACATATTTCCCTTCTCAATGCACAGCTTACTCTTCAGAACTCCTTTATTTTTCTTTCCCTTTGTTTGTTTGAGCTTGAGAAATTCATTTTGCCTTTTGTTCAGTTTTCCAGAAAAACGTATTTAAAGCAAGGACAGGCTTAATCTGCCTAACGCATGACATTATTTAGCACTTTAAAAAGAAGACAAGCTCCTTTCCTAGCAAAGTCAGCATTCCCTTGAGTCATCCTCAACACCCAGTGATCACATCAATGTTGTTTTCTTGGCAGGGATAACAAGTGGTTTCCATTGTTTTCTTCAACGATATTTTTTTCCCCATTTTTCTGATCTAGTTTACAGCTCTGAGCGCCAACTCTGAAGTGAACGTGGCTGAAGCCATCTCTGCTGCCTCATAGTTGCCACAAAGCCTGAGAGGGGGAAGGGAAGCGGTGGAAAGTAGATAGACTGACTAACAAACAAAACACAAAGTTTTCCTGTGGGAACCAAGGTCACCATAACAGTGTCTTTTGAAGGAGGAGCCTGCCAGCTGTATTTATTGGACAATGTGACTGGTGACACCTGGGAGGAGGGATTTTCACTCTTTTAATTAGGTAAAAACCGTGGGAACTTTCAGAGTTGGTTTTCAGCGGCTGTGCCGATATGATGTATCCAATAAACATGTTCTTTGGGGAATCTACCTGCCTCAGAGTTCTGGTTTCAGTGGGGAGGTGTTACTCAGAATGCTGACACTGAGGTTTCATGGAAGTCTCCCAATCAAGTATTATCCAAATTCAACCCTGCTTAGCTTTTTCAAGGACTGTTAAAGTGTTTCCACCTGACGTGACATTCAATGTTTATCTCAAGTACAAATAGGACTATTATAATCTTAGCAGGCTTCCCAATTGTTTCTGTTTCTTCCCCAGCCCGTTTTCTCTTCTTTTAGTTTAACTAAATGCTCCTGGTGTGCCACAAGGACCAAATGCTATCTTCAGCTCAAAGCTGTTTGAGCAACCATGCTCTACAACAGGGATGGGCAATTATGATCCCTACATGACTTGTGAACTTCAAATCAGGAATTTGGCTGGCTCAGGAACTCTGGGAGTTGAAGTCCACAGGTCATAAAGGAGCCATACCTGTAGTCAGTGGTGGGTTTCAAAATTTTTTAGAACCTCTTCTGTAGGTGTGGCCTGCTTTGTGGGAGGGGCTTGCCGACCATGTGACCAGGTGGGAGTGGCTTGCCAGCCATGTGACTGGGTGTGGCCAACTAGTAAAATGTGGTGAAACTCACTTAACAATGCTCTTGCTTAGCAACCAAAATGTTGGCTCAGAAACTCTGGCATTTGAAGCAAGCAAGTCTTAAAGGTGTCAAGTTACAAGACCCTTGCAACCCCCTAACCCTTTAGAAAAAAAACCTCCAGGGGTGTTCAAACGTGACAGCTTTAAGACTTGTGGACTTCAACTCCCTGAATTCCTCCTCTCGCTCTTCATCTTGATGATGTGCGGACGGGCAGGGGGAGGGAGCTGGAACCGGTTCTAAACGGCACTGTAGATTTGTGGAACCTCTTCTATAGAAGAGGTTAGAACTGGCAGGAACTCACCCCTGCCTGTAGTTGCCTATCCCTGTTCTACAAGATCCTCAAACAACACACAGCCATTGCTTTATTTCAGAGAGAAAAAGAGAGAGTTTCCAAACTTAATCTAGAGCCTTGGTATCAAACTCGCTGCATCATGTTGCCGTCACACGACATTTTTGTGATGTTTCTCCCCTTCGCGGAGCTGGGGTGGGAGTGGCCTGTGCATGATGCATCTGGCCCGCAGGCCACCATTTTGATACCCCTGACCTAGAGATATGTGTTTCTTGGTGATCTCTAACCCAAACAGGATTAGGTGACATCACTTGATGTGAGCTACTTCAGGAAACCATGTTAAATACTAGTCTGGAAGTGGCTACCTGCGGCACTTTACAAATATTGCTAATTTTCACTCCCAGCGGTCTTAAGAAGCATGGCTGCAGGCTAAGGATAGGTACTTCAGCAACATCAGTGGCTGCCACAAAGAAGAGGGACTCAACTCAAGCTATTTTCCAAAGCACTGAGGGTGGGACAAGAAGCCATGGATGGAAACTAATCAAGGAGAGAAGCAATCTAGAACTAAGGAGAAATTTCCTGGCACTTAGAACAATTAAATCAGTGGAACAACTTGCCTGCAGAATTTGTAAATGCTCCAACACTGGACATTTTAAAGAAGAGATAGGACAACTATTTGTCTGAAATGGTATAGGGCAGAGGTCTTCAAACTTGGCAACTTTAAGACTTGTGGATTTCAATTCCCAGAATTCTGGAAGTTGAAGACTACAAGGTTTAAAGTTGCCAAGTTTGGGAACCTAAGCAGGAGGTTGGACTATAAGACCTCCAAGGTCCATTCCAACTCTGTTATTCTATTCATCTGGCATGTTTTCGGTTGCTCAACCCATAATCTACTGAAAGCATTTTGTACATTCATTCATTCATTCATTCATTCATTCATTCATTCATTATTTATTTATTTATTTATTTATTTATTTATTTATTTATTTATTTGTTTATTTATTTGTTGGTCTTGTATGCCGCCCACTTTATTTATTTATTTATTTATTTATTTATTTATTTATTTATTTATTTATTTATTTATTTATTTATTTATTTATTTATTTATTTATTTATTTATTGGTCTTGTATGTCGCCCACTTTATTTATTTATTTATTTATTTATTCATTCATTCATTCATTCATTCATTCATTCATTTATTCATTTATTCATTTATTCATTTATTCATTTATTCATTTATTCATTTATTCATTTATTCATTTATTCATTTATTCATTTATTCATTTATTGGTCTTGTATGCCGCCCACTCCCGAAGGACTCCGGGCGGCTTACAATAAACAGAGGAAGGGGATAAATAGACAGACAGACAAACAACAGTTTAAAATACGCAACATTCATAGTTACAGTGGGGCTGGCTATTTCAACAGCCCCCCAGCCTGCCAGAGCAGCCAAATCTTAGTGGCTTTGTGGAAGGCCGGGAGAGTAGTATCTCCACAGGGAGCTCGTTCCAGAGGGCTGGAGCTGCAACAGAGAAGGCTCTCCCCCGGGGAGTTGCCAGCCGGCATTGGCTGGCAGATGGAATCCAGAGGAGGTCTAGTCTGTGCGATCTGATCGGTCTATGGGAGGTAATTGGCAGGAGGTGGTCTCTCAGGTACATGTAGTCCTCAGCTTATGTCTATTCATTTAACAATGATTCAAAGTTACAACCACCTTGCAAAAAGCAACTGGTGTGCATCTATGACCGGTTGCAATGTCCTTTGGTGATGTGATCATGATTTGGAAACTGTTTTCCCAATTTTCATTGAGGAAGCTGAATTCACTTAACGATGGTGTGGTTTGCTTAACAACTACTGTAAAAATTGTTGTAAAATTGGATCTGACTCCATTTGCAAGCACAATGACTCAGTCCCAATTGTGGTTATAAATTGAGGACTACCTATAAAGTAAAAACAACCTTCTTTAAAGGCATGGATGGATGGAGATAGTACCAAAGACAAAATCTTGTAGAAATGTTTTACTAATAAAAAAAACCTTTTGAGTGCTGTTGATTTCAAACATGCGACTAGATACTGTTATTGATCGTGAAGTCATCAGTAGCAAACAGGGTGGATTCTTTTCTTACTTTTAAAGGGATTGGACTTTTTAAAAAAATATAGAAGCAGAAGGTAACTGTAATGCGAAAGTATCAACTCTGTGTAGGAAAGCAATTGGAAATCCATAAACGAGAGAACAGATGAAAACTGCCTGGATGCAGCTTATAAAACATCAATATAATTTTGTGCTTCTCTGGGGTACATTTTAATTATTTCCAAAGAAGTAAAATATATATACATCCATGCCGTTATTTAGAAATAGGTGATCAGTTAATTTTAATAAAAACAAAATATTATGCCACCCCATGTTCTTTTCTTCCTTCCAAGCCATGCAATGCTTTTTTTGTATGCAATTTATTTATTCCACTGCAAATGTTTCAGTAAGCCCATAGTCAGTGGTAGAATTCAAATAATTTAATAACCAGTTCTCTGCCCTACTGACCAGCTGGATAGGTGGGGTGTGGTGGTCATGTGACTGGGTCGGCATGGCCAACTCAGTGTCGCTCACATTGATAGGCACTTCACCTTAGCTGTTACAATATAATAAGGGTTAACTGGAGAAGCAGTTTCTGTAAGCAGGGCAATAAAGATTAGGCTAGAACCATGATGGTTAACCTATGGCAGAGCCATTTTTGAGGGCACACAAGGCATTGCACACAGACGCGGACGGACCTACAGGGCCCACAAGAAGTCAGAAAACAAGAGAGGAGGAGCCAGCGTTGCGACGTTACATCGTGCGGACTCAACAGTCCGAGTCTGCCGATGACACTTTTGCCCCTGAACGGCCCAGCAGGACCTAAACCGTCCCGAAGAGATGGTGACTGAAAAGACAAAACCTTGGTGGTCGCAGGGACACCGCAAAGTCCCTGATCGATCCAAGTGAAGCGCTTCCAACCGGCGGCAAACAGGAAGCCCCCAGGCTGACATAGTCGGAGACGGAAAGAAAGAAAGAAGTGAAAGTGTTCCATCTGGTGAGGTTTTTTTTTTTTACTTTTAGAAGATTGCCCTAAGAAATCTTTTTTTAAAGCTAAATTAGTCCTTTAAGTAAGAATAAAGCGGCAAATTTAATCCCTACTGGAGTGCCTTAAAAAGTTTTTTGCTCTTGCTTTTAATGATGTTTTGTGGATTGAAGTGATTGCAATGTTTCCTGTTTCTTCGCTTGAGGTGAATGGACTGATTTTTTTTCCTCTATTCTTTTTACTACTTTAATATATTTTTTTTGCTTAAACTAAAACTTTTTTTATCTTAACAAATTTCTCCTTCTATTTGTTATAAAATTATATTAAAGATACTTAAGGAAAAAGTGCTAAAAATAGTTGAATATGCCACTTGGAAGCCTAAGACTGAAGGTTTTTTTGAAACAATGTATCCTTTGTTCATTCCTATTTGTCCTCACTAACTTTGTAATGGAAGGGTTTGGAACTTGTTTTTAAAACCTGATAAAGACTCAAGGACACGAATAGCGTATTGCTGGTGCTCTTGGAAAATATTTTGGCAAGAGAAGGAAAAGGAAAGAAAAAGATAAGAACCCTTCTACTTTGAAAACCAGAAAAGAACGTCTGCTCAAGATTTAAAATAAAAATAGATATATTCTTTTAAAAAAAATTTGACAGGCTAGAGTGGCAGCAATTATCAAATTCCTCTTTTTCTTTACATTTCTTTTTACTTTGAAAAATGGATCAATATTCAGATGAAGAAAACTTAATAATCCAAAACATTCTGGCTGGACTTCAAAATATCTTAGAAGGACTTGAGAGATTTGATAAGAAATGGGACAGACTATGGGGTATCACAGAAAAAGATGATGGGGTTGGCACCCCAGAAATTAAAGAAGAGAATGAAAATACAGAAAACAAAGTTAAGACGTTAGATGAACTTACTAATGAAGTAAACGTGAGTGAAAGTGGAAAGAAGGAAAGCTGGAAAAGTGACTTTGATAATTTGGTGCTTCATTCCAAATTCCAAGATGCAGGAGAAAAAGGAAGAATGAAAAGGATGGAGTTAATAAGACAAATCTATCCAGAAATAAGTTTGACAACCAAAGTTAAGCTTATGTTAATAACAATTCAAGGGCAACGAAACTACACGAGAGATCTTTAAAGCTATAAATTTTAAAGATTGACGGAGGGACGACGCGCAGCCAGGATTTCAACTAACAGAACTCTTTATTCAGGTGACGGCGATTCAAGGAACGGAAACTCGCGCCAAGGTATTTATATTCTTGTTTAACCAATCACTGGCCGGGGACGCGACAGCAACTGCTGACGTCAGTCCCTCGGCCAATCAACAATAACAGTGCGTCGGCAACACCCTCTGGAGCTCTCAGCCAATCAGAGAGCTCAGAGGGTGTTACTGACAGTCAGAATAAATAACCAATATTTAACACCCCTTTCCCCCAGTTCTGCGCATGCCCGAAACGGAGCATGCGTAGTCCTTAAGATATGCTGGGCGGCGCCGGACCCGCCCAGATCTTCTCATTGCAGGAGAAGTCGTCGGCGGAGGAGGACCTCCTCGTAGTAGCTCCTCCCCGAAGGGAGTGTAGCTCCGAGGCACGCCCTTTCGGGAAGGCCCAGAAGGCGGGCTCAACTGCAACGGTAGGTGTAGCCGTGGGGGCGCGTCACTTGTCGTGGGGGGAATTCTCTGTGCGTCCTCGGATTGAGTTGTTGGATTGGCGTCCCCTTGGGCGGCGCTTGGGTAAGCAGGGCCTGGTGTGGCGAAGGCCCTCGGTTGCGGACTGCCGGATTGAGGACGCTGTTGTTGAAACCGGAGGGGGCCTGGTGTGGCAAAGGCCCATGGATGTGGTCTCTCGGATTGAGGGGTTTGTGCTTGGTGCAGGTTGAGGCCTGGAGTGGCGAAGGCTTCACATTGCAACCCCGGGGCTGCGGTGTTGTCGCTCAGGGGTTCGCGGCCACCAGCCTGCGACGGGAGACGCCTCCTCAATTGATCCAGGTGGCGTCTCCATTGGGTTCCATCATCCAATTGGACCCTGAAAGAACATGGGCCAGTCAGGGCAACGATAGCACCCGGCACCCATTTTGGTTCCCCCGTAAACGACCGAGCCCACACTGGATCTCCTAGCTTAAAGGACCGGGGAGGGAGGACCCCCAGATTGCTCGGCTGATCCCCTGAATAGAGCGGGTGAAGCCTATCCAGGGGAGTCCGCAGGCGCCTGCCCATCAAGAGCTCCGCGGGGCTTTTGTTGGTAGTTGGGCAGGGGGTGGAATGTTGGCTTAGCAGGTAAGCCGCCACCCTCGCCTGCCAGTCGCCCCGGTCCATGCGGCTCAGTGCCTCCTTAGCTGAGCGGACCGCCCGTTCCGCCCGGCCATTGCTGGCCGGGTGGTACGGGGCTATGGGCGCATGCCGGATCCCCTGCTCGGCCAAGAACTCCTGGAAGGTGGTGGATGTGAACTGGGGCCCATTGTCCGACACCACCACGTCCGGCAACCCGTGGGTTGCGAACATCCTCCGCAGGGCCCTGACCGTACTCTCGGCTGTGGTGGAGCCCATGAGGACTAGCTCCACCCATCGAGAGTAGGCGTCCACCACTACCAGGAAGTTTTGGCCGTGGAAGGGACCGGCGAAATCGATGTGGAGACGAGACCATGGGCCTCTCGGAGCCTCCCACTCACGAGCAGGCCCGGCTGGGGGGTTGGGTCTGGATAATTGACAGGTCGTGCAGCGGCCCACATGGGCCGCTATTTCTGTGTCCAGCAAGGGCCACCAGACATAGCTACGGGCCAATGCCTTCATTCGTGCTATGCCCGGGTGGTCCTTGTGGAGCAGATCCAGAACCAGTGGCCGGAGTGCGGTGGGGATCAGCACCCGATCCCCCCAGATGAGACAACCCCCGTGGAGGGAGATCTCAGCCTGGCGATTTTTAAAGGGCTGGAAGCCCTCTGCCACTTTGTCTGCTGGCCATCCCCTTAGAACCCAGGAAGAGACCTGGGACAAGATCGGATCGGCCTTTGTGTGAGCCGCCACGTCCGCGGCAGAGAGTGGGAACCCGGAGGCGGCAATGGAGAGGACTGAGAGAGAGGGAACGGGGGCGGTGTCCGTCTCCGGAAGTGGGCAACGGCTGAGGGCATCTGCATGCCCTAGCTGTTTGCCTGGACGGTACAGCAACGTATAAGAATACGCTGCGAGGAACTCCGTCCAGCGAGTCATGCGGGGGGATAGAATGGAGGGGGTCGGCTTGTCCCCCGCCAAAAGCCCAAGGAGTGGCTTATGGTCGGTGACAAGGGTAAAGTGCCGACCATAGAGGTAATCGTGGAACCTCTTAATCCCGGACACTGCAGCCAGAGCCTCCTTGTCGATCTGGCTGTAATTGCGCTCCGCCGAGGAGAGTGTCCGAGAATAAAAGGCCACAGGGGCTTCTGAGCCATTAGGGAGGATATGGCTCAGGACAGCCCCTACTCCAAATGGGGAGGCGTCACACGCCAACGTCAGAGGCAACCCATCATGATATTGAATGAGGACTGCCGATGACGTCAGCGTCTCTTTGACAGCCGCGAACGCATGCGCTTCGCGGCTTCCCCAGTGCCAGGCCGCGGATCGGTCGAGCAACCGATGCAGCGGCTCGGCTAGTGACGCCTTGTGAGGAATAAAGGGGGCGTAAAAATTGAGCAGCCCTAGGAACGCCTGTAGCTCCGCCCTGGAGGTGGGAGCAGGGGCGTTCCTAATGGCGGCAATCTTAGAGGGTGTAGGGTGAATGCCTTGGGCATCTATTAAGAAGCCCAAGAATTCTACCTTTGGGACAGCAAATGAGCATTTGCTGCTTTTTAATTTTAATCCCGCGCCCCTGAAACGACAGAGGACCTTCCTTAATACTTCGATGAGTTCTGAGCGGCTTGTAGCAGCGATCAGAACGTCATCGAAATATGGCACTACCCCCGGAAGTCCATGGAGCAGGCGCTCCATGAGACTTTGGAAGATCCCCGGGGCCACGGATACGCCGAATTGTAGGCGGCGACAACGAAAAGCCCCACGATGAGTGACGATGGTCTGGGCAGCCGCCGCATCGTCATCCACCGGGAGCTGTTGATAGGCTTGCGCCATATCCAGTTTGGCAAATATGCAACCCTGCCCCAGGGAATGGAGCAGGTGTTGCACAACAGGGACTGGATAGGGGTTTGCCTGAAGGGCCAAGTTGATCGTCGACTTGTAGTCGGCGCAGATTCTCACCGAGCCATCCGGCTTGACCGGAAGAACTATGGGTGTCTCCCATGGAGCATGATCGACTGGCTCGATGACACCCTGCGCCAATAATTTGTCAAGTTCGGCGTCAACCTTGGCCCTTAAGGCAAAAGGCACCCTGCGGGCTTTCAGCCTAATAGGAGCAATCTGAGGATCTACGGCGCTGTTGCTGCTTGGTCCTCTCAGAAGTTTGGAAGAAGGCAGGGGCCGGCAAGGAGGCTCGGCACACTTGGGCGAGGTGCCCCTGCCTCTGACAGCGGCGGCAGATCGCATTTTTGAATTGGCACGTTTGGCGGTCGTGGCGGCCTCCGCAGCTAAGGCAAGGCACCCTGGCGTTTTGCGGTGCGGCTGTGGATTGAGCAGGTGGCTTCCGCCGTGGTTGTGCGCGGACTTGATCGATGTTGTCTTGCTCCCGGTCCTCACAAGGGATTATATCATCATAGTCAATGTCATGCACTTGTGAGGCCGGTGCCGGGTTAGTTGACAGCTGTAGCCGCTCCAAATCGGCGGTCGATTGCTCCGAGAGCTCAGCTGCTCTGGCGATCTCGACTGCTTGGAGCAGCGTAATGTCATGGTGGCGGAACATGCGGCTTCTTAAGTGTACATCCCGCACACCGCACACAAACTGCTCGACTAGGTTTTCTTCTAGGTTCGAAAAATCGCACTGGGCCGCCACAGTGCGCAGGGCTTCCAAAAATTGACTGATCGTCTCCCCCGGCTTCTGTACCCGCCTCCTGAATGCGAAACTGCGGGCAATTTTGGATGGCGTTGGGGCATAGTGCCCCTTTAATTTGGCCATCAAGTTGTCCCAGCCCAATTTGTATGCGGGTCTGGGAGCAGCCATGGCTCTGGCTGAGGCAAACATTGAGGGTTCGCAGCATGATAAGAAAAAGCTGCACTTCTCCTCATCCGTTTGAGCCTGATTTTTAGTTGCAATTAAATACGTTTCAAAGCGCTCCATGAATCCTTCCCAGGATTCGCCGGCGGAGCCGAAGGGAGCGAAAGGCGGCAATGAATTCATACTGGCTAAACTGACTTGTGAGGAGCGGATGGACTGAAGTCGTGACAGGAAAATTTTTCCTCAGCGTTCGGTGCTGGCGCGGACAGCGACTTACAGCAGCTAGCTGGAATAAACTCTCTGTCTTTAAACCTAGGCTTGCGTGGAATCGCCGGATCCCACCTTCGTCGCCAGTTTTAAAGATTGACGGAGGGACGACGCGCAGCCAGGATTTCAACTAACAGAACTCTTTATTCAGGTGACGGCGATTCAAGGAACGGAAACTCGCGCCAAGGTATTTATATTCTTGTTTAACCAATCACTGGCCGGGGACGCGACAGCAACTGCTGACGTCAGTCCCTCGGCCAATCAACAATAACAGTGCGTCGGCAACACCCTCTGGAGCTCTCAGCCAATCAGAGAGCTCAGAGGGTGTTACTGACAGTCAGAATAAATAACCAATATTTAACAATAAAGTGCAGAGAGAAGCCTTAAATGCTGAAAAGGTCCTGAAAAGAGAATTGACACGACGGCTGGTGAGAGAGAAAAGACCATTTTGCTACTGGAAAGACACTGGTTAATAATGCTAGTTGATGATAAAAAGTTAGCTAATTATTGATGATTAATAAGTAGAGATTTTAGTACTTTGTAAACTGTTCTAGATTATTATTAAATATTTATTCGTTAACATATAATTTACTATGATACTAATAGTGAAATGATAACCTTAAATAGGATAATTAACCGGGCCATAAATTGTAATTTGGGATCTGGCAAAAAGATGTACAAATCTTATAAATTTTTGTTTAGATCTTGTTATGAAGGTATAGATAATTTGGGTCAGAGGAGAGGAGACGTGCTATAAATAAGGAAATGCTAATGTATACTTTTGGTGATTATTAAGTAGAAATGTTAACATCTCTTAGATTGTTTTAGATTTTTAATGTTTATCTTGTTAACACGTAATTAACTAATCTGGGACTAAGGGAAAAGACCTATAAATTTTATTACTAAATCTTTGTTTAAAGATGATTATACAGGTATAATCTTGTCTGGGCCGGTGGAGAGGGGAAGTGAGATAAATAGTAAATAATTTTTAGTTAACTACAATAATAACAAAGAAATGTTAATGGATAATATTTAATGATACATACAGGTGTGTTATACCAGTAAAAGTTAAATGACAGAAGTGTTAATCTGTGAGATTGGGGTACGGCGGAAGGAGAGGGAATGTTGGATATTCTCCTAACTGATTCTCTTTTAGAATATGATATAAAGATGTAAAATTATGGCAGATTCATTGAGATTGTGGAAGTATGCCAGTAGGTGGTTGGGTCTCCAAATATAAATGATTTTAGGAGGGGGGGAGATGTCTAAGTAACTCTAATTAAATGAAAATTGTGGTACAATGATAGTAAAATACATAAATTCTAAAATTTCATTCAACCTGAATGAAATATATGTAATGATTGTGGAAGAACACATGAAATGTACCTGTAACCAATGTTCACACTTTCTACAAGATGTAATGAAAGATGATTCTTTTTTTATGTGTTTTTTGTTTAATAAAAACAATAAAAAAAAATTTAAAAAAGGAGTCAGAAAACAGGCCATTTCCAGCTTCCGGATAGCCTCTGGGGGACGGGGAGGCTGTTTTCACGTTCCCATGGCTCATAGAAAACCTCTGGAGCCTGGGGAGGGTGTAAAATGGACCTACTGGGCCCATTGGAAGTTGGAAAATGGATTGTTTTCACCCTCCCCAAGCTCCAAGAAAGCCATGCGCCGGGGGGGGGGATAACACACACAAGCGCTGGGGGCACAGCACAGCGGGGCATTAAATTATGGGGGATGGGCATGTGAGAGCGTGTGATAGCTGGCGTGTGTATGCTTTTGGCACCCAAGGTGAAAAAGTTTCGCCATCACTGGGCTAGAAATAACACCAGAATGTTTCCTTTCTGCCTTCCTTACAGGATTAGCCCTGTTAAGTGGAAAAAAACAAAAGGAGATTTCTTCCAACAACCGGTTCTCTGAACTGCTTAGAAAGTTAACAACCGGTTCTCCCGAATAGGTGCGAATTGGCTGAATCCCCACCACTGCCCATAGTCAATCAAAAAAGAAAATGAAGGAAGAAAAATAATCACAAACGCAGCAGCCAAATGACAAACCGCATGCCAACTTCAGTGAAATGTTGTGTAGGTGATTTCTACATCCGCTTTTAAAACACCAGGTTTAGAGGCATTCTCCAGAAACATTAATTGTGAATTTGAGAATACATGTGTTGGCTGTGGTATCCATTACTTCTGCCCAGAAATCAGCAAGTAGGATAAGGTTTGAATCTATTCCACAGGTAAAATGCAGAGTTCTATGCTACAAAATCATGTTGCGTTTTCTGGAAAAGCTAGGGGGGGGGGGAATCACTACTGAAAGGCTAGCATTGTTTTTGTTCAAGGTGAAGAATGCCTGGAGGGAGAAACATATAAATGACAACTGACACCTTTGGCATCTTGAGAATGCCACTACCTAAAATGTACCCAATCTAGTGAGTACGTTGCAACTGGTACCTAACTTTCCAGTTCAATCTGAAAATAGCCTTTCATTTTTTCTTGCCGTCTGTTCGTTTCAAACAATCTCACAAAGGTTGAATAGCTCCATTTTAAAATTAGATGTGATGTAGAGGTCGGATTCGGATCTGAAAGACCTATAATTTTTTGAGCGTCTTCTTTAAGACGTAACTTGTAACCAACTCTGTGTGCTGGGTATGTGGGTGTGCTTGAGGTGTGGGTCTGTATCAATGGTGGGATTCAATGTGGTTGCTACTGGTTCTGTGGGTATGGCTTGGTGGGCATGGATGACTTGATGGGCGTGGCTTGGTGGGCATGACAGGGGAAGGATACTGTAAAATCTCTATTCCCACCACACTCCAGGGGAAGGTTGCTGCAAAATCCCCGATTAGCTGGGACTCTGGAAGCAAAGAATAGATGGGGGTGGGGCCAGTCAGAGGTGGTATTTACGGGTTCTCCGAACTACTCAAAATTTCCACTACAGGTTCTCCAGAACTGGTCAGAACCTGCTGAATACGGTTCCACCACAAAACCGCGGACGACAAAATCGCGCTCGACGAAAGCGCGCATTTGACGTCATCACAGCGTGACGCAAACATCGCGCTGTGATTGAAAAATTTAAAAATAAAGCGAAAACCTTACCCTAACCCCCCCAAACCTAACCCTAAACCTAACCCTAAACCTAACCCTTAACCTAAGCCTAAATCTAACCCTAAACCTAACCCTTAACCTAACGCTAAACCTAACGCTAACCTTTAACGTAACGCTAAACGTAACCCTAACGCTCTAAACCTAACCCTAACCCTTAACCTAACCCTAACCCTAACCCTAACCCTAAACCTAACCTTTACCTTTATGTGAATCGGCTTGCTTTAATTTTATTTTTATTTCAATTTTTAATTTTTTTCGTCGCGCTGTGATGACGTCAAATGTGCGCTTTCCTCGATCGCGCTTTTGTGGACCGCGGTTTTGACGGGTCACGGCTGAATACGACCCCTAGTCTGTATGTTTATGTGTGCATTTGTATGTCTCTCTCCCTATGTCTCTGTATTTGTGTCTGTGTGTATGCTGCCCACTCTGTTAAACATTCTAGATATCCTACAGAAATACAGATAATACAATTGAAATGTAGTTAAAAAAAACCTTAGTCCTTGACGAGTAGTCCTCGACTTATAACATTTCCTTTAATGACTGCTCAAAGTTACAACATCACTGAAAAAAGTGATTCTTTTCACACTCACAACTGTTACAGTATCCCCATAGTCACATGATCAAAATTCCAATACTTGGCAACTGAGTCATATTTATGTTGGTTGCAGGTCATGTGATCATCTTTTGTGACCTTCTGACAAACAAAGACAGTGGGGAAGCCAGATTCACTTAACAACCATATTACTAATTTAACAAATGTAGCGATTCACTTAACACCAGTGTTGGAGCATTCACAACTTCTGGAGGCAAGTCGTTCCACTGGTTAATTGTTCTAACTGTCAGGAAATTTCTCCTCAGTTCTAAGTTGCTTCTCTCCTTGATTAGTTTCCACCCATTGCTTCTTGTTCTACCCTCAGGTGCCTTGGAGAATAGTTTGACTCCCTCTTCTTTGTGGAAAGCCCTGAAATATTGGAACACTGCTATCTTGTCACCCCTAGTGCTTCTTTTCATCAAACTAGACATACCCAATTCCAGCCACTGTTCTTTCTTCAGAAGCCAGAAACAGAAAGTGGCTGAATTAAGCAAACCAGGTTTGTGTCCAATTGGTAATATTCAGCTAAGAAAACAATTGCTTTAGCGGTGAGAAAAGGACAAGATAAAATGTTGAGACTCAGCTATTCTTGTATCCCTAATTTATGCTCCATCGGCTTTCCCTTCATCTGTTGGGTTGTTAAATTGCTGCGTAGCTCACTAGAATAACTGCTCAGCATTGATTATCTTTTTGTCTTACAACAGTGGCTCGTTACATAAATTGTGTGTGCGTCTGCGTGGAGCAGGGGGAGGCAATTAAAAAAACATCATGTTGCTGTTTTGTTCATTTTCAGTAGTTAATGATTCCACCGACTTCTTTTTAAACATTTTGCTCAATATTTTATTACTTATTGAAATTGTGTCAGTGTTGTAAATTAGTCTGTGTGTGCTCTTTTGCTGTGCATGTTCTAAAAGACTTTAATTTGCACGCTAAGATAATGGAAGAGTGCTGGTATTAAACAGCTTCCACTTATTCTAAAGGATTATTGGCTGCAGACTAGAATGATGGATGCTAGCTCCCCAACTTGCAACAATGTTGACCCTTCTGGGGGATCAATCGTGCCCAATTTCAGGATATTAGGTTTGCAGTTTAGGTTTTGTTTTGTTTGCAAAGGAAACATTCAATTTGAAAGGATTCCTACCCTCAAAACAGGAAATGGAAAGTTTTACCATCTACCATTTATCATCTCTCTTTCTGTCTCTCTCTGTCTCTCTGTCTCTGTCTCTGTTTCTCTATCTCTCTCTTACACACACATATATGAGAGTATGTATGTATATATGCAGGGGTGGGTTTCTCGCCCCGTTCCAACCGGTTCGGTTGGAACGGGGCCGGCGGCGTCCTCATGCACGCGCGCAGTGCACGCATGCGTACTAGCATCTGTGCGATGCTCCAGCTGCTCCTGGAGGATCGCGCAGGCGCTGTATGCGTCCTGCACATGCGTGGAAGTGCAGAACTCGTCAAAACCAGGTAAGGAGCGCGGGTGGGTGAGTGGGCCCTTCGCCGTTCCTGGAAGTTACTTACTTCCGGGTTCGCTGACCAACCAGTTCGTGGGGACCGCCGCGAACCGGTTGAAACCCACCCCTGTATATGTGTGTGTGTGTGTGTGTGTGTGTGTGTGTGTGTGTGTATCAAATTATCCTAAAAATGGGTCTATCACACATGCAATGGCTAAATTGATTAATAGTGTATAAAGGCAGATATCTCTTTATTGATTTTAACACTCTGACAATGTTAGTAGAGGCTAATGAAAGCTAAGTGAGCAATATATTTTAAAATTCTGGAGATCGCAATGTATATATAGTATCTTGGCGATGTTTCAATGAGGTCACACTCGTCATCTTCAGACTGGTGCCTTTGGCTTCGTGTTTGTGCGGGCAAATACTAATGCCAAGATACTGTCAATCTTACATGGGAAAAGACCCGAATACGCCAAGACCTGCATACTTCACGGATGTAGGTATGCTGGTCTTTTGTATTTGGGTCTTTTCCCATGTAAGATTGAGGCTGATGTTTTCGGCTTCGTGCTTGTGCGAGTAAAGCATGGTCGGAGCCGCCATCTCTATAAATCTTGGTGGGGGTGTGTGGAGCACTGGCTTTGTTGCTGTAAGTGGGTTGATTGGGTGTGTAGTTGCATCCTGATTGGTAGATGGAGTTGATGTTTGTAGATTGGTCGGCTGTTTCGTATCATCCTGTGTGGCAGAGGTGCTAGCTGTGTGTCTGTTGCTCTTTTGTGTTGTAACGACCTGGGTGGTGGGTGGGGCTCATTTGTTGACTAGGGCTGGTTTCCAGATGTCTGGTAGGCGGGAGGTATCATCACGTTTATTCATGTTGTGGGGCTGTTTTTCTATTTCGATGGCTTCCATAATTATTCTTTTGTTGAAGTGTTCAGTTTTGGAGATGAATTTGATTTCTTCAAAATCAATTTCATGTTTGATTGATTTTGATTTTGAAGGAACCAAATTACTGTTTTCATGGTAGATTTTCATGGGTGTAGGTATGCTGGTCTTGTTGTATTCAGGTCTTTTCCCATGTAAGATTGAGATTGTCTTGGCAACGTTTCAGCGAGGTCTCACTCGCCATCTTCAGGCTGGGTTTTAAGCCCAAAACCCAAATTTCAGAGACATACAGTCATAAGTTTTGCCTTTAGAAAATATTAGGAAAAGGGAACTGGTTCTCTCCTCTCTTCTCTTTGCTTGCAGTTTTTATGAAAAGCACATATATTCTTTAAAATGAATGAATGAATCAGTGGTGAGTTTCCATTTTTTACTGCAGGTTTGCTCATGCGTGCACAATGAGGTGGGTGGGCAGAGCCTCCTACCCTGCTACTACTGGTTCATTTGAACCAGGAGCAACCCACTTCTGGAATGAATGAATGAAGCAAGCAAGCAAGCAAGATAGCAGAAGGGCACTCCTGCACTTAAGTGGCTTCTCTTTGGTGTCTTCTCAACAATGTAGAAGAGAATACTGATTTAAATGGATTTTTAGTTTGATTCAATCAAGAATATATTGAAAAAAAGAGTAATAGTAGTAAAAAAAAATAACAGGAGAGAAGCATCAATAAAGAACCACTGTTAGCTGAAGACACTCTTGAGTGCAAAAATCTAATAAACTAACACATAACCTTTATAAACACGGTCAGGGATTCTAAAACATGTCTCCAGCATATATTCGTAAAAAATCTACGAGGTCTTTTGTTTTCTCTGAGCTTGGTGGTTTTCTTGCAGACATTTCATTACCAAACTAGGTAACATACTCAGTGTCATCATCTAGCTAAGTAATGAAACATCTGCAAGAAAACAAATAAGCTTAGAGAGCACCAAGGATTCCTCTGTTCAACCCTGAGCTACAAATATTCTCTTCTAAAGTTTATTCTGTAAGGGCAACAATAAGCCATCTCTGAACCTGGGAATATGTTGCAATTAAAAGGTGTGCTTTTAAGGTAGTGTTTAATCACTGGGAGTGGGGAGTAAGGATTAGAAATGGTATTTTATAACTATTTCTCCTTATGGCACCTCTGATGAAGTTTTGCAGTCTAACTTATAAAGTTTCAAGTGCAATGAAAGATAATTAATCTCCATGATACAGTTTTCTAACTGTAAGTTCTCTTGTACAAAATATGAGCTATTGATCTCAAGAGATTTTAATTTAGATTAGCTTCTGGCTTTTGCAGTGGGGGGGGAGGGAGCAGAGTAATAACCCAAGTCTCCTCTTAGAAAGCATGTTCTCAATGACTTATCAAGAAGTTTAAAATACCTTCTTGTTGGCATTACTTTTTGTCATTATAATTGTTTTAGTAGCATTATTTAGGGAGCTGATCTTTTGAGATAGTTCAGCTCACACCAATATTTCTCAACCTTGGCCAACATTTTTAAGATGTATGGAGTGCAATTCCAAAATTCTTAAGTTAATTCTTAAGTTGCTAAGTTGAGAAAAACTGACTTAGACTATTGTATGGCATGGTAGGGTAGGGTAGAGAGTCCTCAATTTACAATCATTCATTTACTGACTGTTCAAACACTGGGAGTTTTAAAGAAGAGATTGGACAACCATTTGTCTGAAATGGTATAAGGTTTCCTGTCTAAGCAGGGGTTGGGACTAGAAGACTTCCAAGGTCCCTTCCAACTCTGTTATTCTATTCTATCTCAGGTTGGAAGCTTGCAAAGGATGCCCTACAGATATTGCTCCAGGCCTTTCCATACTCAAAGGTCTGCAAACAAGAATGAATCAACAGGGTTGTCTCGAATGTATGTCATCACAGATACAACCAGGTCCTTTATAGAAAAGTGGATGGAAATGTATAAAAGGCCCATAACTTTGATGAGACAAAATGACAAATATCTACATACACATCTTGTATCTTCAATAGAAACTGGATGGAATCATCTGTCTCTACACCACGGTTATTCAATCTTCTTCTGATTTTTATGGACTATAAATTAATCCAGTTCTCTGTCCACAATGAAAAACACCAAATTCATCTGGATGGAGTGGAAACCAATAAAACGTACCAGGAAATTGGCACAGATACAAACAGAAACCCTTTTTCTAACCAAATGTAAATAAGAAGACATCAATCCTAAAGTTTAAAAACGTCCTATGCCAACCCCCAGTCTTCAGCCCAGTATTGGTCTGCGGCCCATTGGGAACCAGACTCTGCAAGTGGTGGACGAACGTGTGAAGTTCCATTTGCACAAGCAGTGGGAGTGTGCAAAAAATCCTATCCCCTCTCCCTTCCCCACCATCACCGCTGCTACTGCCAGTCCACAAAGCCACAAAAGTTGGGGACCACTGCTATGCTCTATCTACTGTTCAGATTATGGCCAAAGAGTATGTTATGGTTAGTGTCAGGCCTGGAAGCCATCTTTGACATTGGGCCTTCAGGTCTGCCACATTTTCTGCTGTGGGAAAATAGGAGGGGGATTATACAGAGTGTGGATGATATATATCCATAATAACATTCTTTCTCGGAAATTCAAGGTCATCTGGTCCTGCAGCTGCGATGGGGTGACTGGGAGGCATCTCCTGTTTTGGATAGTACCTGATTGGATCATGTGATGGACATGTGGATGCTGGGCAGGGAATTGAATTTTCACCTGGGTGGGGAAAACCTGGAAGCTTTCAGATTTGGGTTTTTCCAGATGTGCCAATATGACATCTCTAATAAAATGGAACTTTGAGGAAACTCAAGCCTTGGAGTCTTCTTTCATTGGGGGTGTTAGTTGGAACCGTGACAGTTAGGTTATATAATAATCACTGAATTACAGCGACAACTGGGACCATAATCAGATGCCTACCTGAACCGGGAGGCTCTCACAACAGTCACTTGTGCCCTTGTGACCTCTAGGCTGGAGTACTGCAATGTGCTCTACATGGGGCTGCCCTTGAAGAGTATTCGGCGACTTCAGCTAGTCCAGAATGCGGCCGCGCGAGCGATCGTGGGTGCACCTCGTTTCACCCACACAACACCTATCCTCCGCGAGCTGCACTGGCTACCTGTCGATCTCCGGGTGCGCTTCAAGGTGCTACTTGTCACCCATAAAGCCCTACATGGTAGTGGATCTGGGTACTTGAGAGACCGCCTACTGCTGATCACCTCCACGCGACCTATTAGATCTCATCGATTAGGCCTCCTCCGAGTTCCATCTGCCGGTCAATGCCGACTGGCAACTACGCGGAGGAGAGCCTTCTCGGTGGCAGCTCTGACCCTATGGAACGATCTCCCCGTGGAGATTCGTACCCTCGCCACCCTCCAGACCTTCCGCACAGCCCTCAGAATCTAGCTATCCCGTCAGGCCTGGGGCTAAGACTGTAACCCGCCCTAATGGTATGAATGTTGTGTTTTTTAATTATGTATTGTCTTATATGTTAAAAGTTTGTCTCCCCCTCCCCCTTGGGTTGTGAGCCGCCCTGAGTCCCCCCAGGGAAAAGGGCGGCATATAAATAAACTTCAAACTCAAAAACTCAAACTCAAACTCAAAGCAAAATAGGTGTTAAGTTCTGATTTCTCCAGCCCAGCACAAGAGTTCCTTCCCTTTCAAGTGTGGATAAGAGAAGTAGTTCTCTGCTGGGATGGAGAAACGAATGGGCATCACGACAGTACGATGCATCACAACTTTGTTTTTCCAGGCCAGTGCAATTTTTCTCTTCCACACATGGAGCAAAGGGGAACTCCTGCATTGGTCTGGATAAATGAAATGGGGACCATAAAAATCCAAGCTTCATTTTTGTTGTCCAATAGAAGATTTCTGTCCCACCCTCTTCTCTCTCCCCCTGGCCCTACTCTTGGATGGGAGGGGAACTCCTTTTTTTGCTGTTTTGTTTTGACAACAGAAGCTTCATTGACCCATTGACTTTCTGGGGAAGCCAGCAGAGAAGATTGCAATGATAATCCCATAATCACATGGTGCTTGGCAACCGGTTATAAGTGCAAACAGGTTGCCAAGCATCCAGATCACACTCATATGCCTGGGTGGGAGGGACAGTCCAACATTTTATAAAAGCCAAAAGTGTTTTTCAGACTGTAAAGTATGCTTTCCAGGCCATGGTAACTTTGAATAGTCATTAGATGATTGGTTGTAAGTCAAGGACTTCCTTTACTGTCCCAAGAAACATCTAACTCAAAAACTCAGCATCTTTCCTAAGCAGAAGAAAATAATTTCCATTGGAACCATAATTGTACCAGGCATTTGATGAAGTGAACTGTAGCTCATGAAAGCTTATATCATTTATTAAAATATATGAACGCATCTGAAATGAAACCATCAAAACTCCTCTTTACATTCCATTAGAAATTGAAATAGAAATGCATTAACCAAGGATGGGTTCAGGAGAATGCATCAATCTCTGGTCAGGGTGGCTGTCCTGATGCTGAAGCCAACAGAAGGTGAATAAGTACACCCCAAACTCAGTTAAAAGCAAACATAGTTTATCCCAAGGACACATGTAACCTCCAAAAAGTAAAACCTTCTCAGAATTGCTGAGCTGGTGAATTACAACTGTAAAGAGACCAAAATGGGAAATTATTATGGAAAGTAATCATACTAATAGCATTTCATTAATTTAATTTAATTGTAATTAAATATGAATTGTCTCCGCTGGTAGCTGCAATTAACCTGCTGACCTTGCCTGGTGCAACAGCTAAGAGAATGAAAATTAGCTTGGATAGAAAACCGTCAGAGGAGTCTTTCTCAACTCTGGCAATTTTAAGATGTGTGGGCTGCAACTCCCAGAGTTCCCTAGCAGCAATGAATTATGGGAGTCTAAGTCCACAAGTTTGCTAAGGTTGAGAAACACTGCATGAGAGAATCAACCAACATCCTAGAGCAGGGGTGTCAAACTCGATTTCATTGAGGGCCGCATCAGGGTTTTGTTTAACCTTGGGGCAGTGGTGGGTTGCAGACGGTATGCCCCGGTACAGGCGCACCAGAGCCTGCCCAGAACACTGGGTACCGTTTCAGTACGGTGCTCTGGAGGGCCCACCTGCCCACTCTCCTTACCTGCCTTTAAAGTCTTCGGCGCAATCTACACACCAACAGCACGTACAGCACTGTGCAATGCTCCGCTAAGCAGCTGGAGTGTCATGGAGTCTTGCGGAGTCGTCGCTGGACAGTACGATGCATGCACACGCTACGCATGTCCACATGGACACCGCCGGGCCCATTCCAACTATACCGGTTGGAACGGGATCCGGAACCCACCACTGCCTTGGAGGTGGGACGTGAGGGTGGAGGGCATGGCCGGGGGTAGCCAGCTCGACATCACTCATGTCGGGGGCACCTGTGGTGGCCCAGGTGGGGCTGCGGGGATCCATTGTCTCCAGATTTCCTTCCTTCCTTCCCTCCCTCCCTCCTTCCTTCCCTCTTCATTCTCCTTTCTTCTTCCTTCCCCTCTTTCCTTTTTTTCTCTTCCTTGCTCTCTTCCCATCTTCCCTTATTTTCTTTATCTTTCCTCTTTCCTTTTCTCCTTTCCTGTCCCTTCTTGGATGCTCAAATGCAAAAGGTTAAACATATCTCCTTTTGTTTTGTTTTGCTTTTAGTTTATTTTGCTAGACCTCTGCCGGTGAAAATGGAGCTGGGGGGGGGGGGCAACCCGTAGTCTTCCCTAGCTCCATTTTTGCTGGCAGAAGCACTGCAGGCTGGTCCTTTGCTGTTTCCAGGGTGGTCCTGCGGGCCAGATCTAAGCATCCCACAGGCCAGATCTGACCTCCGGACCTTCAGTTTGACACCCCTGTCCTAGGGGAAGGCGGTGAATATACTCTATATTGTTGCCAAGAAAATTGCCCTGATGTGACCATATAGTCTCGAGAAATCACTCTTTATTCAAAGGTATTTTAAAATGTAAAATTAAATTAAGTTTTACTTCTTGTCCAGGTGCCACAGAGATATGGGGATGGGATAACATAATATTCAGACAAGATCAGAAAGTAAATGAGGTGTGTGTGTGTGTGTGTGTGTGTTTAAGTGATTCAATAGAGAAGATAAGCTTTTATTTTCCACCAGCTTAAACAAGATATCCCATAGAACTATAATGGTAGTTCCCAAGAGCCATCTGGAATATTAAGGTGGCATATTAGGTTAGGAAATGATTATTAGATAGATTATTTGCTTCTAATGATTTTGTTACAAAAGGATGTGGTGGCTCAGCTTAAAGACATTGAGCTGGCAGCTGGAAAGTTGACAGCCCAGATTTGAGGATCGAGTGACACACGATGGGATGAGCTCTCATTGCGTTCCCCAGCTCTTGTGAACCTAGTAGTTTGATCACATGCAAACGCAGGTAGATAAAGAAATACCACTTTGGTGGGAAGGTAACATCATTCCATGCACCTCTGTGTGTAGTCATGCCAGCCACGTGACCATGGAAGCATCTTGATACAATGCTGGCTCCCTCAGCTAAGAAATGGAATTGAGCACCACTCATTTACCTCTTGGAAGAAATGCCCATCTGGGTTCAGTTCCAAGTGGGGGGAGGAAAGACACTGGAAATATGGAGGCTGCTTGGAGGTTGAATGGTGGACAGGGTCACATGGCTTGAGCTCCTGAACAGAAGAGTGGGATCACATGCTTCCAGATGTTGCGTGAAGAGGAAAAAGAGGCAGAGATGCTGAAAGTCCCTGGTTTTATCCCCTCTCTGGCCTTTGATCTTGATCTTGTATTCTGATTGGTTGTCAGACTCCCATGGGTCCATGCAGAGGAAACTCGGTAGGCTGTGTTTTGAAGCCAAGTTTGGTTGAGCATTGCTTCTTCCCAGGTGCCCTGTGGTGACATGGGTAATGGGCTAATACTATCACGCCTTAACCCCATCACCCTGGAGCTGAAGGGGGAGATCTTTTTTATGTAGAATAGACTGATCCAGGTTTTTTTTAAATGGCCCGTTGACAAAGGTTGGGGGCTATTAAGAGTGAGTTTGCTTCCTGCCTAAAAACAGGTTTCTCAATTTCTGATCCAGGGCAATATAATATCCTGCCTTTTCAATATTTCCCAGGATATTTCATTTTTCTAGGAGAGGGGTGGGTTTAAACTTCCTACACACCTTTACCTTTAATGATTTTATAAATCCCAAATGCTTTGTTGTGTGCTACACAGCCTTAAAAGGAGGTTAAAGCAAAGTTCAGGGGAGACACAATGGACCACACAATCTATACTGTCTGCAAGTTCTTTTCATGTGCTTAAACACCTCCCATAAAATGTGTACATAATTCAGAATAAGTTGGAAAGGTTTTTTCCCCTCTTCTTACTCGAAAACCATTTATTTTATTTGATTGCTGCCCGTAAATAGCGTTACATGATGAGTGTTTATTGTTTTATGCAGTGATACAAGGGGAGTTGTCAGTTATTCAGCAGTCAATCTTTAACAAATGCTGTCTAGACTGGCCAAAAAAAAAAAGTTAATTGTATTATTTCCCAAAGGCTGCCATCTCTTAATCATGGATTTATCAGCACTTAGAAGTCCTCGCTGCCGCTTCCCTTCCATTTATTACTAAAATTACCATTGCAAATATTGACGTTTTCTGAAAAACGGGAAGAAGGGAATCTGATGCTAACAAACGCCTCATTAACTCACTACCTTCTGGAGCTGGCAGATTCTCTCCTGTTATTTGATGTTTGCTGCTCCTGCACAGTTTCTATCAATAGCTTCATGGAATTAAGAAGGATGAAGAAACGCCCTGAAGATATAGCTATGGCTAATCACAATTCTGCCACCTAACCTGCTGTCGGTCTTAAGTCATGACAAAAATAAGGATGAAACCAAAACATTGTTGGTCCATTTTCACTCAGTTTTGGAAGGCTTGAAGGATGGGACTGTCCTGTTTTATAGCTGTCTTCAGTCCACTCGCACAAAATCAAGGCAAAAATTTGCAGCTGAGAAATTGCATCAGATTTCAGCAGCATGACGACAAAAAAAAAAAGATGAGCATTGCAATATCTCAATGCAACCTCTTTGCCTTTTCATGTTTCCATGTAATCTCTCTGTTTTGGGTGCCGCACTGGATGAAGTCCAAAGTGTTGGTTGTCCACCCCCCACACACACACATTCAAAGCAACTTTTCTCAGGAAGCTCATGGGAAATCTTTCCTAAATTTATAAGAGACTAGCCGATAACCTGGCATTGCCCAGGTATTTATTTATAGGGGGAAAATGTCCCGACCAAACATAATTTCTAATGTTGGATTTTTCCCCTTACCAGAGGGAGCCCCCTTGTGGAGTACTGTGAAGCGGTTACCATGGCAACTCCACTGCGCTGTACAGTAGAAGCCAGTAAGGCACAACAGGCTGTATCTTAATAGAACACACATTCTGAGGGTTGTTAGGGGTGTCTTACCTCCACAGTATTTTTCTCCAGAGAGTAAGTCATCTGTGTACCAAGTTTAGTTGAAATTGCTCAAGGTTTCTAGAGTCATGCTGGAACATACACATACAACCATTTTTATATACATAGAAGAAGAAGATATAGCTAGATAGATTTAGCTGATGGTATCCATGAAACTCCATTAAAACAGACAAAGTACTAAATTAAGACAACCTGATTAATGGAAATTTGTAGAATGTCTCTCTTTAGAATCTTTCTATACATATCTATCTATTGATATCAAATCTGATTTTTATCTCATCATCATCAGTCATTACATTCATCCAATAATCTTGGCTGTTATTGTTTGATATTGCTCCTAAGAAATCTGTGATAAGGATTTGGGTTCCCTTCATTTCATGCACACAATACTTTGGTGTCCTTGCAGACAAAGAAAGCCAAATAGAAACATTTTAGCTATGGTAGCAAAATGTTTGAAAACTTTGACATTTTCTTGGGTTCACTTCATTAATTTTCTGCTCCATCTCTCTTCACAAGTTTTGAGAATTACTATTCAGGGAAACTTGAATCAATTACTTTCCAGTAATGCCCTCCAAAATTTCTTTCCATTTAATTTGATTTGCTGAACTGCAATAAATTTACTTCAAATATCCTGGAAGATTCTTTTTTCTGTCTACTTTTGTCTGGATCAATGACCATCAATATTACATATAAACATATTACAGAATATAGAGAGAGACTTGGAGAAGGTGACATCAATAATCTTTGGGTTGTCTCCATGATACACAACAAAGATGATGAAATTCTAAAATTGATTATTAGATGCATATATATTTATAGGAACCATTGAGTCATTGATTCATTTAATAATTATTTGGCCTACTTTTTTAAGTTGTTGCCATATATCTGCCTGACTCAAATAAAGAAATGCTTTCATTTCCACTTAGAATCTCTTTTCTCCCTGCAATATAGTTTAAATACTTTGTATTATGAATTGATAAATCCCATCTCACTTTCTTTAAGACATCAGGATCTGGATTTCACTTCTGGAATTTGTGCTTGTGAAGAAGAAAAAAAATGAAACTTTGACCTTGGTTTTGTTGATTAGAAAGATTTGGTCTTATAGGAATGGCTAGTTATATAATAATGTGTAAAAGCAAAAAGTTGACATTGGAATGTGTTTATCTTGTAATGTGCTAGGAGGAGTTGGAAGTCAATGCCTCCTTTTCTTTCTTTTTCTCTTTCCCTTTGTATCTCGCACCATCGTTTCCCCGCTTCCTTTCCATCCCTTAATTTCCTATTGTTACTTCTCTTCTCTTTATATAATAAAATAAAAATGAGAAATGAGAGGAAAAACAGATGTCAGGATCTCCTGAATCCAATCAAGGTGGTGATAACGACAATAGTGCAACTGAAGCGCCACACATTTTTATGTGTATCGCACAGGCAGGATATGGCTTGTAGGAAGTTTCCATTTGTTTTAAAACATAGGATAATAGGGTTGGAAGTGGGCTTGGAGGTTTTCTAGTCCAACCCATCCCTCTACTCAATGAGGAGACCGTTTACCCATGATGGTGAACCTATGGCACATGAGCCATATTTGCCGGCATGGCAGCCCTCAGCTCCAGCACACATGCGCTGGCCAGCTGATTTTCAGCCTTCCGGTGGGCCAGGGGGAGGCCATTTTTGCCTGCCCCAGGTTTCAGGAAAGCCTCCGGAGCCTGGAGAAGGCAACCCCCCCATTGGGGGGTGCATGCACAGGGGGTTGTCTGTGCATGCACGGGGGTTGTGCACAAATGCTCAGGTGGGAGGTTGTGCATGCATGCGCAGGTTGGTGGGCATGTGTGCGTGCACAATAGCATGCACGCACACAATTTTGGCACACCTTTAGAAAAAGGTTACCCACCACTGCCCTATACCATTCTGTCCAGTTTCTTCTAGAAAACCTCCAGTGATGGAGCGCCCTCAATTTCTGGAGGGAAGCCATCACTCATTAATTGTTCTCATTGTCAGGAAATGTCTCCTTACTTCTAAACTGGATCTCACTTTAATAATCTTCCATCCATTATTTCTTGTCTAACCCTTAGGCACCTTTCTCCTCTCTGACAGCCCCTCAGATATTGAAAGCCCCTTAGGTATTATGTCATCCTAGTCCTTCTCTTCATTAGATTAGACCTACCTAGTTTCCTTAATCGTTCATCAAATGGCTTAGCTTCCAGACCCCTTATCATCTCTATTGCTCGTCTCTGCACTCTTTCTAGGGTCTCAACGTCTTGTTAATTCCCTTTCCATTCCTTGAAAAGTTCTGTTGATTTCTACTCAGTTTCTACAATTATGGATTTTAAAACAGGTACCCAGAGATACAGCATTCCTTTCCCAAACATTCTCCCAGATCTGCTCACTTCAGGTTCCAAAATTCTCAACAACAGCCATGCTTATAAGAAATACTGATATTTGAAGTCTACACATCTAATGAGTTGGTTTAAGAAAGTACCTTCTTCCAAGCCTGTTTTCTTTCAGATCAGCCTTTCTGAACACAAAACTTTTTTGTAAGCACACTTCTTTTAATGTCCATATCAGTTGCCATAATGTCCATATCAGTTGCAATGAGCGCTATGATGGAATAATTCTTTAACAGCGTGTCTTACTTGTGAAGCTGATATTCTATGAAAAAACCCTTATGTATTTTTTAGACTACCTTTTATTATCAGTTACTAGCTGGATACCTGTGCTTCACTCCGATCGGGCTTGATACATTGACACTTAAAGCTTGAAAATTAATGTAGAATATGTAACTCCTTAGCAACAGAGCATGCTAATATAAAGCAACTGGCAGTTGGAACAGAGTTCTTTTCAGGTGGGGAGGGGGAGTAAAATGTCTAAACTCTCAACTCACAGGCCAGATGAGTCACGCGCTGGCCATGCCCATATAAGCTGATATTCTATGAAAAACCCCTTGTGTGTGTGTCTCTCTGTGTGTGTGTGTGTATGTGTACACACACACACACACACACACATATATGAAGTATTATCCTAATATTGACTATTTTTGTTTATTAATAATATTTATTATTTTTGATATTTTACTATTTAAAGAGGCTTTTCTCAGCAAAGTATTGCAATGCTCATATTCTGTGTACAATGACAGAGGTATGGTTTGCGAAAATTACAGTTATCTTAAAAAGTCAACCAAATCAAAGGATTCAACAGCTGGTTTTGAGATAACAATATCTTCTATTTCTGTTTGCTTATCTCCTGCCTTTATTAGTTTTATAAATAACTCAAGGCAACACATGCGCACATGCACAGGTGATTTGGGCTAAGAGAGAAGTTGACTTTCATGCATAAGGCTGGACTAGAACTCACAGTCTCCTGGTGATTGACTCAAAGTCACTAGGCCAGCTTTCAAGAAGGTGTAGAAAGTTAGCACCTATCCCTCTCCTAGAAGAATGAAATATTTTGGGAAATATTATAAAAGGCAGAATATTATATTTCCCTAAAAGAGAAACATGCTCTTGGAAAGCAGCCCCCACCTTTCTTAATAGCAGGATTGGACCAGCCTATCTACAAGACAAAAGGCCCTCAGCTCCACGGTGATGGGATTATCCTTCAGGCCAAAGTCATTCAGCCACAATAGGAACTGCATTGCATCAGCCCAAGTTTCAACCAAACTTGACTCAGAAACCTACAAAGTTAGCTATGACCCCTGAATAACCTCATGGGAGTCTGACAGCAAACAATAGAATACATGTCCTTGCCACAGGAACAGGAAGCTCAAAGGAAAGGCCCAAGAGAGGGTATAAATAACACTCACTCTCCACTCCATGGGGTCATCTGCACCAGGACCTCAAACCCGTCTGGTCCTGTCATCAATAAACCATCTTTCCAATCAGCCTCCATGTTTCCAGTGTTTTTCTCCCCACTTGGAGCTGAACCAGATGACATTTCTTCCAACAAAGGGTCTAGAACTTACTATCTGTACATGATCTTCAGGCTTTCAAGGAGCATTTCTGCATTTCACAGAGCTGATCCAGCTGTGGATTAGTAAAATAAACCTTAAACTGACCTGCAAACCATCCTTTATACCAGGGGTCACCAACTTTTCGGACCTAAGGGACCACTAAATCCAAAATTTTAAATCCCATGGACCACTAATATGATCTGCCTAATGATCTGCTGGGTGGACATGGTTAGGTGGTCATGTGACTGGGTGGGCATGGCCAACTCAATGTTACTCACATTGAGGGACACCTCGTACCCACCCCTCTCCTCCCAGCCACTCATTGCCTCCCTGCCTGGGCTCCTTAGACCCCCAAAAGGAAGCAGTTGTTGGAGCTAAGCAGCCACCATGAGAAAGAGTTGGCCAAACAGTTCAGATTAGATCTCACCTAGAAGGAGTCTCAGCAGAAGCACCTCACTGACGACTATGAGTATAGGCTTTCCAAGCAGAGGGAAGACCTGTGGGAGTGCAAGGCCAGGTACTGGCACCTGGAGGCTCAGCAGGCTGAGATGGTCAACCAGTTCCAGGCCATGATGCAGTCCCACTGGAACAAGGCCCTCCGGCTCTTTGCCACCAGTGACACTTCCCTCCATCCTTCACCCAAAGCCCGGCACCAGGAGGCTGAAGCAGACCCCAAGTCAGAATATCTGCCCCCCCTCCAACCCACACAAAAAATATAGAAGGAGGAGACTCTCTGTAGCAGCACAAACGTTCATTGCATGTATCTGACCCAGGGGATGTAGTTTGAGGAACCCTGATTTAGTGAAATATAAAAAATGCAAATAATTTTTTGCGGCCCACCAAAAGTTTCTCACAGACCACCAGTTGGTGACCGCTGCTTTATATACTGTGAAGATCTAGACATCTGGATTATTGATAGAGGATTTGGAAACCTTTGAATCGTTCAAGGATCCTCCATTTCTTCCAACACAACTAATAAAACTGATTTAACCTCCTACTAAACTCCAGTGGCTAATGATAAATCTCCTTTTTAAATGGTGTTTACTGAAAGAACAGCTTTCCATACTGAATCCAAGTAAAAACTTCAGTAGCGTCTTTCTTTTTTGCACAGTGTCTACAATGGACTTTCTCTCATTTGTTCTTGTTTTGTTTTTATGATATTACTGTTGTTAAGAGTCAGCCGAGAAATTAAGTCTGTGATTGTATTGCTAACAAGCATCTCTAATATGCTTTTCCATTTCTTTTGGGACAGAAGCTTGTTAGCAAGAACACACATATTCTGGCAAAAGGGGTGGGGGGAGACAAAAATTATCCGAAGTAAGCAAATTATGGCTGGAAAGGGAGTTTGTTTCATTTCCAGCATCTAATGAGCAGTTGCAAAATATATTAATGATGTGCACTCTTCTGTTTCAATTGCAAGAGATATTTCTAGCCTCTGGTTACTTAAGGGAAGCATTTTAGCAATGGATGTGGGGAATTAATGTGCTAAAAGCAAGATAATAACCAATACACATTATCCTATCTTAGCCCAGGTCAGTGCATAAACTTCTCCCACACGTCAAACAAGAATGTATTTTATATTTTATCTTGAATATTTTAAAAAGAGAAAAGCAACCTAGATGGTGAACACATAGGCAGAGGGCATCCCACTTCAAAGTTTCCTATAACTGTTGCCACTGCATAAATTTCACCTAAATGGAACCATACATATGTGTAAGGAAATATATATAGTTATATAAATATCTAGGGCAGGTGGCAGCACTTAGCTAATCCCATTGGTTAACTGCAAAAAGAAAAACTAAAGAAGATTGGACCTTAGTACCTGGATGGGGATCACCACCAATGCTATAGTCTAGACCAGAAAGTTGGGAAAAAAATTAGAGGACAAAATATTCCCAAATTTGAGCTAAGAAAACTAGCTGAATGTGCCCCTGAGGACCCCAAAAGTGGATGAATTCAAGGAAGATTTATTTATTTATTTAATCATTCATTCATTCTTGGTGACTTAACACCAAGCGATATTGTACATTGAGTCAATATGACTCTATCATCTATCTATCTACCATATATTTCAGATTATAAGATGCATCTTTCTCCCCCCAAAAAGAGGGTGAAAATTTGGGTGCATCTTATACACTGAATACAGCATTTTTGGCCTCCTGAAACCCCACCCCTTTGCAAAAATGGCCATGCATACCCTCTAGGAGGCTCCCAGAGTGCTCCTGGGGTCTGGGGAGGGCAAAAATGGGCTGTTTTTTGCTTGTTTTTGGACCCCCAGCCCCCAGGAGCACTCTACAAGCCTCCTAAAGGCTATGCATGGCCCTTTTTGACAAAAAAACAGGTCCATTTTCATGAAAATTAGGCTGTTTTGGGGACATCTGCAAAGTGCAAAAACTTTTTTTTAATTTGCCTCTTCAAAATCTTGGTGCGTCTTATACTCCAGTGCATCTATACTCTGAAAAATATGATATCTATCTATCTATCTATCTATCTATCTATCTATCTATCTATCTATCTATCTATCTATCATCTATCTATCATCTATCATCTATCATCTATCATCTATCATCTATCATCTATCATCTATCATCTATCATCTATCATCTATCATCTATCATCTATCTATCTATCTATCTATCTATCTATCTATCTATCTATCTATCTATCTATCATCTATCTATCATCTATCATCTATCATCTATCATCTATCATCTATCATCTATCATCTATCATCTATCATCTATCATCTATCATCTATCATCTATCTATCTATCTATCTATCTATCTATCTATCTATCTATCTATCTATCTATCATCTATACCTACCTACCTATTTATCTACCTCTCCTTCAAGTTGGGATTAACTCTGGCTATCTTCAAGGATTCACCCATGAAGTATGTACAAATATGATCTTCTCCAATTTTTACTTTATAAAACAGAAGAAAACCACATTAAATATGTGGCTGATAAGGATTTGTGGATTTTTCTAAACAATGGGGCTCAGCATAACATAAGAGATAAACTCACTTTGTACATTGGACTAACATGGACTAATTGGATGGTGAATGCTGGATTCTGGATTGTGATCTGAGGTACATAAAGAATTGGAAACATGGAAATTGGCAATAGTTATAATCAAAGCCTCACTTATATTTAGCTAGGAGGACAGCTGTTAAAGGAAACTGAAAAGCCAGATAGATGAACAACCAGAGAGACTAGGCCAGTCAATCAAAATGTTCCTATCTAATTCATCAAGAAGAGGCATCCAACCAATAATCCTTTCTGCCCAAAGGGCTGCGGTGGTGTAGTGGTTAGAGTGCAGCACTGCAGGTTACTTCTGCTGATCACGGCTGTCAGCAGTTTGGCAATTCGAATCTCACTAGGCTCAAGGTTGACTCAAACCTTCCATCCTTAAGATGAGGTAAAACGAGGACCCAGATTATTGGGAGCAATATGCTTACCCTGTAAACCACTCAGAGAGGGCTGCAAAGCACTGTGAAGCGGTATATAAGTCTAAGTGCTATTGCTATTGATATCTCATGGTCAGTTTGAATGGGCAGAGTCTTTTAAAACAAGACAACATTGCTTAGTCAAACCAAACATGCAACAAGTTAAATTCTCTCTTTCCATAATAACCTTTGAGAAGTAGATAAATAGAAAGTGTGTGCAAGATGCCAGCTCCCTCCTTCCTTCACCCGTTTCTGATAATCATATCTATGACTAGTAATTATTCTCTGTGGATTTATTTCAGTGGTAGGTTTCAAAAATTTTTGGAACCTCTTCTGTAGGTGTGGCCTGCTTTCCGGGTCCACTGGTGGAACCTCTTCTAACCGGTTCGGTAGATTTGACAAACCGGTTCCACCGAATAGGTGCGAACTGGTAGGAACCCACCTCTGATTTATTTATTCCCCTTCTACATGTATTTACACCTGTGTGTAGTAAATGTCCCACTTTTTCAAAGTTTGAACAAATACCTGAATTTCTCTCACCAGTCTCATTGAATGAGTGGTTTCTCCCTATTATCATATATATATTCCCCTTTAGTATTTTGTTTCCAAGCTTTCAGCACAGAGGAACTAATTGCTTTTTTCCCCCAGGGGTGGGAGGCTCCCAGCTTATTTGAATCCAAGTTGATCATGACAAGGTGAGGCATTGAAATGTGACATAGCTACGTGCAAATAATTGTTTTCAGCAGGTGGGAAAGGAGTTTATTTTATGCATAATTATAACCGAACAGCATTTATGATTGCTGGAAAGATCATGTTCCCTTAATAAGGTTAAAATATAGGGATAATTGGATTAAAGGAATTGCACACAGAGAAAGTTTTACACCCCCTCTCTTTTCTAAAACCATCTGCTCCTTACTTCTCATCAGAATTGTCTAAAGTTTCTCCTGAACAACATGCGATGAACTTAGAGGAGCTACAGAATAAGGCACACATTGTTCAGATTCAGATATAAGTTGGTACAATTAAAGGCAGCTCTTTCTCTATCAAAAAATTTGTCCAGTTCATCCTACTTTGTACAGAAGCATTCCTATCCATTTAGAAAAGTGTGTGTGTGTTAAGAAACAGTAGAGGGGATAGCATGTGAACCAGTGGTGGTGAGATTCAAATTTTTTTACTACTGGTTCTGTGGGCGTGGCTTGGTGGACGAGGTGTGGCTTAGTGGGCATGACAGGGGAAGGTTACTTTAAAATCCCCATTCCCTCCCAATCAGCTGGGACTCAGGAGGCAGAGAATAAATGTGGGTGGGGCCAGTCACAGGTGGCATTTACTGGTTCTCTGAAGTACTCAAAATTTCCCCTAACGGTTCTCCAGAACCGGTCAGAACCTGTTGAATACTACCGTTATTGTGAGTTATTGCCTTTTTTAAACAAAGAAGCAACCAAACAAAAATTGTTTTAGGATCCACTTCAGAGGTGGGTTCCTACCATTTCGCACCTATTCGGTAGAACTGGTTCGTCAAATCTACCGAACCAGTTAGAAGAGGTTCCACCAGTGGACCCGGAAAGCAGGCCACACCTACAGAAGAGGTTCCAAAAAATTTTGAAACCCACCACTGGTCCTTAGATATGATTATTCTATACTATCATGCTCATATTTATAAAACTCAGTGCCTCTGTGAAAGGTAAGGATGACTACTGCATTTGTGGTGCAATCAGAACATTGCGTGTGTTGAAGTTGTTTTAATGCCGTTTACCAAAGATGCCTTTTAAAAAGCAAGTTTACATCATATTCTTATGCATGCCAGTGCTGTGTGTGAGGTAATTTAAGGTGGTTCTGACAAGTGTCACCGGCATCTTCATATCCGGTCACATGGGCGGTAAGCCACTCCCATCTAGTCACATGGGTGGCAAGCCACTCCCACAAAGGAGGCCACACCCACAGAGTAGGTTTGAACAATTTTTGAAACCCACCACTGATCCACTTCATTGAAAATATAACTCTACATAATCATCAAATTCATTCATGGTTTATTTAAAGTTTGTGGAATAAGACATTAATGGCTGGGCCGATTGGCTTTGGATTGCTGTGCTGTGTCAACAATGTATTCTCTGCCTATAATAGACTACAACAATTGTCTTTCTCCTTTATCACTCTCATCAAGTTTTTCTAGTATGATGAAATTAGAAAAAAGAACCCCAGAAAATTTCTGCAATCATATTCTTGTTATTCTGTTACTATTTTTCATCTTATTTTGCCCCATGAATATTAAAGTAGGAGAAGAAGACCAGGATTGACATAGTTGGAGGAGAATTGTGTTAATCCATGGTAGTAAACTATTAGGTGGAGTGGTGCGGTGGCTTAGAGGTGGCACTCTCGTCTCACAATCAGGTGGCTGTGAGTTCCATCCTAGGTAGAGGCAGATATTTCTCTCTGTGTGCACATGAGTGTATATCAGCTGAAAAAAGCTCCGCATTGGCAAGGGGAAGGGCATCCAGCCATTAAACACTCTGCTAGCTCCATTCAGTTGCCCAGACTCCACACCACAAGGGATTGTGGGGTTGTCAAAAGATGATGATGATAGCAAAATATTAGCAATAACACTTAGACTTATATATTGCTCGATAGAGCTTTACAGTCCTCTCTAAGTAGTTTACAGAGTCAGCCTATTGCCCCCAGCAATCTGGCTCCTCATTTTACCAACCTCGGAAGGATGAAAGGCTGAGTCAACCTTGAGCTGGTCAGGATTGAACTCCTGGCTGTGGGCAGAGTTAGCCTGCAATACTGCATTCTAACCACTGTATCACCACATCTCTATATCAGAAAGAATCCAGTTGTATGTTTTTTTTTTAATTTAACACATTCTATTAAAAGTTTTTATGAGCTGCAGAAAAGGTGCTGGCACATTCCTTCTGTAGAGAAATATAATAAACAAATACGTGACTAAATGTATATGATACATATCCTTTCTTGATTGGAGAGTTATTTCCAGATCCCAAACCTTCTGTTCTAAAGCTTCTGAACCAAATGGTTATTTAGAGATATAGCCAGAGTGATGCCACATTTCCCCCTCAGTAAATCTGGTAATTTAAAATGGTGGAACTGGGTTAAAGCCACAACTTGAAAAATAGCTTGCCACGTTTTTCATTTCAGCATAATGGCATGTGACTTCCATTGTAAGGCAAATAGCATTTTTAATTTGTTACTCAATGCACACCAACTAATCTAAATTACAATCTTTCTGAACTGATGCCTTAATTTCAGTTTAGGGCACTGGAATTATATCCAACCAATCAGTCATTAATCTCTGCTCTAGATAAGCCAAGATAAAGCAAATGCATGTAAAGAATGCAATCTTTCTACTTTCTGGTGGCATCATGCATAAAAGGATGAATTAAATCAGTTAAAGTGGCTTTATTGTCATGTGGGTTTTTCCTACCCTGTTTCCCCAAAATAAAACCTCCCTGGATAATCAGGCTTTTGAGCTCATGCACTAAAATAAGCCCTCCCCGAAAATAAGCCATCCCCGAAAATATTGCAACACAGCAGCAAGCACGAGATGACCATGCTTGCCACCTCCTGCACTTCAAAAATAATAAGACCACCCCGAAAATAAGGCCATGTGCTTATTTCGGGGGTCAAAAGAAAATAAGACCCTATCTTATTTTCAGGAAAATACTGTACTATTTTAATCCAAACGTATAAAATAGTCCTTAACTTATGACCACAATTGAACTCAAAATTTCTGTTGTTAATTGAGTTTTGCCCCATTTTATAACTTTTCTTGGCACAGTTGTTACGTGAATCACTGCAATTGTTAAGTTAGTCACATGGTTATTAAGTGAATCTGGCTTCCCCATTGATTTTGCTTGTTAGAAAGCTGCAAAAGGTGATCATATAAACCTGCAGTCATAGGTCATTTCCCCCCCAATGCATTGTAACTTCGAATTGTCACTAAATGAACTGTTGTAAGTTGAGGACCACCTGTATTGCATTTGTTTAAAAGTACACTTTAGTGGGAATAAAAGACACATCCACCTTCACATTGAGATCAGTTCCTGGTAACTACATGTGTAATTTTTGAAACTACAGTAAAGTTTACCATCATTTTTTTTAAGGATGCTTTTGTCAACTTTGTAATCTAGTTCACAGTTCCAGATTCCCCGAAAATCTCACATTCAACATGGTCAGTCCTGCCTAGCTTCCAAGTGTAAGGAACTTGCTAATCCTTCAGTGGGGCTATTCAGAAGTAAAATGTGGAAAAGATTCACTCATCATTTAGGTAAGGTAAAGGTAAAGATTTATCCTGTTTAGTTATGTCCATCTATAGTCATGATGGTGAACCCATGGCACGCATACCATAGGGGGCACGCGGAGCCATATTTGCTGGAATGCCAGCCATCAGTTCAGGCATGCATGCATGTACAGGCCAGCTGATTTTTCACCCTTCCAGAGGGCTAGGGGAAAACCTCCGGAATCTCCAGAGGGCAAAAAATGTGTCTTAGCGCCTCCGAAAGACTCTACAAAGTCCAGCTGCTCAGTGGAGCGTTGCACAGGTGTTGTATGCACTATGCACGGAAATGCAGAAGACTTAAAAGGCCATTAAGGAGCTCGGGCGGGGAGTGGGCCCTACGGAGCACCGTACCAGAACGGTATCCGGTGCTCTGGGCTGGCTCCAGTACACCCGTACCGGGGCGTACCACCTGCAACCCACCACTGGCACACATGCACACTTTCGGCATGTGAGGACAAAAAGGTTAGCCATCACTGCCTTAGATTGAGGCCCTATCAGATCATTGCCAAAAGGGATCTGCCTTCCTGCCTGCTTTAGCTAGCTATCAGACAGCCAACAAATTGTTAAATTACCAGCAGAAGTATCCTAAAACTTTATTTCCTAAAGCTCCGAGGGCTGCAGATTGGCTGAGCAGATAGCAAGGAAACCATTATTTTCTCTTGGCTTCCAAAAGCTGGTATAAATGTTGACCTGCAGTTGAGATATTGAGTGGGTCAGAACATGCTTTTAATTTGACAGGGATCTAGTATCAAAGGTCTAGGGATCCTCCAACGATGGTCAAGATTTTTGCAGTCCAGTTTGGAAGACGCAGCGAAAATTCAGCGGAGAGTGTTACATCCAAACACAGTTTTAGCGCTGCTTAGCTCACCCCCTCTACATCTCTTGTGGGGTGGGGAGGTGAAAGTCTGAGCTGCAGGGTTTCCCAGCTTGGGAAAATGCTGGGCTTAAAAGCTGGCAAGGGGATGAGAGGAAGAATCTAACCTATCTATCCCAAAGCCATGGGATTTCATCCTTAATATATTCTTGCTGTATTATTCTGCCAAGGAAAAAAGATGTATGAGGGATTTTCTGCCTCAGGTACTAAATAACTTGGCTCGGATACTTTCACTTGGCTGGGGTAGGAAAGTCTATTTTCTGCTCTGCTTCGGCTGGAAAACTTCTTGGATCAGCTGTCGTGCTTGCCCAGCTGTTGCTTCTGTGTTTGGGGCTGGCCAGAAATCCGATTCCAGCTCATTGCATTTGTTTGCTTTACTACTATGGAGATGGGGTGTCGAGTGGGGAAGTTCTCTCCAATTGTTTAACTGATACTCCATCTACTTTACAGTCTCAATACATAGCCATTCTCTGAGTAAAGTGTGTGGGCTGCGTTTGAGAATAATGCCTTGATTTTGTTTATGAAGCAGATGCCACTTTTATTATGTGTTATCTCAATTTTCCTCCCATTTCCTCCCATCAGAGATTACCCCCAAGAGTAATCTATGATAACAAAAGCTACAAATCACGTGTTGGAAGAAAGCTATGTTAATCTAGGGTAGCGAAGAAATCATAGCGCCTCGTAGTGGCTTTTCTGCCTAGCAAATTTTACCAGAAGGTATATATTTTTGCAATTCTATTATTTTTTAAAAAGTGTTTTATTAAACACACAATAAAACATTGGAGACATTGTAACCGCCCTGGCAATGTCTTTGCCATAAGCACTAAAATATAAAGTTAAATGTCTTAACCACCTTCCTTATTTACATTTGGTCTGTTCAGTATTTACCAATATAAAGACATCTTACTTCCATCCATATTCCTTTGATCTTGTCTTATACATTTTCACTCTGTTATAGTTACATACATAATTCTAATTTTCCATTCTATAGTCGTTTCTTATTTTGGGTACTTCTTTTCTATTCCACCCATTGATAAAATTTATCCTAGATTTTGTAGTATTCTGTTTCATTTTTATCCTTCAATTCCCACATCAGCCTATCCATTTCAGTGCAAGTCAGATTTTCCTAATCACTTCCTCTTCTTGTGGAATTTCCTTGTTTTTCCAGTGATGAAAGAAATGTCCTTCTGGGTTCGGCTCCAAGTGGGGAAAAAGACACTGGAGACATGGAGACTGCTTGGAAAGATGGTTTATTGGTGGACAGGACCACATGGCTTGAGCCCTGAACAGAAAAGGTGGTCAATTGCTTCAATGTTGGTGGAGAAGAAGAGAAGGGCCGAGGGAGGGGCTTGCTAGGCTTTTTATAGCCTGTTCAGTCCCACCTCTCTGTTTCCTGTTCCTGTGTAAGAAATGTATTCTGATTGGTTGTCAGACTCCCATGGGGCCATGCAGGGGCAACTCTCTAGGCTGTGCTCTGAATCCAGGTTTGGTTGAGCTCTCAGATGCCATGTGGTGAGTTGGGTAAAGTTCCTTAATCCCATCCCCCTACAGCTGAAGTGGAGAAGTCTTTATTATGTAAAGTAGACTAGTGTGGCCTTCTTAATGGCCCATTGATAAAGTGGGGATTGGCAGGAAGCTACAGGGAGCTATTCTGTCTTTTAAAACATGTTTCTTTCTTTTCACATCCAGAGAAATATTCTGCCTTTTCAATATTTCCTAGGATATTTCATTTTTCTGGGAGAGGGCTGGGTGATAACTTCCTACACCAGTTTTGGGCAAACACCATTCTTGCTGCCATTATAATATGTATTCTTAAATAGATTACCCCCTTGATATATTTGTCATTTATAACTCCCAAAAGAAATAATTTTGGCTTAAATTCTATTTCCTCTTTGGTTAGCTCTATCAGCCACATTTGAATTTTCCGCCACTATTCTTTTGCTTTTTTCACACGGCCACCACATATGGTAGTACGTGCCTGATTTATGATTGCATTTCCAATGATTTGGTGATAAATATCTAAACGTGTTTACTAATCTCGCTGGCGGACGATGCCACCTATAAAATATTTTATATGCAACTCTAGGCAGCCACCTTTTAGTAAAATGTATGACTCACAGAAGGTGAGGAGTAGGACAACTCGCCGTAGCTAACTCACTCCAGGAGAATTCGACAATTCAATTTCATTATTTAAAATAATTAAAACATTGTTTTATTTTCATTCATATTTCATTTTGTCACCCCTGTTGGATCCTTTCTTTAATGATTCTATTCATCTATTTCTTCAATATTAGTCTAATTCTTGTCCCATGGCATGTTGACCATAGCAAGTTCGCCCTGGCCAGTTGGCCACGGCGAGTTGTTGTAGACCCCCAAAAGTGCTACCAGACCCCCACAATTCATCCCATGTTGCAAGTCCTTTGTAAGATGCAAATTATCTTCTGAAGCCCTTGTTAGGAATATAATCTAACGGTTGGGTTGGCAATATATCAATCATGTAACAATGCTATACCTGTTTCTTTAAATCATACTGTAAAATGAGATTGGTTGCTGTTTCCTCAATCGGCCATAAGAAGGAGCCAGAATGACTGTTAGCTCTCTGTTTTGTTAGATGCTGGGCTGATCTGATCTGACTGTCTTATCTGTGTATGACTTGGACTGTTTGATGGACTCTGATAACCTCTATTTCCACGAAAGTAAAAACCTATTTAAACTGCAGTGTCTCTGTATGCTGGTTTGTGTCTTCTCCAACACGACTCTCACAACGCTTCTTTGAACGCACTCACTCTTCCAACAGGGAGCTTACCTAGCAGCCCTCATTGCACTTTGTGTGTATGTGTGTCTGTGTGTTTGTGTGTGTGCGTGAATCCTCTCTAAGCGTATGCAAGGCTGAAGCAACTGCATCTACCAGCTGCAGCATATGTTTTAATTTCTTTAGTGAAAAGCATTTTTCACCCTAGAATTTGATTTCTGTTCATGTTTTCTTTGTCCCTAAAAGTGGTGTAAGGTTTCCTGCTTAAGCAGGGGGTTGAAGTAGAAGACCTTCAAGGTCCCTTCCAACTCGGTTATTCTATTCTATTCTATTCTATTCTATTCTATTCTATTCTATTCTATTCTATTCTATTCTATTCTATTCTATTCTATTCTATCCTATCCTATCCTACCCTACCCTACCCTACCCTACCCTACCCTACCCTACCCTACCCTACCCTACCCTACCCTACTCTACTCTACTCTACTCTACTCTACTCCGAGGTGGCGCAGTGGTTAGGGTACAGTACTGCAGGCCACTTCAGCTGACTGTTATCTGCAGTTCAGCGGTTCTAATCTCACCGGCTCAAGGTTGACTCAGCCTTCCATCCTTCCGAGGTGGGTGAAATGAGGACCCAGGCTGTGGGGGTGATATGCTGACTCTGTAAACCGCTTAGAGAGGGCTGAAAGCCCTATGAAGCGGTATATAAGTCTAACTGCTATTGCTATTTCTATTGCTACTCTACTCTACTCTACTCCATCAAAGCTTTTCAAGGCTTTACCGAGACTCTTTTGTAAATCCAGTAGGAAAAAAATATCCAGGTTGATTTCTTGTTTGTCATTTGTACTTCCTTTCTAAATTTTAATACCTTTTCTATATCTAGTAAAGTGTTCTTTTGTAAGTCATTCTCTTCACCGGTCAGTTTTCTCAAAAAAGGTAAAATGGTTCAAAACTCACTTAACAACAGCCTTGCTTAGCAACAGAAATGTGGGGCTCAATCATGGTTGCAAGTTGAGGATTACCTCTAGCAAGTGGCTTGATCCCAAGAGTCAGAAGGTGGGACACCACAAGAGTTGCTATAATTTAGAAAACAGATCATCTGCTAAGCGTAGAAAGTCATAGTCATTCAAAACAAAAGACCCTCTTTGCAGCAGTTTCCAATAATATGGAACAGAATTAGAAAGAAGGTGACCCAACTCCTTAAAATATGTGAGGATGAGACTGCAGGGTTGGGACAAGTGCCACCAGATATCTCATCATGCAAATGATGCTTTTTCCCCAGACAAATAAGGAAAAAATGAATAAATATCAGACCTACTTAGCTAGTGAGCTACAATTTCTGTAAGACAGAAGTAAAATATATTTTTGTCATTCGATTCTCTTAACTGAATTTAGTAAGTGTCTCCCTCTGTGTGTTAATTTCCCCAACCCCCCTTCCTTTTTTTTTTTTTAGTCAAAGCAGGTACAAAAGATAAATATAGAGATGTAACAGATTGGCTGAATTGAGGCTATCTAGAACAGGTGTCCCTTGTGGACATGAAGATCTGATTGATTGAATTGGCTTTGAAAAAATTATTCTGCCACAGGTTAAGAACCCTTTTCAATTATGAGGTGAGCAGGCAGCCGAAAAAGAGAGCAAAAAAAACCAAACAAACCGTTCCCGGTGACTGATGGGACCCATTCGGCACTATTCTGGGTTCTTCTCATTTTAGAGCCATGCACACAGCAATGTCAATCTCCATTTCTCAAATAGAAAAATCTCAGCAGGTGCTGTCTATTTCAAATCATTGCCCTTTCCACTGCAGCCTTCTTCTCCTTCTCGGGGAAAAAAAAGTTGTGTAGAACTCATTTAAAAGCAAAATATTGTTAGGTAAAGGTTCCCCTCGCACATATGTGGTAGTCATTCCTGAACTCTAGGGGGTGGTGCTCATCTCCGATTCAAAGCCAAAGAGCCAGCGCTGTCCGAAAATGTCTTCGTGGTCATGTGGCTGGTATGACTAAATGCCGAAAGTGCACAGAACACTGTTACCTTCCCACCAAAGGTGATCCTATTTTTCTACTTGCATTTTTACATGCTTTTGAACTGCTAGGTCGGCAGAAGTTGGGACAAGTAACGGGAGCTCACTCCATTATATGGTGCTAGGGATTCGAACCACCAAACTGCCGACCTTTCTGATCAACAAGTTCAGCATCTTAGCCTCTGAGCCACCGTGTCCTCTTAACAAACTGTTAGGAGTATTTTATAGACAAGTAGCAATGAAGGCAAAGGTGGAACAATTAGGTATAAAACTACAGGTGACCTGGTTTTTTTAAAAAAAGACAAGATGGTAGCCATAGAAGCATGCTCTTACAATGCAGTGGTACAAATTATACCAATTGTGAACTTATTTGAAGGTCCACACCTCCCCCTTTTCAAATTCAGAAAACAAGGTGTTTGTAGAATTCCTTGAAAGAAATTCAGAGATGAGGTTCGGAGTAGCAGAATAAAGTTTCTTTTATTATCAAAAATCAAGTTTAGTAGAAAAAGAGGGTTTGCAAAGTGTGGTGGAACTCAACCAAGCACTCACAAGAGTCACAAGGAAGGGCCACACCCCTTACAGAAGCGTAACAGCAATTATACCCTCCCTAACTCCTCCTATACCTACGTCAGCTATACCTGACGTGGCAGGTTACAAACCTATCAAACAACACAATTGCCCTAACTTTACCATATATGGATATTCTTGGTTCACCTGAATGTGGGTGGTCTCTGCTTAGTTTCAAGCACGTACTCATGTTTCTTGCACATGCTCAGTAAGCCTGCTGTTGAATAAGAAAATTTTAAACTTTCTGGAACTTCCCCATTCAAAGGGAAATAATTTGGTCCCAGACATGTAGGATGTAGCCTCTATTGAATCCAAAATTAAATGTCTCTGTTAATGGGATGCATAAAATGTTTTGAATTCACCCACCATTTCTACCCATGTTGTTTCAACCTTATCAGTGGAGTTCTGATTCAATTATGACTATTCTGGGAGGGATCAAACTTGAAGCTATCCCATTTCAAGCTTATATAACTTCTTGAATGGTTAGGACATCTTTGGGGCTTCTAACGTCAAAAGCAATCTATTTAGAATGTGAAGGAACTGTCTAAAAGCAACATTTTGATCCTAAAACGTTTTGAATTCAAAATGTTTGCCTCCTAACTATTTCTCTAGAGATTTGCAACTATCTGTGGAATAGAAAGATTAACAGAGTTGGAAGGGATTTTGTAGCAGTGGTGAAATTCATTTTTTTACTACCGGTTCTGTGGGTATGGCTTTGTTGGCATGGCAGGGGAAGGATACTGCAAAATCCCCATTCCCTCCCCACTCCAGGGGAAGGATACTGCAAAATCTCCATTCCCACCCCACTCCTGGGGAAAGGATATTGCAAAATCTCCATTCCCTCCCCACTCCTGGGGAAAGGATATTGCAAAATCTCCATTCCCTCCCCACTCCTGGGGAAAGGATATTGCAAAATCTCCATTCCCACCCCACTCCTGGGGAAAGGATATTGCAAAATCTCCATTCCCTCCCCACTCCTGGGGAAAGGATATTGCAAAATCTCCATTCCCACCCCCACTCCTGGGGAAAGGATATTGCAAAATCTCCATTCCCACCCCACTCTGGGGCCAGCCAGAGGTGGTATTTGCCGGTTCTCCAAACTACTCAAAATTTCCACTAGCGGTTCTCCAAAACCTGTCAGAACCTGTTGAATTTCACTCCTGCTTTGTAAGGTCATCTAGTCCAACCCAAGCAGGAGACCCTACACCATTTCTGACAGATGGCAGTCCAGTCTCTTCTTGAAAGCTTCCAGTGATGAAGGTCCCACAACTTCTAATGTCAAGCTGTTCCAGGACACATCTTTTTTTTAAAAAAAACCAAAACATGATGAATAAAAATGAAAGTGGATTCATCAGTCATATGTTTCCTCAATCTTAAAATCTTCTTTGAGTTCAATTCCTGGAGACCACAATGAAACATCTATGCAGTTATCCTGACAAATATATCAAAGTGGTTTTCAATTTTTACAGGATGAAATTTCACCTTCTCAGACTATACTGTAGCCAGAGAGTTCTTTAGTAGTCTCCTAATCAAATTCTAATCTGGACTAACCATATTTAGCTTCCACAGTTGTCCAATTCATTGTCACTTGCTAATTCTGCCTTTTCACTTTCTTCGGTTATATAGGATACATGATTATGTTATAAGCAAAGGTCTTAACAAAATAACAAGCGTACCACCTTTTAGGTAACAGTCTCCAGTTGATCTGGACAATCCCAACTGATCTGATATTACTTATTTAGATACTGGAATAATGAGCAACAATGAAAGAAAAACAAAAGAATGCTGTTTTTTAAAAAAATAATTAAAAGAATTCTTTCAAACTAATGATCACATTCAACATAATTGCTTCACTAAGGAGATTTGCTAGCCCTCCTCTGCTGCATTTTTGAAATAACTTTATTTTCCATTGTTGCTTCGGATTATTTTCTATATGCCGTCAATATGTAGATTTGCATTTGTGAATTTGTACAGCTTTTGAAGACATTTCAAGATGTATTTGTGATGGGTTGCTTTGTTTTTATTGCAAGCCGTTTCTAAGGACTTCTGGCCAAGAAAACAAGTTACAAAAATAAATGGTTAAGATAAAAAATAAAATATATTAGCAATGGAAAAGCACAGCTCTGCTTCTCCTTCCTTCAACTGTTTATATTGCTAATCTCAGAAACCTTTTTAGTCCTGCTTGGCTAAGAAAGAGGCTTGCCGTTTATACTCAGCACATGTTTTCCCACAAGACATAGAAAGTGGCCAATTTAGAATGTATTGGAATAAAAGGGGGGTCGAGATTATAATGGGTTTTCTATATATGAGAAATGTTTTTTAGGTGAATAACACATTTGGGCAACTATTCCTTAAACATAGACTAATTACTAGATCATGGAATGTTCTCACTGTCCTGATTTCCTTCAGAGATAGGAACAAAATTCTGGATGTGCCATTTTTTTCAAAGATCACTTGCAAATCCACAGTGCCCAAGACTGACCCAAACATTTTACTTCTTTATGTATAAATCTACAATCCTAGTCCTTCTTTTCATTAAACTAGACAAACCCAATTCCAGCAACTGTTCTTCACATGTTTTAGCCTCCAGTCCCCTAATCATCTTTGTTGCTCTTCTCTGCACTCTTTCTAGAGTCTCAGCATCTTTTTTTACATCGTGGCAACCAAAACTGGATGCAGTATTCCAAGTGTGGCCTTACCAAGGCATTATAAAGTGGTATTAACACTTCACGTGTTCTTGATTCTATCCCTCTGTTTATGCAGCCTAGAATTGTGTTGGCTTTTTTGGCAGCTGCTGCACACAGCTGGCTCTTATTTAAATGGTTATCCACTAGGACTCCAAGATCCCTCTCACAGTTACTACTATTGAGCAAGGTACCACCTATATTGTACCTGTGCATTTTGTTTTTCTTGCCTAAATGTAGAACTTTACTTATTTTTGAGAGGGAAGAGAACGGTTCTTATGAGCTTTAAAGTTTAAATGAGTGCAAACTTCAAAGTTCTATGGGTACTCTAAAATTTGCTTCTTTGGAAACCCATTTTGCTCATGGCTGTTGACAGAATGATGGAACCATCCATCCCTCTATCCACCCATCCATCTATCCATCAGCAATATATAGTACCTCATAATGACAGAGTAGCAAGGTCACAGCAGAACGGAAGTTTATATATGATGGAGGGTTCTACAAACTCAATCTCAGTTCATGTATGATAAATCAAAAATGAAAAGCAACTGAAAGAAAATATTGTCCCTCCGGGCATCCATTTATGATCGAATGACATAAAATATAGATGGTGTCCTTGTTCTAACAGGAAGATCCTTTCACTCCCATACAGTTATTTAAAGTGGAGGTCACTCTTGATACATTGCATTTAGCCTTTAAGTTTGGTAGGTTAAAATTGATATTGCTTCCCAGAGTTGCGTTGCTTTCTTCCCGAAAAGCATTCTGGTAAAGTGGAAGAGGTGTCCTTGTTGTTAAAAAGCTCCCAGAACATTCAAGTAACCTCTGTCGAGTGTGTGGGATGCTGACTATTTTTCTCTCTCCTAATTGCTGCTTCTCTGAGCACAAGGAAAAACACAGCTGCTAACCAGAAGGATGCAATAGCTGTCACTTTCCAACCAAGAAAGGAAGGTGAATTGGAGAAGAAAGAAAATAGAAGCTGTAGAGTTGTCGACTGGAACAGATGTCAAATGTAATTCTTTTCCCTGTAAATATTTTCTTCATGCTAGGTTTTATATAGCATTTGATATCAAGGCTCCCTGGCTTCATGGACCATCTCCAATTTTCCACAGGGAGAAAGAATAGAGGTCAGAAGCAGTGATTTTACATCTGGAAATTCTGAAGTTCTTCTGCAGAAATATATATTTAACATATTTGTATCATACATACATTCAGCGCCAATCTAAAACGAGGGCCATCCTACTTTCAGTTGTTTAATTGCAGCAGAACAATCTGGACACAATCACTGCAAGCAAGATGAGATGAATTTAATTCTTCCCCCAGAGTCTACCTACTTGTTGGTTTGTTAATACAGCTGCAGGTATATGGTTTGTTTTTCTGAAAAGGCAGCTGGAATAAGGATTAGATTCTTGCTCTGTTCATGATCCAGATTCAGAGCACTCCCAGTATTCTAGAGGAGGGAGGAGGAGGAGGAGGAGGAACAGAATAACAGAGTTGGAAGGGACCTTGGAGGTTTTCTAGTCCATCTCCCTGCTCGAGCAGAAGACCCTATGCCATTTCAGAAAAATGTCTGTCCAATCTTTTCTTAAAAACCTCTAATGATGGAGCAGCAGGAGTGAAATTCAGCAGATTCTGACAGGTTCTGGAGAACCGGTAGAGGAAATTTTCGGTAGTTTGGAGAACCGGCAAATACCACCTCTGGCTGGCCCCAGAGTAGGGTAGGAATGGGGATTTTGCAGTATCCTTCCCCTGGAGTGGGGAGGGAATGGAGATTTTGCAGTATCCTTTCCCTGGAGTGGGGAGGGTTGTAGTAGTAGTTGTAGTTTATTCAATTTGTATGCCACCGTATTCCCGAAAGACTCAGGGCGGCTAACAACCAAAGAGGGAAAGGGATACAGATAGGAAAATAAAAGACAGACAAATTAAAATACAACAACAGTCGCAACATTCAAGTGGGGCTGGAAATTCATCAGCCCCAGGCCTGCTGGAACAACCAGGTCTTAGTGGCTTTGCAGAAAGCCGAAAGGGTGGTGAGGGTCCGGATCTCAATGGGGAGATCGTTCCAGAGGGCCGGAGCAGCTACAGAGAAGGCTCTCCCCCGGGGAGTTGCCAGCCGACACTGGCTGGCAGATGGAATTCGGAGGAGGCCTAGTCTGTGGGATCTGATAGGTCTTAGGGAGGTAATTGGCAGGAGGCGGTCTCTCAAGTACCCAGGTCCAATACCATGCAGGGCTTTAAAAGTAACGACTAGCACCTTGAAGCGTGTCCAGAACCCAATGGACAGCCAGTGCAGATCACGGAGGATAGGTGTAACATGAGTGTACCGGGGTGCACCCTAAATCGCTCGCGTGGCTGCATTCTGGACAAGCTGAAGTCTCTGAATACTCTTCAAGGGCAGCCCCATGTAGAGCGTATTACAGTAGTCCAGTCGTGAGGTCACAAGGGTGTGAGTGACTATTTGGAGGGCCTCCTGGTCCAGGTAGGGTCGCAATTGGTGCACCAGGCGAACCTGGGCAAATGCCCCCCTGGTCACAGCCGACAGATGATGTTCTAAAGTCAGCTGTGGGTCCAGGAGGACTCCCAAATTGCGAACCCTGTCTGAAAGGCGTATAATTTCATCCCCCAGCCTGAGAGATGGAGTAAATGGCCAATCTTTGGGAGGGAGCATCAATAGCCACTCAGTCTTGTCGGGATTGAGTGCACAGCTGTGTATCGTCGGCATATTGGTGGTATTTTATCCCGTGCCGACATATGATCTCACCCAGCGGCTTCATGTAGATATTAAATAGGAGGGGGGACAGGACCGAACCCTGGGGCGCCCCATAGGGATTGGGGATTTTGCAGTATCCTTCCCCTGGAGTGGGGAGGGAATGGGGATTTTGCAGTATCCTTCCCCTGGAGTGGGGAGGGAATGGGGATTTTGCAGTATCCTTCCCCTGCCATGCCCACCAAGCCACACCCACAGAAACAGTAGTAAAAAAAAATGAATTTCACCACTGTGGGGCATCCACAACTTCTGAATGTAAGCCGCTCCATTGATTGACTGTCTCACTGTCAGGAAATTTGTCCTTAATTCTAGATGTCCATGGAGATTTTCAGCCATCCAGATCATGGTTGTCTCAAAGGTGCTTTTTCAAAAGGCAACTGGACTATGCTTTATCTTTGAGGAAGACATTTCATTACTCATCCAAGAAACTTCTTCAGTTCTGACTGTATGATGGGACGGGAATGGAAGGACCAATCAGAACTAATCCTTCTATGCCCACCCCCACCCCCCACATCCAGTCAGTACAGAAGAAGCTTCTTGGATCAGAAGCAACATGTCTTCCTCAAGAGAAAAAAAACCGGTTGCCTTTTGACAAAGAACCTTTGCGAGTCTTTATTTCCAGGTTGCTTCGCTCCTTGAATAGTTTCCATTTGTTGCTGTTTGTACTACATTAAGGATAATAGGTTGACTCCCTCTTCTTTGTGGTAACCCCTGAGATATTGGAAAACTGCTATCATATCTCCCCATGTCCTTCTTTTCATTAAACTAGACATACCCAGTTCCTGCAACCATTCTTTATTTGTTATAGCCTACAGCTGTGATAATGAATCTATGGCACGTGTGGAACGTGGAGCCATTTCTGAGGGCACACGAGGTGTTGCCCTGTCAGCTCCAGAGCGCATGTGCATGCTGGCCAGCTGATTTTTGGCCGTTTTTCGCCCTTCGGAGGCTTCAGGGAAGCCTCCTAAAGCCTCCACAGGGAGAAAAACGGCCCAATAGTCAACCTGGAAGTCAGAAAATGGGCCATTTCTGGCCTCCAGGGGGCCTCCAGGGGGGCAGAAGAGGCCATTTTTTGCCCTCCCCAGGCTCCTAGAAAGCCTCCGGAGTCTGGGGAGGGTGAAAAACGGACCTACCGGACCCACCGAAATGACCTATTTCTGGCCTCTAAAGGGCCTCCGGGGGACAGGGGAGGCTGTTTTTGCCCTCTCCAGGCTCCTAGAAAACCTCTGGAGTCTGGGGAGGGTGAAAAACGACCTACCAGGCCCACCGGAAGTTGGAAAATGGGCCGTTTCTGGCCTCCAGAAGGCTTCGTGGCTTGGTGGGCGTGGCATGGCTTGGTGGGTGTGGCTTGATGGGCATGGCAGGGAAAGGATATTGTAAAATCTCCATTCCCTCTCCACTTTAGGGGAAAGATACTGTAAAATCTCCATTCCCTCCTGATCCTCTGGGATTCGGGAGGCAGAGAATAAATGGGGGTGGGGCCAGTCAGTCAGTGGTATTTACCAGTTCTCTGAACTACTCAAAATTTTCGCTACCGGTTCTCCAGAACTGAATACCATCTCTGTATGTATCTCTATTCACTATTCACTATTTGCGTCTTGTTCCTTTTTTCCTCTTTTTTCCTTCTTAGTTAAAAAGCAATATTAATACATTAAAAAATATTCACGGCTGTGTCTCCTCTGCTATCTTTGGACATTGAGAAAGATAAAGGTGGACTGCTAAAAGGGGCCTCAACTTACCAGCAGAACATAGCTCAAAAAAAAGAAAAGAAATAGAATGCTCATTTTGAGTGCAATTGCACAAGGTTTTTGTCAATTGCAGCCTGTGCAGTGGAAAAACAAAGTATTTTTTAAAGCAAATTAAAGAAAGCCCCATCACTGTTTTGGCACAAAGGCAGCAAAACTGCAAGAGGCAAGAGGCAGCATTATTACCATTTCTTTAAACAAGATGAAATAAAATAAAAGTTTGGTATAATGATCGTGTGTGGGCGTGAAGAATCGAGGGACAGCCGTGGCCATTAAATCTGGACGTGGACAAAGTCACTGAACCAGTCAATATTCACTGTCCCTTTACTCCACTCCTGGCACACTGAAAAGAATTCAAAGCATATGACCTAATTAGCTTGTGCATCCCTTTGGTACTTGTGTATAGATATATAGATGCTTTAATGGAGCATGCCTGCCATCTAGAGGATCCAAAAAAAAATTTCAAAGTTATACATTAGACCTACAATTATATATTGCAGAATTGTAGTCTACCAAGCTAATCTTTATTTTCCATGATATTCAATTCTTTCCTTCCCTGCCCACTATGGTCTTCTGGCATCCCAACCCCTCATTTTCCCCAGCATCCCTTGGCCACCAAATTCACACTTGTTCCCTTCTAAATTCTATTTCCTCCCCCCCCCAATCACTTTATCTTTTGAAGTCCACAAAGTATACAAGTTCCCCACTCTTTCATTACATACATTGGGATAGTACCCAGGATGGGATGGTTATTGAAGTTAGTCATAAGAAGGTACCAATTCTGGTAGCTCCTCATTTCTTAAGATTATTAAAAGTAAATTAGATATTCTAGAACGGGGGCTGGATGCATCATGCACTGGCCACGCCCATGCCCGGTTTAGTGAGGGGGGGGAGTCATGATATGTCATGTGAGGACATTGTGAGGACGTGAGTTTGACACCCCTGTTCTAGAACGTCTCATGTAAGTACCTGGATCTTTCTAGATTGTCTATATAGAGTAACATCTTTGGCGATGGCTCAGTTCACCAGAAGAAAGAGGTCAAAAGCTAAATACAATCATTCCCTCAAATGAGATTTTTCCACTTACTGGTTTCCAAACTGCAATAGAACATTATGTAAAGTGATGAGGGTTATCAGATGTGGACCACAAAAATCTGGATAACAGGGCATATCTCTTTGCTGCCTTCTTGTGCTTGAAAAGCCAGAGATAGATAGATAGATGATAGATAGATAGATAAATAGATAGATAGATAGATAGATAGATAGATAGATAGATAGATAGATGATAGATGTGTGTGTGTGTGTGTGTGTGTGTGTGTGTGTGTGTGTGTGTGTGTGTGTGTGTGTATGGATGGATGGATGGATGTTTAGTTAGTTAGTTAGTTAGTTGGATAGATGGATGGATGGATGGATGGATGGATGGTTGGTTGGTTGGTTAGTTAGTTGGATAGATAGATGAATGGATGGATGGATAGTTAGTTAGTTAGTTACTTAGTTAGTTAGTTGGATAGATGGATGGATGGTCAGCCAATTAGTTAGTTACTTACTTACTTACTTAGTTAGTTAGTTAGTTAGTTAGTTAGTTGGATAGATGGATGGATGGATGGATAGTTAGTTAGTTGGATAGATGGATGGATGAATGGATGGATGGATAGTCAGCCAGTTAGTTAGTTAGTTAGTTAGTTAGTTAGTTAGTTAGTTAGTTAGTTGAATAGATGGATGGATGGAGGGATGGATGGATGGAGGGATGGAGGGATGGAGGGATGGATTATTTAAATAGGTGAGAGAGGGAGAGAGAGGGAGAGAGAGGGAGAGAGAGGGAGAGAAGGAGAGAGAAGGAGGGTTAGGGGGAGGGAGGGAGGGAGAGAGAGATATATATATTCTCTTGCAAGTCAGGGCAATGTGCAAAATTTGAAATTTAAAACAATGCAATACACACAATACAAAAAGAAACACCCAGAGAAAGCCCCCTTCACACAGACCAAACAGCTCATAAGGACTGGGAATTATGACTGGCCTTATGAATTCATCTAAAAAAGAACAGGCAGCTTCTATGAAAGACAGATGGTCCCTCAAAGGGTATTCTAACTGATACCCAGCACCTTGAATTGAACCATGAAAGTTATTGGTGGCCAGTGCAGTTCACAGAGCAGAGGTACGACATGGGCATAGAGTGATACACCTAGAATGGTTGCTCTATTTACACTAGCAAGAGCTTCTGAGTGGACTTCAAGGACAGTTGGTGAGGTTGCTGATGAGGTGGAAGTTATGGAAATTATGATAGAATTTGATAAGAGATCCATTTCCACGGGACCAACTGTTTTATGCTTGTCTTACTTGACTCATATAAAGTGCCACCACGTTGGTGTTGATTCTTAGCAATCACATAGTGGTTTTTCAGAAGTGGTTTGCCTTTGCATCCTTCCTAGGGCCAAGAGAAAATAACTGGTCCAAGGTCACCCAAGGCACGATTAGAATTCATAGTATCCCAATTGCTGGTCTGATATTTTAATCACTACACTAAGTTGTATGATGGAGAGTAAGGTCCATCTCCAGTAAAGGTTCCCCTGCACATGTGTACTAGTCGTTTCTGGCTCTAGGGCAGTGGTCTCCAACCTTGGCGACTTTAAGACTTGTGGACTTCAACTCCCAGAGTTCCTCAGCCAGTTTGCTGGCTGAGGAACTCTGGGAGTTGAAGTCCACAAGTCTTAAAGTCGCCAAGGTTGGAGACCACTGTTCTAGGGTACTCATCTCTGTTTCTAAGGTGAGAGCCAGTGCTGTCCAAAGATGTCTCCCTGGTTATGTGGTCGGCATGACTAAACACCAAAGGCACACAGAGCACTGTTACCTTCCCACCAAAGTGGTCCCCATTTTCCTACTTGCATTTTTTATGTGCTTTCGAACTGCTAGGTTTCAAACTTGCAGAAGCTGGTACAATAATGGGAGCTCACCCCGTTACATGGCGCTAGGGATTCGAACCACTGAACTGCTGATCACCTGATCGACAAGCTCAGCATCTTAACCACTGAGCCACCACCTCCCCACTGATGGTGAGTATCTTAAGGCAAATATCTGCCTCTCTCAACTATCCATTTATTTCACAATTCCAAAGCACAGTCATACACAAAAATGTAAAAAAAAAAAAAGTCATACAATTAAAAGAAATTGTCCAGATGGCAAGTAGGAACATTGGTTCTGGTTTAACACACAGTGGGATAGTATTGTTTTAATAGCTTTACAAACATAGTACTGTTTTAATAGCTTTACACAGTGTAGGGACTACTTCAAGCTCTAGAGGCAAGGAGTTCCAAGGTACAGAGGCTACAACAGGCATGGTCTGCCATCTGCTCCAGGTTCCCTGACTGACTTAAAGAGGGTCCCCGAGCAAGCCATTTTAGAAGATTCATACAACTTTCATACTGGATAAGCAGATTCAATCTTGTCAAGGCAATATCAGGCATAAAGGACCAGGACCATACCTTAAATTTAAGATATATTCAAGCCTATACACAAGCCTGTAGTTGACAAAAATTCAATCCTAAATGGGTGCCAGATAAGAGCCAACAGAATTCAAGAGGATTCATTTGTGGCAACGTAAGGACTCCAAGCTAATGACATGTTTAAATCCCCCCTCCCAGTGCTACCTGCTCTTTTCCTACATGTAGTGGCTGATGGAACCTAACATTACACCAGAGCAGGTTCTACGGATCACCACCAGGACTTTGAACTGGGTCAAGAAACCCGTTGATAACCACAGCAGTGACTTTCATAGTGATGCTATTCTTTTAATGACTATTTCATTGTCTGCAATGGCAGGGGAATTTGCTAATTGCTTCTACCTGCTGATTAAAAGAATTGTAACTAAAACAATAACATTTTCCATACCTTATAGCAGACAAAGGCTTTCTCCACATCTTTCTCTAATTGTTTCAATAAATCTTTGAAGCATGTTCTGAAACAAAACAAAAAGCCTGCTTTTGTTGTTTGACAGGATTATTTCCTTGACACAGATTTCAAAATAGAAATGGACCGCCGTTTGCTGTCCTGCTTTTTCAGATATAATTTCTTAGGTACAAGATGCTAATAGATTTTTTTTCAGTAATAGTTGCATTTGATTGATACAAAGTCTTGAGGGAATGGAACATTGCTTCCAGCAAAAATCTTCTTTTTCCCCACAAAATCCTTTCTCGTATCTTCTCATTGTCTCTCCCCACTTATCTATCCAAAGCTTAATGTCACCCAGACTATAGGAAGGGAAGAGGAAGATGGAATTACCATCGTTTAAGTTTATGGACCCAAGGTGACCATAAAGCCAAGGTTATTGTAATGATTAAACACATAATTATTTGACAGGGAGAATAAAGGAAAAACTACCGGAAATGTTATGTATCTTAAATCTTCAGTTTTTAAATTCACCTTGCTCATGTCCTATCATGGAGTGCCAGAGTTTCAATGCTTTTGATGTTTTGATAAATACAAATGAAAGTTTTTAAAAAGGGGTAAACTTTTAAAAACATACTAAAAAGCAGAGACATCACCCTGCCAATAAAAGTGCGTATAGTAAAGGCTATGGTTCTTCCAGTTGCAATGTATGGCTGTGAAGGTTGGATCATAAGAAAGGCTGAGCGCCAAAGAATTGAGGGCTTTGAACTATGATGCTGGAGGAGATGCCCGCAAGTCCCTTGGATTGCAAGGTGATCAAACTGGTAAGTCGTAGAGGAGATCAACCCTGACTGCTCTTTAGAAGGCCAGATCCTGAAGAGGAATCTCACATACTTTAACCTCCTAATGAGAAGGAAGGATTCACTGGAGAAGAGCTTAATGCTGGGAAAGATTGAGGGCAAAAGAAGAAGGGGACGGCAGAGAATGAGGTGGCTGGATGGAGTCACCAAAGCAGTAAGCGTGAGCTTAAATGGTGGATGGTAGAGGACAGGAAGGCCTGGAGGAACATTGTCCATGGGGTCGAGATGGGTTGGACATGACTTAACAACTAACAACAACAACAAACATTTCCCACACTTTTGCCAAGATGCTTATAGTGGCATATGAAGCACTTAATCCTAGGAGATAATTTGATAGGTAGAAGGTGAAACAGAAAACATTCCTCAAGAAGAGGATAAGATAAATGTGTTGATGCAGAGATTGGACAGTCAAGGTTAAGAATGGTTTAATTTGGATTCCTGCAGCATAAGCAGAGGGTTAGGCTCAGTCAACTAAATAGCATCTCCTAATTTTATGATTCCATGTTACTGAAAACAGATTTCCTTCCCACTTAATGTCTGATAAATTTTTGGCCTGTACTTTGTTCAAGTATTTGTCACTTTCCAGATAATTACAACAGTCAGTTATGTCTGATATCTTTTTTCCAAAGAAAAAGAAAGAAAGAAACTAAAGTAGAGATTTATAGAAAGCTTTAACCTGCTAAAACATAGTATAGATGTATGTTGGGAAATTACTATAATTAAAACAGAAATGAAAGACATCTCCCCATGGTAGACATCCAGTGATGGAGAATTTAAGGGTCTTGCTCAATCTTCCGATTGCTCTTTATCTAAGTCCCCTTTAGACAGCCACTCTAAAAGAGCAGGGATGGGAATTTGGAAACCGTAGGAATTCAGATGGATGATTTATGCTGTTTTTCTTCTGCATGCAATCGTCTGCAAGCTACAATCTATAATCATCTCCTTTCTGAAAAAGGAGACTTGAAGACTCTGGCAAAAGCTCTCCATCACTTCTCTTCTTCTTCTGGGCCACACATATCTGGATGACCACAGATGTTAGAAAAAGGTTGGGAGTTTTTCCACGTTTACTTGGTTTGATATCATGGCCCTCCAGATTTGACAGCCCAGATTTGGTAGCCTTACCTTCCTTGCAATCTTGGTAAAGAATAGGTTTTTAGAAATTGGGGGGAACGGTGTATCAGAAAGGGAATACAGCTAGCTATAGCCAAACTCATTGCTTTATTCTGCCTCCCTCTCAATGCAGCCCATCTTCTGCTCCATGGCTATTCTTTGACCAAAGTCCATATCCATGATTTTTCACAACATAATAAATGTACAATAGGTTAGTAATCTTATGCATGCTTACTTATAACTTGGTTCTGCTGGAATTGAGTCCAATAGGGCCAGGTTACTTGCAGGATGTCTTGTCTCCATGTCCCTCTGCTATATTTTTGATTCTTTCCAGAGGCCAGTTCTGACCAGTTCTGGTGAACCGGTAGCAGAAATTTTGAGTAGTTTGGAGAACTGGCAAATACCACCTCTGGCTGGTTCTACCCTCATCTATTTGCTGCCTCCCGAGTCCCAGCTGATCGGCTGGTCTTCTTCTGTTGCCCTGCACAGGAGAACAGAGCTGGAAAGCAGGCTAGTAGGGTGGGAAGGGAAGGGAGATTTTACAATATCCTTGCCCTGGAGTGGGGTGGAAATGGAGATTTTACAGTATCCTTCCCCTGGGGTGGGGTGGGGTAGGGAGAGAATGAGGATTTTACAGTATCCTTCCCCTGCCATGCCCACCAAGCAACACCCATCAAGCAACACCATGCCCACAGAACCGGTAGTAAAAAAAATTGAATCCCACCGCTGGTTGTTTCCCTAAAATAATGCCATCCAGTATGATCCAAGGATCATGTCTTCTCTCACACTGGACCTGCCCTATGGAGCACCATTCCTACCAAATTCAGATGGCCTGGGTTTTTTCTACCTCTACAGGGTCCTAATGACCGGATTATTCTCCAAACCTTGAGTTAGATCTACATGGAAAGCTAGTACTTTCAAGATCAGTCTCTCAATCTCAAACCTAAATTTGTTTAAGAATCAGAGTAGACCTGGAAGGACTTTGGAGGTCTTCTAGTCCAACCCCTGCTCAAGCAGGAGATCCTATACCATTTCAGACAAGTGACTGTCCAGTCTCTTCTTAAAAACTACCCACAACGACTAAAATCAAGTTGTTTGACTGGTTAATTGTCCTCACAGTTAGGAAGTTACTCCTTAATTCCAGATTTGCTTCTCTTCTTGATTAGAATAGAAGAGAATACAGAATAGAGAGTTGGAAGGGACCTTGGAGGTCTTCTAGTCCAGCCCTCTGCCTAGGCAGGAAACCCTATACCATTTCAGACAAATGACTATCCATCTTCTTAAAGACTTCCAGTGTTGGGGCATTCACAATTTCTGGAGGCAAGTTGTTCCACTGATTAATTGTTCTAACTGTCAGGAAATTTCTCCTTACTTCTAAGTTGCTTCTCTCCTTGATTAATTTCCACCCATTGCTTCTTGTCCTGCCCTCAGGTGATTGGGAGAATAGTTTGACTCCCTCTTCTTTCTGGCAAACCCTGAAATATTGGAACACTGCAATCATGTCTCCCGTAGTCCTGGATTAATTTCCATTCATTGTTTCTGGTCCTGCCCTCTGATGCTTTTGAAAATAAATTGATCTCCTCCTCTTTGTGGCAGTCTCTCAAATACTGGAATGCTACTATCATGTCAGCCCTAGTCTTTCTTTTCTCTATATTAGCCAAACCCAAATCCTGCAACCCTTCTTCATATGTTTTAGACTTCAGGCCTTTAATCATCTTAGTTGCTCTTCTCTGCACTTTTTCCAAAGTCTGAACATCTTTTTTGTAATGTGGTGACCAAAACTGGATGCAGCATTCCAGGTGTGATCTTACTAAGGTTTTATAAAGCAGTACTAATACTTCACATGATTTTGATTCTATGCCTCTGTTTATACAACCAAGGATTGTATTAGCTTTTTTTTTGGTGCTGCCGCACACTTCTGACTCATGTTTAAGTGATCATCCACTAGGTCTCACTCACAGTTAATATTTTTGAGCCAGGTTTTGCCACATCTGTACTTGTATCTTTGGTTTTTTCCTGCCAAGTGTAAAACTTTGCTTTTCTCCACATTGAATTTTATTTTGTTGGATAGGGTCCATTGTTCATGTCTGTCATGATCTTTTTGGATCCTGAGCAGAGGTGGGTTCCTGCTGGTTAGGACCGGTTCAGCCGAACCGGTAGTAATTTGTTGGCCTGGGTCATTGGAACCGGCAGCATCCCATGCCTGTCATGCCCCTGAACCGGTTCTCCTCCAGCGGCGCCATCTTGATTTTCGGTTCTGTGCATGAGTAGAACAATTTTCACTGCAGAGATGTATTTTTTTCCCTTTTCTAACATTTTATGCATGCACAGACCTTTTTAGATGCAAATCAGGGGTGGGTTCCGGATCCCATTGCAACTGGTATGCTGCAATGGGGCCGGGCGCCCACCACGTGTACACATGCAGCACGTGTGCAGGGCACGCTTGCGTATCTACCACCCACGACACTCCAACTGCTCAGCGGAGCATCGCACAGGCACCGTACGGTCCATGCGCATACCCAAATGCCCTGATCAGCTCAAATAGAGGTAAGGAGAGCAGGTGGGCAGGTGAGCTCTCCGGACCACCATACCGGAATAGTACTTGGTGCTCCCAGCTGGCACCGGTATGCCCTTACTGGGGCGTACTGGTAGTATCCTACCACTGATGCAAATGTGCACGTGCGCAGAGTTTTTGTGCAGCAGTAATGCTGGAACCAGCAGTAATGCTGGAACTCCCCCCCCCCCCAATCCTGAGCTTGTCTTCTGGGGCGTTGGCTATTCCTGCTATTGTGTAGTGAGCTTGGGTAGGTAAGAACCAGACCAGCATATCTGCAACAGCATTTATTGACTGAGGAACTGCAGGCAATTGTCTGTGATTTGTAGTCTAGGCCCACAGGGCCTTAACCAATCATAGAACTAGGAAAAAGCCCACCCAAATATAAACGTTCTGAATTTCTCTCCAAAACAGTTGGAGTCATCTAATGGTTAGTTTCACTTTAGCACAGTTAACACAACTATATACATTCAATACACGACACCTGCCAGCTTAGTGTCATCAGCAAATTTGTTTTCAGGAATACTTCTGGCCTTTGCGTAGACCTCAGATGCAATCCTATAAAAATGAGAATGATCGAGCCCCTTGCAGCCCACTGAGGTTTTTTTGGAAAATGTAGCCAATTACTCAGCAAATATATCACCCAGTAGTGGGTTCCTACCAGTTCAGATTAGTTCAGCTGAACTGGTAGTGGTTTGATGGCCTGGGTCGCTGGAACCAGCAACAACCCAGGCCTGCCACAACCCCAAGCTGGTTTTCTGGGTGGTGCCATAGATGCCACTATCTTGTTTTTTGTTTCTGCAAATACACAGAACAAGTTTAATTGCATTGCGCATGAGCGCATGCATGCACGGCCACAAGCAAACCCACAGTAGTCGCTGTTGAAACCCACCCCTGATATCACCCAGTTATTGAGGGACTGAGTGTCTAGAAGGGAGCTGAGGGAGCAACTTCCTTGAAAATGTTTTGTTTAACACAGAGGTTCTTTATGATATATTCATCATTCGATAGCCATTTTCACAATCTTTGCTATTCTGCAAAATTACGAATGGGACGATCTCTTTGTCTCTTGCTTGCTAATTAAAAAGAAATTATTTAGGAAAATAAAATGGAAGGGGAGTTTGGTATCTGCCAATGAAGCCTCCAGGACATGGATCTCAAACTCGCGGTATCACGTGACATTTCGCGATGTTTTTTCCCTTTGCGGAGCTGGGGTGGGCGTGGCCTGCGTTCATGATGCATCATTCCTCATGTAATCTCCTAAGTGAAAAAAGGAAAAGAGAAAGAACATCATATATCCATTGCTAAGCATTTCATGCCTCTGTTTAAGATAACAGTAAATTATTTTCATGTAAATTATTTTCATGTAAAGGATAGCACCTTGACTGTATAATAATTATTTTTAAGGAAATACTATTAAAAGTGACTCAGACTTTTCTGGCGCCTGGACAATTTCCACATTTCCAAACAAAAATTAATTGCAGGACTTCTGTGATTATTGATTTCTTTAAAACTTTCTTCCTAATTAGTCAAGAATGGAATCATAAGGAGAAATTTCCACTGCTGTTTTTGTTTTGTTTGTTGTCAGTTAATTTTATTTCACAAATAATATGGATGCTTCCTGTTCTCTGTAATAGATTGATTTTATAAGACTTCACAGAGTTTTATTGCCTTTTTATTGACTGGTTTTAAATATGATACATCATCATTTTAAACTTGTCTAGATTATTCTTCTTTTTAATAATTTATCTGCCATTTTCTGAATATTTTTCCGATTATTCACTCTTTATCCTTCTTGTTATAATTAGAGCCAAATGATAATTAGTTGGCACTTTTTTAAAAAAATGTAGGTTTTTCCTTCATCTAGATAAAAGTAATCTAAATTATGCAAATGAGGAAAAACTTCATTCCATCTTCAATTGCTCCCTGGTGATTATCCTAATTGGAAATGCTAGCTCTGTGAGATGGGGGAAGGGATCTTGAGGGATCTATAGTTACTGTATAATTAGGTAACTCTTCAAGTAATGTCATGTTGGTTCTCCTTTAAAGAAGGTTATGCAACTTCTGGAGCTGCTTTGCTTAGAACAAAGTAATTAAAGTACAACTCCTTATCTTCTTAGAAGACTTCTAAGCAAATTTAATGGTCATGGACTAGAATAGAAGAGTTCTCCCTGCTCCAAGGAAGATTAATGGAGAAGCGGTAAAAGGGATTAAAGAAAGGGATTAATAGAGAACTGGCCAAGTTTGGGGACAGCAAAATGAACATTCTTATCTATATATACATAAAAATGTGAGTTTGTGTGTGTGCGCGCGTGCACACACACGGACATAACTCTGCAGTTTCAACCAAACTTGGTACACAGATGACTTACCCTCTGGAGAAAAATATTGTGGGGGTTAAAACACCCCTAAAACCCGTGGAAGTGTGTGTCATGTTAAGATACAGCCTGTTGTGCCTTAAAATGGATTCTACTGTACTGCCATAAAATGGCTTCTACTGTGCAGCGCAGTGGAGTTGCCATGGTAACGGCTTCACAGTACTCCACAAGGGGGCTCCCTCTGGTAAGGTAAGGGGGAAAATCCAACATCCAACATCCAAATCCAACAGAAATTATGCTGGGTCCAGATATTTTCCCCTTATAAAAAAATGCCCGGGCAACACCGGGTTATTGGCTAGTCCCTGATAAAAGCTCTTCTCATTGAAAATTCAGGAAGACAGTCTTTCTCCAATAAGCATCTCAATTTAATTTAGGTTTGATCTCATTTATGTTGGTGCTCAGCATCTAAGATTGCTATTAGAAGATAGGGCATTACGTTTCATAGAAGGCAGAAGAAAATCAGCAGAGAAAGTCCACTTTTTCCCTCTGTCATTCTCCAGAAACCTACTCTGGCCTTACCAGTTATAACACTATAGTGTCACTTTTCATTCTAATACCTGATTGTTTAACTCCTAGGCCTTCTTGTAAACAAAACAGACAAGCCAATCAGTTAAGGTTTCCCAAAATCTATTGATTGGGAACTTTGCCTGCAGGAAAGAACATCTGGGAATGAAGCAATCATTTTGCAATTTGCATGAGAAAGGTTCCATTCACACAACCGGATTATCTGTATACAAACACCACACATTAAGCTTCTTTCATTTTAACTTTGGCTTCTTGTGTGTGTGTGTGTGTGTGTGGCTGGATACTGTGTGAAAATGGATTACCATATTTTTCAGATTATAAAACCCACCGGAATATAAAGATGCACCAAGGTTTTGAAGAGGCAAATTTTTTAAAAAAAGCTTTTGCACTCTGCAAACCTCTCAAAAACGGTCTGTTTTTCGCAAAAACGGGCCAATTTTTTCCTCACAAAAAAGCATGAATAGCCTTTAGGGGGCTTGCAGAGTGCTCCTGGGGAGTGAGGGTCCCCACAAAACAAGCAAAAATGCCCCATTTTTCATGAAAATGCATCTGGTTTTGGTCAAATAATTGCATGCATAGCCTTTAGGAGGCTTATAAAGTACTCCTAGGGGCTGGGGGGCAAAATTGAGCAAAAACTGGCCCATTTTCACTCATTTTTGTCTTCCCCAGCCCCCGGGAGCTCTCTGAAAGCCTCCTAAAGGCTCTGCATGGCCATTTTAGTGAAGGGGGGGGGATTGGGAGGAAAAAATGCTGTATTCAGTGTATAAGACACACCCAGATTTTCAGCCTCTTTTTTTGAGGGAAAAAGGTGCGTCTTATACTCCAAAAAATACAGTAATGTGTGGCATGAACAGAGACAAACAGGCAATGAGTTTTATTGAAGGCATCTCATGATTCTTGTAGTCCTGGATAATTATCTTTTCTTCCTTACTGCCACACCTCACATCAGTTTCACAATTACAAGGACCAAGTCCCGTGATGGCGAAACTATGGCACATGTGCCAGAGGTGGCACACAGAGCCCTCTCTGTGGGCAAGCATGCCATCGCCAGCTGCTCTTCCGGGTTCTGACACATGCCCCAAATTGTTTAATCCAACATAATTTGCATACTTTGGCTCTTATTGATTAAACAATGCCACCTGATAGAACCTGGGAAGTGAATGTCTTTTGCTGTAGTACAGTAACTGTATCTATCCAAAGAAAGGTTGACATTTGTCCTGTCCAAGTTTCATTCAAAAGGAGCCTTAAAACCCAGCCTTTCTCTCAGATCTTAAGAAGTGCTGTATGCTTGAGGTAATATTGGTTACCATAGGGGGAAATATTCTGCCCTTTTAATATTTCCTAAAATATTTCATTTTTCTAGGAGAGGGATGGGTGCTAACTTCCTACAATTTCTTCTGAATATCTTCTTCAGGATAATTCAATAGCTTTCTTGTATTGTCTTTCTAATATTGTTAACTGCCCAGAGTTACTGTGAGTCACTGTGAGGCTGGGCAGTCTTACAAATGAGATATATAATAAATTAGAAATGTCAAGGATATGATGTACTGCTGATACTGCGGATTGTTCTTTACCATGTGGTACTATTATTTGGAAGTAGAGGCTTCTGTAGAGAAGCATCAAAATACAATCACACTGTGATCTACTGTGTTGCGTGCACTGTTGTCATTCTACCAACATAAAATAGAATAAGCTGCGTGAGATGGAAGTGTGCAAATCGTTGGAGCTGTTCCCACTGCAGAGGTGTTAGAAAGGAATAGCCCAGATGGCTGGCTTCTATTAATCACAGCTGCATTTTTTAATCTGCCACTGAGCTATTAATCAGTTCATCACACCAATTAATCGATTAATGCGCTCACTTCTAATTAAACTTAACAGCAGTTTTCACATCCCTAATTTCAATTACACTGCCCTTATGTCTCCTGACTGCTCGTAAATTAACCAGTTTGCTCGTAGGGCAAATAAATGAAACAGATAAGTGAGGAGCATCTGGCTTCATGGCAGCTACTGCCTTGGGGGAGAGGGGGAGAGAGAGGGGAGAGAGGGGGGGGACAGAGAGATGTGCGCAGGACTGATTTAGGGGGGGAAGGGAGGGAAGGAAAAGTGAGAAGGTTTGGGATTCCTGCAAGATGCTTTGGGATTCCTGCAAGATTATCAGATGCAAGGAATACTAAGTCTCCTATTCCTTTGGTGGCATCTCATTGCATAAAGCCTACAGCAGTTCCATGCTACTGCATGAACACCTTCATTACTGGGCTCCATCTTCCACTGAACGAAACAACAATTTCCCCCTTCTCTCTTCCCTACCTCCTGGGGATTGGGAGGGTGGAAAAATAGCATCCATATTTCTTTTTTTCCCTTTCCTTCATTCTTCCTTTGCTACTTGTACATTTTCTAGCAAGGGGGGGAAATACACTGTCCATGACATGAAAGGAAAAGCAAATCCACCCCTTGGGATGACTGAGAAGGATGGGGAAATGGTGTTTTGGTGTTGGAAGAAAAGGAAATTTTCCAAAAGGCCAAATAAAGCAAAGGTTGTTCCATCTGCTCTGCAGTAAGTGCCATCTAAGCTTTCCAGGACACATGAGATCAAGGAACATTGACTTCAGACTACTACAGTGCTTGTGTGAAGAATCTGCATGAGAAATATTAACTCGTTTATGGAATCGCTTCAGTCTGGGACCAATGACATTTCCTCAGGTGGTCTAAGTTAAGACACTGGAAGACTCATAGCAGAAACTCTGGTGGCAAGAAAAGCGGTGACAGGTTTCTACTGAGCATGGCCAGAAGTCTTTGCCTTTTTGGAGCTGATGGAGCAGAATACATCTGACTGAACAGAGGGAGGAATCATTGGAGACTTTCCTGCTTAAGGAAGAAAGTGCTTAGAAACACATGTCCAAGCTTGGATACTTATCTGTCATGTCCTGAGTTTAATTCACATATGCAGCTGAATAATTCCATCAGGTTGATGTGGTGAAGGCGGTATGGAAACAGGTAGATAAGCAGGTAGTAGGCAGGCAGGCAGACAGGCAGGCAGGTAGATAGATATGTATGCAGGTAGATAGATAGACAGGCAGGCAGATAGGCAGATACATAGACAGGCAGGCAGGCAGGTAGATAGGTAGGTAGGCAGGTAGGTAGGAAGATAGATAGGCAGGCAGCCATGTAGATAGACAGATACATAGATAGATAGGTACATAGGCAGGTAGATTGATAGGCAGGTAGCTAAGTAGGCAGGTAGATAGATAGGCAGGCAGCCAGGTAGATAGGCAGATACATAGGCAGCCAGCCAGGTAGATAGGCAGGTAGATAGGCAGGCAGGCAGGCAAATAGGCAGGGAGGTAGATAGACAGATACCTAGATAGATAGGCAGGGATGTAGATAGATAGGCAGATAAACAGGCAGGCATACAGAATCATCACACAGCTTTATCTTGTTCTTCTAATTCATGCTAAGAACTGCAACCCCAATAGGGTTGGGCATTACAAAACATTTAGAGCTTAGGCTATAATTACATTTTAATTTACAATTAATGTCTGCATTGTTAGGATTGCAAGGTTTTAAATTAAACACATGTTCGTATTCATCAAATTTCAGTGGAAAACATTTATTATTCAGTAAAAGGATTTTTTATTCTCTGAGTAGTTTACAGAGTAAAAAAAAAACAAACCCAAAAAATCAACATCCTCTCCCAAATGCAATTCTTTCCCCTCCATTAAAATAATACCAAAGTATTATTTCTCTTTCTGGCCACCAAGTTAATATCAGATGAGCAGTCAAAGGTTGACTGGAAAAGAAGCCTTTTGGGGTGCAAGGAAAATTTTTCAGCTCTGCTCTTTTGCATGGATGCTCCAGAATTTAGTGAAATATGAGAATTAAGATTAATACTTTCAGTTATTTTGTCCCTTCATTCTCCCCCTCCTTCCAACAGAAAAGTGTACCACAGAAAACAGATAATTTTGCTGTTAGGTGCAGGGCCAGAAATGGCTTGACTTTTTCTGAATTAAGATATAACCAGGGATGGGCTGCTGCGGGTTTCCCCGGGTTCGGGAGAACCCATAGCTAACATTATGGCTGGTTGAGGGAACCTCCAAATCCCACCCCTGGCTGGCCCCTCCCCTCTCCTCCCAGGAGTCTCCACACGGTCTGTTTTGGATGGCAAGTAACTGAAGCACCCACACGGAAGCTCAGAGAGGGCCCTCCAGAGCCCAGGGAGGCAGTTTTTGCCCTCCCAAAGGCTCAAGGAAAGCCTCTGGAGCCCAGGGAAGGCAGAAATCCCACCCTAGGCCCACCCAGAACCCGTTGCTGAAATTTTTGAAGCCCACCCCTGGATATAACATAGTTTACAAGCCACAATGGATTCCCATTCTACCACTGTGTGATGGAATGAGCACCTATCACAGGCTAAAACATACAAGGAACGGGTTCAGAAATTGTGCATGTCTAGTTTAATGAAAAGAAAGATGAGGGGTGACATGATAGCAGTGTCACAATGTCTAAGTGGCTGCCACAAGGAAGAGAAGGTTAATCCATTCTGCAAAGTATCTGGAGGCAGGACAAGAAGCAAATGGATGGAAACTAATCAGGGAGAGAAGCAACCTAGAACTAAGGAGAAATTTCCTGGCAATTGATCAGTTGCCTCAAGAAGTTGTAAATGCTCCAACACTGGACCTTTTAAAGAAAAGATTGGTCAACCATTTGTCTGTAGGGTTTCCTGCTTGAATTGGGGGGGGGGGGTTGAACTAGAAGAACTGCAAGTCTAGAAGTTCCTTCCAACTCTGTTATTCTGCTATTCTGTCTCAGCTCTTGCCAAGCTAGCAGTTTGAAAGCACGTAACTGCAAGTAGATAAATAGGTACCACTTTGGAGGGAAGGTGCTCCATTTTTGCCACACGCTCTGTGCTGCGGCGTGATGTCAGGCTGGCCACATGACCGCAGGAACATCTTTGGACAGCAATGACTCAATGGCCTAGAAACAGAGATAAGTAAAGTCAGCTACAATAGGGGAGTAAAACCTACAGGGCTTCCTTCTGTTTCCCCTTTCCTTTCCAAGCCACAATGGCAGGTTAGCGTAACCTGATCACCCATAGATGAACTGCCTTGAAGGATAATTTGAAAGGAACCCAATGGAAAAACTAAACCAATTCTACATGTATTATTTGTTTGTGGGTTTAAAGGCAAAGAAAACATGTCACAATTTCTATGCAAGCCCAGAGGCCGCTTGTTCAGAGAAGAACTTCAGTTTTAAAGAACAAAACGGTTACGTGCTTCCTATCTGCAAATGTTTCCTGCTCTAGATTTTTGTACTTTCCTTCAGGGATCTATTATAAAATACATTCTTGCAGCTTTTTTTTTTCCTGGCTGCTTTTGTGATCATAGGAGTCTTCTTTGGTCTGCCGGCAAAGTAGATTACAGGAAGCAACGATACCAAGGGCAATTGGAAAAGAAAAACGAAAGGGCACACTGGAGCTTGGCTATACAAATAAGATCATTTCGACTTTATGTTTTTATTCGGCCGAAGAGAACATTTTTAATAATGCAGATCGTTGCCCAGCAGGGTAGCTGGCAAATAAAATGTGGAGGAACATAATGTGCCTCTTGATAACAAGGTATTTCGGAATACTGATTTTATGCGCTAAAGAGGGCGCTGCAAAGGCATTTCCACATCCTAGTGGCATTTTTATCTTGGACTATGCTCCATCAGTACGTACAATATCTCGGGGTCAACAAACCCTCTCCTATTTTTCCATCACTGCAACATAACATTGGATGTTACTAATATCATGTGTGGCTCCATGAAAGAACGAATTTCTAAGAAGGGAAGTAGTGTGCATTGCGAAGATAGAGACTTGGAATAACTTAACTTTATTGTAACTTTAAAAGGTAAAGGTTCCCCCGCACATGCGTGCTAGTTGTTTCCAGCTCTAGGGGGCAGTGCTCATATCCTTTTCAAAGCTGAACAGACAGCACGTCCAAAGACGTCTCTGTGGTCATGTGGCCAGCATGACTAAATGCCAAAGGTGCACAGAATACTGTTAACCTTCCCACCAAAGGTGGTCCTTATTTTTCTACTAGCATTTTTTTTTGCATGCTTTTGAACTGTTAAGTTGGCAGGTTAGCTGGGACAAGTAACAGGAGCTCACTCTGTTACGCTCCGCTAGGGATTCGAACTGCTGAACTGACCTTCTGATCGACAAGCTCAGTGTCTTAGCCACTGAGCCACTTTAAATGTACACTAATCAGCATACATTAAAATGAAATTTCATTGCACACAGATCTCAAAGGGTCAGCAGCACCTGCAACATACACTATATAAATATGACATAATAAATAAATAAATATTATTCATATACCCACTTATATTAGAAAATACATAGTCTAGTTCAGATGTATATGCATACATGGCGAGAAAAATGAATCTTGTGAATTTACAAGACAGATGGCATAAGGAACAAATCTATTCCAGAATCTAGTAGTCCTTCTATAGATACAATGAAACTTCCTCCCAGAGGGGAGCAACAGAAACAGACCATAAAGTGGGCATATGGGGTCTCTAACAATGCTTCAAGCTCTAAGCACACAGTGCTTATAAGCAGTATTCTGAACAACAGGAAGCGAGCTTCCTATAATCTTCTCAGCTGTCCTGACCACTCTCTGTATAGACTTTCTATCTGAGGCACTGCTGCCACCAAACCAAACACTGATGCAGTTTGTTAAAGCACTCTCAATAGTGTCTCTGTCATAAATGGTCAGGACGGAAGGAGAAACATGTGCTGTCCTCATCCGATGCAGGAAATGCAGATGCTGCTTTGCCTGCTTCATTAAGGATGACGTGTGGAGAGACCAGTTCAGGCTGTTAGTTATCTGCACCTCCAGATACTTAATACTGTTGATGCACCTCTACAGCTGCATCCTTGATACTGAGTGCAGTATGACATTCATGATAGTCAGCCATTTTCTCTTAGTCACCATGCATGCGCAGGACCTTCTGTACATGCACAGAGCATCAAACAGGGATGTGATGATGTCCTGGCAGATGGGCAGAGCCCATTACCAAGTGCGCCTGCAAAGGTACCATATTTTTTGGAGTATAAAATGCACCTTTTCCTCCCAAAAAAGAGGGTGAAAATTTGGGTGCATCTTATACACTGAATACAGCATTTTTGGCCTCCCAAAACCCCACCCCCTTTACAAAAATGGCTGTGCATAGCCTTTAGGAGGCTTCCAGAGTCCCCCTGGGAAGGGCAAAAATGAGAGAAAATGGGGCACCTTTTGTTCGTTTCTGCCCCTCCAGCCCCCAGGAGCACTCTATAAGCTTCTTAAAGGTTATGCATGTCCTTTTTTTTTCTTTTTTTTTTACAAAAAATGGGCCCGTTTTGAAAAAAAGATTGGCCATTTTTTGCTCGTTTATGCCCACCCCCGTCTCCAGGAGCACTCTACAAGCCTTCTAAAGTCTATACATGCCCTTTTTCTTGACAAAAAAACACTCCCGTGTTTGTGAGGTCTGCATAGTGGAAAAACTTTTTTTTTAATTTGTCTCTTCAAAATCTTGGTGCGTCCTATACTCCGGTGTGTCTTATACTCTGAAAAATAAGGTATTTTATTTTGACTACACAACCCTAGCTATCTGTAATCTCCTTTCCGTATCCCTTGTTCCAGTGTAGCAACGCTAAAGCTCCAAGATGGCTTCACCCAGGTCAGCTTCAGGGTTGACAAGGATTGTCATCACAGTAACATTGTGAATTTATGGCAAAAAATATATGCAGGGTTACATGTTATCTAGAGAATAAAGAGGTAAAGGAGATGGAATAAATTGGCTGCATAACTTTCAGTTGGAAGTCTTTTGAAATGCTTGCATTAGTACAAAATGATCTGTAATGGCTGGAAATATCTTTTATCTCTTAATGCCAGCGTATTAGACTTTTGTTCTGGCTTTCATTTGCAAGTAGATATTTAAGGGAAATAGGATAAGTCAGGAGCACGGTTTCCCACCTGCATATATTTATAGATATGATTTGAAATCTTGCCTTTCCTCCAGGAATTTAAGGCAACATACTAATGTGTCCTCTTTTTTCTAGTTGGCTAATACAGGTAGCACTCAACTTACAATCATTTGTTCAATGGTTGATCAAAGTTGCATTGGCACTGAAAAAATGTGACTTGCGACCAGTACTTAGCAATAGCACTTAAACTTATAGTTATGACTGTTGCAATATCCCCACAGTCACGTGATGAGACTTTGGGGGTTTGACAACCAGAATGTAATTATGATGTCAAGGTTCCGAATAATGAAGCCAACCAATCGAGCAACCCTGGAGACTTTTGGCTTTCTCCAAGAACTGTTTTATTGAGTGCATCATTTCGGCACGTTTGAAATGCAAAACCAACTCTGGCTATTTTCCGCGCTTTCAGTATAATTAAAGAACAGACAGCTCCCTCCCTCCTTGTCACAGGTCACACTGTCCAATTAGGTGTTCTGGTGTCTCCTTGGTAACTTTCTCAAGTCCCTGTCAGCACCTGTTGGGATGACCTTAGCAATAGCAATAGCAGTTAGACTTATATACCGCTTCATAGGGCTTCCAGCCCTCTCTAAGTGGTTTACAGAGTCAGCATATTGCCCCCAACAACAATTCGGGTTCTCATTTTACCCACCTCGGAAGGATGGAAGGCTGAGTCAACCCTGAGCCGGTGAGATTTGAACAGCCGAACTGCAGAACTGCAGTCAGCTGAAGTAGCCTGCAGTGCTGCATTTAACCACTGCGCCACCTCGGCATGGGACCTTGATTCCCATGAGCTGTTGATGTGTGGTCTGACAGTCCATAGCTCCTCCCCCTCCCCAAAGTGTGTCAAGCTGAGAAACAGAGAAAATGGCTGCCACAGGCCCAATCCGTTTCGAAGTTGACAGGCGATAGCTGCAATATCCTGGGGACCTGGGATTATAATCTGCAATCTTCGTAGGGACAAGAAAGTCTATGGGGGAGAGGGACTCAGCTTGGAATTAGGAAAGTTTGTGAAAAGAATTGCCGAGGCAGAAAGTTGCAGCCGCAAAGAGCAATAACAACGGTGGGACACTACTGCCTACCAACAAGAAAGTTACACCTGTAGAGGGACACGTTAGAAGGATGTTCACTAAGGCACGTAGATATATACATTTGGGTAACCCCTAGCTTATTATCATAGTAAAACACCCTCCCCCTTTTGATTAGAAAACTTATTAACATAAATATGCAATGTATGAAGGAGAAGAAACCAATCAGAAATGTGTTAAGGAACCAATGATTGATTTTTAGGGTATTAATTAACTTCTTTAATCATAGCTGTAAAAAAAATTGTATTTGTGCATTGTTCAGGGTCTTGACTCCTTTAACTGCTGAGACCCTGTTGCTGGATATAAGATAACTTCTTCCAATAAAAGAAGCTGAAAATATCAGTCCTTGTGTCTGGTGGTCTTTATTGGCTTTGGCACCAGTCTAGCCCTCATTTTGAGAACAACAGAGGAAGCCAAATTCACTTAACAAACATGTGATTCACTTAGCAATTGTAGGATTCACTTAACTTTGGCAAAAAGATCATGAAATGAGGCATGATTCACTTAACAAATGCCTTGCTTAGCAACAGGAATTTTGTACTCAGCTGAGGTCATAAGTCAAAGACAACCTGTCCCAGAGTCATCTAGTAAGTTGAAAGTGGATTTGAAACTGGGTTACTGGAGTCTTGCCCCAACAGTTTAACCACTACACCACACTAGTTATTCCAAAGTGAGCCAGTTTATTCTATTAATTTTCTAATTGTGGTGCAACTTAGACCTGCCGTAAAAAATTTAAAATTGGCTATCCTGATTCAGATCTATCCAACAGCTTTCTTCACTTCCAATAATAAGCTATGGTGGCGCAGTGGTTAGAAAGCAGTACTGCATTCTGCTGACTGCCGATTGCCATCAATTCGGCAGTTCGAGTCTCACTGGTTCAAGGTTGACTCAGCCTTCCATTCTTCCGTGGTCAGTAAAATGAGAACCCAGGTTGTTGGGGGCAATATGCGGACTCTGTAAACCACTTAGAGAGGGCTGTAAAAGCACTGTGAAGCGGTATATATCATATTTGTCAGAGTATAAGATGCTCCAAAGTATAAGATGCACCTAACTTTTGGGGAGGAAAACAAGAAAAAAAATCTGCCTCTGCCTCCCAGCAATTTGCCTCCTTGCAGCAAACAGCCCGTTTCAGTTTCAGCACAGCCTGAATAGCAGAAGCAGCTGATTGTTGGCCATCTCAACAATCAGCTGTTTCAGGCTGTAGGGATTGCATTGCCTATTGCTGCCTCCATGCACCCCATTTTCTTCCCATTCCAGGTGGCGGGGATCGGAATGGGTGGAAAATGGGGCCCCCAGAAGCTGAAAACGGGGCACGCAGAGGGCGAAAATGGGATGTAGAGGCTGAAAATGGGAATAGGCTATGGCAATCCCTGCAGCCTGAAACAGCTGATCGTTGGGAGGCCAATCCAACCGACAATCAGCTGCCTGTGTAAATCAGGTTGTGCTGAAGCTGAAATTGAAACAGGCTGTTTGCTATTTGCTGCAAGGAGGCAAATTGCTGGGAGGCAGAGGCCAAAGTGTGGGCGCCGGTAGGTGGGCAGGGCTACATTCAATGTATAAGACGCACCCAAAGTTTCACCCTCTTTTAGAGTGGGAAATGCAGCTTATACTCCAAAAAGTAAGTGCTATTGCTATTATTATTCTTCCCTTTAATCACCAGGATTTTGTAAAGTAAATGACTTTTGAATTTAACACTTTGAATTTCATTTCCCCCCCTATGGGGTTAGCATAAACATGACATACAAATATCAGTTGAGATAAAAAAAAAACGGGTATCACCTTTCTCCATGAATTAACAAGCATTATTTCTCAGGAAGAAGTGAATTTCCCTAGCTATCTCAAGGTCAGATCTGATGTTCTTCTTTGTAGGAAGTTTCACTAGTTAAAAGCGAGAGGTTATTTTCCAGATTGTGATATTTATAACACCATCTTTGTCTTCCCTGACTACAGCAAGATGAGAAAATTTTTATTGCAACACACAATAATCAGTGCTCATAGGAAGACCTTTCTCTTCTTCTCACAGTAAGAGCATGACATTGGAGCATTTTTCATTTATCCAATGTTTTATGACTCAGGCGCCACATAAGTATTTCATAAGGAACACTTTTTAGACAATATTCATTTCTGAACCATAGAGCAAAGCTATATTTGCATAGGATGAAATCTAACCTATAATTCTCTCTGTGTGCAGTTGTCTACTATCCCGTTGTACATTGCAATTATACTTTTCAGCTCCGTATATATTTTACCAGTTTATATAATACAGAATTTGGGTTTTTTTCTAAGACCAGATTAAATGGGCAGCTGTCAAATGTACCGCACAGCAGATCCAATAGAGCCAGTGTTCCAATATCTCAGGGGTTGCTACAAAGAAGAGAGAGTCAAGCTGTTTTTTCAAAGCACCTGAAGGCAGGAGAATAATCAATGGATGGAAACTAATCAAGGAGACAGGCAATCTAGAACTAAGGAGGAATTTCCTGACAGTGAGAACAATTAATCAATGGAACAATTTGCCTCCAGAAGTTGTGGATGCTCCAATACTGGAAGTTTTTAAGAAGGGATTAGACAAACATTTGTCTGAAATGGTATTGGGTCTCCTGCTTGAGCAGGGGGATGGACTACAAGACCTCCAAGATCCCTTCCAACTCTGTTATTCTGTTATTCAGTTTGTTGTAATAATTAAGGCATCAGGCTAGAAACTGGGAGATTGTGAGTTCTAGTCCTGGTTTAGGCATAAAGTCAGCTAGATGACCTTGGGCCAGCCACTCCCTCTCCGCCTTGGAAAGGAGGCAATGGCAAACTACTTTTGTAAAACCTTGCAGGGACTTGTTCAGACAGTCTCTTAGAATCAGACACGGTTGAATGGAAAGAAAAAAAAAAGATTTCAAAAGATTGCTATCTCTCAAAGATATTGCGCATACAATGGTGTTGACTTTGAAACTGTGGACCATATTTTACTGCACTATATTATTTCCTACAAAAGTTTGCAGTAGAATATTGTCTGGACTGTTTTAAAATTGAAAGCAGGAAGAGATATTTCTAAATATGTTAAATTCTCACTCTCAAATAAAATTACAGCGGCGATAGCTGAATGTTTTAACTGTGGCTATAAAATTAATAAACTAATAAATCGAATGGGCTTAAATTTACCTGTCAGGCTGCATTATCTTATGCTAAACCTTTTGATTATATCTGTAGGTTGTTATTCAAGCCTTTGGCATTAAAAAATAAATTATACTGCAATGCATTACATTACTACCCCATTGACTTGCATGCAGAATATCTGCATCCTTCTTCTTTTTATAACCCATAGCTCACTTAAGGATTGTGTGTGTGTGTGTCTGTGTGTCTGTGTGTGTCTGTGTGTGTAAAGACATTAGAATCCCCTCTAACAGCCAGGCATCCTCTTAGATGCATACTTTTTTAAAAAAACAATTTGCACTTACCATTATACTATGCATGCTGCCACCTGTACTTCACCATGCAAGCAGTCCTCAACATACAACTGCAATGGCACTGCAACAAGTAAGTTACAACCAGTGGTGGGATTCCTCCAGTTTGTACCACTTCGGGAAAACCGGTTGTTAACTTCCTGAGTAGTTTGATGAACTGATGTTGGAAGAAATCATTAGGGCAAAGAACCAGTTAAATTATTTGAATCCCACCACTGGTTACAACTATTCTTGCACTTACAATTATTACAACGTTGTCACCTGGATCTCCAGCATGGGGTTCAATTTTGCAGCATGCTTGTTATCGGCTGCCATAGTAACAGAAAGAGGGGGCATGGTATTTGGTTTGGGAAAGTGAGCTGGTGAAGTGAAATCCCATGTGAACTGAAAGGGAGGTTTGGTCTCAAGAATTATTGCACTACTGAGCGGAGTTGTTTACACCCCATCAAGGCCAACCATCCTAGGACTCCAGGTGGGTGAAATACCTGAAGATGAGCTTCCCACAACCTCATACTGGACATTGATTGGACCCTCAGCACTGGACCCTGGGGGGAGGGGGGGAGAGATTTGGGCAAACTTTCAATCTATAACATTTGTGCATTTTGAATCAGATCTTGCCTTGCTTTCGCTGCTATCATTTCAAACTCGGTAAAAGTACCTCTTCTCTATCTCAATGGAGCTGCGGGTTTTCTTTCTTGGGTTTTGCATGGAGGCAGACCTGACAAGCATCTCCATGGGGATGTGATCAAAATTCAGGTCCTTGGAAACCAGTATGTATTTATGATGGCTGCAGCTTCTTTGGGTCAACTTCCCAGCTGGCTTCTGACAAGCAAGGTCAATGGGGGAAACCAGATTCACTTAACCACCGCATAATTTGCTTAACAACTGCAGTGGTTTGCTTAACGGGCAGGGCAAAAATTGTCATACAATTGGGGGTGCAATTCACTTAACAGATGCCTTGCTGCACAGTGGAGAGTCTGGTCCAAGTTATGGTTGTAAGCCGAGGACTACCTATATTTGGATCTTCCCTGCTTTGAAAAACCTACATCATAACTCTATCAACACTGACATTATTACATATCATTTGACCTGTAGAACTACTGCAGAGTAAGAAAAAGGAAGTACCTAGTAGGCAATAAATTGGCCACTTGTGGAATGTTATCTAGTATCAATGTTTTGAGAGCCAGTATGGTCTAGTGGTTAAGGCTCTAGGCTGGAAACCAGAAGACCATGGGTTCAAATCCCACATTAGCCATGAAAGCCAGCTGGATGACATTGGGCCAATCACTCTCTCTTACCCCAACCCACCACCACAGGATTGTTGTTGTGGTGAAAAGAGGAAAATGTAGGAGTACTAAATGTGTTTGCTGCCCTGAATTACCATATTTTTCAGAGTATAAGATGCACCTTCCCCCCCAAAAAAAAGAGGATGAAAAACTGGATGTGTCTTTTACACTGAATACAGCATTTTTACCCCCCAAAAACCCTGCCCACTTCCCAAAAATGGATGTGCAGAGGATTTGGGAGGCCTACAAAGTGATCTTGGGGGCTTGGGAGGACAAAAATGAGCAAAAATGTTTTGCCCCCCCCCATCCCCCAGAAGTACAAGCCTCCTAAAGGCTATGCATGCCCTTTTTGCCAAAAAATGGCCAAAATATTTTCACAAAAACAAAAATGGCCCAACGGGGGCTGAGGGGCAAAAACGGGCAAAAACAGACTGTTTTTTGCCAAAACTGGGCTGTTTTTTGCCCATTTTCTCCTCCCAGCCCCCAGGAGCACTCTACAAACCTCCAAAAGGCTATGTATGCCCTTGTTGGCAAAAATGGGCCATTCTTTGCTCATTTTTGCCCCCCCCCAACAGCCAGGAGCACTTTGTAGGCCTCTCAAACTCTCTGCATGTCCCGTTTTTCACAAAAAATGAGCTGTGCAAAGGGTTTGGGAGGTCTGCAGAGCGCACAAACTTTCTTTTTAATTTACCTCTTCAAAATCTTGGTGCGTCTTATACTCTGGTGCGTCTTATACTCTGGTGCATCTTATACCCTGAAAAATATGGTAATTGTAAAAATAATAACAATGGGATACAAATAAATAAACAGTATATCTTTGTCTCTCTAGCAAGTTTCCTACTATCTAGTGCCTATAGAAACAGCATGCAAGACAAGAAGGTTTCGTAGGATATTATAATAATGCTGATGGAACAGATATAAAACAGGGTCAGGTTAGCCTTTGTATAAATTGAACTATTTTCTCATTTGCTTCTGAATCTACGGGATTCTGCCATTTGTGTTCCTTCAAAGCCAGATTGGCCAATTAAGTCACCAATGACCCATGGACATTTAAGAGCAGCTGATAAAGGAGTTGAATGAAAATGATAATTGCATCAATTTATCCACACTTTATCCAGACTTTTAATATATCCAGGTAGACACACAATCTTTTTCTTTTACTCTCAGATTTTCAATGCAGTTTCTTAATCAAATTCAAAGCCCTCCATGTGTTCATTTCCATCTCCAGCGTTTTTCAATTTTCTCGTCTTCTATCTGAGGCGCTGCTGACTCAGAAGCCAAAGTCTCCCTTGCACTGCCCTTATAACCCATTCTGCTTTTATTACATTTGCCACCTTTACGGGTTATTTGATTTCACCCCAGACCTTTCCTTTTTTAGCCTGTTGCTCTATGTTCAGCTATAAGAAATATCAAATAAAAATATCCAACCATCCCAGAAAACATAGACAAAAGCAGGGGTGAAATGCTAGCGGTTTGGACTGGTTTGCACGAGCCAGTAGTAAAAAAATTACTACCGGTTCAGGTGAACCAGTGTTTCCGACGATCAGCTGTGGCACGTGATTTATATTAGCTAGAGAGCAGGATTTTCTGCTTTCTAGCTAATCTTAATTGCATGGCACAGCGGATCCCTCCCCAAACTGATCTACTTTCCGTATTTTTCGGAGTATAAGATGCACTTGAGTATAAGATGCACCAAGATTTTGAAGAGGCAAATTAAAAAGAAAAGTTTTTGCACTCTGCAGACATCCCAAAAATGACCCATGGGCCCTTTTTGTCAATCCTGGGGGACAAAAAGAAGCAAAAAATAGCCCATTTTCACTCATTTTTGCCCTCCCCAGCCCCCAGGAGCACTCTGGAAGTTTCCTAAAGGCTTTGCATGGCCATTTTTGCAAAGGATGTGGGGTTTCGGGAGGCCAAAAATGCTGTATTCAGTGTATAAGATGCACCCAGATTTTCACCCTCTTTTTTGGGAGGAAAAGGTGCATTTTATACTCCAAAAAATATGGTACCTTTGCAGGCGCACTTGGTAATGGGCTCTGCCCATCTGCCAGCACATCATCACATCCCTGTTTGAGGCTCTGTGTATGTGCAGAAGGTCCTGCGCATGCATGGAGGTGGCGCATGCAAGCTGAGCAAATGTGTGTGCATACGCACGCTCACATTTGTGAACTGGTAGCGAAGGTAAGTAGATTTCATCCCTGGACAAAAGTATCTAACAAAGTGGCAACACACTACCAAGAATGACCGGGGATTCAAAACAGATGATGTAGAAGCATTATTTGCATATTGTCCTCATTATAGCAATAGCAATAGCAGTTAGACTTATATACCGCTTCATAGGGCTTTCAGCCCTCTCTAAGCAGTTTACAGAGTCAGCATATTGCCCCCACAGTCTGGGTCCTCATTTCACCCACCTCAGAAGGATGGAAGGCTGAGTAAACCTTGAGCCGGTGAGATTAGAACCGCTGAACTGCAGATAACAGTCAGCTGAAGTGGCCTGCAGTACTGCACCCTAATCACTGCGCCACCTCGGCTCTTCTATTGCAAAGCGGCTGCTCATTTTACTGACCTTAGAAACATGGAAGGCTAAGTCAACCTTGAGCCGATCAGGATCAAACTTCAGGCTGTGGTCAGAGATTGCTTGCAATACTGCACTTTAACCCCTGTGCCACCAGGGCTCCTTCAACATATAAATGTGCATGTTGCTCTATGTATAAATTATTCAGGGGTCAACTCCAAGAAAGAGATAGGAAATTAGGATTTGATGGGATTCAATTACTGGGCACAAATAGTATTTCCAAATTCTCCACCAAATATGAAGACAGAAACATCAGGTGGGTGGTTCTTTAGCCTAAGGAATATTGAAGGAAGAGAGCCATATTAGTCTGGGGGGTGGGGGGAAATCAGGGGGAGTCTGATAGCATCTTTTCTGACTAACACATTTTATTACAGATGGCATCTGAGTTGACTTTTTCCCAAGGATGGAGCAATTCTTCAGCAATTTATCAAGGCTGGCATAATTCCCTCTTCAGCAGCCCTCAAGATGATGGACAGAAAGCTGCAAGTGGAAAGAAGACCAGATAATAGAAAAGATGTTCTTCACGCAGACCCCTTGACTCCTTTGTAATAAAGCAGGATTCAACACTCCTTCCATCTATGATCATCTTACCAAAATCCATCTTTCTTAACATTGATTTGTTAGAAGTCTATATTGCAGGATCCATGGTCCTCTGAGATTGGTTTTCTGCAAACAGCCAAGCTTAGACAGCACCAAGGATCCCACAGTTCAACCCTGGGCTACAAATACCTTCTTCTTTCCATCTATATTGCTTTTCCTCCAGGAGTTCAAGGTGGCATTCATAGCCTTCTCTTCTGCAATTTTCTCCACCATGGCAATGGTGGATCGTAGGATGGCAGGGAGAGATCACGACTAGCCCAAACTCACCAACTGTGAGGTGAGCTTTCATGGCCAAGGGTGGATTTGGATATTTTGGGGAAAATACAAGATAATTTCTTTACCTGGTATTCATTCAGCCTGATGCAACTGGCTTCTTGTGAAGACCAAATGCTAGGAAAAGAGAACATATCTCCTCTTAAGAATCCATAGACTAACTGAATTGGAAGGGACCTTGGAGATCTTCTAATCCAAACTCCGTCTCAAGCAGGACACCCTATGCCATTCCAGACAAATGGCTGTTCCAGTCTCTTCTTAAAGACCTCCAGTGATGGAGCACCCATGACTTCTGGAGGCAAGTCGTTCCATTGATTAATTGTTCTAACTGTCAGGAAATTTCTCCTTAGTTCTAAATTAGTTCTTTCCTTGATTAATTTCCATCCATTGCTTCTTGTCCTACCTTCAGTGCTTTGGAAAATAGCTTGAGTTGAGTCCCCTGCGTCTTCTCTGTGGCAGCTTTTTAAATATTGGAACACTGCTATTAAACAGATTAACAGAGTTGGAAGGAACCTTGTAGGTCATCTAGTCTAACCCCCCCACCCAAGCAGGAGACCCTACACCATTTCTGACAAATGGTACTTCAATCTCTTCTTGAAAGCCTCCAGTGATGAAGCTCCCACCACTTCTGAAGGCAACTTCTGTTCCATTGGTTGATTGCTCTCGCTGCCAGAAAATTTATCCTTATTTCCAGGTTGAATCTCTCCTTGTTCAGTTTCCATCCATTATTCCTTGTCTGGCCTTCAGGTGCTTTGGAAAATAGTTTGACCCCCTCCTCTCTATGGCAGCCCCTTGAATATTGGAACGCTGCTATCATGTCTCCCCTGGTCTTTCTCTTCACTAGGTGTCTTTTTCTCCCAATATATGGGAGATCCATCAACTCCCACAATGGACAGATGGAAATAATGATAAAACTTACTGAAAAGGGAAAACAAACTGTCCTAATACAGAAAAGCAATGCATCCAGCTTTGTTTCCATTTGGACACCATTTCTAGGTTTGGTAGTCAAAACAGCAAAAAAGAAAAAGAAAGAAACCTGAATTTTGGATTGTCATGATTAGCTTGTTATAGAGAAGGCTAGCAATTACATGAGAGTAAATAGTTGAGGCTGTAATTTTGCTTTTTAATTTACTGGACTGAAAAAAGTTGGAAGTTGCTGCTTTTAAAAAAACCTTTTCCCTTCCCATCTCTTGTCCCTCCCCACATTTCCCTTGTCTTTATTTTCATTGATATTTTGCATTAAAATAAACATCAATAAAACCTTTGAAACCTTTGAAAAAATGAGCTAGTTGATCTGGACTGTAAAAAGCTGGATCACTTCTAAATGGAAGGCTGGATTTTATAGATCCAGTAGTCCGTATATAACATTTGTGTCGTTCTAAAAAAAAAAAAAAGTAATTCTCAGTCCAGATGGAAAACCTCTTGAGAGCACCAGATTAGAAAAGGCTTGTTTAAAATCCATCTTAATTTTAGCCTGGTGGGGGTGGCTGGGATTATTTTGGGTTCCCCCCCTCCCCTTCTCTTTATCACTACAAACAGCAGATGGCACTAAGATCTTACAATTTTCACTGATCATTTCGAAAGGATGGGGTTGGTGAGGAGTGGAGGTGTAAGAATGGAGAGTCTTTCTACCGGTCAGTGGGATTCTATGCAAATATCTGGAAAATTATATATTGATCCTTCTCTAATGCTGAAGAATGCATAGTTGCATCTCACAAGTAAGCCCAAGTTAATTGGTTTTGGGAACATGTAAATTGCAGCTTTATATTAGGTTTTCTCACTACTGAATATTTCAGACAAATGTAGAATCGCTGCATAATGGATGGTTATAAAACACAACCAAAGATTAAAATACTGTTAAGGCTATTAACTTATTTTTTCCATCAGTGTCGCTTCAAAAATATAGTTTATTTGTTTTTCCAGAGTTTACCAATTTCATGTACTTCCTGCTGACAGTTTCTTGGTAATTGTTGTTTTCAGCAAATCTATGGCTTTACTGTTTTTCGATATTCTGATTCCAGGACCAATTTAATTTTTAAAATTTATTTGATTTCTAAAATGCGAGAGCTGGTCATGAACAAAAACCCGTTTGGATTAGCTAAAAATTGCCTCACCCTTCAATCGAGATCTGGGTGGCTAAGACGCTGAGTTTGTCGATCAGAAAGGTCAGCGGTTCGAATCCCTAGTGAGCTCCCGTTACTTGCCCCAGCTTCTGCCAACCTAGCAGTTCGGAAGCATGTAAAAATGGAAGTTGAAAAATAGGGACCATCTTTGGTGGGAAGGTAATAGTGTTCCATGTGCCTTCGGCTTTTAGTCATGCCGGCCACATGACCACAGAGACGTCTTTGGAGAGTGCTGGCTCTTTGGCTTTGAAACGGAAATGAACACCCCCTAGAGTCAGGAACAACTAGCACATATGTGTGAGAGGAACTTTTACCTTTACCTTTTAAGTACAGACATAGAAACTAATAAGTTTCTGTATAAAGTAACGGAACCCCTGCTGTGTAAATTAAGATTCTGTGTGTTCACATTTCATACTGAACCGTAACTTGATTTGTTGAATTTTCACCTAGCATCACACATGAAGTTTGACTCAAGATACTTTTAAACCCAGTGTGTTATAAAACCCCAACTGATTGTGTTTTATTTAATAAACCATGGCTAAAAAAACCATAGTTTTATGGAAATAGAAACCAGGTGCAAAACTAACACTGTAGTGCACAATTATTAAAAGCGTACTTCTTCATCAATTCAATTTACACATGTGTGGGTTTGCAGCTGGTCTCCACAGGTAGCAAACTGCTGTGGTAGTACCTATGTTGGCAGAATCAATGACGGAGCCCAGGTGAGAAATCTATTTTTGTATTGCCACGACTTCTCTCTCAGGTGCCCTTAGAAACAGCTTCAGCACAATCTCAAAGAGCAAATGCTACTTTGAGACTCTAGCTTTGATTTATTGTAGATCTGTAGTAGGTATCCATTGAAGCCCTGAAGTTCTAAAAAGATTACTGTCTTGATTTCCTTCGCATGTCTTCAAGCAGAGCTAGGAAAGGAAGGTAATGAGGATGTCTACATTAATCTTCAATGAATTCCCTGCTAGCATGTTGACCTCAAAGCAGCTTCCCCCCCCCACACCTTTTGTGTGACCTTCAAGAGTTGTTGGACTGAAACACCCATCATTCCTAACTATAGCATAGTGCTGTTATCATAGGTTATTGTTTTAGTCTACAGAAATTTAGAAGTCTATATAAGAAATTTAGTCCAGCAATATTTATACAACTCAAGCTTGGAAAAGGTTTGGTGAAGTGGAAAGAATGGATTCAGACACAGAATATTGCAGAATCTGTCCCACCTTCCCTTGGTTCCAAACAATAGAAAACTAGCACAGGACAGGAATGTTATCCTTCTCCTGAATGTCCAAAAGCTTTATTTGAAGAAGATCCTTTGATTTATTCTTACAAGTGTGTACACACACACACACACACACACACACACACACAGGGGAGGGGGAGGGGGGGAGGGAGGGAGGGGGAGAGAGAGAGAGAGAGAGAGAGAGAGAGAGAGAGAGAGAGAGAGAGAGCGCCAACGTGTCTTGACATGGAGTAGTGTTGATCAAGGGAAGGCAACCCTTCAGTAGCTGGAGGATGTACTGACAAATGCGCGCTCGACAAAAGCGCACCGACAAAACCACGGCGAGAAAACCGTGAGGTCGAAATTGTGCTGATGAATGCGCGCAGAAGCGCGCCAACAAAAGTGTGCCTTCAACAAACAACTAATAACAACCTAATAACCCTAACTCTAACCCTAACCCTAACGCTAACCCTAAACCTAACCCTAAACCTAACACTGAATCTAACCCTGAACCTAACCCTAACCCTAACCCTAACCCTAACCCTGAACCTAACCCTGAACCTAATCCTGAACCTAACCCTAAACCTAACACTGAATCTAACCCTGAACCTAATCCTGAACCTAACCCTGGACCTAACCCTGGACCTAACCCTGAACCTAACCCTGAACCTAACCTTGAACCTAACCCTGAACCTAACCCTAACCCTTATCTTAACTTAAATCGCGCTTTTGTGGGCGCGGTTACCCGTTAGGTTCAGGGTTAGGTTTAGGATTAGGTTTAGGGTTACCTAAACCTAATCCTAATCCTAAACCTAAACCTAACCCTGAACCTAACCCTAACCCTAACCCTAACCCTAAACCTAACGCTGGACCTAACCCTGAACCTAACCCTGAACCTAACCCTGAACCTAACCCTAACCCTAACCCTTACCTTAACTTAAATCGCGCTTTTGTGGGTGTGGTTTTGTCAGCGCGTTGTTGTGGGCGCGTTTATGACGTCATGGTTTTTCACCACGGTTTTGTCAGTGTGCTTTTGTTGTGCACACATTTGTCGGGTCACACTCAAATAAGCAAGCAAACAAAAATTAGTTGGCTCCTGGAAACAGGGTGATGACATTATGAGATTAGAAGAGTGACCACTTACAGCATACCAGCCATCTTTTTCCTGACTGATGTGAATTGGGGAAGAATATACATTTTTACAGATACTGTATATAAAGTCATTATAAGACTTAATCCCTCTATTTGCGTCCTCAAAATTAAAATCATGCTGCTGATGTTGCATGGGTTAGTGCCAATCTTTGGTGGCTGTACATTGGGGATTTTTTGGGAGGACTGCTTACAAACGTTGACCTATCATTTGTCCCCCTCTAGTCTTGAGACTCTGGCTGGCTGACCCCCTGGGGTATGTCATTCCCCTTTTTGGATAGGTGAACCATAGAACCATATATTTGGAAAACCCTTTGAAGCTCTTCCAGTCCAATCACTGCCCAAGGAAAAAATCCCCATACCATCCCAGACAAATGGCCAATCAGTCTTGATTTAAACATCTCTGTGACCCCAGGAGTCAGGCTGTTTCATTAATAGCCATCATGGGCAGGTAATTCCTCCTTAGTTTGGATTGGAGTGCCTTTGTAAAGCTTCCATCTGTTAGTTCTTCTGTTTTTTTTCTACTTCTCTCCCAACTATGGGGAATAAGTGCACATTTCCTTCTCAGCCTTTCAAGTATTTGAAAACTGCACCCATATCTCCAGGGGTGAGTTCCGGCAGGCACTACTGCCGGTTTGCACACACACACACTTGATGCACGCTGCGCACGCATGCACGGAGCAATTAGAATTGTTCTGCGCATGTACAGAACTGAAAAGCAAGATGGTGGCACCGGTGCCCAGGAACTGGTTTGGGGGCATGGCAGACCAGGGTCACTGCCAGTTCCAGTGACCCAGGCCACCAAACCACTACTGGTTCGGCTGAACCGGGCCGAACTGGTAGAAACCCACCACTGCATCTCTCCCGCTGAGCCTTCTGTTCTGTGCAAACATACCTAAATCCTTTCACCATTTGTCAAAGGATTTAGACTCCAAACATTTCAGGATGAGCTTTGTCACATATATTTTGCCCTCTTTCTAGTTTCCTAGCACCTCCTTGTATTTGCAACCATGAAAACGGCACAGTATTCCAAGGTCAGTTTGACCAATGCAGCATCGAGCACAATGATCATTTGCTGTGATTTGGGCACTTCACCTCTCTTGATGCCATCCAAGGCTACATGAGCTCTCTTGGCAGCTGTCACACACCGCTGGCCCAGTAGGGCAGAATCATAACCTTGGCACCGCTCCAGATTATTGTTAGGCAGTTTTGGGTATTCTGTATGCAAAAAAAAAAAATCAACAGCAAATTGGCATCAAGCCAGAAAAGAGTATTGCCTCACTGAGGCTTCAGCTGCCTCCAAAGAAACATATAGAGAACAGAGGTGGTATTCAGCCGGTTCGGACTGGTTTGCCCAAATTGGTAGCGAAAATCCCGGGTGGGCCTGCTGGCCAGTGGTGGGTTCCGGATCCCGGTGCAACCGATGCAGTGCAATGGGGCCAGGTGTCCACCCCATGAATGCGCGCACCATGCACCTGCATACTTACCGCCCGTGACACTGCAGCTGCTTGGCGCAGGGTTGCGTAGGCGCTGTATGCTCCATGCACATGCGCGGAATTCCTGAACAGCTCAAATACAGGTAAGGAGCACTGGTGGGCGGGTGGGTCCTCCAGAGCACCGTACCAGAACGGTACCTGGTGCTCCCAGCAGGCACCAATATGCCCATTCTGGGGCGTACCGGTCGTATCCCACCACTGCTGCCGGCTCTATGCTGTCCTATTTAGGCACTTTTTGAGGCCAGGTGCTTGCGCAGGAGGCAAGCGTGTGAGCAAAGCGAATACGCAGAAGACCAGACACATGCTCGGAAGAGGAACTGGTGATAATAAAATGTGAAACCCATCACTGATGGAGAAATGTCCCTCTGAATTAAGTGTTACTCAAGAACAGACTTATTCTTGCATCAAAAACAAAACAAAAATGAAATCAGAGACCTTTCGTTGACCTTGTTGGTTGCACAAATGATTTGTTACCTTACTAGGTAACATCATCAGTGCTAGACAATGATGATGTTACCTAGTTAGGGTAATGAAACATCTGCAAGAAAACAAGCCAGCTCAGAGAGCACCTTCATTTCAACCCAAAATATTCTCCTTTATTGTTAAAAACAAAATCATTTGTGTAACCAACAAAGTCCATCCGTGCAGTAGTTTGCTGGTTCTTCTGGGTGTAGCTCCCCAGTTGGACTGGCATGAAAATGTCCAAAAGATTTGAAATTCCTTTATCCCTTTAAACAAATTAGGGCATTAATTATAGCATCTAACATTATATCAAGGGAGGCAGGAGGCACACAGTTCACAGCTGTCTTCTTTAACAACCTGAAACCATTTTTTTCAGTGTTGGCCTACAGGAGGAAGTCTTCTCTCTATGCCTGATGCTTGGGTTGGCCATTTCTGAATCTTGATTTATGGCTTAAAGATCTTGCCAGCTTCCTATGTCTCCACATAGACTTCTCAATTAGCAGAGCAAACGTAGGTCTGTTCAGAAGAAAATCCCTTTAGATTCGTGCACGAATCAGTATGGGATTGGAACCTAAAACTTAAATATTTAATCAAAGCGAAGCACACAGTGAGTCAAATAGCAGGTATGATGTGCATATTTAATACAAGCGCATGGGAATAAGTGTTCCCATAGAGCGTTGCTCATTTTTCTCTCATCTCTCTAAAATCTGCGGCAACATTATCCCAAAACAAAGAAACTCTGTTTCTTGGTTCAGATTTTTTTTTAACCAATATGCAAATGTAATTAATAAACGTATTGCTCCATCAGTCAAAAGTCAACTGGTTAATTGATTAAAATGCCTGTGTTTGCAGTCTACAAATGTGTGAAAACCAAAAGCTTCTTTTTTTCTTTCTTTTTTCTTCCATCACAGATGTGTAAGCTTAGAAGAAAAATTCCTCAGGAGTAGAAGGCAAGTACGGACACTGCATGAAGGAAATAAAATGAAAAAAGGTGAAAGGATGCTGTAGGAAGTTAGCACCCACCCGCCTCCTAGGAAAATGAGTTGTTTTAGGAAATATTAAAAGGGCAGAATATTTCCCCTAAAAGGGAGGTAGGAACTCAACACCCCCACCCCCACTTTTGTTAATGGGCCATTAAGGCCTGGGCCAGTCTATTCTACATAACAAAGATCTACCTTCTTCAGGCAGAGCCATAGTAGGAATTGCCCAAAGCCCTTTCATTACATCATCACCCAGCAAGGCTCAACCAAGCTTGGGACTCAAAAGACAACTTATAAAGTTATCTCTACATTCCCCCTGGGAGTCTGACAACCGATCAAATTCAAACCCCAACAGGAGGCATAAAACCCAGGCACTCTCAGCATCTCTGCCCTTTTTCCCCCCAGGATCTCAAGCCATGTGATCCTGTTCATCATTAACCTTCTTTCCAAGCAACTTCCATAAATCCAGTGTCTTTTTCCCCACTTGGAACTGAACCCAGATGGAAATTTCTTCCAACATTGCAATAAAAGGAGAGTTAGTACAGTCTTGGTGAAAAGATCAAAAGAAGGAATCTTTTAAGTTACCAGGCCTTTTGAAAGCATCCCTTCTAAAGCATTCTTTGTTAGAGCTCTTTGAAGAGAGTGGGATCTTTAAGAATCGGGACTGGGAGAAAGATGTTACATTCAAAAAGGAAGGCTGGTGAAGGCACACTGAAAGTCTTCCTCTAAGAACCAATGTCTTCATGTCTGAAAATGATTCATGTAGCAGATAAGGTTGAAGTTTGGACAATGAGAAGCAAAATAGCAGATTATCAACGGGCAAACATTTTTCCCAGCTGCAAAGAAGGTCTGGATTCTGCAGAGATTTTGTGTTATCTGAGTGAATCTTGGCTTTTTTGTCAATGTGTCATTTGAGAGAGATTTCAATCATCTGCTCGCCTCAGTGAATAAGAGGAGAAAATGTGCTTCAAAGCCAAACAACAGAGGTAAAGAAATATTTTAGTATTATTATATTTTCACTCATGGAATTCATCGCGTTGAACAAAATAGGGATGGGCCGTTATCAGCACAAACAACTCAAAAGTTGCGTCCAACTTCCAAAGCAGTTGGATTTTTTTTTTTAGGTAGACTTATCAAATTGCAAACACATTGGTAGCGACAGTTAATAGAAGGCCCTGATCCAAGTTAATTTGCAAGGAAATACAATTAGTCCTCCATTTACTCTCATAATGGTACCTGTAACCATAATGGTCACACAGGTTGTAATAGCCATAAAATAGGTCAGTCGGATGTCTAAATGGATAGGAGAAGGGAAGGTTAGAAATATCTTTGGACTATATATAAAGGCTCTTAATCACAATAATAATTATTATAAAAAAATAAAATAAAACTATATCTATATACAGTTAAATCTTAACTAATAGGGGGGAAATGCTATGATATGGGATATAACTAAATAAAGAAAGGAGAATGATAATAAATTATATACATGGAGGATGAAATTCTTGGTATTAAATATTATGGATGTTTAGCTAAAACAGGATATGAGGATTTGATGTTAATGGAGGATTTTATAAATAAGTAAATGAAATGCCAGCATGTGGTTATGGATTAAATCTTTGGTAGAATTAAGGATGAAGGATGTTTAAATAACTGTAGTCAATTAAAAGTGGAGGTATGATGTTGTTAATATAGTAAACATTTGAGTTAAGATATTTGAATTAATATGAATTACCGTATTTTCACCCATATAACCCGCCCACGCAAATAACCCGCACACGCATATAACCCGCGGGTTTTCCGGATCGTGTAAAATGTTTCCCGTATACCCCGCCCACGCATATAACCCGCCCACGCATATAACCCGCCCACGCATATAACCCGCGGCGAGTAAAAGAGAAGGGAAACAGCTGAGATGGGGGGGGAAGAAACGGAGAAAGAAGCCTGCGCACGCTGGGGAAGAGGAAAGGAACGAAGGAGAAGGAAACAGCTGAGATCGGGGTGGGGGAAGAAACGGAGAAAGAAGCCTGCGCACGCTGGGGAAGAGGAAAGGAACGGAGGAGAAGGAAACAGCTGAGATCGGGGTGGGGGAAGAAACGGAGAAAGAAGCCTGCGCACGCTGGGGAAGAGGAAAGGAACGGAGGAGAAGGAAACAGCTGAGATCGGGGTGGGGGAAGAAACGGAGAAAGAAGCAAGCCTCCGATCGTGTAAGCCTCCGATCGTGTAAAATATTTTCTGTATACCCCGCCCACGCATATAACCCGCAGGGGGGCGCTGTGCATGTAAAAACCGCATATAACCCGCGGGTTATATGGGTGAAAATACGGTAATGGAAGAGATGCACAAAAACTTGTTGTAACCAGCTGATATACTTTTTTTATCACATACTTGTTGTGTTTTTTCCCCCCTTTATTGCTGTGAGTGTGTGTTTTTCTTTTGTAATTGCTGTGTATATACCAAGTATGTATGTGGGGGGAAATATAGTTAGGATAAACTAGTAAAGGTTTTTTATTCTTTTATTATGCCCCCCACAAAAGGCATTAAGAGAATCACTGCTGTCATTAAGTGAATTCACAATTGTTACATGAATGCTGCAGTCTTTAAGCAAACTAATGGTTTCCTATGGGCAGAGTTTGGCTGAAAACTGAAAGCACGTGCCACTTCTTGAGAAAACCATCATAAAATGTTGTCACGTGACCAGTGGTGGGTTACAACCGGTACGCCCCGGTATGGGTGTACTGGTGCCTGCCGGGAGCACCAGGTACCGTTCCGGTATGGTGCTCCGGAGGGCTCCCCCGCCAAAGCTCCTTACCGGTATTTGTGGGTTTTGCGGCTTCCTTGCATGTGCACGGAACGCACGACACCTTCGCAACGCTCTGCCAAGCAGCCGGAGCATCGCAGAGGCATTGCGGAGCATCGGGGGCGGTAAGTACGCATGCACGCACTGCGTGCGTTCATGTGGTGGACACCTGGCCCCATTGCACCGTACTGGTTGCACCGGGATCCGGAACCCACCATTGCAAGTGACCCCAGAATGCTGCAAATGGCCAAAAAGGAGCCATCTTGCCGAATGCCCAAAGTGCAGTCATGTGACTGTGCATGAAGGGGCAACCATCAGAACTTTGGATCCAGTTCATAAGTCCTCATTTTCAGATCTATCATAACTCCAAATGGTAAAGTTGTAAGTCAAGGACTACCTGCAGGGGTAGGCTGCTACGGATTTGTCCGGGTTTGGGAGAATCCATAGCTAACTTTATGGCCAGTTCCAAATTCCACCCCTGGATGGCCCCGCCCCATTCACCCCTCCCTGCTCCTCTCCTCCCAGGAGTCTCCACGTGGCCTGTTTTGGATGCGAGGTAAGTGTAGGGGCCGCCTGGAGGCTCGAGGAGAGGGGAAAATGGGCTTCCCTGAAGTTCTGGAAGGCCAGAAATGGGCCCGTTCCCAGCCTCCAGAGGACCTCTGGGGGGAGGAAGTTTTCGTCGCTCAAGGAAAGCCTTCAGAGCCTGGGAAGTGTGGAAATGCTGCTCCCCCCGCCATAGTGCAGGATGCCAGCTAGGCCACACCCACCATGGCCACACCCACCCAGCAACCAGGCAGAGAACCCGTTGCTGAAATTTTTGAAGCCCACCCCTGACTACCTATAAGAGTGATGGTATCGCCTTGCAGGAAACAACTGAAATATATTCTCGTTCTGTTTTTCTAGGATTCTTTTAAAAAGTGATGATCTAACACGCAAGAGAAGCTTTGGGATAACACTAGTGAAGAAAATTCAAACTGGGTTTTCCTGTCAAAGGGCTGGGCGCTGCGTAGGAGCTTATGAACACTTCGCTTCATGAGTTTTGAAATCAATGTATGGCTTGTATGCCTCTCTTAGGGCCTCTCGCCTAAACTTCAGTGTGCCTCAGGTGGAGTTGTCCAAGGTTTTGCAAAACAAAACTTGGCAAGCCTTCAGAATCAACTGGCAGTGAATTTGTAGGGCAACAGAGACTTTTGATCTTCCTTTTTTTTCTCCTCCCTCCCTCCCTCTCCTCCTCCTCCTCCTCCTCCTCCTCCTCCTCCTCCTCCCCCTCCCCCTCCCCCTCCTCCTCCTCCTCCTCCTCCTTTTCTCCTAAGGGGTTCAAAACTTCCAATTCAGCAAGCCAAGAGAAATCATGACAAATAATATCTGGTACAATGAATAATAATAAAGCCCAAGAAAGAGATTTAGGTCTAGGGGAGAATGGGGGGGAGGGAGTCTATAAAGTCAGTGATGATTCAGCAGGGCTGAAAAGCTGCTGAGCACGCAACCTGCAAGGGTGATAGATGGGCACATGGCAGCATGGATCAGCTGGTGCTTTAAAAGAATTGTCTGAATTCCGATTCCCTCGGCCTCCTCCTCGTGCTTTTTCATAGAAATTGCCTGTCAGGGCTGAGATCTGTAGAAGGAGATATATGGCATGTTCCCAGTGCTGCCTTTCCCAAAAGTAACCCCACTGCATTCAGAGGGGCGACTCTGGAGGAAACGGTGCAGTGGGGCTCCACAGACTTTGCTGGGTTGTGCTGTCAATCTGCCAGGTCTGGCCCGACAATCATAAAAGAGCTCCACGTGGACAGGATAAATGCTGCTCCAGATCGGCTTGTTAAAATGCATTGGAAGCTTCTTTGTGGTTGATTCATTTCTGTCCCAAGGCTCCCTGAGACCATCATCCCCCCACCACAAAAAGGCAATTTATAACAAGCGGTGAAATCCAGCCAAGATTTTACTGGACTGAAAGAGCTGAAAGGGATTCAAAGCTGGCAGAATCTTTCAGATGCTGCTACATGTTATAAACATCTTGCAGAATTCATCTGGTGTCTCGGGCTAAATTGGAACAGAAATTCAGGAAGGAACACCAGCAGAGAGTAAGTTACAAATTAATTTCATGTCTAAAGAGATGGTGAAATGCTTATTCTTCCTTTTATTGCATACTTGTTGAAAGCGGAGGATCCGAAATCGGGCTTGTCAAACCTACGCTGCTTTTTTTTTTATAGCACACCCAAGGTTTATTAACAAGAGCCAAATGCAAAAGCAGTACATTTTATATGAAAGATCAAGCTGATTTAGAGCATGAATTGGAAGTAGAATAGAATAGAATAGAATAAATAAATATTGGAGAGTAGAATAGAATAGAATAATTATTGGAGAATAGAATAATTATTGGAGAATAGAATAAATATTGGAGAATAGAATAAAATAAAATAAATATTGGAAAATGGAAGGGAATAGAATAGAATAAATATTGGAGAATAGAATAGAATAGAATAAACATTGGAGAAAAGAATGGAATGGAATAGAATAGAATAGAATAAATATTGGAGAATGGAATGGAATAGAATAAATATTGGAGAATAGAATAGAATAAATATTGGAGAATAGAATAAAATAAAATAAATATTGGAGAATGGAATGGAGGGGAATGGAATAGAATAGAATAAATATTGGAGAATAGAATGGAATGGAATAGAATAGAATAAACATTGGAGAAAGGAATGGAATGGAATAGAATAGAATAGAATAAATATTGGAGAATGAAATGGAATAGAATAGAATAAATATTGGAGAATGGAATGGAATGGAATAGAATAGAATAGAATAGAATAGAATAACAGAGTTGAAAGGGACCCTCAAGGTCTTCTTGTCCAACCCCCTGCTTGGGCAGGAAACCCTACACAACTTCAAAGAAATGGTTATCCAACAGCTTAAAAACCTCCGGTGTTGGAGAATTCACAACTTCTGGAGGCAAGTTGTTCCATGGATTAATTGTTCTAATGGTCAGGAAATTTCTCCTCAGTTCTAGGTTGCTTCTCTCCTTGATTACCATAGTTTCCACCCGTTGCTTCTTATCTTCATTGCTGGTTATGTTCATACCATACCTTGACCCCTGCTTAAAAAAAAACCATAGTATCTCTGTTCTGGTCAAACCCCACCCAGAATATATGAGGCACAATTATTCAAAACAGTAACAAATAGGAGCAGGTCCAGGGGTGGGTTTTCAAGATGGTGAAGGTTTTGGAAATCAGTCTTATGAGGAACAGTTCAAGAAGTGGGAATCTTTCGTCTGCAGAAAAGACTACTGAGGGCAGATGTGGCATCTAAAGACCCCTCAACAGGAGGAATGAACTCATTCTCTATTGCCCCGAAGGGCAAGATCAGAAAAAATAGCTTACAATCTCAAGGGAGAAGGTGAAAAGGAGATAACAGGAGGAACTTTCAGATTGTCAAACTGTCAATCAGTGTACAAGGCAGCAGGGGTGAGCTTCAAAAATTGTAGCAATGGGTTCCCTGCCCTGTTGCTGGGTGGGCGTGGCCATGGTGGGCATGGCCTAGTCGGCCTCTTGCACTATGGAGGTATGTGTGTGTTTGTTTTGTCCTCCCCAGGCTCTTGAGGCTTTTCTTGAGCCTCCGGGAGGGTAAAAACTGCTTCCCACAGGCTCCGGAGACCGGAAATAGGCCCATTTTTGGATTTGCGGAACCTCTGTTACAGAAGTGGGTTCCTACCAGTTCAGATTGGTTCACCGAGTAGGTAGTAACTCGGCCGGCCATGCCCCCAAACCAGTTCTATTGGTGGTGCCATAGGAGCTGCCATGTTGTTTTTTGCTTCTGCGTATGTGCAGAAGCAATTTTTCTACTACTGCACATGCGCATGTAGTGCACATCAAGCGCATGCATGCACATGCACACCCAAAGTGCGTCCCTGCGCGAACTGGCAGTAACAGAAGCCGGAACCCACCCCTGCTCCATTAGGCCCATTTCCCCCCTTCCTCGAGCCTCCGCATGGGCCCTGCATTTACCTGGCATGATGAACAGCACGCGTGGAGACTCCTGGGAGAGGTGGATGTGGCCAACCAGGGGTGGCATTTAGGGGTTCAGCAAACTGGACAGAATCCTAGTGTCAGCATTCCAAATATCATGCAGAATTAAATCAAAGTCCACGGCAGAGGTATCCTTAAAGTTCCAATTTAATAAGACAGACATGTTGGCATTGTACTGTGGAATCCCAATTCTGGAAGTTACATCGGATTCCCAACCAGTTGAAAGTTCATGATCTTGTCCCCTTACCCACAAATCCATCACATGGTCCAATCTTCTTCTTCCACACTGGCATCTCCACCCAGCTGCTTCGGGTCAGGTGCAGGGGTGCGGAGACAAAAAATGACCTTGGGCTTCTAGAAAAGAATGACAACAACGCATTCCACAATTCTACTCCTTTCTATTCCCCCCTCCCAACTACTACACTAATGAAACAGCATAATGAAATAAGAGAGAGTGTGGCAGGCCAAAGATCCTAAAAGGGATATAACTGCAGGCCTGACACCTAGCTAGAGGATTGCCCGAACCTGTGCGAACTCCCAGCAGCCCACCCCTGCAAGGCAGCCATATGAAGCCGCGTGTTCCCCTTCAAGAGAGGTCTTCAAAGGAAGGCTGAATGCTCATCTGTCAGCAGTGCTATACTTTGGGTATAGTGCTTGACAAACCTGAGGAAATGACCCAAAAGTGATTAAAAGAGTAAAAGTGATTTTTCTTTGGATAACAACACATGAAGTCCATCACGACAGGGGCATTTAAATTGACTTAAAGGTTACTGCACATAAAATACATTTTGAAAATTTCCCGAATATTCCTAATAACACACAAATAGATGAAATTAGCAATGGCAATTTGTTTAAAGGACATAAGGATCATTCAAAAATGTGAATGATGTCTTTCAATGAATGAATTCAAATTCACTCTGTAGGAAGTTAAAACCCACCCCTTGCCCAGAAATATGAAATATGCTGGGAAATATTAAGAAGGCGGAATATTATATTTCCCTGGATAAAAAATGGAGAAATATCTTTTAGGCAGGAAAGAGACTCTCTCATAATAGTCCCACCTTTGTCAATGGGCCATTAAAATGCCTGAGCCAGTCTATTCTACATAACAAAGATCTCCCCCTTCAGCTCCAGGGTGATGGGGTTAAAAATGATAGTATTAGCCCTTTACCCATCTCACCACACGGTACCTGGAAATACAACCAAGCTTGGAACTCAGAAGACACATAACCTACAAAGTTAACCAAGACCCCACCCTCACCCCTGGGAGTCTGACAACCAGTCAGAATACATTTCTTACACAGGAACAGGAAACAGAGAGGTAGGGCTGAACAGAGAGTAAAAAAACCTCAGGAACTCTCAGCAAGCCCCTTCTTAGGACCTGAAGCCATGTGGTCCTGTCCACCATTAAAACCATCTTTCCAAGCATTTTTCCATGTTTCCAGTGTCTTTTTCCCCCACTTGGAACTGAATCCAGAAGACATTTCTTCCAACAATTCAAACATGCTCCACCACTGGAGGATATCAAACAGAGCCTGGACAAACATTGGTCTGAAATGGTGTAATAACACTAGAATAATAACACTAGGTTGCACTAGAAGACCTCCAATGTCCCTTCCAGCTCTATTATTCAGGGCTCCCTGAAGTGCTGGGTCGTAGCCTCTTTGGAACTGGGCTGCAGAAGTTTATGTTAAGTTTAAGTAAAGGTAAAAGTTCCCCTCGCACATTTGTGCTAATCTTTCCTGATTCTAGGGGGCGGTGCTCATCTCCATTTCAAAGCCGAAGAGCCAGCACTGTCCGAAGACGTCTCCGTGGTCATGTGGCCAGCATGACTAAACGCCGAAGGCGCACGGAACACTGTTACTTTCCCACCAAAGTGGTTCCTATTTTTCTACTTGCATTTTTACATGCTTTCGAACTGCTAGGCTGGCAGAAGCTGGGACAAGTAACAGGAGCTCACTCCATTACACGGTGTTAGGGATTCGAACCGCCGAACTGCCGACCTTTCTGATAGACAAGCTCAGCGTCTTAGCCACTGAGCCACCACGTCCCTTCATTAAGTTTACTTAATTATTAAGTTTTCATTAAATTCATTAAACATTAAGTTTACATTGCATTCAATTAAAATTAAGACAATATGATACCCTAATCTATCCATCATGGCTCAGTGCCAACCACATACAAAACCACAAGTTATCAGTCCCATTCTAGCTCAACTAATGTATTATGCAAATCCAATAATTGACTGAAGGGATTTCCCCCCCCCCCCCAGTACTGTAACTAAATTCAGTTTACAGTCCTTTCACACAAAAATTCATTTTTGGGTATTCTGACCTTTCATTTTTCATTTTACTGAGATGAGAAAAATCATTTGTAGCTCCGATCATTAAGCAATTGAGAATTGGAATTTTTTCCTCATCTACTGAGAATTACATGGGCGTCTATACCGATAGATTCTGATCTATATTCTGTTCACACAGACTAAACGTGCTGTAAGCAGCCCAGCGGCTTTGCTATAGGCTGAATGAGCATTTAAGATAGGTCTTTGAACAGATATTTAAAATAAATGGGGATGCAATGTAGCATGGAATAATGTAATAATATAATCAATTAAAACAATTTTAGTTCATGTTGATAAAACAAACAGTGGGGCTTTTTTAAAATAAAAAAGTCAATTACTTTTAAGTCAAAAACTCATAAAAAATGCAAGTTTTTTTTATGGTTCAGTGTATAATTAGCCAAATGCTTAGACTGGATTTGGCATTTTTATCCACCTGTGGAGTCTCTTCCCAAGGACCTGTAATAGGCAGATGCTAGTCAATGATGTTAAAGATATCATCACAGGATCTAACCTGTTCCAAGTAGAGCTTACAGATAATTTACAGATTAAGAGAGTTGGAAGGGGCGTTGGAGGTCATCCAGTCGAACCCCCCCCACCCAAACAGGAGACCCTGCACCATTTCTGACCAATGGCAGTCCAATCTCTTCTTGAAAGCCTCCAGTGATGAAGCCCCCACAACTTACGAAGGCAACTTCTGTTCCATTGGTTGATTGTTTTCACTGTCAGAAAAATTCTCCTTATTTCCAGGTTGAATCTCTCCTTGCTCAGTTTCCAGCCATTATTCCTTGTCTGGCCTTCAGGTGTCTTGGAAAATAGCTTGGCCCTTTCCTCTCTGTGGCAAATATTGGAAGACTGCTATCATGTCTCCCCTGGTCCTTCTCTTCACTAGACTAGCCATGCCCAGTTCCTGTAACCGTTCTTCATATGGTTTAGTCTCCAGTCCCCTAATCCAGTGTTTTTCAACCTTGGCAACTTGAAGATGTCCGGACTTCAACTCCCAGAATTCTGGGAGTTGAAGTCCAGACATCTTCAAGTTGCCAAGGTTGAAAAACACTGCCCTAATCATCCTGGTTGTCTCCTCTGCACTTTTTCTAGAATCTCAACATCTTTTTTATGGTGTGTTGACCAAAACTGGATGCAGTATACTAGGTGTGGGACAGGGGTGGGTTCCTGCCAGTTCTCACCTCTTCTATAGAAGAGGTTCCACAAATCTACAGTGCCTTTAAAACCAGTTCTAGCTCCCTCCCCCCACCCACCCGCACATCATCAAGATGAAGAGTGAGAGGAGGAATTCTGGGAGTTGAAGTCCACAAGTCTTAAAGCTTTCAAGTGTGAACACCCCTGGGGTGTTTTTTTTTCTAAAGGGTTAGGGGTGCAAGGGTCTTGTAACTTGACAGCTTCAAGACTTGCATGCTTCAAATGCCAGTTTCTGAACCAACATTTTGGTTGCTAAGCAAGAACGTTGTTAAAGTGAGTTCCACCACATTTTACAAGTTGGCCACACCCACCCAGTCACATGGCTGGCAAGCCACTCCCATCCGGTCACATGACCAGCAAGCCACTCCCACAAAGCAGGCTACACTTACAGAAGAGGTTTTAAAAAAAATTGAAACCCACCACTGCCGTGAGGTTACTAAGGCTTGATAGAGTGGTATTAGTATGTCACTTGATCTTGATTGTATCCCTCTGTTAATGCAACTTAGGATTGCGTTGGCTGTTTTGGCTGCCGCTGCACATTGCTGATTCATATTTAGCTGGTTGTCCACTAAGACTCCAAGATCCCTCTCAGAGTTACTGCTATTAAGCCTGGTTTCACCCAGTCTATATGTGTACTTTTGGGGGTATATTTTGCCACAGCTACGTTTTGCAATTGACCAATGGTGAATTTGTCACTGCCAATGATGATCACATGCTGCTCCAGTAGTTCTGGGATCTCACCCAAAGTGCCTATTACTATTTGTACTATTACTGGTAGTCCTCCACTTACAACAGTTCATTTAGTGACCATTCGAAGCTACAACTGAAAATTGTGACTTATGACCATTTTTCACACTTATAACCATTGCAGCATCCCTATGGTCACGTAAGTTACATTCGGATGCTTGACAACTGACTCATATTTATGACGGTTGCAGTGTTCAGGAGTCATTCTGCGACTTTCTGGCAAACAAAGTCAAGGGAAAGCCCAGATTCATTTAACAACCATGTTTCTAATTCAACAACTGCAGCGATTCACTTAAGAAATGTGGAAAGAAAAGTCATAAAATGGGACAAATTCACTTAACAAATTTTTCAGTTAACAACCTACATTTTGAGCTCAATTGTGGCCATAAGTTAAGGCCTTCCTGTACCACTAGAACCAGTAAGTGTACCATTATCAGTAAATGTAGCAGCAACATAAAATTAATAGCAGTACTACAGTACTAATTGGTACTACTGGTACTACTACTAGTAGTAGTAATATAAAATTAATATCTTTTTTAACTTAATACCTGTTACAACAAATGTACACATAATAATAAAAAGCGGACATTCTCCAGATTTTCTGGGACTACAACTATATTGATTGAAGAATCCTGGGAGCCATAGTTCACAGATGTGGATGCATGGAATATTCCAGAAAGGCTGGTTTGTCATACACTTTTGTGCTTTGGTAATAATTTTGCTTTTTTACACATTCCTAGTGCAGTTTCTGATACATTTACCTGGTAGTAAATCTTATTAAATGGATCTTAATGGCCAATGACTGGTATATCAGAAGCTTAAAGCTCACTTATTGTTTTAATTGGCAGGGTAAATGAATCATTAAATTTATGAGATTCTTTAGACAGCAAGTGGGATATCAAGGTTTCAGATAAACAAATCTATTAACTAAAGCCATTTCACATAATAGCACAGGTGTTTGTAGGTGGTTAGGATTGGTTAGGGAAAAATGAGATTAGAGTAAGTCTAACCAAGATGGAATTCCTATTTGTAAACATCTGCCCATTTCTTAACATCACCCCCAGCAATTATTCTAGATGGAGACACATGTGTGGTAACCCCCACACCCACCCCAAAGATCTTAACAATCCCAAGCCACTGATAGAAGCCAGATCAATGGGATCATCACTTACCTTGGGCTGATGTTTTATTTACAGCCCAACCTGGACGAAGCAGTCTAGTGATAGTAACTGCTGCCTTGATCACTTCTTCAGCACTCTCTGGAGTCAGTTTTGAAGATGACTTGCAAGCTGCACATTTGTGGTGGAATCAACAGCTGAAAGGAAGGAGATCCCGGTAGGAGAAGTTAAGGCATATTCCAGCTTGGACTGCACAAGGAAGAGGAAGCATGTGGGATGATCAAACATTTAGGTCATATCAGGTCATATCTCAAGGAAAGACAGACAACCCGATGAGATTCTTGTGAACGGTTGAATCAACAATAAAGAAACCTCTTGACCAAAACCTTAGACTAGTAGTGAAATTCATTTTTTTTTTACTACCAGTTCTGTGAGTGTGACTTGGTGGGAAGGATACTGTAAAATCTCCATTCCCACCCCACTCCAGGGGAAGAATACTGCAAAATCTCCATTCCTTCCCCATTCCTGGGGGAAGGATCTTGCAAAATCTCCATTCCCACCCTATTCTGGGACCAGCCAAAGATGGTATTTGCTTGTTCTCCAAACTACTCAAAATTTCTGCTACTGGTTCTCCAGAACCTGTCAGAACCTGCTGAATTTCATCCCTGCCTTAGACTGTTGTGTTGTTTGGGTTTGACAAGGTGGAAAAAGTGACAGCCATGATTGCTAATAGCCCACTCTTGCAGAGTAACACCTATTTGGCATGTTGCATTGGCTGCCAGTAGTCTTCTGGACTCAAAGCACTGGTTATCATCTACAAAGCCCTATATCAGGGGTGTCAAAGTCAAGGCCTGGAGGCTGGATCCAGCCCGCGGAGTACTTAGATCTGGCCTGTGGGAAACAGTGAAGGACCGACCTGTGGTGCCTCTGCCAGTAAAAATGGAGCTTGGGAGAGCCACACTTTCCGTTTCTTACCACGATGGCCTCCTGCAGCCCTCTGCCAGCAAAAATGGAGCTCAGGGAGGATGTGCATGGCCTGCCTGGACTCTGTTTCTGACCACAGCAGCCTCCTGCAGCTCTCTACCAGCAAAAATGGAGCCCAGGGAGGCCGTCGTGGCAAAAAACGAAGCCCTGGCAGGCCACACTCCGTTTTGGCTGGCAGAGGGCTGCAGAAGACCATTGCAGCAGAAAACATAACCTCAATGAATGACGTCAAGCTGGCCACGCTCACCCTGGCCACGCCCATCCCTTCCCAGCCATGCCCATCCTGGCCATGCCCCCCCCCAGATGTCAAATACAACCTTGATGCAGCCCTCAATGAAATCGAGTTTGACACCCCTGCCCTATATGATACTGGACTGAAATATATCAGGAAATGACTTGCCAAAAGTGTTAGTCTTCATGACATGTGCAAAGAGCGTTAACCAAATGACAGTCCTTTCGGTGGGTAAATGACACACTGTGAAATACTCTGCATGGCTCTAGCTATGCTAGCATTTTACCAGACTGTGATGATCTGCTCCAGCTTGCTTTTGACCTTGGTTCCCCTCAGGAGAGAACCGTCAATAACTATATTGTAATTATGGATTTTTGCTTTTGATACTAGCTTTGTTTTGGATATCCTTGATGGGTTCTGCACTTTCTGTGAGGGCAGTGCAAATGAAATCAATCAATCAATAAATGTCTTGTGGAGGACAAAAATAGTATGGTAGTGGTGTCCGGTCAATACCCCAACCTACATTTATGTAAGAGTATAAAAAGAACTGTTACCAGTGAGATACACCACATCGTTTCCAAGTTCTGAAGAGCACTAACTTCAGATGCTTCAACACTCTCTCTGCAATTTTGGAAGCCCAATACAAAAAAAGTTCCCTATAAACTGAGATGGTATCCTTGTAAACAAGGGGCTATTGAAACTGCAGCTTGTGTCTTGTTCGATGGTGGGTTTCTATTTTTTTTACTACTGGTTTGCTCGTGCGCGCGACACTTCTGCACATGTGCAGAAGCATCCAGGTGGGTGGGCAGAGCCTCCCACTGCTGCCATTACCAGTTTACCCGATCCAGGCTAAACTGGGAGCAACCCACCTCTGGTCCTGTTATATTGTATCCTCTTAACAATTCAAGAACCTGCTTTATAAAAATCCAACCTGGTAAAACACTTGGGAAATTCTAATCTTTGTTATGTACAGTTTTGGTTATCGGATTGGTATGAAAACAATCAAGTAGATCAGTCTCTTTCAACATAGCTACATTTTGTTATATTGCCCGTCAAATTAGACAGACTTTGATCATTCACTGATGAACCCATCACCAATTTCAATATTTGATCTTGATTTTTTTTTAAAGTGGATTTTTTTTTTTGTAATTCTAGTCAGCGATCGTAATAAAAAATCTACTCTATCCTAAGAACAGCTGTCCTGGATCAGGTTCTTGGTCCAATAGTCTACCATTCTATTTCATACAATGACCTGCTGGATGCTTGGCTGCACAATGATATCCATGAGCCATGGTGGCACAGTGGTTAGAGTGCAGTACTGCAAGCTACTTCTGCTGACTGCCAGCTGCCAGCAATTTGGCAGTTTGACTCTCACCAGGCTCAAGGTTGACTCAGCCTTCCATCCTTCCGAGGTCAGTAAAATGAGGACCCAGATTGTTGGGGACAATAGGCTGACTCTGTAAACCAACTTAGGGGGGGGGGCTACAAAGCATTGTAAAGCAGTATACGGTATAAGTCTAAGTGCTATTGCTATTTCACTGATCTTTGATCCTGTGTCTGTGATCCTGACCTACACACCCAGCCTTCCAAACTACCAAAACATTAGTGCCAGAAGACAGAAATAGAAGAATGTCAGATTTGTGGAGTCAATCACTCAGAATAGAGTTGGAAGGGACCTTGGAGATCTATCTAGTCCAACACCCTGTTCAACCAGGAGACCCTGTAGGTCAGGGATGGTGAACCTTTTCGGCACTGAGTGCAAAAAAGGGAGTGTGCATGCGCACTTCTCAGGGCACAACCTGGAAGAAGAGCCGCCGGAAAATTAACTTTGCATGCATACGCACCACCTAGCTAGTCTTCCGGTTACTGGCATGCATGCAGGTGCGACAATCAGCTGGCTGGCACACATGCTCATGCCAGAAAATGGAAGACTAGCTCTTCCAGTTTCTGGCACTGCCACATGCACAATAAAAACACGCGTGCCAGGCGACATGACTCCTCATACCACTTCGGGCAGACGTGCCATAGGTTCACCATCACGGCTATAGGTTATCTTGCTTGAGCAGGGGGTTAGATAGATGCTATTTTTCAGACAGGTGGATGTCCAATCTTCTCTTAGAAACATCCAGTGATGGAGCACCCACAATTTCTGAAGTCAAGTTGTTTGACTGGTTAATTGTCTTCACTCTTGGGAAGTTTCTCCTTAATTTCAGGTTGCTTCTCTCCTTGATTAGTTTCCCTTGTTTCTTGTCTTGCCTTCTGGTGCTTATAGAAAATAAGTTGACTTCCTCTTCTTTATGACAGCCCCTCAAATAATAGAATACTGCTAGGATGTCGCCAAGAGTCTTTGATGCTCTCTGTGCTTCACAAGAAAAGAACCAAGCATTATTTTCAGGGATATGGATTTCAGTACCATGATTCCCAGCCAGCATGCCTGCTGTTGAGAATTCCAGAAGTTGAATACATCTGGAGAAAGTTTTCATTGGGAAGGCTGCTTGTTAGGATTACAGTTCCTCTTCCTTCTGGAAAAATTGCAGAGGGGATTTTAACTGGGAAAACAGTATGGATGGCACATATTCACCGCCATTTGATGTAAATATACCATTTGATTTTGTTTATAGCTGCAAACAACCAATTCACACACTGTTTTGGATATCATCTCCAGTTTATTTGAGAGATATCAAGTTTTCATCCCATGGTGTCCTTTTTCTTTTAGTGTGTAACTTTTATGGAGCACGGGTTAACTAGACAATGGGATTCCTTTCTAGCTAAAAACCAGATTCTGCCAGAAAGCCATGAAATAAATCTGATACAGTAGCCTTCCCATCATGCAGTTGGAGAATTTGGCTTGGCAACATAAACATAATTTCCATCAGATGAGAAAAACATTAACATTTTTCCCTTCCTTGGGTGCCAAATGGTTAAGCTCTTATGTGTCTTCCAGACTCACAGTTATGTGTCATTTGAGAAAAGCTATAGAAGGCCTTCTTCTAATGTCATAATATATTACTGTGTATTAGAAAAGTAATTGCCCACAGTGAAGGAAAAAAGATTATGGAGTAAGGTTTACACTTCGTACTTAGAATTTAACATCTGGTTGGTGAGAAGATCAGGATCATTTCCATGCTCCATATTTTTTTTCTTTTATTCAGAAATCAGTACCAAACATTTTCTTTTCTTTTCTTTCTTTCTCTTTCTTTTTTCTTGTTTTCTTTCTTTTTCTTTCTTATCTTCCTTCCATCCTTTCCTTTCCTTCTTTCCTGTGTGATTGTCTGTCCTTCCCTTCTCTTCCCTCTCCTTCCCTCCATTCCCTTCCCTCCTTCCCTCATTTCACTGTCAGGAAATTCCTCCTTATTTCCAGGTGGATCTCTGACAAGCTTCCACCCATTGCTTCATTTCTTGCCTTCAGGGGTTTGGGAGAATAAGTCGACCCTCTCCTGGGAGCCTGTCAAGTATTGGAAGATAGTGATGATGCGTTATCTAAGTGTTATCTTTGTTAGACTAAACATATCAAGTTCCTTTAGCTGTTGTTTTTAGGATTTAGCCTCCAGACCAGTTACCATCTTTGTTATTTTTAAGGTCTCTACATCTTTCTTGTATCATGGTGACCAGAAGTGGAAGCAGTCTTTCAAGTGTGGCCTCACCAATGTGGTATAGAGTAGTACTATTATTTATTGTGTTCTTGTTGCTGTCCCTCTGTTGCTGCAGCCCAAGACTTCATTGACTTTTTAATAAACAATGATCATGAAACCACAGAACACCTTCAGACCAGCTCTAGGTGTAAAAGCATTAACCCCTTAGAGTTGAAAGGGGCCATTGATGCTATCAAGTCAAACCTCTTCTTCAATTTAGGAATCTGAATTAAGGTTCCTACACAGAAGGAAGCATGGTGGCCCAGCAGTTATAATGCTGGACTTATCAACTGGAAGGTCAGAAGTTCAAGACCCAAGCACTACATAATTGGGAGAATTCCTGTTCTTACCCCAGCTCCTGCCCATGTAGAAGTTTGAAAGTATGCAAACGGGTGTAGATGAATAGGTATCACTTTGGTGGGAAAGTAAGTGTCCCTTGGCCTATAGTCATGCTGGCCACATAAACAACCATGGAAGTGTCTTCGGACAATGCTGACTTCCTTGGCTAGGAAGCAGAGATGAGCAGCAACCCCTAGAGTCAGACGCAAAAGGACTGGGGAATTGTTTACCTTGACTTTGTTTTTTTACCTAGATGACTTCCTAGCCACCTCTTGAAAACATGCTTGAAAAGAAAGCACACAACTCATTGTTTCCATCATCAAATAGTATACAATACTGTCAGCACTTTTGTTTTCTTAATTATATTTTTTTTCCTAATGATATTTCTAATATTTCATTGAAATCTGCCTTCCTGTAACTTAAAGTCATTACTCATTATCCTGAACTTTAGAAAAACAAGAGGACTATTTCCTGTGAGACATGCTTTCAGGTATTTGAAGAATAGAAGCAAAAACAAAACACAAAGTGATTTTGATGGATGAGGCAACTGGATCTGAAAATAAAATTGAACAAAATTAAAGTTCTCCCCTAAGGTAGCAAGTCTTTGTCATCTACAAATTTGATAAGGATCCTCTCCACCTCTTCATCCAAGTCATTAGCAAAAATAGTAAAAGGCCTAGGGCTGAACTTTGTAGAACTCCAAGATATAAGGATATTTTTTTCAAAAGTAACAAAAAACCCTCCCAATGAGGAATACTTTTTAATAATGATTTTCAGCCATTTATGTACCCATATAATTATGCCATCCAGTCCACATTCTATTGTTTACTGCCCATTATATATGTTGTGGCCTGCCCATGGCCAGCAGAGCTGGCAGCAAAGTCGGACAGTGAGGCGGTTGGGGAGGAACTCGGGCCAGTCCTGGAGGCTGGGGAAGGCTCTGACAAGGGCTCTGCATCAGAGGCAGAAGTGGGGCCAAGGCAGTCTGGCAGTTTTCAGCTGCCTTTGGAGTTAGACAGCAGTGAGGCAGAGGAACAGCTGGAGCCTGTTGCCAGTGTGTGCATGTGCAGAGCTGCCAAAAGAAAAGAACAAAGAAGCTAAGAAATCAGGGTTGACTTGGGAGTAAAGTCACAGGTATTTGAGCACACAGTGATGGCTAAACTTTTTGTTGTTGGGTGCCAATCTTGTGAGCATATGTGTGTGATAGCACGTGCTGGCACCCGTAATGCAAAGCATTCTTCCACATGTGCATGAACACACCACCACCCCACACTCCCCCCCCCATTCGCACCGCACTGCTCACCTCCAAGCTGAGCTTGGTATTTCTTCCGGTGGGGGCAGAGGAGTCTGTTTTCGCCCTCCCCAGGCTCCAGAAAAGCCTCTGGAGTTTGGGGAGGGCAAAAAAGCCTGGTAGGTCCATTTTTTGCCCTCCCAGGGCTCTGGAGGCTTTCCTGGGGAGGGAGAAAATGGCCTCCCTCAGCCCTCTGCAGAGGCCGAAAATCACCTGGCCAGCACACGCATGTGCGTGCTGGAGCTAACACCGGGCAATGGCTTGTGTGCCAGCAGAGATGGTCCATGTGCCACCTGTGGCACATGTGCTATATGTTCGCCATCACGGGTCTTGTCTCTTCTTAAAAATCTTCAGGGATGGAGTGCCCATGATTTCTGAAGGCAAGTTTTCCCCCTGCAACGGCAGTGATTCATGTAACTTAACTAGGGAGAGCAAGGCTGTAAAATGGGCCAAAATTCACTTAAGAACTGTCTCGCTTAGAAACAGAAATTTTGGGCTCCATTGTGGTTGTAAGTCAAAGAGTACCTGTACTATTTAAAAGATTTATAGCCACAATAGTGGCCCACCTTTTGCTTGAGTTGATTAATATCTACCTTCCTAAAATCCCAAGGATAGAACTGATTACTTCCACCTTTGCTGCCCTCCCTAAATGTTCCTCATTCCCAAACAATGAAAAAAGGATTGAAATGAGGTCAAGGTGTAGAGCTATCAGGCAAGGAAAACCAGACACTAATCCAATCAAGGCATGAGATATTTTAGCATCTTTCAGAGTAAGATGTGAAGGCTGAAACTGCCAAGGCTGTTTCGTCTGGTATCAGAAATATTTATGGTTACAGCTTCTTCACTTCTTCTTTTTTTATTGGATTTCAAGATAGAACACATGTGCGTTGCCTCTTGTTTTATCCACAAAATGACTCACAATTGTGAATTATTTGGGGCTGAGAGATACTGAAAGGCCTAAAGTCGTCAGCCAGTCAGCTTCATAGACATGCACATATTTGAACTTAGGAAACTTCTCATAGAAAAAGAACTGGAGAAAGAAATTGGAACTTTGGTACTATATATGTTGACAGCAGCAAGAGTATTGTAGGCAGAAAAATAGGAGGACACTTCGATTCCTAGTATGGAAGAATGGTTGCAGAAGTTGGTGGGGTGGGTGAAAACGGCAAAACTGATTACCTCAATTAAAGAAAAGAACATAAGTAGTTTTGTTTCCATGTGGAAACCACTTCTGAACTTCGTGCTTGATGTGGAAAAGAATGCAACTCTGACATTGAGTTTTATAGATTAGATTGATAGATCAGTGATGGCTAATCTTTTTGTCCTCATGTGCCAAAGCCATGCAGGTATGCCCAACAGCTCATGTGAGTGCCCACACCCACAGTGCACTGTGCCTCACCTCACTGCATATGCGTAAGGTGACCAGACGTCCCGCTTTTGGCGGGACAGTCATAATTTTTCAAAATTTGTCCCGTGTCCCACAGCATGTTCAAAAAGTCTTGATTTTCCAAAAGAAAGAAAAGACGCCAAATCATCAATTTTAAAAAGGACACCATTAAAAAAAAGTTTTTATTTCTCTGAAGTGTCGTTCCTGATGTGGCCTTTAGAAGGCAGTGGTTTCCCTCCCTCCGCTCGGCTCGCTCGCAGCGCCCAACGAGGGCAAGGCTCCCTCCCCTCCTACACGTCTGCGGATTTTATGTTAATGCCTTACGTAAGAGAGAGTTGGAAGTCAATGCTTCGTTCCCCCCCATCTTTCCTCACTTCACTTCTCCCTTCCCCCTCCTCTCCTCCATTGCTCTTTACTTTTGTATTTTATAATACTCTATAATTTAATTTAAAAAATTGTTTAGGCCTGCTTAGTTCCAGTCCAACTGTCTGTTATACCATGATAGTTTCAATTAAATTGATTTACTACTAAAAGCCTATGCACAGGAATATTCTCAACTAATTGTTGGCACCTGCGTAGAGTTAGATAAGGGTCAATGGCATTCAAGGGGGTGGGGGGAACTGGGCTTTGTCCCCTTGTGGCTATGTAGGGATTCTAGGCAGATCCCTCTTTTTACTTCACCCCCAGGTTCTACCATTCCTTCTCCTACACCAACTTCCTAGCCCCTAGGCTACCCTGGCTCTCCCACTACTCTTGGTATTTATTAAATTTATATGCTACCGATCTCACTATTGAAGCAACTCTGGGCAGCTTACAACACAATAAAATAGAATAGCCTGAGGCAAACTATTCAGGTGTTCTCCACATCCAGGACCAAGACAGAAAGCAGAAGTCTGAATTCTTCTGAATTGGTTTTGGGTCGTCTTTCAGCAGTCTTTTAAAGTTTGGCTTAGTCCAGTGGTTAGTTTATATAGGAAAGGGCAAGGGTAGACTGCTGTTGTAAGCTAGAATATGCAAAAGTGGCCTAGGAAGAAATAATACACTTTTCTAAATATGAAACAAAAGCATAATAATTATATATGCCTAAATACAGCTGCATGGCAACAAGATCAAATGTGCAACTCTAAAGGGAACTCACTGATTCTGGAAAAGATAAGAGATATAAGATTTCCATCCAAGACCTGATGTATTTTAACAAGCCGGGTTGCTGTATCTTATAGCAGCCGACCTTCAATATTAGGACTTTGATTCATCCTTGATTCTTCCGCCATCTCTACAACTGGCTGACAGTTGTAGAGATTTATTGTCTTGCTCTGGGGCAAATCTTTGAATGCAGGCTGGGTCGTCCCCAGAGCTAAAGGTTCTAGTTTGATATGCCCCAGCCTTCCTCTTTCAAGGACTAAGGGCACCTGCTTTGTCAGAATAGAATGAATTGAGTTGGAAGGGACCTTGGAGGTCTTCCAGTCCAAGCAGGAAAACCTATACTATTTCAGATAATTGACCGTCTAGACTCTTCTTAAAAACATCCAGTGATGGAGTGCCCGATATTTCTGGAGGCAAGCTGTTCCACTCGTTAATTGTCCTTAATGTTAGGAAGTTTCTCCTTAATTTCAGGTTGCTTCTCTCTTTGATTAGTTTCCAACCATTGTTTCATGTCCTGCATTCCGGGGATTTGGAGAATAATTTGACCCCGTCCTTTGTGGAATAGTGCTATTATGTCACCCTACCCCCAATTCTTCTTTTCTTTAGACTAGCTAAACCCAAATCCCACAGTCGTTCTTTCATTCAATCAAATTCAAATCATTCAAAATGATTGCCAAACAATCATTTGGCAAGAATGCAAGACACCCAGTATCCAAGATCTTCACGCATTCCAGGTGAATTTAAAAATACTTTTTCTGCAGAAGTAATAACAGGACACAAGCTTTTGCTTGCAAGTTTGGTTTCAAAACCAGAATTTTGGTTTTCTAAAGCAGGACAGTTAAAAAAAAAAGAGTTTGGCAGCTATGTTTTTAAGTCCTTTTGATATTTATAGATGCTTTTTAATGTTATAATAATATGAGATCTTTACCAGCAAAATGCATCACAGGTAAAAAGTAGTGTTCCCTATTTCTAGATATGCACATTAAGAACTGCTCAAGAATTACCTAAAAATTAAGGTTTATGAGTGAAATAGCCTGTTCTGCAGGGCATCACTAATGAAATAAATTATTCTACACAGCATGGATTTAATTTTGTATCTCAAATCTGGCACACACCCATGGTTTTCAAAGTTTGTAATTCAATAGGAAAGGCTTTGTATCTGTCATGAATTAATCTTGTGCTCAAATCCATCCTCCATTTTTCTGGGAAGTGTGTTCCTTTGAAGAGAATTTTTTTTAAAAAAAAAAAAAGGAAAGAAACCTCTCATTCTCAGGGTCCTCTTGAATCTTTTAGTTTGATTACACTACAAACTCCATCATCCATAAAAAGGTGTCTGAGGATGTCCCATGCACACAAACCAGGGATATAAATAGAGATAATAAATAAGGAGCACATGTGGAAGGCTTTTAGTGGGAGCAGAATGAACTATAGAGCTATCTGTAAGTATCAAAAATAGACCTCTTATGAAAACATGGAACATAAACAATGCATTATTCTTTAAAAAGGATGGATGAGAACTAAATAATTGATTCCTAGGATAGGCATACACGATTGCACATTCTACATCCTGTTAGTGTCAAAATCCTTGAAGTTGGGTCATTCCAGCTGGAGACTTCATCTGAGTTCATTCGAGTTAAGCAAGACACCATCAGTAGCAAACTGCAAGCATCGCCATGATACCAAGTGCCCAGGATACAGTTATTGGCATCTAATGCTTGTTAGCATTGTTTATTCTTAGATGCAGAAGGGGATCTAGTTCAGATTGCTAATTATATGTTGTATTTCTTCAAGCATCTCTGCCTCTGACAATGACGAATGTGCAAGCTTTAGCAGGGCCCAGTTTTCCAGGTACATCAGACAAGTTGAGCAGATCACGGTTAAACTTATATTCATGTTATATTTATACCTGCCTGTCCTATCTATCTATCTATCATCTATCTATCTATCTCTATCTATCTATATTATCTATCTATCTATCTATCTATCTATCTATCTATCTATCTATCTATCTATCTATATTATCTATCTATCTATCTATCTATCTATCTATCTATCTATCTATCTATCTATCATCTATCTATCTATCTCTATCTATATTATCTATCTATCTATCATCTATCTATCTATCTATCTATCTATCTATCTATCTATCTATCTATCTATCTATCTATCCATGTATCTTCTATTTTCTATAAACTCTCTCTGTCTATATATCATCTATGTCTCTTTCAACTATTTACCACTCTATCAGTCTATATTATCTAATCTATCAGTTTATCTCTCTATTTATTTTATTTTAATGATCCCATAATCGGTTGCATCTGGGTAGAGTCAGGGCAACTGAATAGAGCTGAGTGTTTGCTGGCTGGATGCCTTTCCTGTCATCAATGCGGAGTTATACTTGATTAATTATTTATCAGCTATATTCTCATTACGCCCAGAGAGAAAAATATCTACTTCTACCTAGGCTCGAACTCACAGCCTCTTGATTGTGAGGTGAACGCTCCATCTCTAGGCCACCACACCACTCAAGAGTCTCTCCCTCTCTCTCTCTCTCTCTGTCTGTCTGTCTGTCTGTCTATCAGTCCACCAAAACAATAGTACTGGGGAACAAAGAGAGTCTCTGGAGCACTGCCTGTTTACTGAATATCTAGCCATTGGTCATATATATATTTCCAAGTATTTCAATCTGGACTTAATTTTAATTGAACTGCGCATGCACGTGCACTGCGCATCCAACGCACACGAGCGAACCGGCAGTAAAGTCGTGCAGAACCCACCCCTGGAGGCAAACTGTCCTGAACAAATTGAAGAACCACCTGGATCACATCTCTGACTTGGCACATGCCAGATGTATTGAACTTCATCACCACAGGCCAACATCACGTGCATTCAAACAGAGTTTTTAAAAAAGTCATTTCACGATTCCTATTGCGGAACACAATGAATATATTAAACATAATTCCTGTATTCAAGCTTAGAATATAGGACATAGAATAATAGAGCTGTAAGGGACCTCGGAGGTCTCCTAACCCACCCATCCACCCCTCCTGCTCGAGCAGGAGACCCTAAATCATTTCATACACATGGTTGTCCAGTCTCTTTTTGAAAGCCTTCAGTAATGGAGCACCCACAACTGCCCGAGGCAAGCTAATCCTTTGATTATTTTGTATTTTGCTTCACAGGGGCAAGGCAATACTGTATATTCCCCATCTGAACCAACTCAAGGAATATACATTCTTCAAATCATTTTCTTCCCGTCCTGAGTATATTTTAAAAACTATGGTATCTCTTCAACTAAATGGACCCAGTTCACCTCCTATCCAGAAACTTTTCTGCATCTCATTCAGTGTATGGCCATCACTGCCAGGAGTTTGATTCCTTTGAGGCTCACCGGCTCAAGGTTGACTCATTTTCCCAAGATCAGTAAAATGAGTACCCAGATTGTTGGGGGCAATCGTGACCCGTCAAAAGCGCGGACGACAAAAGCGCGATCGACAAAATCGCGCCTTTGACGTCATCACAGCGCGACGAAAAAGATCGAAAAATTCAAATAAAAATTAATAAAAATTAAATTAAAGCAAGCCGATTCACATAAAGGTAAGGGTTAGGGTTAGGGTTAGGGTAAGGGTAAGGGTTAGGGTTAGCTTTAGAGCGTTAGCGTTAGCGTTAGGGTTAGGATAAGGGTTAGCGTTACGTTTTTCGTTACTTTAACGGTTAGGTTTAGGGTTAGGTTTAGGGTTAGGTTAAGAGTTAGGGTTAGGGTTAGGTTTGGGGGGGTTAGGGGAAGGTTTTAGCTTTATTTTTACATTTTTTCGATCTTTTTCGTCGCGCTGTGATGACGTCACAGCGCGCTTTTGTCGAGCGCGATTTTGTCCTACGCGCTTTTGTGGTGGAACCGGGGGCAATATGCTGACTCTGAAAACCGCTTATAGTGGGCTGTAAAACACTATGAAGTGGAATATAAGTCTTGAGTTCTATTGCTATTTCTCAAGTCTGCTTTAAGATGGGTGGAGTTCAACTATTTAAATTGGTTTTGTATATGTTTAATCCATGCATAAGCCAGAAAAAATTGGCATTGAACTTCCCCAAATATCTAACTAGTACTGGGTTAGCAAAGCTGGGTCTTAGCATTATTAACGTAGTAGTATGTTATATAGGAAAAGATCTTTATATACAAAAGCAAATCAAAGATAAGGCTTATTCCCCAAGCTGGCTTGGGAATTCTGGAAGTTGAAGTCCACCCATCTTAAAGCAGCCAAATTTAAGCAGCACTGAATTAAAGGCAACAGAATTAAACCTGCTGAGTCGTCGCCTCCCCCCCCCCCCAATTCTTCAGCTTCTAATCCAGCCTCTACAACAAAAAAGCTGCATTTTGCGTACAAGCTATAGAACAAAACTAAAAAAAAAAAAAACGTATTTTTTCCTCTTGATTTTGCGCTGTTCTTCGCCATGGAGGGAGAACCGGCAGCAAAGGAGAAACGGGGGGGGGGGAATGAAAGGGAACCCGTTTACATTATATTGCCTGGGGACAATGGGGACTGTAGTCCTCCCCATCAAAACGCAAAACGAAACGCCGAGGAAAATGACTCGATGCTGGGGGGTGGAGAGGGGGTGTGTCTGAAAAGGAGTCCCTGTACGGATGGGGGGGGGGGAATGGCCACGCCCTGCCGATGCACAAAAAGCGTCCATCGCCACAAGTCCGTACCGCGTGACGTCATCACGTCCCGCCGTTCGACGTCCGCCGCACGGTTTGCGCGCCGGGAGGAGGGACGACGCCGGCCACGGGGAGAGTCGACTACATCAAAAGGTGGTTGTTACTCGGACAACGACGGCTAGGTATCCGCGTGTCTATCGTCCTCTTTCCCTCCCGGGGACCTCCGGAGATAGTTGGACTACATACTTTATTAGTCCAGTGGCTGGGCATGATGGACCCTGTAGTCCAGGGCGAAAGAAGGAAGGAAGGAAGGCAGGCAGGCAGGCAGGCAGGCAGGCTGAGATTATAAATGTTATGAACGTTGTAAAGACCTGTTCCTGTGCCTGAGACTGGGGACGTTTGGCAGGCTGCCCCAATAAATGGCTGGTTTCATTTCTGGGAGTTTTGGGTTGGTTTGATTTTTGTAAAGGAAAATCTGGACTTGATGGGCAGAGATATTTCAGGGTTCTGTCCCTTTGGAGCTGAGAGCAAATCAAGGGCCCTGAGTGCCTGTCTTAAGTCTTTCTTTATTTGGTCTTTGGGATGCCACATGAAGTTGTGGATGCTCAACCGAGAAAGTTATTTATCCAGAATGGAAGATTCCTGCCCTGTCGGGGGTGGAGTTGGGGGGGGGGGTGGACTAGAAGTCCACTCCAAATCTTTATCCTTAAACTGTCTACCGTGGACCTCACCCCATTCCTAAGAGGTCTGTAAGAGGGCATGCATAAGTGCACCAGCGTGCCTACCATCCCTGTCCTACTGTCCCCATTTATTTGTACTCATTTCTTATGTATATACGTATATCTGCTTATACTTACATGTTTTTATGTTATATTCATACTTGTTTTCTCATACATGCTTGACAAACCAAAATAAATAAAATAAATAAGTCCTTCAGGATCCCTTTCAACCCTGGCTTTAGGGGAACGTAAAGGAAGCAGAACCAAGAATAGGTTACCAACAAAGCAGAGGTTTTAGGAAGCAAGGATGTTTTGGAAAGTCAGCTCCCAACACCTTCAAGACTAAAAGGTGTTGGTTCTTCTGAATTGGTTGTGGGTCGTCTTTGAGCAGTCTTTTAAAGTTTGGCTTAGTTCAGTGGTTAGTTTATATAGGAAAGGGCAAGGGTAGACTGCTGTTGTAAGATAGAATATGCAAAAGTGGCCTAGGGCGAAAGAAACAAAAGCATAACAATTATATATGCCTAAATATAGCTGCATGGCGACATGATCAAATGTGCAACTCTAAAGGGAACTCACTATGTTTAAGCAGAAATTGGACATGCTGTCTTTGTTTCTTCAAGGACTCCTGCACTGATCAGTTATATGCCCAAAATGAACTCTTCTGCCTCTGTAGTCTTACAAATCTGTGAAATGTAAGGTTTTGAGCGTGATAATTAATTTGTAGGTGGGGGACTTCAATGTAATTTAACTTTAATATGTCACTAGAAAACCATTAATATATTAAACATCTGTATCCAACAGATTTGTGTCCTCTTTGACACCCATTTTCCTTTTTCTACCTTAATAGTTTCATTCTCTTGCACTTCAGGATGTCTACACCGCCTTTAGCAGGGCCAGGATTGCCTCCTGGTTCATTTTCTGGGCCTCAGGGTCAGGCTGCACGGGAAGTGAACACAGCTTCATTGTGTCGCATTGGCCAAGAGACTGTGCAGGACATTGTATTCCGCACAATGGAAATCTTCCAGCTGTTAAGAAATATGCAGGTAAGTAATCACCTGTCCGAATAATGTTATTCTATTTTCTTCTCTTGTAGAAAACCTGAATTAAATTGAAAAAAAGTGCACAGTGAAAAACATCAGCAAAACAACTTTGGTATTCAGAAAAGGAAATCTTTGCCTCCTACATATTTTCATTTTAAAAAACGGCTTTTAACGATTTATCTGCCTTTCTCCCCAGATAATTTACTTTTAAAATTGGAGAATCTTAGCTTCACTAAGAATGTAGTAAAGGAGGCAGATAATTCTTTTCTAATTAATCTACTTTTGGAGAGAATTCATTTTGAGTTCAAGATTTTTTTTAGACAAAATAGGCTGCTGAAAACAGACCAATTACATATTCTAGTTAAAATATAGGTAAATGATTTATAAATTGATAACAGCAGGCATGTAAGTTTTCTCTGTTTTTTTTTACTTAATGTAGTATATAACCTTCTTGCTTCTACTTATTTTCATGTACCTTAATTGTAGCTTTACCAGATAGTAAATGTCACTTTATTATTTTATAGAAACATAGAATAACAGAGTTGGAAGGAACCTTGGAGTTCTTCTAGTCCAACCCCCTGCTTAGGCAGGAAACCCTACACCACTTCAGTCAAATGGTTATCCAACATCTTAAAAATTTCCAGTGTTGGACATTCACAACTTCTGGAAGCAAGTTGTTCTATTGATTAATTGTTCTAACTGTCAGGAAATTTCTCCTTAGTTCTAAGTTGCTTCTCTCCTTGATTAGTTTGCACCCATTGCTTCTTGTCCTACCCTCATGTGCTTTGGAGAATAGTTTGACTTCCTCTTCTTTGTGGCAGTATTCCAAGTGCAGTATTCCAAGTGTGGCCTTACCAAGGCATTATAAAGTGTTAATAGCACTTCATGTGATCTTGATTCTATCCCTTTGTTTATGCAGCTTAGAACAGTGTTGGCTTTTTTGGCAGCTGATGCATACTGCTGGCTATAGTTGATAGATTTGTAGGATTTTCCCCATATTCACTTTTATTTCTAAGAATAATTCTGCCCCAGTTTTTAATCTTTAAATTTTATTAAAATAATTACCCTAACTTTTCTTGTTTTATTTTGATTACCTAGGATTATTTTTAATATAATTCATATTTCCACTGAATTTGTTGAGAATGTCTATGTATTCAGCCAGTATTCTTTTAGCAATCTAGAGTTTTTATATGGACTGTTTTAAAAACATAGTTTACAGTTCTCCAGTTGCAGAATAATATTCTTTATTCAAAATTTAAGAAAAAAAATATCAAAGAAAATTGTTTTGATGTGCCCCTTGAATTTAACATGTATACATACATACATACATACATACATACATACATACATACATGTTCAACTGATTGCTATCAGATTCTCTTAATGCAGAAATTTTGAAGACGAAGTCTATGATCCCCTTCTGCTTTTCAGGACTTTGCGAGCAAACCTAAGGGGAATCACAAATTTGGTGGTGCCTTTGCATAAAAACATAACATTGGTGTCAGAACTTGCTCATAATATGCTTGGACAAGCTAACGACAAGATCAGAATTTTCTTTAACTCCTGTTATAAGGCAGAAATATTGATCCAGAATAAATATGAAAAGTGGCAGTGGTCATTTTAAAAATAGAATCCCAGAGTTTAGGAATAATGCAGAATTTTGCAGTCCCACATATCCCATTAAAATCTGTTTTAAATGTTCTTGTTTTATTATTACACTGTTTCAGTAACAAAACTGCCTTCCTAGGATATTACATAATAACTTTGGCATTACAGCAACCGATCCCTATCGACTTCCAAGGATCAATGGGACTACCCATAATTGTTATTTATTTGTTTGTTTGTTTGTTTGTTTATTCATTTTCTATGACTACCCATCTCAGTCAAGAGATGCTACATAATTCTTAATTCTATTAGCTAAAATAGTATTTATTAAATTATTTTCATAAAATAACTTTGGGTGTCAAAGAACACTGAAGTTTCATGAAGGCATCAATGAGCTGAAGAGCTTCAAAAGTTGTGTGTTGCCTTCAAAAGTTGTGGGTGCTTCATCACTAGAGGTTTTTAAAAAGAAACTAGACAGCCACTTGTCTCAAAATGCATAGGGTTTCCTTCTTGATGAGGGGGTTAGACTAGAAGACCTCCAAGGTCCCTTCCAGCTCTATTCTGACTACGACTAGATTGTGGACCTCTGTATTAGAGGCTTCTGGAACTATTTTTAGAAAATAGGAGTGGGAACGTGCTAATAATCAAAGTGCTACTTGCAGACTTACTATCAGCCTATATGATATGATATATAATATGATATATGGTATATTATTCTACTTCTAAATTGCCTTTGATGATTCTGACTTCTCTGATCTATCATAATATATGCAAAAATGTTCTTAAAATAAGAGGAAAATGCTTCTAGTAGGATCTTCTCAAAAGTAGCTCTGGCTATGGAATTCTTTTCCAGAAGAAATTCAACCAATATTCAAAAACATATTTTGTAGGCAAGTCAGATAATTTAATGGTGATGTTTTAATTTTTGATTATTATTTTCTATTTTGTTACATGCTTCAATGAAAGGAAGGTAGGAAGTATAGACTCAGGTAGCTTTGGAAACTAACAAAGTTTTTGTCAAAAACTTTTCATGCTTGTGGAAGAAATGAGTGAGGTTTTCTTTTGTCGTATATTCTCAAGGATGGCTAAAATTTGATTTCTTGCTATTAAATGTTCAAATATTCCAGCTTCCAAATGGTGTCACCTACCATACGGGCACATATCAAGATAGATTGGGAAAGCTGCAAGAACATCTGCGCCAACTCTCAATACTGTTTCGGAAACTGAGATTGGTGTACGATAAGTGCAATGAGAATTGTGCAGGACTTGAAGCCATTCCAATAGAAGTAAGTGAAATGGAGAGGGGAGACAGACACAAATATCTAGACCAGTGGTGGGATTCAAATATTTTTACTACCGTTTCTGTGGGCGTGGCTTGGTGGGCGTGGTGTGGCTTGGTGGGCGTGGCAGGGGAAGGATACTGTAAAATCTCCATTCCCCATCCCCACTCCAGGGGAAGGTTACTACAAAATCCCTATTTCCTCCCAATCAGGTGGGACTAGGGAGGCAGAGAATAGATGGGGGTGGGGCCAGTCAGAGGTGGCTACCCACCCAAACTACCCAAAATTTTCACTACTGGTTCTCCAGAACTGGTCAGAACCTGCTGAATACCACCTCTCATCCAGAACTGAAGAAGAGGGAAGCTGATTTGTTTCCAAATCTCATTTATTCTAAAATCCCAAAATTCTCCATGTGAAACCTGGATTAAAATGGATACACCCAAATGCTAGTAATAAGGACTGAAAAAATCTTGACTTAATGGCTCATTGGGAAAGGAGGGTTCCATTAAATACAAATGTCTGTAAAGTTCAAATTTATCTTGTTTATATCCATTTATATTGTTTGCATAATTACCTAACTGATGCAAATAGCACCATTAGCACTAAAACTTCAATTTAGTAGACAAATCCTCAATTTAATAGACATTTGTCTGCTAAATGGGATGAAGCCCAAATGAAATCTTTGTCCACTATATCTGAAGTCCACTCAGCTGAGGTCCATTAAACCAAGAGTTTAGAAATAATTCTCTCTGCAAAAATACTCTCCTGCTTTACCTCAATTCTCACAACAAAGAGAAGGGAAATGATTGTATTGCTCTTACTGTAACACTACTGAGAGCTAATGTACTGAAGATCACTGAAGGATCTGCCAGAAGATCCAGATCAGCTTACATACGGTATCCATCATGATTTCCAGAGGGTGAAACTTAATGTATTTTCTGCTTATGGCTTTGATCGTGGTTGAAAAAAAGATTTAGGGAGTTTGCAAGTTGGTAAAAGGCAAAGTATGTATTTATCGCTTGGAGACATCTGACATCCAAATAAGAGATTGTATAATATAAATGCAGTTAGGAACAAAAAACATTTTTGTAATTTCATATTTACCATAATTAACATTGTTATGACATAGCTTCTCACACCAGATTCCTCCAGATATTCTCTGTCTTAATATACGGTTTCCCCCCCATATTTATAGCAACTCATTCCTTACGTGGAAGAGGATGGATTTAAACATGATGACCGAGGAGCCACCAACCAGCTACTCTTTGCTAGTGAAGAAAGACGGGAAATCATGGAAGTTATCAAGGTAGACCATATTCTATTTTTGGGTATCTTTTTGTGTAATTGTAAGCTAAATATGAGAGGGATGCGGTGGTTCAGTGACACTGAGCTTGTCGATCAGAAAGGTCCTCAGTTCGGCAGTTCGAATCCCTAGCACTGAGTAACAGAGTGAGCTCCCGTTACTTGTCCCAGCTTCTGCTAACCTAGCAGTTCGAAAGCATGTAAAAATGCAAGTAGAAAAATAGGAACCACCTTTGGTGAGAAGGTAACACTGTTCCGTGCACCTTCGGCATTTAGTCATGCCGATCACATGACCACAAAGACATCTTCAGACAGCGCTGGCTCTTTGGCTTTGAAATGGAGATGAGCACCGCCCCCAAGAGTCAGGAACGACTAGCCCATATATGCGAGGGGAACCTTTACCTTAAGCCAAATATATATTTTTGACTCATTGAAAACAGAGATTAGTAAGAAGAGCCCAGGGCACAAATGTTGGTTTATAGTCATGAAAAAGAAATAGAACAGAATATAGAACAGAATATTCTTTATTGGCCAAGTGTGATTGGACACACAAGGGATTTGTCTCTGGTGCATAAGCTCTACGTATACAAATAAGCAACAAAGCGATAAATCATAGTATACAATCATAAATCATAAGATGCAACCAATGAAGTATAGTCATATTATACCAATAGGAGTAGGTAATAGGAAAGATGGGTAGCATAATAGTAATACAGTCCTGCTACATAGTTAGATATCCTTAGGCATAGACAGTGCTGTGGGAATTAGGTGTTTAGCAGAGTGATGGCATGGGGAAAGAAACTGTCTTTGTGTCTAATTGTTTTGGCATGCAATGTCCTATAGCGGTATTTTGAGGGGAGAAATTGAAACAGTTTATGTCCAGTTTATGGGAGGGGTCTGTAGATCTATCTATCTATCTATCTATCTATCTATCTATCTATCTATCTATCTATCTATCTATCTATTATCTATCCATCCATTCATCCATCCATCTATCTTTTTTGAACAACTGTCATTGAAGGTGCTTATACAGAGATTCTGTAGCAAACATTTCAGAACATTCCAGAACTTTTAATTTTTCATTCAATTGTTTTAATGTGCAAAGTAGCCAAGTTGGCTTATCAAGCATATTGATAAACAAATTAAAACAATTTATAAATAAATTTAGAATCCTAGAATGTTCTGAAATGTTTGCTACACGGTCTCAGCCAGTTTGGTCTAATGGTTAAGGCACCAGGCTAGAAAGCAGGAGACTTTGAGTTCAAGTCCCAACACAGCCATGAAATCCAGCTGGATGAGTTTGGACCAGTCACCATCTCTTAGCCCAACCCACCTCACATAATCGTTAATTGTGAGGATAATAGAAGGAAGAAGTATGTTGGATACATTTGCTGCCTCAAGTTATTTCTAAAAATAATAAAGGCAAGATACAAAGAAATTTCATTTTTCTCTTTCAGTTATATATTAATTATCCAGGATATTACATTACACTTTTATTTATTTAAAGGTTACATTAGAAAAATATATTCCTTCTTCTAGGGCCATATATGGCAATTCTGTATTTTTACATTTTGAGATGATGATATTCTGGATATCCTTAACTGATCATGAATTAATATTTGTTGCCAATTTTTATTAAACGCTAATTCTTGTAGGACACTATCATTTTATGTTTTGAAAATTAATTATGTGGCTGGGGAAATCAATCAAACCTTAGAAATTCTACTTAAGTCCCAAATGCTCCTCTTGTAAGTCTTTCTGGTTCTGTGCCCTCATTGTACATGCTCAGTCCTTGTAGCCATTTCATTCATTACCCATGGTCTGGATTTGTATTAATTAAAAATATTAAAATTACCCTCTTTTTTCTGTTTAAGTTGATTTGTTGGGACTCCTGGCTTATAATGGTTTGATAAATTTTGTTAGGTGCTTTATTCGTAAATTTACTGTGTGATAACCATTCAGTCATTTGCTTGGTCTTTCTATTTGTATGAGGATGGGGCTGTTTATAGCAATTAGATTTATATACCGCTTCATAGGGCTTTCAGCCCTCTCTAAGTGGTTTACAGAGTCAGCATATTGCCCCCAACAATCTGGGTCCTCATTTTACCCACCTCGGAAGGATGGAAGGCTGAGTCAACCTTGAGCCGGTGAGATTTGAACCGCCGAACTGCTGAACTAGCAGTCAGCTGGTGGCTTGCAGTACTGCACTCTACCCACTGCGCCACCTCGGCTCTTGTTTATTCATTCATGGAACACTAATTGAAAAAAAAGAGTGGATTCTTCTAAAAAGACCCATTTTCTTTCTTCAACTGGACTCTTCTATCAAATGTCCTACATTATTCTCCCTTGAATTCCTATTGTCCATTGATAGTTACTTTTTATTAGAGTAAACTATGCAGTTCTTGGTACTCTCCAAGCTTGATTGTTTGCTTGCCGACATTTTATTACCCAACCAGGCAACATCATCAATGCAAGCGGGTGTAGAGTTTTGCTGCCTGTTTATATGCAGTAGCTTATAAGAATTTCTATTTGGAACTTCAAATATCCGTATTTGTTAAGTACATATAATCCGCTAATGAGGTGGCTGGATGGATTCACTGAAGCAGTAGGGCTGAGCTTAAATGGACTCCAGGGGGTGGTAGAGGACAGGAAGGCCTGGAAGAACGTTGTCCATGGGGTTGCAATGGGTCGGACACGATTTCGCAACTAACAACAAATCTGCTAATTTGAAGATAGATTCATTTTGGGCAGAAAGTCTACAGCTTCCTCCAAAATTAACATCTGACCCTGAGGTTCGACCATCCATAAATACGTCTCTATTCCTGACATTTAAAGAAGGTCATGGATGTGCTCAATCATTTAACAACATAGATCGATTTAGAGCATTCTATTTTTTTTCCCCAGACACTATTTGTTTCCTTCAAAGGATTATCAGTTTTTACTTTTTGGAGAGAAATTGCATGTCATTTTTTTAAAAAAAAAACAGTAACAGTTGATGGGATCAAATATCTGCAGGTAAATATTTGTCCAGGGAGAGCAAGTGATTGTTAGCTTTGCATTGGTATGTTTTGCTGTAAAAGGAGGCTGTAGAGGAGAGATAAGTAGAAAGATAGGGATAGAGAGAGATATTTTCCACTTGGTATTTAAAAGATGAAAAAGAGCTTGTATGTTTCTTTAAAATAATAAGCCACGCTGAGCTGTATTCAACTGGTACCCTTGAATAAAATTCTTTATCCCCTGAAGGGAAAGCTTTTATCTCAGGAACAATTTTTTTTTATCTCCCTGTCACCTCTCTAACTTACTTAGTTTCCCCCCAGTGTTTGTTCTAAAGGACCTGAATAATTGGGTGTTGTTGCATGGAGAAGAGAAGGATAACCATTTAGGCACATCCCAATATTTATTTCCATCTCTCTGCTACCGTCAGAAGCTGCCATAAGATCAAAAAGCCATTGTCAGCAGAAGGAAGCCAGCTGTTTATAATCCAGTATATATTCAGTTTAACCTACATAGGCCTAAAATTAATTGTCGCAGTGGGCAGAGTTTTCCTTGGCTCACTGATTTAACTCGCAGAACAAAGTTTGTAGGCATAAGCATACATAAATGTTAGGCTTGCAGGGAGCAGTCATTTATGGCAGGCTTGTGCAGTGGCATGATGAACCTATAATAGAAGTAAGAAAAGCTTCAGGAACCAAGGATGATAGAAGGCCAGACAGAATAGCGTAAGAGCCCTGTTTCCCTCTTCTTGTCCATCTCTGGATAAGCAATAGCAATAGCAATAGCAGTAGACTTATATACCGCTTCATAGGCCTTTCAGGCCTCTCTAAGCGGTTTACAGAGAGTCAGCATATTGCCCCCAACAATCTGGGTCCTCATTTTACCCACCTCGGAAGGATGGAAGGCTGAGTCAACCCTGAGCCGGTGAGATTTGAACCGCTGACCTGCTGATCTAGCAGTAGCCTGCAGTGCTGCATTTAACCACTGTGCCACCTTGGCTCTTTTTAAGGCTTTGATTTCAGAGACCTTGGGAGTTGGTTGTTGAATGGTGAGGATACAGGAAAGACGATAGGAATGAAAAACTCTGTCTCTGCCCCTGAACTATTTTCTGCCAAGTGACGTGCAGTTTTGCACGGAGGGGGATTGTGTGAGTCTTTGTCATAATTTCTTCATGGCAGGAGGGAGGGGGACACACGCTTTTTATGCTAAAGATGGAATCAAATTTTCAGCTTTGGTGTTAAAATCTACAGTTGCAAATTAACTTCCAAGTTAATGCAGCTGTCAAATTAGCATTTATGATTAAGGTACTTGAAGTGTGATGTCTTTTAGCCATTTGTCTGCAAAACTGATCCTTGAGTTGACAAAGATAAATGCACAAGTAAGATGAGGTAAGGTCTTGTGATACAAAAATCATTGAATGAAAAATGGGAAATTGGGGTCCAGAGGATTTTGGCTGCAATCCGTCAAGGCAGAGCAGTAGTTTTCAGCCTTGGCAACTTTTAAGATGTGTGGGCTTCATCTCCCAGAATGCCCATCCAACATCCTAAAGTAGCCAAGGTTGAAAAATATTGGGATAGAGCAGGGTTTGGCAATCTTAAACATTCAAAGAGCCATTTGGACCTGTTTCCCATAGAAAAGAAAACACAAAATCCTTCCCATGCCTGACTATTTCCTGAGCAGCCACAAAACTAGCATATGTAGTTGAATTAAAAGTTCTGTCTTTTCTTTTGTTGGATTTATCCATGGTTGGCCTTCCGGGGTCAAAGAGCTCAATAAATCACCTTCTGGCGGGTGTCGCACATTGGCAGTTGTGACACATATTTTGAACGACAAGGAGCCACAGCAGAGGGATGAAAGAGCCACATGCGGCTCCAGAGCCGCAATTTGCTCACCCCTGGGATAGAGCAAAGATATGGATCCTTTTATGTGATTCTGTCAGCCATAATCCAGAATGGTTAACATGGAATAGCTACCCTGTGGGCGATGGCCAGGGACAAAACAATCATTTACTTGCAGAGAAAAAGGGACAGATTAGCTGTGTCATTTATCTCCGATGCCTTAAATATTCTCACTCAGTGCTCTGGGTAAGCATACATATATAAAAATGAACGGTAAATAGGAAGTCTAAAAAGCTCTGGGCTCCAGCAGTCTTATTTGCAACATCCCTGTGCAAAACTAATTTGAGTGTTCATATGGAAATGCCAGACTACAGCCCTAATTCAAGTTTGATTAGAAATGCATAGAATAAAAGGTGACTGCATTGGCTAGTTCAGCCTTGCTTTCTGCCATTTGGCCTTCCATGTAGTAATATAGACAGACACCCTGCGTGATTAAGAACCCTGATTGCATTGAATTCTAAATTGCATTGGAAACCTTCAAATTTATGGAGAATAATGGGCCAGGCAACCCAGGTATAGCATAGTCAATGAAGCCCAAAGCCACATCCCTATTCTGTACTCATGCAATTCTAACCCTGAGGAAATTTAATGCTTGAATACATCTTGGGCTGTCGGCATTTTTGTTGTTGTTGTTCATTGTTTCCTTTCTTCCAGCATAAAGATATAATTCATGCATTATATATAGTCGTCTTTTGACTGCAGACTTTTTTTTTGCCACAATAAAGCTACAAATCCCCATGCTTTTAAAAAAAATAATAATAATATTTCAGTCATTAAAATATCTCAGAAAGGTGAAAAATTGCTTTCAAAAGAACCAGTCTGACATTTCAGTTTCTGTCATTGCCAATTAGTGAGAAAAAGGGATGCGAGGAAGCATTGGATTTCAATATAAAGGAGTGCCTAAAAAAAGGGGGGAAAAAAGGGGGGGGAAAAAAAGCCAAATAGCACAGTGTGGATTTGGAAAAGCAAAGTATTAGACTAAACTAATAATGTAACGTTACATAGGATTTTACTGTAATATAAATTTATGTGAGTGCTTTGCGTTCCTTAACTGTTAATATATTTTACAATCTCTTTTGGGGAGGTTATACATTTTGCCCTTGTAGACAAATGCTGATTTGTTTATCATCCTCCTTGGAGTGATCTTGTATGAGGAATTTCATAAATGTTTATGATATAATTTAATCGCTTCTTTAAAAAGTACAGTGGTATCACTGCATTATGATTTTTGCCTTGAAACCTTACCAGCAAACCTCTTTTTGCCCTTCAAAAAAAATTGCAATATATTCTCCTGGTTTTAAAAATATATATTTTGGAAGGGCACTTTTTCAAAATAATGGGATACATATTTATTAGTTTCTACAGAGCAATCCTGCTTAAAATAAACACCCTAACTGATACCACATGAAAACCACATAAACGAGCAAAACATTTCAGAGCTCATATGTGCTGCTTTGGCTTCGGCTTTATAGTTCTATGGCTCAGTCAGTTGCATTGAGCTTAGCAGAACCTAAAACTGAATAGACATGCAAGGGCCCGTATCATCAAGCCTAAAGCAGCTTCGTATTACCTTAGGGGTCCTCAACTGTTGTGGACCTGTGCTGGGCTGCAGCATGCCAGAAACCGGGCCACTCACACAAGTGAAGTATGCAGTGGGATGCAGACCGCTTGAGAAACCACATCCACTCCACGGAAAAACCTCTTTCCATGTAACCTGTCCTCGGCATCCAAAATGTGTTATATGTTGCCACTCTTTGTAATATTTTCCAGCATAAAACCAAAGGGAAAGAAGAAAGTTGCTGCCCTGTTCTCAGAGCAGTGCTCTACCATCCTGCTCCCTCAGATAGCAATAGCATTTAGACTTATATACCGCTTCGCAGTGCTTTACAGCTCTCTCTGTGCGGTTTACAGAGTCAGCCTATTGCCCCCAACAATCTGGGTCCTCATTTTACCCACCTCAAAAGGATGGAAGGCTGAGTCAACCTTGAGCCTGGTGAGATCCGAACTGCCAAATTGCAGACAGCTGGCAGTCAGCAGAAGTAGCCTGCAGTACTGCACTTTAACCACTGCTCTACCATGGCTCTGACATTGCTGGCCTTGAAGAACCAGCTCAAGGTAGAGCTTTTCTGGAACACTTTTTAAAATTAATTGGATAACATCATAGGAATTCCTATAGATTGCTCCACTTGTAAGTTAATATTGATTTGATTGGTCCTGTTCTTTTCCATTATATTAATTATACCGTGATTATTTGTATACGCCAAGAGTCACACGATTGTAGTAACATAAAAATCCAATAAATAAATAGCGACTGTCAGATAAGGAACAGCTTCCCCATTGACTTTGCTGGGAAGATGGCAAATTAGAATCACAGAAATCTGCAACCACAATAAATGCCAGCTGGCTGCCACGTGCCTGAATTGCGATCATGTGACTGTGAGGGTAGTGCGATGGTCATAACTTTGAGGATGGTCCGCAGGTCACTTTTTTCAGTGCTGTTGTAACTTTTCATTGTAACCTGGGAAGATGTCAAACAATTTTGGCTCTCTCCGGAGAAAATAGGGCTACTCTGGGGTACCATTTTCTCCTTTGGCACCAATTATTTATTAACGTTCAATAATCCTCAAATTCCAACCACAATTGGGACCGGAAACATTATCTTTAGGCAGTACTGTCATAAAGTGAAGCATCATGTAACCATACCCAACCTATTTTGCCTCGATCATTAAGGGAATTACTGCAGTCACTGAGTGAAATATCTGAATTTCAGGACTATTGAAAGCTAATAAATAATTGGTGCCAGAGGAAGGAATGGTACCCCACAGTAGCCATATTTTCTAGGGAGAGAGCCAAGATTGTTTGACATCCTCCCAGGTTACAATGAAAATTAGGAATAGCTTTCTTACGTTTAGTTTATTTTGGATAAGTATAACAGGCAGATGGATTCAGCACATCAAACACATGACTTTTGCATTGCTTTGAAGAAAATGCAGTGCTTAAACTTGTGAATGGCATAAATTCTTAACAGATGTAAATCACCCCCTTTGTTCCTTACCTGACAGTCGCTATTTATTTATTGGATTTTTATGCTACCACAATCGTGTCACTCTTGGCGCTACACAAATAATCACGGTATAATTAATATAATGGAAAAGAACAGGGCCAATCAAATCAATATTAACTTACAAGCGGAGCAATCTATAGGAATTCCTATGAAGTTATCCAATTAATTTTAAAAAGTGTTCCAGAAAAGCTCTACCTTGAGCTGGTTCTTCAAGGCCAGCAATGCCAGAGCAAAATTTTATTCCCACGGAAAGGCTGCTCCATGATGAAGGAGCACATCTTCTTGTGAGTCATCTGAGCACCCTCCATTTCCCAGTTCTGGTCATAAATTGCTGTATTCCAGGATATTAGTATCAGACAGGACGCCGTGATGGCTCACGTGGTAAGAATCGCTGGGCCTACGCACTGCTGAGGTTGGCGGCTCGATTCCTGTGAGCAAATGAACCACGTAGGGATAAGAAAGGAGCCCCACCCCCCGATTGCCTAACACCATTCAGGCATCCCGTGGGTGAAGATAACACCGCCTGAAAAAATTCCTTTCACGGGCAGCCAGCCACCTCTGTGATTCCTGGCTAACACATGCCATGTACTAAAAAAAATTATATATCAGACAAATGTAATTGAAATAGAAGGTTATGAAAGTCCTATACAGCAGGGGTCACCAACCTCGTGGCATGCCAGAAACTGGGCCGCACAAACAAGCGAAACCCCTTCCGCAGGATGCACGCAGCACACGAAACTATACCCCCCCTCGACCATGAAAAAACCTCCCCTGGAATTGGTCCCTGGTGCCCAAAAGGTTGGGTGGGGGGAGCTACTATACAGGTAGTTCTCGTTTGGCATCTGCTCTGTTTAGTGACTTCAAAATCATGTTGGTGCTGAATAAGCAACTTTACAACCAGTCCTCGTGCTTGCAACCATGGCAGCATCCCCAAGTCACATGGTAGTTATCTGGACATTTCACAGCCAGCTTCTGACAAGTGAATCTGACTCTGAAATTGCATGTCTTGCTTAACAACTGCAAGTGGTTTGCTTGATGACTGCAATGGAAGCAAGGGCGTAAGTCTATCATAATCACATGACATCTTGCTTAATACCTTGGTGATGAAATTGCCAATCCCAGTTGTGGTCTTTAAGCAAGGACTACCTGTAAAGGATTTCATTAAGTAAAACCGAAGAGCCAGCGCTGTCCAAAGACATCTGCATGGTCATGTGGCTGGCATGACTAAACGCCAAAGGCGCACGAAACACTGTTACCATCCCACCAAAGGTGTTTCCTATTTTTTTACTTGCATTTTTACATGCTTTCAAACTGCTAGGTTGGCAGAAGCTGGGACAAGTAACAGGAGCTCACTCCGTTACGCGACACTAGGGATTTGAACTGCCAACCTTTCTGATCAACAAGCTATTTCCTGAAATAGATGTCATGGTCCCATTTCTATCAAGTCCAGTCTAAATCCGACATTCTTCTCAAGTTATGCCAGGAAAACTTTGGGGAACAATGAATGAAACCGGGTAACTTTCCCTGATTGTCTTCAAACATTCTTCAAAAAAATGGTTTTTGAACCTGTGAAGTACAACACCTAAGGGATCTGTCACTAGCAATAGTGAACACCTTTTTCCCAGCTCACCTGTAACTTGCTCACTGGGATTGAAGTGTTGAACGGATAGAGCGCTTTCCCTTGATTCTTGAATGATAATTAAAACTTCCAAAGCTGCTTTGTTGTTCCCCACACAGAGAATTTCATTTCTTCCTTAGTATTAGCTTGCACTATTATCTCTTTTGACAACCTTTTAAACTGGGATTGCTAACTTGAGCTTTGGTTGAACTAAGGCTCACCTTAGCCACAATCTGAATGGAAACTTTTCTGGGTCAGCATTTGATTCTTTGAAGGGCACTGAGGCTCTCTCTGTTCGTTGCCCTCTATGGAGGGCCAGCCGAAGTAGGCGGCATGAACCGTGTGTACCATTTCTGAATCAATATTTAATTTGCACTTCCCTGTCAATGATGCAGACATATATTGAAGTGAATTAAATTGGCTGGAAGTCAAGGCTGCTTTTCACTGTAACCTACGCAGTCCGAAGCTGATATTTTATCAGCCTTTTAGTATTTGTGCTACATTTCAAACCAGGTCACCTTAAACCAGCTTCCTCAACCTGTGGCAATCTAGATGGTTGGATCTGAACTCCCATCAAATCTCAGCCAGCTTTTTGGCAGAGGTGGCCGAGTGTGATGCGAGTTGAACCTCAGGACATTTGGAAGGTGCCAACCTGGGAAAAGCTGCACAATTAGTTGCATAATCATAGCAAATTTCATACATAAGAATTCTGTGTAAGACTATCTTTTCTTCTCCTTCCCTTTTCTCCTTTTTTGTTCAATGGCTTAGGGAAGGTCACCTTGATTCCAAGAACATTATGCACTTGTGCTAGCACTTTTCACGCGTTGTTACTGATGAGTAGGCTGTTGTTTTTGTTTCGTTGCGGGGGGAAAAAAGCAAACTTACTTCGCAATACCAAATATTCATGAGCAAATCTCTTCCCTCTCCACACCCCATTTATAATCCGAAAAGAAATCTGGAAGCCACTGAGATATTCTTGCCATCTGAATAATTTAAAATGTGTCAAGTTTCTTTTGCCGAAAGGACTTACTATTTAAATTAAAGAGCCAGATTCAGGGGAGCTGAATGGTTTTTTGGCGGTGTTGTTCTTTTTGTACAAATTACATTCTGGATGCATTTCCCTCTTACGCTTATGATATTTCTGGAATTCCAATCTATGGCATTTTTAAAAATATGTGTATGTACTTGCGCTTAAGGCGTCTCTTTTATACTACGCTGCTTGCCTTTTGCTGCAGCTCCTAAGATTTATTTTGCCCTTTCCTCCTTTCACTTTTTAGAGAACCAAGGCCAAGTTGTAGGGGTGATCTTTCATAGTATAGAAATGGGTTTGACACAGTATATAATGTTGTCAGTGACCTGGCTTTTCTCTTTGGCTAGCCTGTTGTTGATGCCTGAGTAGCATTGATGACAGCCTATATACTTAGCCAGAACTAGCTGCAGGATCTTCCACACTGCTCTTCACCTGTCTTTTTTCCTGACTGCATGGCCCTGGATTTTAACTAACTTTTACATACCAACTGTATGCAAAAGCATTTTGAATTCAGAGTATCTTGAGTTCTGAATGAGCTGGTCCAATCTTGGGTCCCTTCAAGATTGGACCAGCTCATTCAGAACTGTTTTAAGCTCTAAATGATCCTCAACTTGAAACATGGTTGATCTGAAATCAATATACTTCTGATATTTTGAACATCCTGTAACCATTTCATACCAACTAGGTCTTACACATTTACACAGAAATTTCCTACAGATTATATATCTTGTGGGTCTAAGCACAATTTTTAATTCTGTGTAATCAAAGTCTGGCTCAGCTGGTAATGACTACATGGCACTTAGACTTAGATACTGCTTCACAATGCTTTACAGCCCTCTCTAAGCAGTTTACAGAGTCAGCGTATTGCCCCCAACAATCTGGGTCCTTAGTTGACCGACCTTGGAAGGATGGAAGGCTGAGTCAACCTTGAGCCTGGTGACATTTGAACTGCCAAATTGCAGGCAGCCGATAGGCAGCAGAAGTAGCATACAGTTCTGCACTCTAACCACTGTGCTATCACGGCTCATGGGGAAGGGATTGTCATCTTGAACTATCTCCAGCAATTAGATTTTTAAGGGCAGTTTTGTAATCTACTTTGGCTCACTCACTATCAGTTGTGAATCGCTCCACGTTTTCTAAATCAGTTATTACAGTAGGTTCTTGTTAAGTGCTTTAAGGAACTATTATAACAAGATATTCTTTTAACTTAGCCAAAAGATCTGATATTTCTCTACATAATGCAAAGCTAGATACCTAGAGGTAAGGTAAAAGGTGTGTCTAACTTGCATACTTGCATTCAGTGTCAGAAAGCAGGTACAAAACGGCAGTTGTGATTTCATGCCACACTTTTGTCATTGTTGTGATTTGTTGTGAATCCCTGTAGTTTAATATGTTAAAATGCATTATATATTTGGATAGGGTCTAAACAAAAGCTTTGGTGAAGGTAATTATAGGAAGGTAAACCTCTTTCTCATATTCGCTATCCTGTCCATTACACATTTTTATATAATGTTAATTTTCATACTCTTTTTTAATTTCATTTCCATTTCTTGGTACAAGTATGTCTATTAATCTTTTCCAATCTAGGCTACACATTTTTGTTCCATATTTGTGGCAATAGAGCTGTTAGTACTTTTACTGATCTACTATTTGTCCAAGTTGCTTTCCTGTTTAATTCTAGATGTTTCTATATGTATTCCTTCTCTGCAGTGTTTCTGTTCTATTTTAAAAAAGATCTTCCTACAGTCTTTCCGTCTTTCTTCAGCTTTATTTGCCCCCATTAAGTCTCTTCCACAGTTACTTTTCACTACTTTCATCTAAAAATTGTCTTATTTTTCCTTTCTTGTTGTTTTATTTGTTAGCGTCCTTCATTAGTTTCCTCATGTTTTCTTCTTTGTGTCCATACTCAATCATCAATCCCTTCTTTGTTTTTTAAGATTTTCATATTCCTTTTTTTCTTTTTGGTGATCATGTTAACTTGTTTTAAAAACAACTTGGATATTTTTCCCTTTGAAATTTTCCACTTCCCTTCACGGATCTTGTCTCTTCAGTAGCTCTCTCTTTTTTCCACATAAATTAAGCACCCCGAATCTGTTCTCTACTTTGATTTTATATTCTGGAGAAGTACGCCCTGCAAGTCAAATCTTGCTGGTAGATTTACTTTTTTATTTTTGTTTTAATTTAACCTGTACATTTCTCTCTCTCCAGAATTATGCATGGCCTCAAACTTGTTAGCATTTCATAAGCAGACCATTACTCTAATTTGCATTTGACTTCCCATGTCTCTTTTTGGGCCAATTTTATATTCCAGTTGCCTATTGTATTGCAATATATTTTCTTGCATTTAACATCTCTTAAATGTTCATAGAATTTTTCAGTTCTTCTACAATGATATCTGCAGCAAGCAAGTATTCTTTCTAACATTGATGTTCATTGGCTGTTCGCCAATTCTAATGGATACTATCCCATTGGATTGTAAAGAGCATGGTGGCTCACATGGTTAGGATGCTGGTTTGACAAGCAGCAAGCCTGCGTTTGAGACCCAAGTTCTGCCACGGAGCAGCGTGAGCTCTCATCCTTTGCTCCAGCTGCTAATAGGGACATGAAAGGAGGCCGCAACTGGGCATGTCGTGGGCAATGGTGACATCACCGGCTAATCCCTTCCACCCAGAAACACCTTGGTGCTTCTGACACGAGTGCAATGCAATTGGCTTGTAACCAAGCACATATTCAGCTATTATGGCTTTTCAGATGTTATTTTCCCAAAGGTGCTTTGGAGTTCAGAAGAGTTCAAACATTAGCAATTGTCTATAAAGCAGCTGGGTCTTTTCCTGGGATTGCATGGCTGCCTGCCATAGCTGTTCTGAAATGCCAGGAAAAGATGCATCTGCTTCAAAAGATTGCAGACACTTTGCAACTTGTACTCTCTGAAATCAACTCAGAATTACTCATACAGTCAAATTAGTAACGCCCTTTGGAACATCATTCTTTTGGCAGTGGCCTTAATGCTTTGCACAACCACCTGATTTAAAAGGCTTCCACTTCTCCGAGTTTCCCTTACTTCTAAAACATCCACTGCGCTTTGCATCAGCTATTACAATTTATCTTTGCTTCGGTCTTTTTTACATCCCCTGTTCTCTGTCCTTTTGAGATGTAAAAACTCCTCTGGCATAATCACTACTGGTAGCTATTAAAGTTGGCAATATCGCCTCCAAACCTACTTGTGAAAAATTCAGCATTCTTCTCTGGTAATTAGAGAAGTCCTTTCAGCTTTCGTCACCTACTTGTGTAGATATTTCAGCCATGCCCATAGTGGATATTTCTTTGTCTGCAACCTTAGTTATTTCTGGGTTCCAAATAGCATCCAAAAGTAAATCAGAGTCTGAGGCAAAGGATTCTTCAAAGTTCCAATTTATTAAGAGAGCCACGTTGGTCATCTGGGAAACCCCAAATCTGAAAGCTTCCCAGTTTTCCCCACCCAGTTGAAAGTTCAAGATCCTGCCCCAACATCCCCAAGTCCATCACATGGTCCAATCTTCCACTGCCACGCTGGCACCTTCCACCCATCCAGTTCCGGCCAGGTGCAGAGACAAAGGATGACCTTGGCTTTCTAGAAATAATTTTGTTATAGCTACATATCACCCAACTCTGTATAATCCCCCCTCCTATTTTCCCACAATAGAAACTGCATAGTAGAATAATAGAAAGCCTGGCAGGCCTGAAGTCCAAAAAAGAAAAGATGGCTTGTAGGCCTGACAGTTATATGAGTTGCAGTTGCCTTCTTCTAGATTTGGTTTTGAAGTTTCTGGTGTATTGGTTTCTTTCATCCCTGCAAAGACCTCTTCTCCTCTCCCTTCTTGAACTATACTTCACTTCGGTCCTCTCCTTTTTACCTTATTGTCAGTGATGACCTCAGGTTTAAATCTACCTTGCTCTCAAGAAGCTGCTGGAGCTACTGAGCGCTCCCACCATATAAAGTCCTGATCTTCTGGGAGAGCACACGCCCTTCTAAAGTGTCTTGAGCTACTAACACTCTTTAAAGTGAGAGAACATTTAATGGTATGTTAATCAACTAGCAAAGTTAGCACTTGAGGTTGAGAAATTATACATTTGATCAGTGGAGTTTTAAAAAGCATTCTTTTCAGGTCCTAGCAAGAGGGGAAGGAATGTTTGGGCATCGAAACCTGGTATCGATCCCTCCCTCTTTCTGAATCCAAATCTTTGGATTTTTTTTTTAAAGGCCTGCTATTTGAAACAAGAGGAACACAAGATGGTGTCAGGGTTAGGGTTAGGGTTCCCCCACTTTCCCACTTTGCATTTTCCCACAGTAGAAAGTGTGGCAGGCCTGAAATCCAAAAAGAAAATATGACTTCCAGGCCTGACAGATGGATGAGTTCCTGTTTATCTGGACGGGACCTTAATGACTGCTTTGCTTATTTTTTTTTGTTTGTTTATTACTTCTCCCCTCAAAAAGATGCTATAGGGCTGTGATGGCAAACCTATGGCCCGCGTGCCAGAGGTAGCACACAGAGCTCTCTCTGAGGGCACGGGTGCCATCACCAGCTGCTCTTCCGGGTTCCGGTGCGCGCATGCTGTCATCTTTCCTATTACCTATCTCCTTTTCTACTTATGACTATAACTTTGTTGCTTGTATCTTTACGTTTTATATCGTTTTATTTAGTTTCCTAGTATGATTTGTGTTGATTCTATCACTAAGTGTTGTATCTTATGATTTATGATGAATGTATTTTTATGATGATTATGATCATGATTTATCACTTATAGCTTTTATGCACCAAAGACAAATTCCTTGTGTGTCCAACCACTCTTGGCCAATAAAGAATATTCTATTCTATTTCTTTTCTATTCTATTCTGCCATTTGTTTATTATTCATTTATTTTAGGAACTGCCCATCTCCTTCACAAAGAAACACACAGAGGCAGTGTGGAAGTAAAATGTAAAAGTGTGTGTGTGTGTGTGTGTGTGTATGTATGTATGTATGTATGTGTGTGTGTGTGTATGTATGTAGGTATATGTGTGTGTGTGTGTGTGTGTGTGTGTGTGTGTATATATATATATATAGATATAGATATAGATATAGATATAGATTTTTATTAGATTTTTACAACTCCTGGTAAGCCCCAATTATGGGAGGAAGCTAACTGCTTCCATCATCTGTCCTTCGGCTCGTCACAAGAGTCCATCACGACAGAAACCCAATATTTTTACTGTTGCCTTTGTTATATTTGTGGTTTTTTTTTATTTGTGCTGATAAATCTAGTCTCCCTTTATTTATTTATCAGCACAAATAAAATTAAAAACACACACACACACACACACACACACACACACACACACACACACACACACACACACACACACACATACATACATACATATATATATATATATATATATATATATATATATATATATATATATATATAATTTTATTAGGAGGCCAAGAGAGTTATAATTCCAAGTTAGAAGGTGAGGGAGGGGGAGTTTTCAAGGCTCCTGCATGAACCCCAAGCAAGGCAGCAGATCCAGTTCTTCAGGCATTTCTGAAAGGTTGGGAGAGTGAGGAATCACTTCACTTTAGGGTGTTTGGGTAGGATGTGCCAAAGGCTGAAGGCAACGGCACAGAAGGTCCTCTTCCTGGATCCTGCCAGTCAAAATCCTTTAATTTCAGCGTCCTTCCCTTTCTGACCAGTGGGCCGGGCTGAGGTAATGAGGCAAGGATGATTATGGAGTTGATCACCTCAGTGAAGACTGATTGTGCTAGTAAAACGTAGAAGGGCACTTTTTGCGAAGGAGGAGTTAACAAAGCTGGCAATACAGCAGCTGTAATAAAATGATTGGATTTATGTAGCCAAATGTTGCTTCCAATTTTTCTGTGTGTATGGTCCTAAAACTAGAAGCAGAGGGAAAAGTTTCCATGCCTCTACCAGAAAAAAAGGACATATAAAATCATTAACTTTAAAATTAGTTTATATAGAAACACACCTTTCTTCTCCATTTGAAGTTCTGAAATCCTTCTCTTACTGGGGCTGTGTATTAATGTGTGTTTTCTAGATTACTTCATCGTCTTCTTGATTTTCTGTTCAAGTTTTTACCTGTTATTATTTGACATGTTTAAAAAGCATCTCTCCAGACAGCTGTCCCTGTGACAAATGGCTGGCAAAAGAAGAGCTAGTAAACTTTATAGGATTTCATTCTTTAGAGCGCTTCTAAAATACGAAAGAAAAAGGTTGGCTAGATAATTTGAATTTATTTTCCACCAGCCATAATATGCAATTTTTTTTTCTCTGCTGTAAAAATAAAGTATGTTTCTCATTGTAACTTTATTGCAGAGGTTTTATTACAGCTACAGCAGCTGAAAAGTAATTAAGTTTAGCAGTTGGAAATGGACTTTTCGCCAGATATGAAAGAAATTCAACAATTTCTCACATTTAACTCATTGAAAGGAGTGGGGTGGGGGACAGGACAGGGAGAGAGCCTCTACTAAATATTTTAAGTTTCCTCAACAAAATGTATCTTGAGTTTGATCTATAACAGTGTTTTTAAAACCTGGGAACTTTAAGATGTGTGGGCTTCAGCTCCCAGAATTCCCCAACCAGTTTTGAGCTAAAAAGTTGAAGTTCCAATGTTAAAGTTGCCAAGTCAAGATCATGTGACGTATTACCACTATACAAAACCATAGTAAGACCACATCTGGAGTACTGCATCCAGTTTTGGTTCCCACGTTATAAAAAAGATGTTGAGACTTTGGAAAAAGTACAGAAAAGAGCAACTAAGGTGATTAAGGGCCTAGAGACTAAAACACATGAAGAACGGTTGGAAGAATTGGGTATAGCTGGTCTAGGGAAAAGAAGGACTGGGGGAGGTGGGGACATGATAGGAGGGTTCCAATATTTCCAAGAAGAGGGGGTCAATCCATTTTCCAAAGCAGCAGAAGGCAAAACCAGAAACAACGGATGGAAACTACTCAAGGAGAGAAGCAGTTAGATACCTAAGGGGAAACTTCCGAACAGGGAGAAAAATTAACAAGTAGAATGGTTTGCTTTCAGAAGTTGTGAGTGCCCCACCACTGGAGTCTTTTAAGAAGAGACTGGACAACCATTTGTCTGAAATGGTATAGGGTCTTCTGCTTGAAGGCTTGAAGACCTCAAAGGTGTCTTCCAACTCTGTTATTCTGTAGCTTTGAAAAGCACTGATCTATAATATGAAATGGGCTTTAGAAAGGTTTAGTACAGCCCTGTTAACTTAATATAGACATGAAATACATTGCAGTATTTGTAGGTATTGAACTATGTCAAGAGTTCCTCAAAGAAACGAAACAACACAAAGCAAAATCCATTGAGCACTATCTAGTTTAAAAGTCACAGCATGGTATGGCATTCCTGTTGCAGTCTGGAGAGAACCCCATGGGGCAGTTGAGAAGGAAAGCCACACAGTGTGTAGCACTAAAATCTAAAGAGCTGAACCCCAGGAAAAACATTCATCCGATAAAATATGCCTGAGTAGGCATGGCTCCTATCTTTAACTGCAAATTCAGATTGAGCTTGCTAACCTAGGAGGCAAAATGCTATGCAGCCGAACCAAATTGAACATTATTACTTTGGGACTGAATGTAAAATGGATTTGGGTGGAGGGGAAAATGAGTATTACATTCTTTATGCAGAGAGATCTAAGTGACATCACACTGTGAGACCGAAATTGCAAATGCCTCAGTTCTCAGTCATAGAGAAAGCACAGACTAAGCTATAATTTTTGGCCTTGGCAAAAATCAAACTGCTTCAATACCACATTTGACAGAACTTTGTAGTAACTTAATTCATCTCTACGCCAGTCATTAATACAACCTATTTGAACAATGCTTAGCGGAGGCAGTCCGGTTTTGTGGCGTTAAACAGATGGTTTTAAATTGGGAAAAGAAGGGGCTGCCTTCAGTTTTTCTAAGCTTTGTCTTCACTTACTATGGTTTTCATTTCCTTTGTTCCTTAAATATTGAGGGTAAAATTCAAGCCCTTGTGGCCTGAGATGAAGTGCTGCTCAACTCTGGGTTTTAATTTCTGAGTAGATATGGCAAACCTACTTAGAGTAATAAATAAATAAATATCAATGCATGCTAGGTTCAGATAAATTAGTCACCATCTTTTAAAACGACAGGCAAATATGGGTAAAAGTTGTCTTTGTTACTAAAATCCCTGCTGAGCAGAATGGTGCCTTAGACTTCTATTTCTAGTTCCAAGGAGTTATTGGTAGATCTTTCAAACCTAATAGAATTCTGCTTGATTATTCATTTTCATGCAACAGGATTAGTCTCAGCTGGAAATCAAGTTTATATTGGCAAAGTTATCTGCAGAGCTGGTAGGGCTCTCTCCCCCCCCCCCCCCCATGGCTCCATCTACCAGTTGTTAATCCTTCCAAGATGTAAGCGTCATTCTACTGTAAAGTAGAATCTTCCAGTGAGTTTCTCCTTCAAAGAGGCAATCGTGGGTATTGCAAAGCTTTGCTCCCATGTTTAAAACCAGTTCCTGCAGTAGGGATCATTCTGTAATCCCCCTGTACATTCTCTGCGTGGTTTAAGAACCCTGGAAAATGAAGGGCTGAACTTTTGCATGGACCCTTCACGGGTAAATAAAGAACTTCCCAGGTACTTACCATGTTTCCCCAATAATAAGGCAGGGTCTTATTTTCTTTTGACCCCCGAAATAAGTATTTGGCCTTATTTTGAGGGAGGTCTTTTTATTTTTGAGGTGCAGGAGGCAGTGAGCCTGGCCTCCTCATGGTTGCTGCTGTGTTGCAATATTATCAGGGAAGGCTTATTTTAGCGCATGCGCTCAAAAGCCCAATTGGGCTTATTATCCGGGGAGGTTTTATTTTTGGGAAAACAAGGTATTTATTCCACAATATCGAAAGGTGCCTGCTAGGGGCTAAATCAGTGTGTGGAATTTGTTGCTTTCCAGATACTACTGAATGTCAGTTTTTAGCATGCATGGCTAGCAGCGAGGCAACCTAGTTAAATCAGTAGGATTTGAATGGCAAAGGGTTTCTGTCTCTGACATAAATATAGTCTTATAATATCCTTTTTCTTTTTCTTTTTTTTTTCCTTTTCCTCTTTTCTACTCTTTTCTGCCATTGTTGACTCCTGGCAATTGCCTGGACTAATCCCTACAGTTTTCTTGGCAAGGCTGCAGAAGTGGTTTGTCACTGCCTACTTCCTGGGGTTAAGAGAACACGACTACTAGGTCATCCAAGGTCACCCAGCTGGCTTCATCTCTTAAGGCAGGACTAGAACTCACAGTCTCCTGGTTTCTTAACCACAATCCCAAACTGCCTCTCTTATCATCTTCATATTGCCTCTTTACTACCTGATCATAGCCCGTGTTTTCCTTATTTTCAGTGCTCTTATTCCTGTAGCCCCTGTATTGACATAAGCTTGCTAATGGAGAAATATCTTTTTAAGAAAGGAGATATGTGCTGTTTTATTCCAAATAGGCATAGAAGTTGCAGCCTACAGTTGGGAAATCAAGATAGGCCAAATGATGCTCTTCTTTGACTGCCTCTTAACTCATTCTCTTTCCAGACAATGGCTATCGGCTATTAATCTTGAGCTTTCTACCTTGATTTGGCACTGAGCAATAGACTTTTTTTTTTTTTTGCTGTCCTGCATACTGCCATTGCCTCAATTAAAATTCACAGTGTGTAGCCCAAACAAGCCGCGCTGTTGACAATTTATTCCCCCACCCCGCCCCCAATCTCTTTTCACAGAAACTGAAACAGAAGAATCAACAGCTGAAGCAAATCATGGATCAATTGCGGAATCTCATTTGGGACATAAATGCCATGTTGGCAATGAGGAACTGAATACGCTTTCTTTCTACCACATTGTGATATTTGATATTATTTGTTAACAGAAGAGTAACTTTTTAAAGAAGACCACGGGTATTTGATGGTACTGTAAATAATAATGTATATATTTGTTATATTTCAGTTATGCATATTTAAGCCTTGAAATTCAATGTAAGTTTTCATTTTCAGATCCAGGATGGACAACTTTTATTTCTGAGGTTTGGGCAATAGTTTCTTTTATATGAAAACAGTATAAAGGTTTTTTCATGAAGAAATCCAAAGAATACTTTGTCCTAGAGCAGTGTTGGCAATCCTTTTTGGCACTGAGTGCCAAAATGGGAGCACGCGCACAGGGGAGCACCAGAAACCGGAAGAGCAGCTTCCCAGCATGCATGTGAAAAAGCAGTTCCCCAGTGCATGTGCGCGCTGGGAAGCTGAGCTTCCAGTTTCCTGCAAGCGCATTCACTCCAGTCACCTGGTCTTCCGGTTTCTGTTATGCACGCACATGCGAAGGCCAGCTAGCCGGCGCACATGTGCACACTGGAAACCTCAGCTGGCACAAATGCACGTGCGAAAGCTCAGCTTCCCGGCGCTCCCATGGAGACCAGTTAGCCGGAGCATATGTGTGCCCTGGAACCCAGAAGAGCAACGAGCGATGGCTGGCGTGTCCAGAGAAATGGCACTGTGTGCCTTTTCTGGCAGCCGTGTCATAGGTTCTCCATCATGGTCCTAGAAAATGCATGCTTGTTCTCAACAAGAAGTGAGCTGGAACAAATAATATAATTCTGATTTCATCTTCGTACACTGCCTGGAATGTACCAATCTGCACGACCAACTTACTGCTGATGACTGGAAGCCCAGCACTCAAACAGGAAAGAGGAAATTGTCAAGGAAAACTTTAGCAGGCTGGAGAATGTTTTGTTTTTAGTAATGGTGGATATGATTTGAATTTTCTTTTCTTTTTTTAAACAAAAATAGATTTGTTTTTCTAAATTTAAAAAAATATCCAGTGCTGTTGCCTCCTTTGTTTGAACGTGAGAGCACAATTTACTTGAAGACTTCAGATTTGTAGAGGCCAGCCATGTTGCATCACAAATGGGATCCTGACAGGACAGCAGAAGCTACCCCTCCTCGTTTCCCCCAGATGTTCAGAAATGTTTCAAAACAAATTGCTAGCCTCCATTGACCCACCACCTTAACATCGTAAAAATGATTTTTTTTGTTAATAGATGACATCCTGCCTGTATTGTATTAATAAATGTATTAATAAATACATTCAAGATTGCCTTCTTAATCGGATGCCTTTTAAAGTGCCTAATACTATTTTGATAGGACTTCTTGGAAATGGAATGTTTTTGATATATTTTTAAATGCATTAAGCCCTTTTCACCTAAGGGGAAAAATATTGCTATATATCTTTTACTGTGATTCTGTTGGTTTTTTCTTCTTCTTTTTGGTCCTTTCTGAGATGGTAATAACTTACTTTCAGGAGTTTAAACCAGCTAGAACAGGGGTGTCAAACTCGAGGCCCGGGGGCTGGATTTGAACCGCAGGGTGCTTAAATCTGACCCGAGGGGCCACCCTGGAAACAGCAAAGGACCAGCCTGCAGTGCCTCTGCCAGTGAAAACGGAGCTCGGAAGGGCTGCATGGAGCCCTGCTGAGCTCCGTTTTTGCTGGCAGAAGGTTGCAGGTGGACGTCACAGCCGAAAATGGAGCTCGGGAGCCCGTTTTCATTGGCAGAGCACTTGGGCCACCACAGATGCCCCCAACACGAATGACATTGTGCCCCTCCCTCCCCAAGGTCAAACATAACCCTGATGCGTCCCTCAATGAAAATGAGTTGGACATCCCTGAGCTAGAATGCTTCCTTTTTAAGTATGGTTAGATCAGAAGCTGTTGAGTCTGCCGAAACCTTCTTCTGGCTGGTGAGATATAGAGATTGAAAAATAGTTGGACAGTACAAGTGTGGAATGAAGACCATCTTGCAGTTGTCCCATGTTACCCAACCCCAAGTTTATTGATTTACGGAATGTAGGAATTCCAGTCGGGTGTCATCCATTTGTTGGAGCTTCATGGAGATGTGTTCTGCATGTGTTGGGGTCCAATCACTGCCATCCCTAAGTAGCTCTCAAGGATGGTGGAAAATATAGTCCCGTCCCCTTCGGATGCACCAAGTTGAAGCAAACGAGAAAGCCAGCCATTGTTTAGCAGGCACTGTGATTTGTATTGATGTTTTCACAGCCTAAGAAGGCAAACAGTTAATTTGCCAAGACAAACCTTTTTATCTTCTTTGTGGGGGTGAAAACTGGCAGCTGATATATTTCTTGAGTTGTTTAAAAAAAAAAGATGGTGTGATCAGGGAAAAAATCCCCTCTATTTGCAACTAAAGTATATACAAATCAAGCTGTCTCGATGCTATGCCTGGAAGTGCTGTGGGAATTTGCAAACAAACCCTCTGACAACTAATTTTATGGAATCAGAAACAGCTAAGGAAGTAATGAAACAGCAGACAAAAATAAATGATTCTTTTAAAATTGCCATTAGGTAACTTGCTATTTAAACCAACAATTATTTACTCAGAACTAAGCCTCCCTGACTCCGGTGGGATTGCACCTAGAGAAGGTGTGCTGGATTGGGACGCCTTTCATATTTATTCACTCTAATAGGATGTAGAAAGAAAGAATCACCCAGGGCAGAACTCAAAATGTTAATAAAGCAGTAGCTCCATTGCACTCAATTGCAAGGTTTTGGATTTATAGCCGCATAACTGGGAGCAGATTTTGACTTCATTTGTTTATTCATAAGACACAGATCTTACTAGACAAAGAGCTATGCATTTCCACCTAGTCATTTTATGTTTCAAATGCTAACGGGATAAGCTTGCACAAAGAGCATAATATATCTGGAACAAGTGCACCCATTTATTTGTTTGTTTCATTTATACTCTTCCTTTCCCTCTGGGAGCTCCACGCAACGTGTTGTTGTGGTCCTCTAGCGGAGCTGGCAGCAGATTCAGACAGTGAGGAGATTGGGGAGGAACATGGCCCAGTCCTGGAGTCTGGGGAAGGCTCTGAAGAGGGCTCTGTGTTGGAGGCAGAGAGGGGGCCAGGGTCATCTGACAGTTATCAACTGCCTTCTGAGTCAGACATCAGTGAGGCAGACGAACAGCTGGAGCCTGTTCCCAATGTGCTCATGTGTAGAGTAGCCAGCCGAAGGGAACCGCTAAAGAAAAGGTTGATGAGAGTAAGTCCACAGGTGGATGAAGAATGGCCCCTCCCAGAGGAAATAAAACAGGAGCAAAAGGGAAGTGGAGTTTGCAGGGTTCTCCAAGCCAGATAAGGTCTGTGACTATAAATCCTCCCTTGAAAGACTTTGCTGAGTGTGAATGAACAGAATTCACAGTAAAGTAATAAAAAGGGGGTTTTGCCGGGACCAAGAGTTTGCTTCACTCTCTTGGGAAGCCTCGGTCAGAACATCTGTATTCATTTTCTCGTAGTTTTCCCTATGACACCAATTCTGTGAGTTCTGCTAGCCAAGACTGAGTGACTAGTTCATTTCACCCAGGGAACTTTCATAGCCCAAAGTGGATTTGATTCTGGTTTCTTTCAGACTATGTACAACACCTCCATCCCTATCTCACGCTGACTCTCAACACCCCTTCCTATACACCAAAAGAGTTCATTACTGCAGAATTGTAGGCCTTGTGATTTGAATCAATGCAATGATTACGAATAATGAAATGTTTCATTGGGATGTGAAATCAAGATTTTTATAGCTCTGTGAGCTTGATTGTTTGCTTTCCGAGGTATCATTGCCCATCTAGGTAACTTCATCAGCACTTACGATGTTGCCTACCTTGTTTCCCTGAAAATAAGACCTCCCCGGATAATAAGCCCAATTGGGCTTTTGAGCGCATGCGCTAAAATAAGCCCTCCCTGAAAACATTGCAACAGCAGCAGCCGTGAAGTGACCACGCTCACCGCCTCCTTCATCTCAAAAATGATAAGACCTCTGCAAAAATAAGGCCAAGTGCTTATTTCGGGGATCAAAAGAAAGTAAGGTCCTGTTTTATTTTGGGGGAAACACGGTAGTCTGGTAAATGACCTGTCTATAAGTAAACACCCAAGCTCAGAGAGCACCAAGGACTCCACAATTCAACCCCGAGCAACAGATCATCTCTTCTATTTTTGTAGTTTGCTGATAGGGCTTAATGAATTCAGCGTTTCACTACTTTGCCTTGAAAAGTCTGGCCTCAAACATTTTTTTCAGCCTGCTTCTACTCAACAAATCAAACTAAAGATATAAGTGTCTGTATTTTGTATTAATTTTACCTATGGATACCTAAAAACAATACTCTGAATCAGTTGTAAACAACTGCAAAAGAATGGATCATTTATGCACCCATGACCTGTATTAAATCCGTCTTTTATGCCAAATGTGCAATAATGAAACCTGAGGAATGCCTCTTTAGTTATTAAACTCCGTGAGTCTTGCTTTCAGGTAAGTCTTATAAGTCTACATCCTTAAGCTGTGGTTTCGTACTAAGATGAGAGGTGTGCTATGGTCAGAATGCCCCAGCTGGAAACACCTGGCTTTAGATTTCCACTGACCCTTAATGTGCACTGATCCATTGGATCAATCACTGCCTCACAAAAATGGAATGGATTGCTTTGAAGTTGCTTGCTTGAAGGGCAAAATCTAAATGGAATAAAGAGAGCTAGAGCCAGTTATTCTGGTTTTTGAGAGGTGGCTTTTAAGAGATTCCATCATAATAGCAGAGAATTGCCCTCATGCTGTGGTGAGAAGTTAGGTTACTTTCTATAGGAGGAATGTTCAACCTTGGCAATTTTTGAGACTTGTGGACTTCAACTCCCAGAATTCCCAGGCCAGCCATGAGAAATTCTGTAAGTGGGGGTTCACAAGTCTTTAAAATGTTGCCAAGGTTGGACGCCTCCATTCTATAGGTTCCACCACAAAACCGCGGACGACAAAATCGCGGTCGACGAAAGCGCGCATTTGACGTCAGCACAGCGCGACGAAAACATCGTGCTATGATCGAAAAATGTAAAAATAAAGCGAAAACCTTACCCTAACCCCCCCAAACCTAACCCTAAACCTAACCGTTAACCTAACGCTAACCCTTAACCTAACGCTAAACGTAACCCTAACACTCTAAACCTAACCCTAAACCTAAACCTAAACCTAACCCTTACATTTATGTGAATCGGCTTGCTTTAATTTTATTTTTATTTCAATTTTTAATTTTTTTCGTCGCGCTGTGATGACGTCAAATGCGCGCTTTCGTCGATCGCGCTTTTGTGGACCGCACTTTTGACGGGTCACGCATTCTATAGAGAGGCTTTAGTTGCATTCCCATGGAAAGGTTAGTGTGTTGGCAACCATCTGCATGTAATGCGGCTAATGGAATGTTGACTTACTGTATGTTTCTCCCTGGACATTTTTCTCCAGAAACTTTTTCCGCTTAATGTATGAGGTATGAGCTGTGGTGGTGCAGTGGTAGAGTGCAGTACTGCAGGCTACTTCTGCTGATCACCGGCTGCCAGCAGTTTGGCAGATCGAATATTCCCAGGCTCAAGGTTGACTCGGCCTTCCATCCTTCCAAGGTGGGTAAAATGAGGGGCAATAGGCTGACTCTGTAAACCACGTAGAGAGAGCTGTAAAGCAGTATATAAGTCTTAAGTGCTACTGCTAGTTTTGTTGCAATAGGGATACAACATCTCACTGATAGCACTAGCCTCTATTCCTCTTCATAGAACTTGAAACCTGTGGAAATTCCTCTTGATTGGTTCTAAGCCCTTTTGGTTGCTGCCATCAAATCAATCTCCCATAAGCCTTCCAGACAGTGGCAGTCTGCTTTAAGAAGAATATAATTTCTGAAGACAATTACTCACACCGCCAAGCTACTTATGCACTAGCAGCTGCAACTGATGCTGCAGAGTTTCATACTCATGTTGAACTAGCCAATGCAGGCCATTGACTTCTTCAGAACTAACAGAGAACTATCCTCAAAACCCAAATGTAGCAAATGAATCTTATTTCCAAACTCAGAATATTAGAGATCACAAATGGGATATAGGGCAGTAATAGCTAACCTTTTTGTCATGTGCCAAAAGCCATAATGCAATGGGCACACGCCCCCCGCACATGCACGCATGACCCCCTGTACATGCATGTGTGACACCCCCATGCTCCCTCACCCCATGCATATGCATCCCCCGTCACCCATTTTTGACTTCCAGGTTGGTGCAGGAGGTCTTCCAGGCTCAAAACTGGGCGCGGGGGGGGGGGTGGCGCACCCCACACCCCATTTTGGGCCTAAAAGGTACAAATGGGTGCTGTGCGCAGTCCGAAAATGCAGTGTGTGTGCCCACACATACAACCCACCCTCTCCCCCCCCCAAACATTTGCAGCACAGAACTGCAGACTAGGTGGCTGGTGGGAGACACGTGTACATGCGCGGTGGAGCTGGGCTGGGGCGACAGGTGGTGTGCCCGCAGAAAGGGCAGTAGGACCTTGGAGGTCTTCTAGTCCAACCCCCTGCCTAAGCAGGAAACCCTATACCATTTCAGACAGATGGCTATCCAATGTCTTCTTAAAGACTTCCAGTTTTGGGGCATTCACAACTTCTGGAGGCAAGCTGCTCCACTGACTTTCTTGTCTAGGCTTTGTTTCCACCATGGCCAATTAACTGCTTATGGAAAGCCCAAGAGCAGGATCTGACAGAAAGCTCTTGTTCCCTAGCAACTGGTTATCAAGAGGCTTTCCCTCTTTGATGCTGGACGTAACATATAGCCATTTTGAGAAGCAGTTATTGAAAGTTTTTTCCCCCTTCTGCTGCTTCGCACAGAGCCGCTTCATGATTTTCCACGGAATGGCCCAGTTTTCTACAATTTTAGACTAGTTAGATCTGAAACTCACATGAAGCTCCCTTCTGTACCTTGAGCTATATCTAGAAAAGGATAGGGGGGACGGGGACCAAGAGGAATCATGTAATTCAGAAGCTACAGAGCAGAGTAGGATCAGAAATGTTCCTAGATCTGAAAAGGTTGGAAATGACTGTCTATACCAGGGATGTCAAACTCAAGGGCTGGGGGCCGGATCCGGCCTGCGGGGTGCTTAGAACTGGCCCACAGGGTTGCCCTGGAAACAGTGAAGGACCAGCCCGCAGTGCATCTGCCATCAAAAATGGAGCTCAGAAGGGCCATGTGCCGCTGTCCTGAGCTCTGTTTTCAGCTACGACGGCCTCCTGCTACCCTCTGCCAGCGAAAACCAAGCTTGGGAGGGCCGCGAGCACTCGGGTCACCACAAGAGCCCCTGACACGAGTGATGTTGAGTTGGTCAAGCCCACCATGGCCATGTCCTCCCCCTCAAGGTCAAACATAACCCTGATGCGGCCTTCAATGAAATCGAGTTTGACACCCCTGGTCTATTCTGTTGAAAAGGAAGAGATGAAAATTCAAAATAATTAACAGCACTTCCAGAGGATTTTGCAATGCACATCATTGTCTAGTCAGATCTACAAAGTTATTACAAGACTTACAAGGTACAAATTAGCTCCTGTGCTGGTCACTAGGATGCTGTCGGAACCATTCAGTTTAATTTTAAAGCCTAAAATAGATTTTGCTGCTTGTCTCTTAGCCTATTAACACCACTGTCATCGCAACAAAGCTGTCCATCTCTCTCTATGTCCTGATGCATTTCTTCCGCAGAAATGGATGTTCTCTCTTGATGCATCTAGATTTAGATGCTCCAGTCCCTTTGGACTAGAGAGCGGGAAGGTGACAGGCTCAACTGATGACAATTTCAAAAAGCAATGTTGTCTTTTCCTCCAGCGGATCTGCTTTTTTGTTGTATCACACGAACTCCCCACGTACTGGGTTAATGGGATATGACAGAAATGACAGAAAGCATGTTAGGAATTATTAGGAAAAAAAGAGCCTAGCCCTGTACTTCTTCATTTTTTTAATCTTTGTGCGCCTCTATCTCTTTTCCCATATATATAAATATAAAAATATAAAAATAATATAAAAATATAAAAATAATATAAAAATATAAAAATAATATAAAAATATAAAAATAAAAATATAAAAATATAAAACATAAAACATAAAACATAAAATAATAATATAAAATATAAAATAATATAAAATATAAAATAATAAAATATAAAATTATAAAATATAAAAATATAAAATAGTATAAAATAATATAAAATAATATAAATAATATAAAAAAATAATATAAAAGAATATAAAAAGAATATAAAAATAATATAAAAATAATATAAAATATAAAAATTAGATATGACCTAGTTCGGTCTAGATATTTAAGAGGATCCTGGTGCCATATACATCACTTATCGGCACCCCTTCATGCCCTGACACAACCCTATATGATTTGCTAGGCTGAAAAGATACCTACCTGCCCTGATGGATACCTACCTGCCACAGGTGGCATGCAGAGCCCTCCCTATGGGCACACAAGCCATTGGCCAGCTCAGTTCCACATCGCATTGCAGGCGTGCCTCCCACCAGTCAACTGATTTTCTGGTTTCTGCCACGCATGCAAGAGGCATGTGCATGTGTGGGTGAGGTTGCGCACACATGTGCAGGGTGCGGCGCACACCCCACACCCCTTTGTTGGTCCCAGGAGGCTTCAGGGAGGCCTGCTAGGCCCAAATGGGGCATGGGGTGTGTGGCGCGCTTCCCACGCCCCGTTTTTGGTCCCAGGAGGCTTCAGAAAGGCCTGCTAGGCCCAAAACTAGGCACATGTGGGGCTGCACCCACCCCCACCACCCGTGATCCATTTTTAGTTCCAAAATGGATTTAGGGAGGATTTAGGGAGGTCTGCTAGGTCCAAAACGGGGTGAGAGGGTCACCCAGGCATGCGCAGGGGGGCACACAGATGTCACATGCACATTGCATTATGGGTTTGGGCACATGCACTGTTGCACATGCGCGCATGCTTTTGGCATGCGAGGACAAAAAGATTAGCCATCAGTGCCTACATGGCTTTCTTGTCTGATCTTCCTTCAATGCCCTGGTTGGACTTTACACTCCTTGTAAATGTTTGAGGGAAAAAATACTGCCAAGGAGAGGAGGTTCTCCCCAGAAGCCAAAAATAACAAGAGCCTCAGTGAGAACGATGGCACAACTTTACCTTTTGTTGACACACCTGGGGTGCTTGGGGCTTTGCCTTGAAAATCCAGAGTCTGCATTGCCAGTTTGTCTACAAAGCCTTCATTCACTTGATGTGTCTTCATTCTACTCTGTCAGGAACTTGGAGGAAAAAAATAGAAATGAAAGCAATGGATAATATGACCTGGATAGGCAGTCTGAGCACAGCCTCAGCTGGATGCTTCTCTGTTTAGCATTTTGCAAGCCATGCTACGATGAGATTTTACAAACACACGTTTCAGAACTGAAACGATTCTGGTTGGCTTCAGACTTTGGACCATGTGGATGCCCAGCAGGAGAGCACAAGCTGCCCAGTTCATCATAGAAATCAAAGAAGGCTTTTGACTTGAAAACAATGGCCATGTGAACAGAATTCTTTGTTTAGAGGGGCATTGGACTTTTGACCCTTAGCTTAAGAATTCATACCTAGGCTGAATACTCTGAAGGGTCCTTCATGTCTTGGCTAGATAATTATTTGACCTAGCTTAAGTTGGTAACGATGGGGGAAACTCTACTGCTGAACCCATTGACTCAGCTACTGAATGCCACGTCCAGCAACAAAACAAGATTTTGCCAGTAATTGATACAAAAGTTAAGGGACTGATATCTTCACCTCTGATTCTTTCAGTACAAGATATTCTGGGTGGATTCTTTCCAAATATATATCCTGACCATGCCCATTTAAATTGTAAAGGAAAGGGATGTTATTCATTTCAACATTAATAAACTTATCTAAGATTCTTCCAAGAAACTCATATAAAGTCTCTATATGTGAAGTATTGGAGCATGGAGTTCACATCCACTTAACTAATCCTAAGCTATTGTTTGCTGAATAACATGTTTATTCATAATTCATACATCATGATATAACTAGGGGTGACATCCAGCAGGTTCTGACAGGTTCTGGAGAACTGGTAGTGGAAATTTTGAGTAGTTCAGAGAACTGGCAAATGCCACCTCTGCCTGGCCCCAAAGTGAGGTGGGAATGGAGACTTTGCAGTATCCTTCCTCTGCCATGCCATCATGCCACGGCCGCCACGCCATACCCACAGAACTGGTAGTAAAAAAAAAAATGAATTTCATCCCTGGATATAACCATTAGTATAAACTTGAACTATACCTAGAAATTGTCAGAGTTTGTTGCAAAAATCAAATCCAGAAAGCACACACACAGAGAGATAACTGATTCAGCAGGATTCATTAACTTCTTTGCATACATAATAAAACATGAATAAATGTACAATACCAACAGCAGATTCTTCCAATGTGGTAGAGAGTTACAAGCAAAACACAGGCAAAGGAGAGATTGGTTTCCAGTTTCAATTCAGAGAGCTGATTAGATTAGTTCTCTTGCACAGACTCAGATCTACATAGGTAAGCCATGCCCAGGCTCCAAGCCGTCTGACATGGCTCTCAGTCACCAAATAGTTCCCATTGGCTGACCCAGTTGCCATGCCTATACATGCTCTATTCCAGCCAGTCCCCAATGGCTGACCTGTTGCTATGTTCTATTACAGTTCATCAATATTCTGACAGAAATGAGTTCGTTAATATGCTAAAACAAAAAGTTTTATACTTTTTGGTCTATACTCCATCAGTATAGGGAACCTACTCAATAATTTAATTTTAAGCTCACTATTCCACTTCTTCGCAATCTTATAGAGTGTTTTGAATTTTTCTAGAAGGCTAAGATACATTTGGGGGGGAAATGTCTTCTTTTTGTTCCCTGCATTTAATAAATTTAATTGCAAAATCCAATTGGGATTGTCTTTGCAAGCCATTGCAATGCGGTCCAATAATATATAGCAGATCCTACAAGGATTGCTATAAATCAAAGGGCTTCAAGCTGATCTCGAACCTTATCCTTTATACTTTTCTTCTAACCACATCAGGGATTAGAAAGCTTGTTAAAAGGCTCCCCCTCCCTAAGAAATAAAGGTATAAAAGAAGCATCTCTTCCTGTGTTAGATTGTCTTTCCACTGTCTCTCCCAAAATAAACTCAAATTGTTGTTGAAATCCAGAGAGCTCACTCATTCCACCATATTTAAAGAGCTGCCGCTAGATTTAGAAGGGAGTATTTATTTTATTGGGCTATTCAGAATTTGGGATTGTCAGAATCAAGAAATATAGTCTATTGATCTATTAGATCCAATAAGTCCTATGGATGATAAAAGGCCCCAGAAGAAAGAGATATGAATCAGAGTTTTCAGCTTGGATGGTTTCAAAATTTACCAGAAATATTTGTAATCCTGTTGAGCCATTGCTAACTGTGAAAAGTGTTTTTGCAAAGCATACACTTGTATGGATACATTTAAAATAGGAAGAATGAAATTGTTGGAAATGAGGAACTCAAAGTAATGTACACAGGTGTTTACGGAAAGTGATAGTGAAGTTGTGAAATGTTTATGTGGTTCAGTGGTGGGTTCTTACCAGTTCAGATTAATTTCGGCCAAACTGGTAGTGGTTTCGCTGGAACCAACAATGACCAGGGCCTGCCACGCCCCCGAACCGATTCTCCTTTGGCGGCGCCATCTTGTTTTTCAGTTATGTGCATGCGCAGAACAATTTTCATTGCACAAATTTATTTAGTTTCATTTTTTAACGTTCTGCGCATGCACAGACCTATTTAAGTGCAAATGCACATATGCGCAGAGCGTGCAAATTGCACGTGCACCGAATCAGCAGTAATGCTGGCAGCCACCGCCCCTGATGTGGTTAGAAAAAAAGTATATAAAGGATAGGGTTCAAGATCAGCTTGAAGCCCTTTGGTTTACAGCAGTCCTTGTAGGATCTGCTATATATCATTGGACCCCATTGCAATGGCTTGTTAATGCAACTGTATTACTGCTATTATATCTTTTATATCTGTTCATTTCTAACGTTCCAAATTATTAGAAACGATAAACCGCTGATCGGAAAGTAAGAATTATTGCTTGTGTTGTTGTCTTTGTTTCCTATTGGAATATTTTTAGGGCAGGATGTACATAAATCAAAGATCTCACTCAACATGGAACTATCACAATGCTTGCAGAACTCCTGTTATTCATGGCTGTCATGACTTCAGGTTGACTCTGGGTGATCTGAAGCAGCTTCTCATTGGCAGGACGTGCATGCTGCATGTCTCTCTTTGATTTGATAAACCCCTCACTGGGCTGTTGGAACTGCTTTGTGCAACATGAGGCAGACTTTCTGCCTTTCTCCACAACGGTCCTTTATCTATTCCATTAAAGGAAACGGTTTCTCTTGTTCCGCCTTCCCAAATGTCAGTGCAATGTGGGATTGTCAGTGCTGTCAGTCACATGCCATGACTGCTTGGCATTCGGCACAGTGCTATTTGCATGGAGGCAAAAAATAGCTGGAACAGATCTGCCCACCGCAGCCTTCTAATTTACATCAGTCTGCCAACCTTTCCAACAGAAGGAAAGCCACACATTAGTCACTTCTCTTGGCTTAAAGTGGGTGGAAGACTTGGCAGCCTGTTGGCACGGAAGATGGAGAGCTGGAAGTTCTTACTTCGGACACATATTTCCCTTTCTGAATGGCAGGGTTTGGTTGCCAACCTGGGCCACAGCCTAGAGCTTCAGAAGAAGCTGACAAAAACAGACATTGTAGCTATAACAATTGATGAAATCTCAAGGCAAGCTAAAAGCCACTCATTTTAATTTAAATTGTGAGGCAGCTTAGGGTTGCTCTGTTTTCAGGGGGTTGGTGAGGACCAATTTTGGACCTCTTCTTGAAGAAAGGGAGTTTGAGCATGGGACAACAAATCATTGTGTTATTTGGTTGGAAGTCATGTAAATTGTCATACATGGGGGATGATATTATGTAAATCTATCTCTGTCAGGGGAAGGATACTGTAAAACCTCCATTCCCTCCTCACTCCAGGGGAAGGTTGCTCCAAAATCCCCATTTCCTCCAGATCAGCTGGGACTCTGGAGACAGAGAATAGATTGGGCCGGGGCCAGTCAGAGGTGGTATTTACCGGTTCTCCAGAACTGGTCAGAGCCTGCTAAATACCACCTCTGATCATTGTGATGTGACCTTCGATGGCATCCAAAGGATTTTGATATTGCTTAGAGCTTCTTATAAAACATTTTGCTTCTGCCTTATTTTATTCTGAATTAATTGTACTGTGGGATTTGAATTGGTTTTCTTACAATTGTATCTCAACTTTCACACCAGATTAGTTACTTCTAAACAGTTTAATCCACAACTGAATATTTTAGATCCATCTGGAGGAATGAAAACTCTGTCAGGATAGCTTTCAGAATTAAATGTAACTAATACTAGCAGGATACTTTAGAGATGAATAAAAACCAATAATAATACAATCATGTAATTCTCAAAATTCCAACATATTTTCAACAAACAAAACAAATAGCTTTAGAGCTTTTTAAAAATCCTGCAATGCTATATTTTATGGTCCCTGGCTGATATTTTTCTCCCAAATTGAACCCAACAAATCTCAGATTAATAAAGTGAGAAGTATTTCCATTATAGTCCTTAAAACATGTAGATGGACTGATACGAATAAAGGCAGTTCTCCAAGTTTTTAACTTTGAAATTTAATAACGTTTATAACTTAAAAGTAGCATTTTAATTAGACTCAGACTCAGAAATGCAATGAATACTGGAGAAAAGGAAGACTATTTAAGGCATATTGGACTGAAAAATTTGGGATGGGCCACAAGATGGCAGCAACAAAACATCACAAAGCACTAACTTTTTGCTGCCATCTAATGTTTTCCCCAAATTTTGTAGCCCCAGCTAAATTTTACAGGAAAAGCTTAAAAAGCTTTAGAATAATTATCCAAATTTATCAGCATCTTGGGCCAGACTTTTAATTAGGTTTAAGGTTGGATTAGACAGATTGTAAATCACAGGTCACCTCTGAATGATTTTTGGAGCCCATTAAAAAAATCATGCTACTGAGGGGAAAAATCCACAAATATCTCAGCTTTCAGACACACAAACACACAAAAAACCTGTAAATACTGACACCCACAAATGTGATTCATCTCAGCCAAAACTGGGATGCAGAACTGCTGAAAATATAGACCCACCTCTTCACTGGGTCTCATGTTCATTGTTGTGTCTGCGTTGCAAAGAAAGAAAGGGACAAAAAAATCAGTAGTCCTAATTTAAATAACCGGCAATCAATTGCAAAGTTTTGGGTGTCTTAAAAATTGACTGCAGTTGATCAGTAGTTCTTAAGTGATTTCATTTAAGGCCAACAGCCTCACGAACTGTAAACAGCACGCATCATCTTTCTCTTCTCGCTACAGCTGAGACAAGCTCTTCTTAAAGGCAGACTAGATGTGACTTTAAATCTATATTTGCATTTAATTTGCCCTTATTACAAAACAAACAAAAAAACACACAAAAGCTAGCTGGATGGTAGGAGGAGTGAGGATGACTGGAATTTCCTCCCCTTCTGGAGCCATTTCTCCCTTCTCACCTCCTTGCTGTTTTCATTTGGGGGGGGGGGGGGAAGGAGGAGTTTTCCAGTGACTTTAACACCAGCAGAATAAATCAAATGTCTTTTTCTTAATGCGGATTGTAGCATTGTATTCAGGGGTGAGATTCTACCGGTTCGGCTTAGTTGGGGTGAACCGGTAGCTCCAAAGATCAGCTGAGAGAGACCCAGTTTGCTCCGACCTTCAGGTTGGTCTGCCTGCCAGCCCCTGGGTCCTCTGCACCTATATTTCTTTGTTTTTTAGTCCAGCTGATCGGCACAGCAGAGTGGATTGCTGCGCCTCAGCTGTTTTTCTGTGAAGTGAGCATGCACGCTAAACATGCTCTCAGCGAACTGGTTGTTTAACCCGTGGGATCTCTCCACTGATTGTATTGCTTTAAAGAATAACCTTTAGAAGATCATGTGGTATTTGCAACATTCCCAGCCGATGCAAAATATAAGTGATTAGAGATCCATGGGGTTGCAACCCATCTTATTAGCAACTTAGCTTAGAACATTCAGGAGATTTATACCTAATCACAATTTCTCTTCTGTAAGGCTGAAAAGATATTGGTTTATTGGTTTGCTTATTTGTATCACAAGCATCACAATTAAAATAAGGCATACTGCATGACACAAAATTTAAAATATTGAATACAAGACTAAAATGTATACAAATTAAACCAGAAACTAGCAATATTGAGGTCCATTAAATGTCCTTTGAAACATTTAAACTAGCAACATTGATGTTCACTGAGGTCCTTAAATGTACCCTGATCTGGGCACAAAGAGCAGGTATACATATGTGTTGTTAGCTGCATGTCACCACAATCACAAAGAGCAGAAGCCACTGAATTTGTTCAGAGTGTCTCTGGATCTTGTTGTACCTATGCGCAATCTATTCAATGATTTACATACTTCCAAGCTTTCCAGCTTTCCATATGCCCACCCAGAGAAGAGTAAAGCTGATAGATCCTGATAACAGAAACGAGGCTTAGGGATCAGTGGGAAGCAAAACCTGTGATTCTCTCTGTTAGTCAGTAGATGTCACAGAGCACCAATTTTCCAGGATCTCTGCTTGAATGGAAAATATCTTCCAAATAGCACAGGGATCTCTAAAAGAATGTTCTGAGGTACACTAATAAGGGATTTGAAAAAAGGAAGGCCTACGGTATACAAAAGACCATCCGTCAATGGGGGATTCAAAGAGAGAACTAGCCTAATTAAATATCAATGTCTTCTAATAAGAGTATTTAAAATGTTTCCTTCTTTGAGACTTCTTCATGAATTGATTCTGTGGTATCCACATAGTATGGACGAAGATGTCAAAATGGAAACTGCAATAGTGCATTCCGAGCTTCTTAAAAAAAACAAACCATTGTAGCTGCCATTTTGACTTCTTTGTCTATGCCTGAGATATCCAACCCTGGCAACTTTAAGACCTGAGGACTTCAACTCCCAGAATTCCCCAGCCAGAATTCTAGGGTTTGAAGTCCACAAGTCTTAAAGTTGGCAAGGTTGAACATCCCTTGCCTATGCTTTATGGACAACCTTGGTTGGTACATATAATTGGTGAAGGGGGAGAGAAAGGACCTAGATTAGAAAATTGTCAATTTCTTTCAAATCTTCTAAATGCTCAAATCCTTCAGCTAAAGTATACCTGCTGATTAATTGTCACTGCCTTAATCCTCACTGTCTCAAGTCTATTTTCATGTCAAATAGCCAGTTAATCCTCTACCTACACACACACACACACACACACACACACACACACACACACATTCCCAAACAATTAAAGAGATTCTTCCAGTTTCTGGCAAGAAATGTTCCCTAGCAAACAATGGGTTTGTTTGACAACTGTGGCACCCACTTAATGACCGCACTGTTCACTTTGTGACTGCTGCATTTGTTCACTTAACAAACCACCACAAGAAAGGTAAAATTGGGTGCAGTCACGTGGTGATCTGGTTAATGACTCTCATGATTTATGGCAAAATTTTGACCATGACCATGGGGATGTTGCAACAGCCGGAAGTGTGAAAAATGGTCATACGTTACTTTTTTCAGTGCTTTTGTGCTAAACAACACACTGAACAAATGGTCCACTAAACAAATGGTTGTGGATAGAGGGCTACCTGTGACCTGGTTTTAGCCTCAAAACCAGATCACAAGTAGCATCTATTGGCATCTATTTATACTGTAGAGATTAGAATTAGAATAACAGAGTTAGAAGGGACCTTGAAGGTCTTCTAGTCCAACCCACTGCTTAGGCAGGAAACCCTACACATATTTACTCTAAACATCTCACCTACTGTTCCCTTTCCTGGGTAGTTGATTATTAGAAAGCAGGGACATGCTGTCACTAGAGGCAGGGGAGGTGTGGCCTCACCAGTCATGAGGAAAAGGAAAGAATTTTAAAGAATTTTTTTTAACTAATTAAAGCCAAGGTAGTTGCTGCCAGATTCCAAGTCACAGTGACTTGGAGTCTGCTTAGTGTTAACTATAGGAGGAGGCGAGAGAACTATGGGCCTCCTGTGCATAAGGAATTTTTCGCCTTTTAAGAGTTAAGCAAGGGTTAAAAAGCGAAAAATTCCGTATGCAAAGGAGGCATGTGATTCTCCTGCCTCCTGATCTGTGAGCAGCGAATCATGCCTTGCACTTGAGCGACTGCGCAATCTAGCAGCAGGAGCCTTGCTTGTAAAACGTGCCTGTGTGAGCAAGTTCAACTCTCCACTTTGCATCGCGGGAGCCGCCAAGAGCAGAACCATCAGAAGACTTAGAAGTCTCTTATTTCAAAAACTCTCCCTTAAGAATGATTAAGTCTGCATTAAGACATTATTGTTATTATTATCATCCCCGACATGGGAAATTAAAGCAATCTGCATATGGAAACCACTTGGGAATTTATGGCCAACAAACATGGTAAGCGAATATGGGGGACTGCTGAGAAGTAAAGCCCACAGACTTAACTGCTGGGCTGGCTGCAGGCCGGGGCAGCAGGCAGGTGCGGCATCAGTGGTGGCATGAATGTCGGCCTTGGCGGCGCTGGGGTACTTTGCATTGCGGTAGCCGCCAAGCGCCTTTGCTGCAGACCCGGGTATGGTGCTGGGCTGGCCCAGGTCTGCAGCAAAGGCGCTTGGCGGCTCCCGCAATGCAAAGTGCCCCACTGTCGCCGAGGCCGACATTCATGCCGCCGCCAATGCCGCCACCCGCCTGCTGCCCCGGCCTGCAGCCAGCCCAGCACCGTGCCTCACCAGCCATAAGCTTCACCGCACGTCACTGTTAGAAAGTAAGTACTAGAGAGGAATCCTTGTACCCTGAACAATTGTTTTCTCTAGGTTATCCAGGTGGCACTCATTTTTATTCATGCTAGTGCCAGATTATAGATATTTAATAGAAATCAGCTTTTGAATGGCAGCTGCAGTGAGGTCTTTCAGCTGCTGTTAGTTTCCTATGGCTGCTGTTTTCAGATGCATTTAATGGTTTCCTTGGGTTTTTTTCCATGGTTTTTTTTTTCTCACTCTGCAAATTCCAAGTATAAATGGTGAGCTGAATTGGTCATCTCTGTCTTAATTTTTTTTAGGAAGGGAGGAAGGAAGAGAGGAAGGAAGGAAGGAAGGAAGGAAGGAAGGAGAACAGAAGGAAGGAAGGAGAGAAAGAGAAAGGAGGGAGGGAGATAAGAAGGAAAGAAAGAGAAAGAAGAGAAAGGAAGAAAGGAGAGAGAGAGAAAGAAAGAAAAGAAAGAAGGAAAGAAAGAAAGAAAAGAAAGAAAGAATGAATGAATGAATAGAGGGAGGGAGGCAGGCAGGCAGGCAAGAAGGGGTCACCTCTGCCTTATATTTGTCAAGGAAGGGAGGGAGGGAGGAAGGAAAGAAGGATGGAAGGAAGTCTGGCTCTCTTCAAAGCTGTCATTGCAACTCAATAATGCTATGTTACGTGAATCTGTCTGCTCAGTCCCCCTGCTTGATCCAATGAATGGAACTTGTGCCAATTTCAGAAGATGAGCAGCGCCCACAACAAGCCAATCTGCTGTTGATCAGACCTTGAGTGGCTGCGAGGGGGTTCTATTATGTTTAGCTGCCTTTTTAAAAAAGAAAATCCTTCTGTGGTTGGTTGGTGGCGGTGGGTTTGTTTTTTGCAACTTGTTTGTACGTGCTTGTAGCCAACAGATGTCCAGGAGCATTCCTGGGGAACTGAAAAGGGGGAAGGCTATGTACACACACTGTGTTTCCCTCTGTGAATAAGGAAGGACACAATCTGTCCATAACCTCTCATCCACCCGATTTTGGTCAAAGTGTTTCTAATCACAAACTGGGTTGAGAGATTTCCCCAATTTTATTACTTCCGCTTGCATTTCAAACATAGGGCTCCCTTATGCAATGCGAAACCTTTATTTCAGACATTACTCTTTGGGAATTTCTGTCTGTGTCTTTGTGTGTGCGCGCGTACGCTCACACACACATTCTTTTTCCTTTTCATATGAAATTGGCAGCTTTAGAGATATGGGTGTTTTGCCAGACTTCTGGCTCTCTTTATTGGCTCCTCTGAAAAGTCAGCCTGGACTGTAATCTGCAAATGGTTTTAGGTATTGCCATGCCAGCATTCTTTTTAAAAATAATAAGGAGAAGAGGAAGAAAAAGATAAAGAAGGAGAGGAGAAGGATGTTGGGAAAACTACCGTGAGAAAGAATGAATTATTTAACCTGAATGGATTAGAAATTTCACAACGTTCTTTATTTTCCCCTGTAAAGCAAACATCTTATATTTCCAACCACTAAAAAAAAACAAAAAACCTTATTCGTCAATTTCTCTGGAAACTTGGCCGGTATTATTTTGCAACCTGTTCTCCCAATCATAAGGGCTAGAAACTTGCTTTCCAAAATTGAAAGCTGAAGTGCTCAGGAAACTGCCCTTCTTCCTGCATTCTGGAATTTTCCTAAATTCCCATAAAATTGTGGGAGAGCATGCCTTGAGTGCAATGCTAACTTCCCCTTCCACCCAAAAAGTCATTATTCAAAGGGAATAAGGGAGGAAACTTGGCAAAAAAGAAAAGCAACAGAATTGTCTGTTGTCCAAAGCAAAAATCTGTTGGAATTTTCCTGTTTAAATTGTTTTTATATTTGCTGGGGTTAAGAGTTGTTGAGAACTGAACCAGCGAGACCTTTTTTAACATTGCTAGGACTCTGTAATGTGCATTATGCATTGTTAAGGAGGTCAGCATTGCTGACATGTTCATTTCTCTCTGAGCCGTGTTTTGGGTGGGGAGAAAGCATCAATCAATGGTTCTGTTTAGACTCACACACTCGGAAGGGGTCTCTGGGGTCATTATGACTACGCTGTAATTCCAGGGTGTGGGAGAGTGGGTGTGCATGCTCATGCACACATACATTTATACAGACACACAGGGAATTCCTTCTTGAAAGCAATTATGTCTTTCGGAGGTTCACGTCTATTTTGCAAACATTTAAGTCGCCCTGCCTGACCAAAGTGTCAAAATGCCAGCAGAGCAGAGAACGTTTCAGATAAAGCACCACTGTTTGTTTGTTTACGTATTTATTTAGTTTGTCACTCATGTACAAGATAACAGGAATAAGAAGAAACATGAATAAGAACCCAGGAAATGGGTACAAATAAATGGGGACAGTGGGACAGGGACATTAGGCACCCTGGTGCGCTTATGCACGCCCCTACACAAAGCAGCCCCCCAACTTGCAAACGGTCTAAGGTTCAAGATCCTGAAAACCCAGAATGAAATCCTTAGAGATTCATAGTTAGTTTATTTTTTGCATCTCTGATGTGTCAATGGTCCATCTAAATCAACGATACAAAGATACAAAGATAAATTCGCATCTGATTGGCCCGACAATTTTTATGGATCATAGTTCCCCAAGATCAGATTTCTGGTCATCTATAAAACCCATTGGGTGACTTAAGCTTTTTCATAGTTTAACATACCATTTGCAATTATTCTGGACTTAACAATCTTTTGGAGATAGGAAATGTGACTTATTGGTATAACGTACATTTTGAATGCAGACATATTTACAATACAATACAATACAATACAATACAATACAATACAATACAATACAATACAATACAATACAATACAGTAGCAGAGTTGGAAGGGACCTCGGAGGTCTTCTAGTCAACCCCATGCCTAGGCAGGAAACCCTATTCCATTCCAGACAAATGGCTATCCAACATCTTCTTAAAGACTTCCAGTTTTGGGGCATTCACAACTTCTAGAGGCAAGCTGTTCCACTGATTAATTGTTCTAACTGTCAGGAAATTCCTCCTCAGTTCTAAGTTGCTTATCTCCTTGATTAGTTTCCACCCATTGCTTCTTGTTCTACCTTCAGATGCCTTGGAAAATAGTTTGACCCCCTCTTCTTTATGGCAATCCTTGAATTTCCAGCATGTTTGGTCAAATCTCTGGATAGCTCCACATAGGGGTTTCTAAACCTCATGAAGTTTGAAGAGGGCCTCTTTAGATGACAAGACCAGATGGACAGATTCAGTCCTGGTCATTGTTGTCCAATGTGTCCCGACTCTGCATCATTAGTCTACCTGGAATCCACACTGTATATCGGACAATAATACAATTGAGCGTGTCCAGAGATATTTCAGGAGAAAAGTACTCCGCTCCTCTGCTCACAATAGAATCCCTTATGCCACCAGGCTCGAAATTCTGGACAACCTGGAACTACGCCGCCTATGGTCCGATAAGCATAGTACACAAAATTGTCTGCTGCAACATCTTGCCTGTCAATGACTACTTCAGCTTCAACCTCAATAATACACAGGTAAACAATAGACACAAACTCAAGGTAAACCGCTCCAAACCCGATTTCAGAAAATACGACTTCAGCAACAGAGTGGTCAATGCCTGGAATGCTCCATTTGACTCCATTGTAACATCCTCAAACCCCCACAGCTTCAACCTCAAACTACCGTGGACCTCACCCCATTCCTAAGAGGTCGTAAAGGAGGGGGGGGTGCATAAGCGCATCAGCGTGCCTACCATCCCTGTCTTACTGTCCCCATTTATTTGTACCAATTTCCTTTGTTCATGTCCACGTTTATACTTATATCTGTTATCTTGTACATGTTTGACAAACTAAATAAATAAGTTAGATGGCTTTAAATGGATTGAGGAGGGAGGGGGGATATGATTATACAACTTTGAAGCTAATGCAGCTTCATGAAAATTGGAAGTAAATACATTTGGTGGAATACTGAATCAATAGACATTATGTGATTGAGAAGTTCCAATAAAGATCCCCAGAGTGCCGTTGTCAGTCTCTGTTTCTCAATACAAACAGAGTTGCGATTCTACTGGCATGAGTTGTAAGAAGGAGGAATATAGATAAATAATATAAATATCATAGAACTAATTAGACCCATGAAACCCTCATTACTGCATCTCTGTGCCTGGAAAGCATGGTTTTCATGCCAGGAAAATGTTGATTTTGGCCAGTTGCGCAGCTGTTAAAAAACCTCTTTGAGTTGTAAATCCCTTGATTAGAGGCCAAGATGATGAAATAGCTGTCTTTGTAAAAGTAGAGCCTTTTGTTAGAACAACTTGAATATCTTCAAATACATTTTCACTATCATGAGGCCTATATTGATTTAAAAAAAAAATGGAAGCAGAGTGATTTGGGATTCCAGATTCTGTGCCATGGACATAATTCAACGTGCCTGGAATGAGGTATGAGATAACCTGACAAAATTCAACCCGTTTCTATGAAAAGCAAATAAAATAGAATTGAATTGAATTGAATTGAATTGAATTCTTTATTGGCCAAGTGTGATTGGACAGACAGGAATTTGTCTTTGTTGCTTATGCTCTCAGTGTACATAAAGAAAAATAAAATAAAATGAATTCATCAAGAATCATAAGGTACAACATTTAGTGATAGTCATAGGTTACTAATAAGCAATCAAATCATACTAGGAAATAGCAATAGCAGTTAGACTTATATACCGCTTCATAGGGCTTTCAGCCCTCTCTAAGCGGTTTACAGAGTCAGCATATTGCCCCCACAGTCTGGGTCCTCATTTCACCCACCTCGGAAGGATGGAAGGCTGAGTCAACCTTGAGCCGGTGAGATTAGAACCGCTGAACTGCAGATAACAGTCAGCTGAAGTGGCCTGCAGTACTGCACCCTAACCACTGTGCCACCCTAACAAATAAAACAATACAAATTGTAAAGATACAAGCAACATGGTTATAGTCATAAGGGGGAAGAGATAGGTACTAGGAAGGGTGAGAAGAATAATAGTAATACAGTCTTAGTAAATTATTTGACAGCGTTGTGGGAATTATTTGTTTAGCAGAGTGATGGCATTTGGGGAAAAAAACTGTCCTTGTGTCTTGTTGTTCTGGTATGCAGTGCCCTACAGCGTCGTTTTGAGGGTAGAAGTTGAAACAATTTATGTCCAGGTTGTGATGGGTCTGTACATATTTTCACAGCCTACTTTTTGACTTGTGCAGTGTACAGATCCTCAATGGAAGGCAGGTTGGTAGCAATTATTTTTTCTGTAATCAGTGAGCTATATGTTATTTTACAATGAACAGGGATGATGAGAATAGTAAAAGTTGAAAATAAATCAGTGACAATCAGTAACCCTTATCACAATGAACATTCAGACAGAGCCTGCTGTTATCAAAATATTAACTGGGTGTATTTTATACAGTAAAACAATTTCTATTATAATATGGTTCTATGTGATGTTTTTATATAAACATGGAAAGGGCAAAGATCACACCTTATTGAGTGTTCGTATCCCTGATTTATTACACCAAGTGTGTTATCTCATCTGCTATTTACTTACAGGCACAAATAAAAATGCTGCTCTCTGATCGTAAAAATCCAGATGCTGCATTTGATACGTTCTCCAGGGAGTAGGTGCGTCCGCACATACATTTGCTCATTTATTTCTGGCTGCAAAATTGGAAACAGCTTAGAAAATAAAAGAAAAAAAACCTCACTGATTGAACTGAGAAATGGGAGGTAAGAAGAGTTGCTATGTTGGGAACAAAGCATTAATGGGGATGGTTAGAACTGCCCCATAACTGTTTTTTTAGACCTGCTTTTAATTGAATAGTTTTAAAGGCATTTATTCCCAATTGTTTTATTGCTTTCTATGGAAGTTCGTGTTTATTGGTTATTGTTTTTATTCACTGATTAATGGATATATTCTGAAGAGGGTGTGGTGACAGAGAGGACAATGCAGTGCAGGGGGTAAAGGGTTGATCTGGACTTAGATTCCCGTCCAAGGAAATTTATCAAGTAGTTTTTGGCCAATCATTTTCTCAACCCAACCTACTTTGTAGAATTGCTATTGCGGGAATAAAATGAAGGCAATTCTCATGTAAGCGCCCTTGAACTCTTGGAAGATATAAATTTAAGTAACAGTGGGTTACTTAGCAGTAAGTAAATGGGGCAAATTCACTTAACACCTGTCCTGCTTAACAATAGAAATTTTGGACTCAATTGTGGCCCTACCTGTAGTGTGTTCTGTTTTTTGATTCCAGGACTCTGGTCATCTTCCTTTGTGCCATTTTGCTTCTCTTGTCAGAGACTTCAACGAACAGATTTCTTGTAACGCAAGGAGAGATGATCTCATGTCCCTTCTCTTAGAAGAATGCTCATGCAAATGGAATGTTGTGTGTAGATATCTGGAATGTTTAACCTACTATGTCAGCAATTCTGGTGCTGTCTTAGGCAGCGTCGGCTGGCACATATTAATGCCTCCCTGTTGCACCACTCATACATCAACTCATCACAACAGGAGCCCTCACAGCGTGAATCATCTCTCCGAGGCATGGATGACTTGACCACAAGTTACAAGCAAGTTGGGTTTGAGAATGAGATGGATCACTGCTGCTAATTACTAGTTGGGATCCACGGGCATTCAAATCAATGTTTGCTATAGTGTGCAATATTCATAAGCCAAAAACTGTGTCAGGAAGCACAGATGAAACACCGGCAATTCATACTCTCCCCTCCCATTGTGCTTTCTCATTTGTCCTGTAGATACCACCCAGTTTATCCTGTGATCAGCTAGATCAGGGGTGTCAAACTCAATTTCATTGAGGGCCGCATCAGGGTTGTGTTTAACCTTGGGGGGGCCAGGGGGCATGGCCAACTTGAAATCACTCATGTCAGGGGCACCTGTGGCAGTTCTCTGCCAGCAAAAGCGAGCTCCCAAACTCCATTTTCAGCTGGGAAGGCCTCCTGCAATCCTCTGCCAGCGTAAACGCATGCAGCCCTTCCGAGCTCCATTTTCGCTGGCAGAGGTTTACTGGAGGCCATCCCAGCCAAAAACAGAAATTGGGAGTTCACTTTCACTGGCAGAGGCACCACAGGCCAGTCCTTTGCCGTTTCCAGGACAGCCCCACAGGCCAGATCTAAGCACCCCATGGGTGGGATCTGGTCCAAGGGCCTCGAGTTTGATACCCCTGAACTAGATCCTGAATGATTGAGAAATAGACCGTATTTTTCAGAGTATAAGATGCACTGGAGTATAAGACGCACCAAGGTTTTGAAGAGGCAAATAAAAAAAAGTTTTTGCACTCTGCAAAACTCCCCAAAACGGCCCATTTCCCCCCCCAAAAAGGCATGAATAGCATTTAGGGGGCTTACAGAGTGCTCCTGTGGGATGGGGCCCTCAAATGAGCCCAAAACGGCCCACTTTTCACAAAAACAGGCCCGCATTTCATTAAAAAAGGGGCATGGATAGCATATAGGAACCTTATAGAGTGCTCCTGGGGGTTGTGGGGGTAAAATTGAGCAAAAATGGGCTGTTTTTTGTTCATTTCTGCCCTGCCCAGCCCAAGGAGCTCTGTAAAAGCTTCCTAGAGGCTCTGCACATCCATTTTGGTGAAAGGGGTGGGGTTTCAGGAGGCAAAAAATGCCGTATTTAGTGAATTAGACACACCCAGATTTTCGGCCTCTTTTTTGAGGGAAAAAGGTGCGTCTTATACTCTGAAAAATACGGTAGTCTTCGTACACAAGGTAGAGGGGAGAAGGAAGATAGAGTTAGCAAACTGTCTTTGAGAAATCTAAGAACAGATTTTCTGTGGTATCACCTCCCTGAAAAGCATGTTGATGAAATCACAGCAAACTTTTTTTTCCTGAAATCACATATCATTGTATTACACACCAATCAGGTTACAATGTGTCCTTGATTAGAAGAAATGACTGCTGGTTTGTTTATTGAAAATGTGCAATCAGTGTATTACACTTGTAGTAAAACTAGGGTTGTTGTTTTTTTTGGCTTGCTAGCATAATAAAAGTAAACAACATAAATAAATGCAACAAATAAAAATGAAACTAGAATAATAATTAAAAGGAAGCATTAAATTCATCACAAAATAAATTATGTTTTATAATTTAACAACAGCACCATTGCGCTTGAACATCTGAAAGTTCATTTATAGTAGAATCATCTAAAAAATATCCCTAAGACTTAAGACCAAATTCCTCTACATCATTTTTTTCTCTTTAACTTTCTCCTCTCCTCCTCCTCCTCCTCCTCCTCCTCCTCCTCCTCCTCCTCCTCCTCCTCCTCCTCCTCCTCCTCTTCTTCTTCTTCTTCTCCTCCTCCTCCTCCTTCTCCTTCTTCCTCCTCCTCCTCCTTTACAAATAGAAACTATATGCAAAAAATTTAGTAGAATGGAATAGAATGATGGAGTTGGGCGACGTCATAAATCATAGCAGTGTATGCAGATGAGAGGGTTGACCTATTCTGCAAAGCACCTGCGTGGAGGACAAGAAGTAACAGATGGAAGATCACTAAAGAGAGATCCAAAACTACAACTGAGGAGAAATATCCTGACAGTGAAAACAATTGGCCAGTAGAATGGCTTGCCTTCAGAGGTTGTGGGTGCTCTACCACTGAAAATTTCAAGAAGAGAGTAGACAATCATCTGTCTGGAATGATATAGGGCCGTGATGGCAAACCTATGGCATGCAAGCCACAGGTGGCACGCATAGCCATTTCTGAGGGCACAGTAGGCATTGTCCTGTCATTGTCAGTCTGTCCTCTTCAGGAGGGTTCTCTGAAGCTTCCGTAGAGCAAAATATCGCCCAACGTGCAAACCGGAAGTTCAGGAACAGACTTCCGGTTTTCTCATTGGGCTGTTTTTCACCCCCCAAAGGGAGAAAAACACCCCAATGGGCAACCCGGAAGTCCATTCCCAAACTTCCAAGGCTTCAGGGAAGCCTCCTGAAGCCTTTGAAGAGAGAAAAACAGCCCAACAGGCAATCCGGAAGATGGAAAATTGTCTGTTTCCCACCTCCAGAGGGCCTCTTGGGGCGGGGCAGCTGTTTTCACCCTCCCCAGGCTCCAAGAAATCCGTGTATGCATGCGCGGGGCAGTGGGGGAATCACATGTGCATGCCCAGGGGTGACAGCACGGGGGGCATTAAATTATGGGGTGGGCACGCACTTGATAGCACACATGCATAATTTTGGCACCCGAGGCGAAAAAGGTTCGCCATCACTGGTTGAGGGTCTCCTGCTTTGGCAGGGGGATGGACTAGGAGACCTTCAAGGCCCCTCCCAATCCTATTATTCCATATTCTACTTTAAAAGAGCACCAGGTTGGGAAAAGCTTTAGCAGATGGATTCAAATACAAGAAGAGCTCTTTGTCATCTCATAAGAAGTAATACAGTTGTTGTTTTTTTATACATTGTGGGTGACAAGTTCTCTTTGTAGCTGTTTTTTTTTTTACTCTCTGCGTTAAGCTGTGTGCAACTGGGATTTATTATTTGACAAGTTCAGTTTATTATTAATCGGTCTGTATTTGCAAGACACTTTGGGATTTTTGTCTGGTCACTTAGTTGAAGGAGAAAGGAATGTAATACGTGACTGTTTATTTTCCCATCAGAAATGAGTGAAGAATTCCCTTTACCTCCACTTTTCTTCATCTCTGGTCAGTCTGCCCAAAGTCTCCTGTAGAAAAAAAATGATCTACAAATAAACGATCGGGTAAGAATCATATTCATTGCCAACTCCACAAACTTAGAATTCTTCCCACTATGATCAACAATATGCTTCTTCAGCCTTACTGAGACATCCGACGCGCCCTAAAAAGTTGGCTTTTCCAGCAAGCCAGCCTGGCCTGAACAAAACAAATCAAAGTATTGATTATTGTTAATTTTAATTTGAATTCTTTTTTTAAAAAATGTGTCATTGTTAATTTTAATTGGGTTTGGGGATATCCTATTTAATTTCTTCTTAACTTTTGTAGTATGTGTTTCTTTTAATGAGTCCTTGGGAGAAGGGCGGCATATAAATCGAATAAACCTCAACCTCAAACCTCAACATCCATTTTCCCCCCAAAACAGCGTTTTGGCACATATTAAGATCCAAGGAGAAAAAATAGAGGAGGATAAATGAGCATGCAGCAGGTTCCAAGGTGTAGGAATTTTTTTTGGGGGGGGGGGAGATTCAACCATTAGTGCTCCTGTTCCCCTTTTGCTCATTTTGCCATCATAGATTAAGCCTTGTGAAAAACAGAAATTTCCAACCTGAGCACCCTCCAGCTAGATAGATTGTCAGAAATCTCAGCAGTGGCCACACTGGCAGGGGAGTTGTGGGAAATGAAGTCCACATATCTGGAAGGCATGTAGGGCGGGTAAAGTTGGTGAAGATTGATGTCTCCATCTAGAAAGAGTTTTCTTCGGTCTCACACACACACAGACACAGACACACACACCCCAAAAATCAGGAAGAATGCAAGCATTTGACTCTTGAGGAAAAGGATTTAGAGGTTAGCAGATGAATCATTCAGTTCAGATTTATATAGCTTTCCTGAAGCAAGCTACCTCCAGATCAGGAGAGATCAGGCAAGCATAGCATCACTCAAGCAAGACTCACAATACCTTTTTCCCCCCCATCCTCCCCACACGTGACTTTCCGATGTCCAAGCTGGATATGCTGACTTTTATTTTATTTCCTAAACTGAAGTTAGTGTGTGCTTTCTCCTCTTCCTCTTGTAGAGAAAAGAGAGAATGGCCTTGATGGACAGGAGGAAGAGCTACTATCAAGGCAACAATCAGTTAAAAGAGAACTGGATCTAGGGGAGGATTGTATTGGCCTACATGGCTTTTGGTTTCCCATCTCCCTTCTCCTCTCCTCTTTTTTTAAAAAAACATAGCTGTTGCTGAAGTCATAGTGTTGAAGGTGATCCCTGCTCACCGAGAAATCCACTAAAGCAACTCCGACAGGTGACCGTCCAACTTCTAGCTGATGATCTTCAACAAAAGAGAACTCCTTACTTGTTGTGGTAGGATGCTCCACCGTCTGGTAGCTCATACACTCAGAAAGTCCTTTCTGAAATCCAGCTAGAGCCTCCTTCCTTATAGTTTTAACACAGTGTTCATGGTCCTGCCCGCTAAGGCAATATAGGATACTGTAAGTCTACCCCTGCTTCTGTCTGACAGCCCTTCATAAACAGTCTATGAAGATATGCTATTATAGTTCTCTTCAGTTTTCTCTTCTGTCAGTTAAACATATCCAGGTCCTTTAGCTATTCCTTGTGGGAGTAGATTTCCAGACACCTCAACATCTTGGTAAGCCTCCTCTGAATGTTTCCAATTTGTCACTGTTTTTGCTTGCTTGTTTGTTTTTGACTTGTGCCCAGGCATTTTCCTTCAAATGCACTTAGTAGAGTAGAATGTCACCCATGATCTGGACTCTGTAAATGCATCCAACTCAAGGGTGGGTTGCTGCCGGCATTACTGCTAGTTCGGGGACGCGCAATTTTGTGCGCGCTCTCTTGTTTCACTTGCGTATGCTCCAGACATGAGCTCTGGGTGTGTCTGCTGTTGCCCAAAAATAGATCTGCACATGCATAGAACCTTAAAAAAGGGGGGGGGCGACATGTCATCCCGACTGGAGAACCGGTTCGGAGGCATGGTAGGCCTAGGTCTCTGCCGGTTCCGGTGACCCAGGCCAGAAAACCATTACTGGTTCAGCCGAACCAGTCCGAACCAGTAGGAACCCACCTCTGATCCAACTTAAATTAAATTTTCTCATTTGGGATTTTAGGTTTAGGTTTATTAGATTTATATGCCGCCCTTCTCCCAAGGACTCAGGGCGGTGTACAATATTAAAAGAAACACATAATACAAAAGTTTAAAAAAAATTAAATAGAATATCCCAAACCCAATTAAAATATGACAATGACATTTAAAAAAAAATTAAAATTAAAATTAACAGTGATCAATAATTTGTTTTGTTTTGTTCAGGCCAGGCTGGCTTGCTGGAAAAGCCAACTTTTTAGGGCGTGTCGGAAGGACCGGAGGTCGGGGATTATCCGAAGCTCCGGGGGCAGCTCATTCCAGAGGGAAGGTGCTCCCACAGAGAAGGTTCTCCCCCTGGGGGTCACTAGCCGACACTGTCTGGCCGACGGCACCCTGAGGAGGCCAACTCTGAGGGATCACATTGGACGATGGGAGGCTACCGGTGGCAGTAGGTGGTCTCGCAGGTACCCTGGGCCTAAGCCATGGAGCGCTTTAAAGGTCATAATTAGTACCTTGAATCGCACCCGGAAGACAACCGGCAACCAGTGCTGGCCGCCTAAAAGGGGTGTAACATGCGAGCACCTAGGTGCCCCCCTGATAACCTGCGCAGCCGCATTCTGGACCAGTTGAAGCTTCCGGGTGCTCTTCAAGGGCAGCCCAATGGACTGGTTTAATCAACCTAGAGCTTCCAAAGGTCCTGGTACTGACTTTCTGTCCTTTCCCTAATACCATTCCTACTCTATCCCAATTCCTAGTTTATGATCACATGATTTTCTAAATTTTGAATCACCTTCTTGCTTGATTTTCTCGGAGTGATTTGAGTTGCCTTTCAGTCCTAGAGAAAAAAACTTGACTGTTTATTAGATATCAGTTAAGACCAAAAACAGTTCCCTGTTTGATGATGCAGTCAGGTGTGACTCAGGGATGGGTTGCTGCCGGCATTACTGCCAGTTCGCTTTGCGCTGCTCCCGCATGCACAGTTGCTTGTAAAATATTCTGAGCATGTGTAGAACATTTAAAAAGGACAAAAAAAAAACCTTGCCAGCAATGCCAGCGGCGACCAGGTTCAGAGGCATGACCAGCCTGGGTCAGTGCCAGTTCTGCGACCCAGGCCAACAAACCACTACCGGTTCATGCGAACCAGTACAAACTGGTAGCAACCCACCTCTTGCTTTCCTTTCCCCTACCTAAAGTCCATCCGTTTGGTCTGACTCTTTGCTGCATTGATCAAGAAGATTCTAAGGTTTCTATTTGTGTACAAACTCATAAGCATGAAGCCTGCTTTATCTTGGTCCATGGACAGTAGGAACATTCTGCACGTTCTTAATTTTCATTTGCAGACTCTGCTGCTTAATATAGCCAAGGCTCAAATTGAGAGTTTTAATATAGCAGAGTCTCAAAAGCAAAATTGTCTCTGTCGCCCTATCCTTTTCTTAAACCTTCGTTTGTTCAGACATCTTCCAGAGAAAGCTAAGGTTTCCTCCATATGAATTATTGGTCCTACATAGGGGTTGACTCAAGTGCAGACATTTTAGTGATGTGCTTAATTTTGAAAGCAACTTCTTGGTTAGTTCCTCTTTCTTGCCACCATTCCCTTCTGTTTGATGTTATATTTTTTCTGTACATCAAAGTTTTAAAGAAAAGACCCATTTGTGACTGTTCCATTTAAATTTGCAACTAAATGGCCATACAGTTAAAATCGAGGAAGTTATAAGTACCCCAAACAGTTGAAGCCATCATTCAGTTTTGATGGCCAGCCAAAAATTGGGAGATCTAAGAGTGATATGACGTGAGTCCTCATTGCCCTTTTCCTGTGATCGGCAAGGAAGAACAACTATGGAACAAGGTAATTATAACCAAAGGTGGTATTCATTCAGTTCTGACCGATTCCTGCGAACTGGTAGTGGAAATTTTGAGTAGTTTGGAGAACCATCAAATACCACCTCTGGCTGGCCCAGCCCCTATCTATTCTCTGCCCCCCGAGTCCCAGCTGATCGGAGTCCCAGCTGATCGGTTGGGTCGTCTTCTGTTGCCCTGCATAGGAGAACAGAACTGGAAAGCAGGTTAGTGGAGAGGGGATGGGGATTTTACAGTATCCTTTTCCCAGGAATGGGGAAGGAATGGGGATTTTGCAGTATCCTGCACTGCCACGCCCACCAAGCCATGCCCACCCACAAAGACAAGCCATGTCCACCAAGCTACACCCACAGGACCAGTAGCAAAAAAAATTTGAATCCCACCACTGATTATAACCTGTGATGTTCCTTTTCTTAATCAAAATATATAGCTTTTTGATGACCAGGAGATGTAGCTTGTTTTATGTATTTTTTTTAAAGGAGATCTTTTTTCCCCCTCCAAAGGCTCTCAGGTGTTAAGATCTCACTTTTAAGGAAAGTTTAAAGGCCTTTTGAGACGTTAGGAAGCCAAATGGGTGCCTTAATCTTTACAGCAGATTAATATTCTCAATTTGGCTCTAAATCACTGCCTCCCCCCAAAGGAAAAAGTGATTCTAATTTTTGGGGAGATGTTGAGGGTTAAAGAAATGAAATAATGTGCTTTAAATGTCTACAGGCATTTCAAACTTGTCCCAAGTACCAGAAGAATTCCAAAAATATTGGTGTTGCCCATTCCAGCAATCTATTTGGGGCTATAGAAAGGAACTGGGGTCTACTGGTTGCCTAGGCCAATGCCAACTCTATTTATTCTCCTGATACCCTCATTTCAACCAATATCCTATATTTCAGACATAATTCAGAGGCATTTATTTCCCTTTAGATTTGATGTAGATGGATTGTCTCCCTGCAACTCCCAAATGCTCTTCCTCATTCGGGGTTACTTGCTATATTAAGTACAGTAAGCCATCTCTCTCTCCCTCCCTCCCTCTCCCTCTCCCTCTTCTTCTCCCTTTCTCTCTCTCTCTCCCCTTTTCCCTCTCTTTGTCCTTCTCTTTCTTCCTCCCTCCTTCCCTCTCCCTGCCTCTTCCTCCCTCTCCTTCTCTTCCCCCCTCTGTCTTTTGCTCTGTTTTTGAAAAAACACATGTTAAAACAACCATACTTGTTGATTTGAATGGTTGAATGAGCTATTTTTCTCCTACTGTCGACACCAATTCCTAACACTGTGACTCAGTTCACATCAAGCCATAATTTGGCCGGTTGGTTTTCGACTTAATATGTTGCAAACATATTAGCAATCAAGCCCAATTATGGCTCGTTCAACAAACCGTGTCTTTAAAGTCTTTCTTTTGGATCTTGCTAGCAAGTGAATATCTCTATGGGTGTGTGCCACTGCTCTGATAATGTATGTATAGGTGTGTCTGAGTCTGCCTGTAAACATGGAATGGAGAAAGATCAAATTCCTTTTCTCCCACACCACAATCCTAATCAAATACCTCCCACAACCCAGTTACTTTTAGGAATTTTTTTTTTAAAAAATGTGGGAACATCCAATTCTGGATGCCTTTTAGCACATTTAGTTTGGGTGCTTAATGTTCACAGCACATGATCTCTTTCACGTTGACAGAGGATCCATAAAAGGAAAGTCTATAATATTATCCCCATGTGGCAGATGTGTGTGGAGGAATGAGAAAATCACCTGCAGTAATCACAGAAGAAGCTACTGTGTGATTTTCTATCAGTCTTAAGTCATAAGCACACATACACAAAAAAATCTTGCAAAAAAGAGGACTAGCATGTAGACTTATATACTGCTTCACAGGGCTTTACAGCCCTCTCTAAGCAGTTTACACAGTCAGTCTATTGCCCCCAACAATCTGAGTCCTCATTTTACTGACCTCAAAAGGAGGGAAGGCTGAGTCAAGGCTTGAGCCAGTCAGGATCGAACTCCTGGCAGTGAGCAGAGTTAGCCTGCAATACTGCACTCTAACCACTGTGCTACCATGGTTCCTCAAACGTTGAATGAAAATCTTGAATGTAATCTCACAAGGGACATGGAAGGCACACCTGGATCACACATTGCAAGCAGCCAATAGATCCTCAAACACAATTAAAATTTTATTTTACACAGGCAGAGGTCATTTAGTACTTGCTGCCTTAAAACCTTTTGAGGCCAAAACATTGGCACAAATTCTATATGGGGCACAAACAGGAATCCTCGCAAAGAATGACTTGCTAGAAACCATACAAACCAAATTCCCATTACCATCTTAGCTGCACCCAACGGAACTCCAAATCCCCAGTTAAGAATTGAGACAGGCATGCCTCAAATTCAGGTAAAAGCCTGAAAGATGATGATCATTCATTGGCTTAAAATGCATTTCTTTCCAGAGGGACTGTCCCCTCTAGTGTTGACTGACAATTTCCCCTCCCCCTGGAAACAGGCAATTGATCACAAGCTGGGCTCTTATGGGCTCTCACCAATATTCTTAATGTCTCTAGGCTTTGATCAAGCAAAGCAAGTAGTAATCAATAGAATGAAGGACATGGAGTTCCAAGAACAACTAAATAGGTTGCCTCTCCACAGTAGGGACAGAATTAAACAGGGTGTGTGGGAATCGGCAAGATATCTAAATGACCTGATCTTCCCAAAACAAAGAATAGCTTTCTTCAGAGCCAGATTTAACATTCTTCCTTCAGCACTCCTCCAGAGCAGGTATAAGAGAACACCTATAGCCGAATGGGTTTGTATATGTGGTAAAGGAGAAGTGGAAGATAATTCACATGTTCTATTACACTGCGAGCTATATAGAGCTTGTAGGTCTGCACATATTCTCCCCTTATCAGAGAGATTGCCAGAGAGGGCAGACAATTTTTATCTAGGCTTTCTCCTCCAGGGTACAAACCCGGCTACCACGTATGCAGTGGCAAAGTTCTGTGCGGCTGCAATGTCCACAAGAAAAAAATTGGTTACAAAAATATAGTTGTCATCTTGTACCAATTATTTGGACATATCTCTAACAATTTCTGGACTATTGTATTTACTCCCATATTTATCGGCTTTGCACCCAGGTAAACCAGGGAGTGACCCGAACAATTTGAGAACATGTGTGTTATTCTCCACTTTTAACGTCAATATTTTAAAATTATATCTTAATGCCAGTACTTTTTAACATATTGTAAATGTATGTAATGTGTATTGCTGGTCTTTGATCGTAATAAAGATTTATACTATACTGAATGTAATCTCAGTTCCATGAACACCAGCAAGTGTGTCAGTTCATACTACAATAACAACATTTTTTTTCTTGAGAATTTGTATTAATCTGTAGCTTCCAGGCATACAGGTAGTAGGTAGTAGAGAGTGATGGGTTCCGGATCCCATTCCAACCGTATGGTTGGAACGGGCCCGGCATTGTCCACATGGGTGCACGCAGCGCGTGCATGTGTCTTACCACTTCCGTGAGCCTCCACAATGTTCCAGCTGCTCAGTGGATCGTCACACAGGCTCTGTACATGCCGTGCATGTGCGTGGAAGTGCCGAAGACTTAAAAGACCGGTAAGGAGTTCGGGCAGGCGGGTCCTCCAGAACACCATACCGGAACGGTATCCGGTGCTCTGGGCAGGTTCCGGTATGCCCGTACCGGGCATATTGCATGCACATATGCCCGTACTGGGGCATACTGCATGCAACCCACCACTGGTGGTAGAGCAGAAAATAATTGTTCTGAGATTTTCCTTCCTGGAAAAACTTCCTTCCTTTCCCTTTTCTTTCTTTTTCAATCACCTAACATGTCTGCTGAAGAAAGGGAGGGGAAACTGTGAACATCTGGAGCTGTATATATTCTGATGCTGAATTCTTTTGCAGTTCCACCATGAGCTCGTGAGCAGAAAGTGCTAAATAAATCACTCCATTTGCAGAAGGTAGATGGAGGAAGATGCATTAAACAGGGATGGTGAGCAGAGGACCAGATGCACAAGAAAAAGCAGTTAAGGATCAGATGCCAACCCTGAACCTGATTTTGCCCTGGAGGTTTCAACATCATTCCAGGTGAACTACAGAAGATAAGAATTACAGAAGATAAGAAGTGGCAAGAATTGTAAGAATTTTTTTGACCTGTGGTGGAAAAATTGTAATAATAATTATAGCAATGGCTAAGAAGGTTGCAATATGCCATCGTATGCAAATCATGGCACGGCTACCATTGAATCAGAACTGTTTTTGGTTTTCTCCCCCCAAGTCATCTGATAACAAGCAATTTTTTTTCAGAGAGAGGGGAAAGGGAGAGGAGGAGAGAGAGGGGGAGGCAGGAGGAGGAAGGGAGAACAAAATTTGGTGCAATTTGCATGGGTGAAGCATGACATTCTGACACTATAACAAAATTACAAAACAATAAAATAACAGTTGGAAGGGACCTTGGAGGTCTTCTGGTCTAACCCCTTTCCTAGCAGGAGACTCTATACCCAGGATGGCAAACCTATGGCACGCGTGCCACAGGTGGCACATGGAGCCATATGTCAGGGCACGCAAGACACTGCCCTGTCAGCTGGCCAGCGCGCATGTGTGCACTGGCCAGCTGAGTTCACCCTTTTTTAAAGCCATTTTTCACCCTCCCCAGGCTCGAGAGGCTTTATAGGAGCCTGGGGAGGGCGAAAAGAGCCTCCCCCGACCCCCATCAGAGCCTTCCGGAGGCTTCATGAGCTTCCCTGAAGCCTCCGGAGCACAAAAAAACAGACCTATGGGCAAACCAGAAATTCGGGAACAGACTTCTGGTTTGCTCGGAGGGTCATTTTAAGTGCACTGGAGGCTTCAGGGAAGCCTCCCGAAGGTCCCCGAAGCCTCCGGAGCGCTCAAAACGACCCTCTGAGCAAAAATTCTGAATGAATCCAGGAAGAGGGAAGAGGCAGAGGGGCTAGAAATGTGTGTGCTCTGCACAGGCTGTGAATTCTAAAAACGTCTGAATGAATCCAGGAAGAGGGAAGAGGCAGAGGGGCTGGAAATGTGTGTGCTGTGCACAGGCTGTGGGTTTTGAAAATGTCTGAGTGAATCCAGGATGAGGGAAGAGGCAGAGGAGCTGGAAGAGTGTGTGCTGTGCACAGGCTGTGAGTTTTTAAAACTTTAAGTGAATCCAGGAAGAAGGAACAGGCAGAGGTAATGTTGAAGACCGGCAAGGACAGTCATATTTCCTCTGTAAGCAGCTGTTTTATTGTTGTGTACTTATTTTATTCTTATTTAAGTAGTAAGTGCACAAAATAATAAATTTCCTTTTTTTATATCTTCTTTTTGTAGGTCATTCTTTGGGGCAAATAATTCAGTGACATCGACATGTCCACTCCCACCCAGTCACATGATCACAAAGCCACTCCCACCCAGTCACATGACCACTAAGCCACTCCCACAAAACAAGCCACACCTACATAATAGGTTCTAAAAAAAATTGAAACCTACCACTGATGAACACCCACACATGCACCTCTTTTTACTGTGCATTTACATACACACACAAACACACTTTCTTTTTACTGCGTGTGCAGATCAGGGTGGGCTTCAAAATTTTTAGCAACGGGTTCTCTGCTCAGTTGCGAGGTGGGGGTGGCCATGGTGGGTGTGGTCTAATTGGTCTCCTGAAGCACCGGGGGGGGGCATTTTCACCTTCTCCAGGCTCCAGAAGCTTTCGTCCAGCCTCTGGGAGGGCAAAAACTGCCTCCCCGGGCTCTAGAGGCCTTCTGGAAGGCCCATTTTTCCTCCTCCCCAAGCCTCTGTATGGGCCCTGCACTTACCTCACATCCAAAACAAGCCACGTGGAGACTCCTGTGAGGGGCATGGTAGAGTGGCAGTGGCGGGGCGTGGTGAGCAGGGCCAGCCAGGGGTGGGATTTGGAGGTTCTCCGAACTGGCCATTACGTTAGCTACGGGTTCTCCCAAACCCGGACAAACCCATAGCAGCCCACCTCTGGTGCAGATACAGCTCCTCCTTTTAAAAAAAATTATTTTTAGCAGCCACAGGTGTGCTGGAATGCTGAAGAATTTCATTATTTCTGCACTTTGATGCAACGGAGCTAATCTGTAGATCCCACTCTCAATAAAAAAAGATTGAAAGGCAATTCTCCCTCAAATTTCTCTCTTCTCTCCACACCCTTTTGTGTTTTGCTACACAGTTGTATGCTTCAAGGGAAAAAAAATCCGTTACATGCATCTCGATAGTTTAGAAGGAGCAACACATACAATAGCTCCGCTGAGACAGAAGATATTTAGAAATGCATATTTTTGTGAAATTGCAGATGTGAAAATATGATGGGTCAGCCTGGGGAATGAACATATATACAAATCTAACACAGGCTGGCTCTGTTCTGTACACCCGCTCCTCTCCAGGGGTGTACAGAACAGAGCCAAGTTGGGGTCTTAAGAGTCAAAGAGGAAAAGTTTAACCATGTAGCCCTTTTCTTAAATTTCCAATAAAATACAGACGCTGGTAAAGTGACTTTCCTCTTGATACAAAGAGGTTTTAATCCAAGTCCTGGATGTGTGTGGGGGGGGGATATCTAAATCCCCTCCCACTATATATGCAAAAATCCAGGAATCTTAACCCTTGAAGATAAACTAAAGGTTGGTCTTAAGAACCAAAGCATTTGAAAGCTTTTCTGACTGGTAATAAACATATTCTAACCTTACTTTGGAGATAGGAAATGGTTGGTCATTCGGATATTGTTGGACTGAAACTCCCATTTTTCCTCGTCCTTCAATAGTCTGGTTAGTATTGAAGGTCGTTGGAGTTCTCCAGGCCTTGATAGCCACAATTGTACTAGAGGGACTTGCAGAAAGTTTTGCTTCTTCATGCAATTGCTTTTGGGGAAAACGTGAACTCCAACAAAATCTTGGCAGGCATTGTGTCACTCTTATCCTTCCATGCGGTTCTAAATGATTTGGTTATATTTACGTTGCAGTTATTCTTTCCCAGACAACTCCCATACGACTTTAGCAACATCCCTTCCCCAACACAGTTCTAGGCTGCTTAAACAGAGGCATAGAATCAAGATCACGTGAAGCACTAATACCAATTTATAATGCCTTGGTAAGGCCACACTTGGAATGCTGCATCCAGTTTTGGTCCCCACGATGTATAAAAGATGTGAAGACTCTAGAAAGAGTGCAGAGAAGAGCAACAAAGATGATTAGGGGACTGGAGGCTAAACATATGAGGGGCGGTTGCAGGAATTGAGTATGTCTAGTTTAATGAGAAGAATAAGAGAAAGAAGGACTAGGGGAGACATGATAGAAGTGTTCCAATATCTCAGGGGTTGCCACAAAGAAGAGTCAAGCTATTCTCCAAAGCATCTGACTCAGGACAAGAAGCAATGGGTGGAAACTAATCAAGGAAAGAAGCAACTTAGAACAGAGGAGAAATTTCCTGACAGAACAATTAAGCAATGGAACAGCTTGCCTCCAGAAGTTGTGAATGCTCCAACACTGGAAGTTTTAAAGAAGATGTTGGATTATCATATGTTTGAAGTGGTGTAGGGTATCCTGCCTAAGCAGGTGGTTGGACTAGAAGTTCTCCAAGGCCTTTCAGAACTTCCGTGAGGTCCATTTTTTGCCCTCCCAAGGCTCCAGAGGCTTTCTTCGAGCCTCTGGGATGGTGAAAACGGCCTCCCGGGCTCCGGAGGCACTCCAGAACTTCTGGGAAGCCTATTTTTCAGCCTCCCTGAATCTCCGCTGGGCCCTGTACTTACCTGGCAACCCAAACAGCCACATGGAGGCTCCTGGAAGGGGTGGGGTGGGGTGGGTGAGGCCAGTCGGGTGGGATTTGCAGGTTCACTGAACTGGGCAGTTTCTTAACAAGATTGCCCAAACTCGTGTGAACTTGCAGCAGCCCACCCTGTCCCTGCCTTAGATGAAAAATTTCTTCCTCCTGGAACTTTTTGCTAAAAAAAAAAAAGGACAGTCTCATTTGATTCCACATTAGTTTTTGCATGCATCTGGAATGGTCTGTGAAAACGGATAGGCAAGGGTATGTATCCAAATAAACCCAGATGTGAATTCTCCACAGCCTCTCAGGCAACATTAGTACAGCACCTAATAATAGCAGCCATACCGTCTGACACTTATTTCTCTGAACATCTTCCCACAGCATCAATGGCATCTGTTGTCTGCACAGGACAAACAGGTCAGTCTCTGTGGCACAGAACAACAAATGGATCCAAATTTGGCATCCAAACGTCAACCTCCAGAGAAGAGTGAGGGGAAAACATTTCAATCCACCCAGATGTTCAGCTGCTGGCTGCAGACTTGCATATGTCAATGCAACATTTGTCAGAAGAAAGCACTAGTAGGGAATTGCTGAACTAGAACTGATCAGGGAGATTCTTTCTCTTCCCTTTATTCTCTAGATAAGGTTAACATTATAAGAAAACACCTTAGATTTATGTTCAGAATGAGTCATTCTGTTATCATAGTCATGTAACCTGTTTTGTTTTTCTACTTTATTTTATTATTATTTTATTTTATTTGTAAAGATAAAGGTTCCCCTTGCACATATGTGCTAGTCGTTCCCAACTCTAGGGGGCGGTGCTCATCTCCGTTTCAAAGCCAAAGAGCCAGCGCTGTCTGAAGACGTCTCCATGGTCATGGGGGTGGCATGACTAAATGCCGAAAGCACACAGAATGCTGTTACCTTCCCACCAAAGATGGTTCCTATTTTTCTATTTGTATTTTTTTACGTGCTTTCAAACTGCTGGGTTGGCAGAAGCTGGGACACGTAATGTGAGCTCACTCCCTTATGCAGCGCTAGGGATTCGAACCGCTTCGACCTTTCTGATCGACAAGCTCAGCGTCTTAGCCACTGAGCCACTGTGTCCCTTAATTATTTTTTTTTACAAATAACTCAAGGTGACAAACATATCCAAAACACTTTCCTCTTCCTATTTCCCCACAACAACCCTGTGAGGAGGGTTGGGCTGAGAGAGAGTGATTGGCCAAAAGTCACCCAGCTGGATTTCATAGCTAAGGCAGGACTCAAGTGTCCCGCCTTCTAGTCCGTTTTTGAATTGAATTGAATTGAATTTATTATATTTCTATGCCGCCCTATTACCAGAAGGGACTCAGGGTGGCTCACAAACCAAGTCAGGGGGGGGGAGGGGATAGAAATAGGAAAAAAAAGACATGGACAAAACAATACCACAATTTAAAAATAATCAACAGCCACACCATTCGAGCGGGGACAAGAACTCATCAGCCCCAGGCCTGTCGGAACAGCCAGGTTTTAAGGGCTTTGTGGAAAGCCTGGAGGGTGGTGAGGGTCCGAATCTCCATGGGGAGCTCGTTCCAGAGGGCCAGAGCAGCCACAGAGAAGGCCCTCCTCCGGGTGGTCACCAGTCGGCATTGGCCAGTGGATGGAATTCGGAGGAGGCCTAATCTGTGGGATCTAATCGTTCTGTTGGAGGTAATTGGCAGCAGGCGGTCTCTCAGAACATGGTTTTGCCTTTGTCCTTGCTGTACTTGCCCCTCCCCTACTCACCCATCGGCCCTGAATCACATGGCTGGGAAAAGCATCCTGAAAGGCTGTTTTAAAAGCATTTTTAAAGACTTTTAAAGCACTACTTTACAAACTGGCAGCAGAACTGCTGTTCAAGCCACCAGCAACCCCTCCCCTATTCACCTGGCGGCCCTCGATCATGTGGCTGCACTGGTGAGATCACCCCTCAGTCAGCTGGCCCTCCCCTGCACCCTTCGGCCTTACCTTCGGCAGCAGCGGTGTGATCAGAAGTGCAGCCCAACCGGAGAAATAACTAACCAGAAGTGCAGCGGGAGTGGATGCTCGCTGGAAGATAAGGCCAACAGTGAGGGGCAGGGTGAGGGGCAGGGCTGAATACCACCACTCCACAGACTGGATACTTTGCATTGGCGGGCTGTATCCGGCTCGGGGGCTGTAGTTTGAGGATCTATGCTTTATCACTTCATCCTCTGTTTAATCCCAGAATAATTGTCACATTAGGTTTCTGAGCACATCTAAGGTTTGTTGCAAGTTACAGCCTTCCATGTTCTGAAACCTCCATGGGGGCTATTTTGAGTTCAAATCATAGGTGGTTTAGTGGATCGAGGAAGAGAAGAGACGAGAGCCAGGACTTCAAGGAACACAGGTTTATTCAAAAGCAACCATGTGCAAGCGATTCAAAAGTATCCCACGCTTGACATCTATTTAAACAGGCTGTCAAAGCAGGGGGACCAATGGGCGCGCTCCCGGCGTCTGGTAACTGATGACGCTGCGCCCTAGCCAATCAGGGCGCCTCTAGCGGCTAGCAACAGGCTATACTGCGCCTCAGCCAATCAGGGCGCAGCCTGGTCTGTTGCTAGCCACCAGGTTGTATGTCGAGGAGTCCTCAACAGGTGGTATTCATCAGGTTCTCACTGATTCTGGAGAACTGGTAGCGGAAATTTTGAGTAGTTCAGAGAACCGATAAATACCACGTCTGACTGGCCCCATCCCCATCTATTCTCTGCCTCCCGAGTCCCAGCTGATCAGGAGGAAATGGAGATTCTACAGTATCCTTCCCCTGCCATGCCCACCAAGCCACATCCACAGAACCGGTAGTAAAAAAATTTGAATCCCACCACTGGTTCATAGTAAGGCTCAAATCTTGGTCAACGGTTCTCATGTGCCAGGAGTAAAACATCAGTACAAGCAACTTAAACAAACTTTTGAGCTTAATCTGCTTTGTGAATACTATCTCCTTTTTCATCCTGGGGGGGCGGGGGGGCAGGAAAGGCTAACGTGATTTTTTTTTATAGATAACAGATTTGGCAATAACTCACATATAGACACACAAAACACAGACCTTAGATTCAGGCAAGGCGACATCATGAGTTGAAATTTTCATAGTCCCAAATTTGTAGCAGCATTTTAATTGTCGGCTTTCAAATTAGTCCCTGTGAAACAGATTGAAACAAGTCAGATGCGATTTCAAAGCCTACACCCAAACATCTCCAACATCTGGTCTTTGTTGCCTATTAATTCTTTTGACAGGCATTGAATTTAAAGTGGCTGTAGGTTTAATTTTAATTAAGTATTGAAAAACGACTCTAACGCTATGTGTAGCAGTCAAGTGCAAAATAATTTACAATATCTTGTTAATATTGTTGTTTTGAAGCACATTTTGCTAGCATGGATAATCTTCATAAAGCCTGACGCTAAATTAAATTACTGTATTTTACCGTATATCAAATAAGACTAAGAGTAATGTTGGGTGTATAAAACTTGCTTTTCATTTCCAAGGGTGCAATTTTTTCCCCACTCCTACATATTTGAGATTAAATTTCACAGGCTGCATCACCCATGGTCTTCAGATCCTCCCCGATACTAAATATAATTCAGTGACAGGAAAGTTTCTCAAATGAACAAAGAACAAAAACAGTTTCCAAAAAAAATATTTATTTAAAATTGAAAAGCAGACAATGAGAAATCTTATGCAAAGATACATTTTATTCACAGAACAATAATTTCCAAAATCTGAATTAATTTTAGGCCATGGATTGTGTTTTGAGAGAGATATACCACTTTAAAGTGGTGTGTGTGTGTGTGTGTGTGTGTGTGTGTTTGTGTGTGTGTGTGTGTGTGTGTTTTCCAGCATAACTTTGGAACGCCTCAAGCAATTTCAACCAAACTTGGTACACAGATGACTTACTCTCTGAAAAGAAATACTGTGGGGGTAAGACACCCCTAAAACCCCTCAGTGGTGTTCTGTTACAGCATGTTGTGCCTTCAAATGGCTTCTACTGTACTGCCATAAAATGGATTCTACTGAACAGTGCAGTGGAGTTGTCATGGCAATGGCTTCATAGTACTCCACAAGGGGGCTCCCTCTGGTAAGGGGGAAAATCCAACATTAGAAGTTATGTTTGGTCTGGACATTTTCCCCCTATAAATAAATACCCTGGCAACACTGGGTTATCAGCACTGTTCAAAAATAAAATAAGCTTCTATTTCATATTTGGATTCACAAAACATGGACTGAATCTATTCTTAACATATTTAAAAATAAAGCCACTGAAATCAATGGAGCTTAAATTGGTCATTGTTCAGCTGATACTTCAGTGTTTCTGCTTCCAAAGATAAATCTATCAATGTGTTAAATGTGTTGAGTGATGTAACTTTCTAAAATGTAATTGTTGTTCAGCAGACAGGTGGTAAACAATGTGCAATGCAATAGTCACGGGGTTTACAAGGTGAATTCAAGACATACACTTAGAAACTTCAGAAAAACATAGAAGATAATAGTGGGTGACACACTCAGAATGTTAGAAGAAGCCATCCAAGCAAGAGATTATATCACACTGTGGAGTCATTGGATTCAACCTGGAAATAAGAAGAAATTTTCTGGCAGTGAGAACAGCTTGCCTTCAGAAGTTGTGGGAGCTGCATCACTGGAGGATTTTAAGAAGAGATTGGATTGCCATTTGTCAGAAATGGTGTAGGGTCTCCTGCTTGGGTGGGGGTGTTGGACTAGATGACCTACAAGATCCCTTCCAACTCTGTTAATCTATAATCTGAATTTGCTTTCCTGTGACTTTAGACCATCATTCTGGGTCCCCAATTTTGGCATACGAGGTTGCATCTTTTCATATCTTTCAAGAATACAACAATGTCCTCCCTCAGTCTTTTTCTTCTCAAAGCTACCATATTTTTCAGAATATAAGACACAGCAAGATTTTGAAGAGGCAATTTTTTTTAAAGGGGTTTGCTTTCCCCGGCCCCCAGGAGCACTCTGCAGACCTTCCAAACCCTCTGCATGCCCCATTTTTTTGTAAAAAAGGGCATGCAGAGAGTTTGAGAGGCCTGGGGGCTGGGGAGGGCAAAAAAATGAGCAAAAATGCCCCCCCCTTTTTTGCAAAAAATTGGATGTTCAGAGGGTTCAGAAGTCCTGCAGAGTGCTCCTGGGGGCTTGGGAGGGTGGAAACAGCCTCATGTTTGTGAAAAACTGGCCGGTTTTTCGCTCGTTTTTGCCCTCCCCAGTCCCTGGGAGCACTTTGCAAGCCTCCCAAATCCTCTGCCTGTCCATTTTTGTGAAAAATGGAATGCGGGGGTGGAGTTTCAAGAGGCCAAAAATGCTGTATTCAGTGTATAAGATGCACCCAGATTTTCAACCTCTTTTTTGGGGGAAAGGGTGCGTCTTATACTCTGAAAAATACGGTAAATATTCTCTCTTTTTTTTCCTATACTATTAAAGATGCTTCAGCAGTATCCTGATGAATCTATTGCCTCTGGTTGAACCTGTGCCAACATATCTGACCATACAATGCCCAGAACCACAATTCAGATTCAGATTTGAATATTAGGATCTGAACACATTGAATATTATAAGTATTACACCCTGAAACTTGGAAAATAATATTTCAGTGAATGCAACCTAAAACTGCATTTATATTTTTCAGGAGTCAGGCTGCTTCACTAACTCATACAAGTAGTCCTTGACTTATGACCAGTCACTTAGTGACCATTTGAAATTATGACAGCCCCACCCCAAAAAATTACTTAAGACCCAGTTTTTAAGTTCTGATGTCAGCCCCCCCCCCCCCCCCCAATGAGCATGTGATTGGGTTTCAGGCATTGGACAAATGGCTCACATTTACAGCTGTTTGCAGCACCCTGCAGTCAGGTGACTGTGATTTTGTCAGAAAGTGATGTTTACGTCTGGTTTCTGGCAAAGCTTGGCCGACATCAAACAATGAGTTTGCTTAACAATCACAGTATTGCTTACGAACTGTGACTATTCATGAATCACTGTCATGAAAAAGATCATAAAAATTGGGCCTGGTCATATGGTGAGCCATTTTACAATTGTCATGACTTATGACCATAATTTCCAGGCTCAATTGCAGTCATAACTCGAGAACTAGCTGTACTCACTGTGTGAACAGTTACAATACCGTTACCCTTTTCACAAATACTCTTATGGGGGAAATGGGACAACTTGCCACGGCCAACTCATCATGGCCAACTCGTCACAGGACAATTTAACAATTCTGTTTAGCAATTTAAAATAAATAAAAAAATATTTTAATTTTTGCCATTCACATTACATCTTCTCCCTGCTTTTGCATCCTTTCTTTAATTATTATATTCCACAATTTCTTTGATTTTAGTGTAACTCTTCTTCTGCTGTGAGTTGTAGTGAGATGGCCAGGTCAAGTTGTCCTGCAGCGAGTTGGCCATGGCCAATTGTTATAGAACCCTCTTATGGAGCCCATCATCTCCTTTCCATCCCTCCCCTGCCCCTCATCTCTCCTCCCCTCTCCTCTCCTCTCTTTTTACTGAAGAACTTAACATTTCTAGCGATTTCACTGTGTAGTTCTTCAGCTGACTTCTCTAACCTATCAGAATCATTTTGAATATTATTTCTGTCTTTCACATTATTAGCTTTTCCATGGTTTTGTGTGATCTGCAAATTTAATAAGCATTTTCTCTATCTCTTCATCCAATGCATTAATGAAAATGAAGAGTACAGGACCTTTGAAATTAATGCATTAGGGCAACCAGTAGCACCGAAGTTTTAGATTTCAGATTCAGTTGCTCCCCTGTTTGAATGTTATTTTAATACAATTTTCTGTCTGGAATTTGATTAATTTTTTCTTCATTCTGAAGCCACAGTGGTTGATTAAAAAAATACTTTCTTGCCCACCAATTCTTTGGGTGGCAAAGATCAAGGCAACTAATTTCTGTAGTTCTTGGAAAGTTCATGTTTTTTAGTCAATCTTACATGACAATCTTATCAGTAATTTACTGCTATTCATTTTAATTCACTGCAGAAAACTCCCTGGCTTGGCTTTCTCCAGTTGTATAAATAGGCTAGTTCTTTTACATTTCAACCCAGAAAAATGTAGAATCCAAAGTATACAGCAATTGTGCTCTTTTCTGCATATTAATTTGGCCAGTGTAATTTAGACCAATCGATTTAAAAATATAGAGCAAGTGAAATTCTCCAGCATTGATAATAATAAAAGAGTGGATACATTTCTTCCCGATTTAAAGATGACCAAATTATATGTTTCACAAGAGAGAACAGATGTATAATAGTTATTAGAAGTTCTGGAATGTTAAGTGAATGGACAGGCAATTAAAGGGGACAATTAAGAATTGAAAGAGATTGGGGAAAAAATGATGAAGCTGTATAAAAGGCGGTTACCTGCTGTTGCTTCTATTCCAGTTCATCATTTTTACCTGTTATTAGATATAGAGATGTCCCTTTAATAAAATAATGTTCTATTTTAAACAATGGTATTCTGTTCATTTTTTGTAAGGTGGTTCAGTGGCTAAGACACTGAACTCATCGATCAGAATGGTCGGCAGTTTGGCGGTTTGAATCCCTAGCCCTGCATAATGGAGTGAGCTCACGTTACTTGTCCCAGCTTCTGCCAACCTAGCAGTTCAAAAGCATGTAAAAAATGCAAGTAGAAAAATAGGAACCACCATTGGTGGGAAGGTAACTGCATTCCATGCACCTTCGGCATTTAGTCATGCCGGCCACATGACAAGGGAGATGTCTTTGGACAGCACTGGCTGTTCGGCTTTGAAACAAAGATGAGTACTGCCCCCTAAAGTCGGGAACAACTAGCATGTATGTGCGAGGGGAACCTTTAGGTTTACCTTATTTATGTATTTGTTTAACTTAAGTGCTGCCCAACTGCAGATTGACCCTGGCCTGGTCACAATACTAGACAAGATATAAATAACAAGCTACACAACCAGTAAACAGGTGGCAGATCTAGTCAACACATAAAACAATGCGCCCAGGTGGAGTTGCAACATATCATACCCAGGAGGAATAGTTCAGGGCTTTAAGGATCTCCAGAACACCATTGTGGTGGGAGCTACCCAGATTTCAAGGAGACCCTCATTCCAGAAGGCAGCTGAAACAATAGAGAAGGCACACTTTCTGACTCCTGAAAGAAGACACTGTTCCATTGCATCCTATTAATGGAACTGGCCCTATAGACACCGCCATGCTCTCAAAAAGCCATGCTCTAAGGCAGATAGGGCTCAGCAGGCCATAAGCAGTAATGTGCATCAGGCTCAGAAGCAAACATACATCTTGGTAGATGTATGTAATGATAATACATTATTTGCATTTGTTTGAAGCATACAAAGAGAAGGACTACACATTTTCTGGAAATAGAAGAGTAGCCAGTGGAGTCTTTTTTCTAATGGTTATGTATGATGTATATATGTGGTCCCAGTTGCCTGTCCAGCTGATGTATTTTAAACTAACTGCATTTTCTGTAGAGTACTGTTTTAGACCCATATGTAACATAGAACAGGAGTCCAAATGGAACCAGAGATGATGATGATGATGATGATGATGATGATGATGATGATGAAGAAGAAGATATATATATATATATGTGTGTGTGTGTGTGTGTGTGTGTGTGTGTGTGTGTGTGTGTTTATTTGTGCTGATAAATAAATAAAGGGAGACTAGTATAGATCTATTTCAAGCTATTTAGCTCTCATCAGCTAGCCATACCCTTACTGGGATTTGAACCTGGGCTATATTACATACTAGGCAGACATCTTAGCCATTAGGCCACAGGCTCTTATCCGTTATCAGTGAAGCCAGGGTGAAAGGTATCTATTAGATTTTACAACCCCTGGTATGCCAAAATATGGGAGGAAGATCACTACTTCCATTCTCTGTCCTTCGGCTCATCACAAGAGACCATCCAGGCAGAAACCCAATATTTTTTACTGTTGCCTTTTTTGTTACATATGTTGTATTTGTAAGATGTCTGCCTAGTATGTAATGTAGCCCAGGTTCAAATCCCAGTAAGGGTATGGCTAGCTGATGAAAGCTAAATAGCTTGAAATAGATCTATACTAGTCTCCCTTTATTTATTTATCAGCCCAAATACAACATACATACATACATACATACATACATACATACATACATACATACATATATATATGATTTTGATTTATTTGATTTTGATTTGATCTGATTTATTAGACATTTATAGGCCGCCCTTTTCCCTGAGGGGACTCAGGGCGGCTTACAATCAAAAGGAAAGGGAGTGTAGGACAATACAAAAAGAAATGTGCACAAAAGTAAATTAAACAGTAAATCTCAACATTCACTCAGCATTCGGGAGGGGCAAAAAATAAACTTATCCCCAGGCCTGATGGGCTAGCCAGTTCTTGAGGGCTGTGCGGAAGGCCTGGACGGTGGTGAGGGTACGAATCTCCACGGGGAGATTGTTCCATAGTGTCGGAGCCGCAACAGAGAAGGCTCTCCTCCGAGTAGTCGCCAGTCGGCACTGACTGGCGGATGGAATACGGCACTGACTAGCGGATGGAATATATATATATATATATATATATATATATATATATATATATATATATATATATATATATATATATATATATATATATATATATATATATATATATATATATATATATATATATATATATATATATGAGAAAGAGATGGATGATAGAGATGGATGGATGATAGATAGATGGATATTAGATATAGAAAATAGACAGGCAGACAGACAGATAGATAGATACTGTAGATGATAGATGATAGATGATAGATAGATAGATAGATAGATAGATAGATAGATAGATAGATAGATAGATAGATAGATAGATGATAGATAGATAGATGATGGATAGATAGATGATAGATGATAGATAGATGATAGGTAGGTAGGTAGGTAGGTAGGTAGATAGATAGATAGATAGATAGATAGATAGATAGATAGATAGATAGATAGATAGATAGATAGATAGATAGATAGATGATGGATAGATAGATGATAGATGATAGATAGATGATAGGTAGGTAGGTAGGTAGATAAGTAGATAGGTAGGTAGGTAGGTAGGTAGGTAGGTAGGTAGGTAGGTAGATAGATAGATAGATGATAGATAGATAGATAGATAGATAGATAGATAGATAGATAGATAGATAGATAGATAGATGATAGATAGATGATGGATAGATAGATGATAGATGATAGATAGATGATAGGTAGGTAGGTAGGTAGGTAGGTAGGTAGATAGATAGATAGATAGATAGATAGATAGATAGATAGATAGATAGATAGATAGATAGATAGATAGATAGATAGATAGATAGATGATGGATAGATAGATGATAGATGATAGATAGATGATAGGTAGGTAGGTAGGTAGATAAGTAGATAGGTAGGTAGGTAGGTAGGTAGGTAGGTAGGTAGATAGATAGATAGATGATAGATAGATAGATAGATAGATAGATAGATAGATAGATAGATAGATAGATAGATAGATGATGGATAGATAGATGATAGATGATAGATAGATGATAGGTAGGTAGGTAGGTAGATAGGTAGATAGGTAGGTAGGTAGGTAGGTAGGTAGATAGATAGATAGATGATAGATAGATAGATAGATAGATAGATAGATAGATAGATAGATAGATAGACAGACAGACAGACAGACAGACAGAGACAGAGACAGAGAGATAGAAGACAGATATACAGAAGATACATAGATGAGAGAGAGGGGGATAAGAGAGAAATTAGATGATATAGATGGATGATAGAGAGATGGATATTAGATATAGAAAATAGATAGATGATAGACAGGCAGACAGATAGATGATAGATAGATAAACAGATGATAGATAGACAGACAGACAGACTGGTTGATAGATGATAGAGAGATATAGATATTTTTCTTAATATAAAATAAAAATAGAAATAACGACAATGGAAAAAAGAGGAAGGAAAGGAAATAGAGAAGATAAAGAGAAGAAAATACGAAGAAACAAAAAGTAGTAACTTCTGACTTTTTCAGTGCAGTAAAGTACCTAATAAAGTTATAAAAGCAAAGGTAAAGCTTTCCCTTATCCATTCGTATCTGACTCTAGGGCTGGTGCTCATCTCCGTTTCTTAGCCAAGGGAGCCAGCATTGTCCAAAGACACTTCTGTGGTCATTTGGCCAGTATGACAGCAGCCTCAGCGGAGAGCGTGCAGTGAAGCACGTAATGCTAATACTTTCCCACCAAAGTGGTACCTATTTATCTACTCACACTTTTAATGCTTTCAAACTGCTAGGTGGGCAGCTGATAAGTTCATTAAAGTTATTGCATCAGTTTTTCACTTATACCAAATGGTAACTACTATCCATTTCTATAGCAATAACCCATCAAAACCCAATTAAGTCAAAAAATTATTTCTTTTTCTCTTTCACATAGAAAGTCCAGAAGCAATTTCCAAATAACCTCAAAACAATTTACATTCTTGTCCTTAATTAGTGCAGTCAACTTCTCCATCCCCAATTCCATCATTTTCCCACTCAATCCATTTGTCCATTACATAACACTATTTTCAGTTTGTGGGCATTTAGGATACTTGCAGCCATCAAGATATATTATATAGCCACAAAGTGCCCCCCCCACACCAATTTCTAACAGTTCTAGAAGAAAACTTTCCAGTTTCCATTGTAAATCCATTTTTAAGATCTTCTGGATTAAACCATGAATCTTTTTCCAAATTTTATTTGCCTTATTTCCTTTCTGATTGAGAATTCAGAGCAGGAAAAACACTCCAAACGCTGCATCTGGATTGTTCAAAGTGTGGTGGGGTTGTTGTATTATATTTTGTGTGCAGTCAATATGGGTAGTTGTTTGGGATGTGACCCAACCAAAGTTCAAAGTCTCATCATGGGAGCACTAAGCATGAAGCATATGCTGTATTTCCCACCACATCTCTCTACCTTATACAAACTCATGGGACTTACAAGTGCCTACTTTAACTGGGGCAGGCCCAATGCCGCCATTCCTTTCAGCTCAATTAGTGAATACTTTAAAAATATGTGTGGAGGAAAGAGAGAAATTGGGGAAAAAATCAGAATAAAATTTATGACCCGTAGACATGCATCACATTTTTAAAAGGTCAGGGGAGACTAGCTAAGAGAGAGAGAGAGAAACCATACCCTGTGAATTCTGACAGCTACTAGCACATGTGCAATTATGCACTCAGAAAAACTTCAGTTTCCACTCTAGACTTCGTTAAAGAATTGAAGGAAAAGAATATATATTAGCTGGAGGAATGATCCCCAGGGTTTCATTACCCTGTTCACACAAATAAAGCCCCCAGGGTTATAATATTATTATCCTTGTCTTCCTAATATTCAGCTCCTATACCTTACTTACTTTGTTTTTGAATAACAAAAGAGCACCTGGAAGTAGTCAAATATCCTGGCCCAAAGACGAGATCAACAATACTTCAAGGGGAGAAAAATATGTTGCATTTATTTATATTGGTTTCCTAACTGTGGAGGATCATGTTTTAAGCTACCGGTCGCCCACATTCTCTAGGAGCAGCTCCATAATTCCTTACATTCCCCCTAGGTGGGAATTACATATTTCTCAGAGTAGAAACTTATATGGAATGGAATAGAAGGGAAGGGAAAGGTGGGGTGGGGTGGACTGGACTGGACTAGACTAGACTGGACTAGACTGGAATAGAATAGGAATAGGAATAGGAATAGGAATAGGAATAGGAATAGTGTTCTATTCACTGTAGTCCTGTTCATTATTAACAAAACAGAAGAATATAGGGACCTTGGAGGTATTCTAGTCCAGTGTTTTTCAACCTTTTTTGTGCAAAGGCACACTTTTTTCATGAAAAAAATCACGAGGCACACCACCATTAGAAAATGTTAAAAAAATTTAACTCTATGCCTATATTGACTATATATAAAGTGTTTTTCCCACGGCACACCTTACACTATGTCACGGCACACTAGTGTGCCGCGGCACAGTGGTTGAAAAACACTGTTCTAGTCCAACCGCCTGCTCGATTCCAGACAAATGGCTGTCCAATCTCTTCTTGAAATCCTCTAGTGATGGAGCACCCACAACTTCTGGATGTAAGCCATTCCACTGATTAATTGTTTTCACTGTCAGAAAACTTCTCCTTTGTTCAAGGAGAAGTTTTGTCCACCTGTTATTTCTTGTGTTGACCTCAGGTGCACTGGAGAATAAATTGCCAACCTCTTCACCATGACAGTCCTCAAGAACTGGAAGACAGCTATCATGTCAGACGTATACAGTATGTCCATTTCTCCCATTGTCTCTAGTAGTAAGTACAGGGTCAGCCTCAATATTAGATAAGGTGAGATAGTTTTGTCTTGAGTGGCATATATTCATAACTATTTGTCGTGTTGCAATAAGGAAGACTCTGCCATCACCAAGGAGGAAGAAAAGTTCACTTTGTTAGTTTTGTTTTGTTCCTTGCCTGGTATGAAAGGAAAATGCTATTTTATTCTTTGCCTTGGGCAGAAAAACATCCTGGGCCAGCCTTGAGTAAATATCTTTTTCAGGTCTTTTGAAACACTTAAATCTGCTTACAAAAGCAAAAATAAACCCTGGACTAGAAAGATCTTTAATCTGATCTGGCAAGTTTCTTTTCAAACCACAGTGGATCAAGAAAGGAGAAGTTCCATTAGTCCATAGATGCTTCAGCTATAATCCTTTTATTCTCCTGAACATTTTGATTCTTCTCCAGATTTATCCATAGGAATCGACATTGCGCCAGATCGGTCTTTCTACTTATCCCAATATTGTCTCTCTAGCAAGAGTGAGCTTCCTTTTGTTACCCATCATTTTTGGATGAGAGCTGATCATTGCAAAGTGGGTTGGAGAGAAAGCCATGGGCGCAGGACTCTTTTGGAAGCAGGATGTTCAGGTTGGTGCATTAAAGATAAACATTCCCCTTGCACATATGTGCTAGTTGTTCCCGACTCTAGGGGGTGGTGCTCATCTCTGTTTCAAATCTGTCTCCGTGGTCATGTGGCCAGCATGACTAAATGCCTTCCCACCAATGGTGTCTCCTATTTTTCTACTTGCATTTTTATGTGCTTTCAAACTGCTAGGTTGGCAGAAGCTGGGACAAGTGATGGGAGCTCACTCCATTATGTGGCACTAGGGATTCGAGCCATCAAAATGTCAACCTTTCTGATCAACAAGCTCAGTGTCTTAGCCACTGAGCCACCGCAAACCTTAAAAACTGTGATATGCCTATTTTCACAGGTTTTCTAGCCAAATATGGAAGGAAACCATACCACTAGTCATCAGCCAGCATGGTTAGAGGAGATTCTGAGGGATACATGAAGGGGTGTTGAATATGAATTAGGCAAGATGTTCATTGACACCTGCATTTCAGGATATCAGGATTAAACTCATGCAAGGTTGATGCTCGATCATGGTTTGATAAGCTTTCTAAGTTGCATAGCAAGACTTGCCAGTTTCTCTTTCTGCTTTTAGTTTGTATCTCTGTTGAACATTTAGTCTGATGCCTTAATTTTCAAGAGGGCCTTCATAAGATGCTATGTGAAAGCGAGGGCAATCAAAATCTACATGCTTGTGTAGTCTTTGACTTATGACCCCAACTGGGCCCAAAATTTCCATTGCTAAGCAAGGTGGTTGTTAACTGAGTTGTGCCTGATTTTATGACCTTTTTGTTGCAGTGGTTGTTAAGCTAGTCACTGCATTTGTTCAGTGAATCATTCGGCTGTTCCATAAATTCAGTTTCCCCCGTTGACTTTGCTTATTGGAAGCCAGCTGAGAAGATTGCAAATGGCAATCACATGACCCCCTGAATGCTTTGTTGTTGCTAGTTGCAAAGTCGTGTTCGCCCCATCGCGACCCCATGGACAATGTTCCTCCAGGCCTTCCTGTCCTCTATCATCCTCTGGAGTCCATTTAAGCTCATGCTGACTGCTTCGGTGACTCCATCCAGCCACCTCATTCTCTGTCGTCCCCTTCTTCTTTTGCCCTCAATTGCTCCCAGCATTAGGTTCTTCTCCAGTGAGTCCTTCCTTCTCATTAGGTGGCCAAAGTATTGGAGCTTCCTTGTCAGGATCTGGCCTTCTAAAGAGAAGTCAGGGTTGATCTCCTCTAGGACTGACCGTTTGATCGCCTTGCAATCCAAGGGATTCGCAGGAGTTTTCTCCAACACCATAGATCAAAGACCTCAATTCTTTGGCACTCAGCCTTTCTTTTTTTAATAATTTATTTTATTTTATCAATTTCATATATACATTCACAATTATATGATCTCATAACTGTTATTAATAATATGTATTTATAACAATTTTTCCCTACTGTTGACAATATACTTGAAGATCCATCTTATCTTACAACGGTCCTACTTCTTCTTCCCTCCCTCCCTCTTTCCTTCCCTCGTTTCTTCTTTCCTACTCCCCTTCCTTCCCTCCCTCCTTCTCTCCTTCCCTCCTTCCTTCCCTCCTTTCTTTTCTCCTTCTCTCCTTCCTTCCCCCTTCCTTCTCTCCTACATTCCCTCCTTCCTTCCCTCCTTTCTTCTCTCCTTCCTTCCCTCCTTCCTTCCCTCCTTTCTTCTCTCCTTCTCTCCTTCCTTCCCTCCTTCCTTCCCTCCTTGCTTCCCTCCCTCCTTCCCTCCCTCCTTCCTACCCCCCTTTCTTCTCTTTCTTCTCAGCCTTTCTTATGATCCAACTTTCACAGCCATACATTGTAACTGGGAAAACCATGACTGCTGTAACGATCATAAATACATGCCAGTTGCCATGTGCCCAAATTTTGATGATGTGATTGTGGGGATACTCCAATGGTCGTTGTCACTTTTTTCAGTGGCATTGTAACTTTGGTTGCTAAACAAATGGTTGTAAGTTAAGGACTATCAGTAATCTTGTTCTCTGAGCTTGCTTGTTTTCTTGCACTAGGTAACATCATCAGTGCTAGTCATTGCATAACCACTAGCACTGAGGATGTTACCTCATTTGGGTAATGAAACGTTTGCAAGATAACAAGCAAGCTCAGAAAGTAACAATGACCTCTCATTTCAACCGTGAACTACAACTATTCTCCTTTATTGCTACAAGAATTGTAAATTCCTTTTGGGTCATGCTTATTAGCTATAATCATACAATCTGTCCAACTAGCTTTGTTAAGGCATCCTCAGTTGGGGCAAGGAAGGGGCAGATGACAAAAATGAGCATCACAATGTTGTAAATCCCATTGCTCTTGTACCTGTTTCATGACATCCCATGCTAGTCACACTGCACTGCAATGTCAAAATGCTTATTTTGTCATTTTGGTAAAATTGACAGATTTTGAATTCAAACATAGACATATACAGCCAAGTAACACACTTCAGAACATTTTTTCTCAACTCTCTCTCTCCCTCCCTCTCCCCCCACTCTCTCTCTCTTTCTCCCTCTCTTTCCCTCATTCTCTCTTTCTCGCTCTCTCCCCCCCCCACACTTTTTTGCTAAAGAATATTGAACTCTCTTTTCATTTTGATCCACTCCAACAAGCTGCTTTTTGATAGCTGCAGTTGAGCAGCCAGAAAGTAGCATCTGAGATGAAGAAATATTATTTTTTTGATACCTGAAATATGTATTCTTTCCAACTGGCAGCAATGTGAGCAGTTTACAAATGTAACTCTGACAGTTTAGCTCTTGAAGACATATTTATCTTCCATAGGCAGTCATCAAAGTGGCATCAAACTATTTCTTTAAACACAAAAACAAGTGCTCTAATCAACCACATTTAAACAAACACACGTGTATGTTATTCAAGAAGAAAATACCACTGACAGATTTTTTTCCCCTTCCTGTTGATACACTCAAAAAAATATTGACAAGACCACTTATCCTACCAAATGAATAGTCCTCTTCACCTGGAATCACTCCAATGTGAGGGAAAGATTTACAATATCATTCTTTCTAGGTCTGTATGGTTACAGAGTTGGATCCAGAATTTTCCCCTCACAAGCAATTACAAGAGACTTATAATTCAGTAAATGAATTCTACCGATGGGGGAGGAGGAGGAGGAGGAGAAGGAAATGGAAATGGAGATTTTCTTGTGACTTCATTTCTCAAAAGCCCTCTGAAGCTGTTTCAGCAGACTAAAAATTGGAATATATTTTGTTTTTAAAAGTCACATTTTTTCAGGTCCAAATGATGAATCATTTAATACAATGTTGTTGTGCAGTTCTACCACAAAACTGCGGACGACAAAATCGCGGTCGACGAAAGCGCGTCTGTGATGTCATCACAGCGCGACGAAAAACATCGAAAAATGTAAAAATAAAGCGAAAACCTTACCCTAAACCTAACCCTAAACCTAACCCTAACCCTAAACCTAACCCTTAACCTAACGAAAAACCTAACGCTAACCTTTAACCTAACGCTAAACGTAACGCTAACGCTCTAACCCTAACCCTAACCCTTAACCTAACCCTAACCCTAACCCTTAACCTAACGCTTACCTTTATGTGAATCGGCTTGCTGTAATTTAATTTTTATTTCAATTTTTCGATCTTTTTCGTCGCGTTGTGATGACGTCACATATGCGATTTCGTCGACTGCGCTTTTGTGGAACGCGGTTTTGACTTGACGGGGTGCAGTGACTTGAAGAAGTCCATTCACATTTGCTGAGGGGCATCTCATCCTATTTTGAGTAAGGGGGATATTTTTCTTGTGAACAAAAGAATAACCCCAGAGATCTCAAGTGTTTTTAAAAAGCAAATAGAAGTTCTCCTGCACTGTTAAAACGGACCAGAGAATTTAGGTCAAAAAATGCAGAGATAAATCCACAGGAACAGAAATCTATTATACAAAATAGATTGCATGTCAACAGATCCACTGATTCCTAGTGAGGAAAACTCTCAGAGCAGAGCAGCCTGAGGGTGACAGAAATCGGCCTATCTCCGTTTCTTGGTAGGAAGAATCTTATGAAAGAGAACTCTGCTCAAGGAATGTTCCCTCCAGGAATCAAATAATAATAATAGATTAAATCAGTACTTTTCATACAGGCACCTTACTGAATGGTAAGAGCATTAACCTGGCAGTAAAGAGAGCTTGCTGACATTTCTAATGGTTTAAATTAGGAGCTTGAGAGATTTATACGTCTTAGTGCTCCACATGCAACGCTGGGCTTCAAAGTATAAATAGTAATGATAGAACCATCTACAGCAGAGATGCCAAACCTTGGCAAATTTAAGATTTGTGGACTTCAACTCCCAGCCAACTATGAGAATTGAAGTTCATTAGTCTTAAAGTTACCAAGGTTGGACACACCCTGATCTGCAACATCCAATTTGCATGGATATGGAAATCAAATAATATACTTATTTTGCCTATCTCCCTTTTCCCCATGCTGATAGTTTTAGGGTTTCGAGATGCTTATTTCTATCTATCTATCTATCTATCTATCTATCTATCTATCTATCTATCTATCTATCTATCTATCTATCTATCTATCTATCTATTTATCTATCATCTATCTATCTATCTCTATCTCTCTATCTATCTCTATATCTATATCATCTATATCTACATCTATCTATCTATCTATCTATCTATCTATCATCTATCTATCTATCTATCTATCTATCTATCTATCTATCTATCTATCTATCTATCTATCTGTGTCTGTGTGTGTTTTCAGCATAACTCTGGAACGCCTCGAGCAATTTCAACCAAACTTAGAACATAGTGATTTACTCTTGGAAACAAATACTGTGGGGGTAAGACACCCCTAACACCACTCAGGGTGTTTTTCTGTTAAGATACAGCCTCTTGTGCCTTAAAATGGCTTCTACTGTACTGCCTTAAAATGGCTTCTACTGTACAGCACAGTGGAGTTGCACAGTGGAACCGCTTTACAGTACTCCACAAGGGAGCTCCCTCTGATAAGGGGGGAAAATCCAACATTGGAAATTACATTTGGTTTGGACATTTGTGAATGTGTAATACAGGATTGGAATAAACAAATATCCAGGCAACGCCGGGTTAACAGCTAGTTTAAAAAAAAAACACCACCATAACAAAACTTTGCAAGTTTTCTTTTCTTTTTTTAGAAAAAGACATTCACCTTTTATTCCTCTTTTTCCAAAATAGAATTTCCCCAGCCAGCTGCCAAATTTTGATTTGTTTCTCCTTCACTGGCTGCATTCAGAAGTGTTTCACTCCAGAGCACGTATCTAAGTAGGTAGACCATGCAAGAGCTAGTAGCCACCAGTGGCCATTGACATGAAAGAGCTTGTGGGGAGTTGAAATCTTAGATTTGATTTGAATGAAGACGATGAGGAACAAACTTTTTATTGAATCAAAGGCACCACTATAATAGAATCTGATTCAATATGGCAGTAGGAAAGGAATGTTTATATAGCAGAATAACTTTCAATGTGAAAAAACAAAGATATGCAGTGACAGCAATATTCAACTTGCTGCTTTCTCTGGTGTTCTCAACAAATGTTTACACTTGGAACTCTTGTTCATTTCTTATTAAAGAAAAGGCTTCAGATGAGTGAAGAATCTTTCATCAGCAGCATTGTTACAATTGCAATACTTGGTCTATCCATACAATATTATTATTGCACTAGAATCTGGAATGCTTTCCAAAAAATCTCAGCTCTAATACTGCAGTGCACTGTGATGTAAATAAGAGACACATGAGCCGTCTGTGATAGAGTAGAAAATGACATGTCTTGTTGCATCCAAACTTCATATACTAAAGAGCTTTATTTTCTTGGCATGTGTGGTTCCATGCTAAGTGTCTTTGGTACTGGCAAAATGGGGCTAGAGGCTTATTTTTAAATCATGTTCATATTGACGGCAAGACTGCAGTACATGTGGGGAACAAGTAAAGCTGTGGCTTTTCTTTTAGACTCACAACATTGCAAGGTTCCACGAATCTACCATCAGATAATACAAGAATAGTATCTGATGCACAAGACTATATTGATGTGTTTAGCTGCAATTTGTTGTCATGAATTAAGAAGCAACCAGCTAATGCAATGGGATCCCTATAGGTCAGCTTTGCCCTCTCATTTGCAGGAAAATGAATGACCCCTAAAATGTCAGTATTTATTTTTGGGAAGGATTTTAATTACAATAGTAAAATCTAAAAAGATGAAGGAAGGAAGGAAGGAAGGAAGGAAGGAAGGAAGGAAGGAAGGAAGGAAGGAAGGAAGGAAGGAAGGAAAGACAGAGAGGGAGAGAGAAAGAAAGAATGAAAGGAAGGTACAAAGGAGAAGAAAACTGTAGACAATAGAAAGAAAAAGAAAAGAATAGAATAGAATAAAGAAAAAAAGGAATATAAGAACAGAAAAGTTCAAACATGAGCTCCCTAGTGCTGTTTGACCTCACTTGTTCTTTTTCCTAGATCATGCTAGATCAGGATGTCAAACTTGCAGTGTCATGTTGTCATCTCATGAGGTTTCATGACTCTTTTTCCCTTCACTAAAACGGGGGTGGGGGGTGACCAGCGTGCGTGAACCGACAATTGCGCGATAGACATATGCGCGCTAACAAAATAGCGCCGATTAAAACGCGACGTCAAAATCGTGATGACAAATTCGTGATGACAAAAGCGCGACGACAAAAGCGCGATGACAAGCACAATAAAATCGGAAACTTTTTTAGGGTTAGGGTTAGGGTTATAACATACGTATATGCATCCCACTATGTTAAAGGCCCAGCACACTCACTGGGCTCTCTATAGTTTGTCGATGACGCGATTTTGTTGGCACACACTTGTCGGTGCACTATTGTCAAAAATCAATTAGCGATTTTGATGGTGCTCATTTGTCTGTTGTGGTTTTGTCAGCGCGAATATGTCTATCATGCATTTGTCGGTGAACCAGCAGCATGTAACGCATCCGGCTGGCGGGCTGTGAGTTTGACACCCCTGCTCTAGATGCTTCTGTTGTTTTTTGTTGAAAAGCTACTTAGTGAACCAAGAAGTCTGTATATATTGTAGACCATTAAAAAATTATGGAATCATAAGACTGGAAGGGACTTTGAAGGTCCTCTAGTCCAGCTCCCAGCCCAGGATAGGAGTCTTGGACAAATGGTTGGCCAAACTTTTCTTGGAAAGCTTTAACGATGGAGTGTCCACGAGTCCAGGAAGCAAGTTGTTCCCTTGATTAATTGTTCTCACTGTCAGGAAATTTCTCCTTATTTCCAGGTTGGATCTCCCTTCCTGTCCTGCCTTCACGTACTATGGAGAATGAATTGACCCGCTCTGCCCTGTGACATCCCTTCATGTGTTTGAAAAACAGCTACATTCTCTCTCCTTCTTTTTGTTAGGCTAGACTTACCTAGTTTCTTTAATTATACAGTTTGTCTGAGACAAGAGCAACAAAAATGAAAAGGGTTTGGAGGCTAAACTGTATAATTAAAGCACCATTTTTTTATTGTGGTGGCCAGAACTGGACTATGTATTCCAAATGAGGCCACACTGATTAACAATCACTTACAATCATTACAAACAATCCTTATTGTGAGCAAGTGAGAAGTCTATTTGGACCAAAAAGAAATACACTTTCCTATCTAAGCTCTATCTGAGATCATCAACCAGCATGATCGATGCTATTTCTGTTCTAGAAACTTGGAGCAGTAATACTAGCAAATTATCTGCTCCACAGAAAAGTTGAAGGGCATACTTAAGTGAGAAAATTCAAAGAAGATAGCCACAATTTGCAAAAGAATGTGTTGCATTGGAGAGAAGTAGATTTTCCATTCCTTGAGAAATTGTTTTTGAGGCACAGACTCCATTTTGTTTTGTCTCTACTCTTCCAAGCCTCACTTAGATGTACCCAAAAGGGGTAAGTAATCTACAGTATATTCAAGAATCACGTGATGTTTTAAAAAGTTGAAATGGTATTGTGGGATAAGCTTTGTGGACTTCAGTTCACTTCGTCAGATTCATAAATCCACACCCAAAATTGATGAAGTTATATAGCATGATTCATAGGCAGAATCAATAATATTTTCCCAAAGATTTAGAATCCTGCACAGTTTTAGCTAATGGCATTTCTGCTTCATTTTATTTTACAAAGGAACTGACTATTTCTGATTTGTCTCTGATTGAAACTTTAATTTATGTACTTCTTAGCAACAAAAATTGATTTATTTCTTCTGCCTAGCCTTGGAGAATATTCTTGCTTGTGTGCCAGACTTCGACCCTCAATGTGGCCTGGTGCTCAAAGATTTAAATAAAAGCTCTTGAAAAGAGAGCTTCATGTGGATGGACACCCTTATGAATGTTCTAGTGAAGAGTTGTTATCGGTTATCTCTGTATCTTCAGAAACACATGACAGAAAGGGTTTTGCAGGATCACAGCTAATATTCCTGTGTCTCTTTAATTTGCCTTGTTCAAGGAAAAGAGTCAACTAAATAGATATATGACAGGGGTGTCAAACTGACACCCTGCAAGCCAGATGTCTCACCTTTCTAGGTTGAATCTCTCCTTGATTTCTTTCCATCCATTATTCCTTGTCTGGCCTTCGGGTGCTTTAGAAAATAGCTTGACCCCATCTCTCTGTGGCAGCCCCTAGTTTATAGTTTAATATAATTAAATAGTTTACATAATATATAGTTTAACAGGCCTTACATCCAAGTAAACCTTCTGGTTAGGTATTCTGAAAACAGCAGTCTCAAAACATCAGGCAGGTGCCAGGCTGAAAAAGGATTTATAAAATAAATGCACCCAGCTGTTGATTTTCATATATGGAGAAGGAGGGGTTACTAAATCCTCCTTTTAAACCAAATCTTGTTGCTCTTTTAAGGGTTTTCATGATCCTTTGCTAAAGGAATGGACCTTATACCCATCATTTCCTCCCCTTAGATACAGAGAGAAGCAGGGGTGGGATTCAATTTTTGTTAGCAAGGGGCTCTCCGCCCGGTTGCTGGGTGGGCGTGGCCATGGTGGGTGGGTGTGGCCTAGTCAGACTTCTGCACCATGGGGGGTGCATTTTTGCCAGTGGTGGGATTCAAATAGTTTAACAACCGGTTCTCTGCCCTAATGACCAGCAGGGTAGGTGGGGCTTGGTGGTCATGTGTCTGGGTGGGCTAGGCCAACTCCCTCCTTTTGAGGTCAGTAAAATGAGGACCCGGATTGTTGGGGGCAATATGCTGACTCTGTAAACCGCTTAGAGAGGGTTGAAAGCCCTATGAAGCGGTATATAAGTCTAACTGCTATTGCTATCATTCACGTTGATGGGCGCTTCACCTTAGCTGTTACAATGTAATAAGGGTTAACCAGAGAGGCAGTTTCTGTAAGCAGGGCAATAAAGTTTAGGCTAGAAACAACACCAGAATGTGCCTCCTTTCTGCCTTTCTGCCTTCCTTACAGGAATAGCCCTGTAAAGTGGGGAAAAAAGAAAATAAGATTTCTTCCAACAACCGGTTCTCTGAACTGCTTAGAAAGTTACCAACTAGTTCTCCAGAATAGGTGCGAACTGGCTGAATCCCACCACTAATTTTTGCTCTCCCCAGGCTCCAGAGGCTTTTTTTTGAGCCTCCAGGAAGGCAAAAACGGCCTATCCGGGCTCTGGAGGCTGGAAACAGGCCCGTTTCCTGCCTTCCCAAACTTCCAGTAGGCCCATTTTTTACCCTCCTTGAGCTTCTGTGCACCCCCTGCACTTACCTGTATCCAAAACAGGCTGCGTGGGGACTCCTGGGAGGGGCAGGGTGGGCGGGGCCAGCCAGGAGTGGGATTTGGGGTTTCTCTGAACTGCACAGTGTCTTAGCTAGAAGTTCTCCCGAACCCCTGCAAACTCCCAGCAACCCACCCCTGAGCTGGAGGATCAAAGCCAAGCTATTAACTGATGCCTTGATAAAAGCCATCTGCGTGCTAAGAAAAATAAAAGGCCCACCTACAAAAATAGGGCCACATATAATTATCATGTAACCTATTAAAGAAATAAACCTGCTACAGCCCAATTAGACCTTTGCAATGTACAGTGAAATAGTTCTTAAACAATTCTTCAAGAACGGAATAAACCTGTCACCAGAGGAAAGATATGTAGTTCATCAAGGGTAGGCAAGCAGGAAATCTCACTGTCATCAGGGTCCTGCTGGCAGTAATTCAAGTTGCAATTAGAAGAGTCCTCAGAGTGCACAAGGTGGGTGTCCTTGAAGGTCTGATAATCTGCAGCAGAATGAGCAGGATGAAAAAATGCTTCTAAATTGAGGCCACTTGAGACAAACTGACATGCAAAATAAGATTGTGTGGAAAACCATCTTTCTCAGTCTTGGCAACTTCAAGATACCCGGACTTCAACTCCCAGAATTCCCGAACAAGAATTCTGAAAATTTCTTTATCAACATTTTTAGAACCACCCATTTTCCTCACAGAAATCTTGAAGTTGCCAGAAATACTGTTCTGTTGCACAGCGGTCACCAACTGGTGATCCATGGACCACTGGTGGTCCATGAGAAAAGTTTGGTAGCCCGCAGAAAAATTATTTGCATTTTTTATATTTTAAATCAGTGGTCCTCAAACTACGGCCCAAAGTGGGCCGGAATGCTTATGTTGCTGCAGAGAGTCTCCCCTTCGGGATCTTTTTGTGCTGGTTGGAGGGGGGCAGAAATTCTGACTTGGGGTCTGCTTCAGCCTCCTAGTGCAGAGCTTTGGGCGAAGGCTGGAGGGAAGTGCCACTGGTAGCAAAGAGCTGGAATGCCTTCTTCCCGTGGGACTGTATCATGGTCTGGAACCGGCTGACCATCTCATCTTGCTGAGCCTCCAGGTGCCAGTACCTGACCTTGCACTCCGGCAGGTCTTCCCTTTGCTTGGAAAGCCTATGCTCCTAGTCCTCAGTGAGGTCACCTCCCTACGACCAATTAGATCCCACAGATTAGGCCTCCTCCAAATTCCATCTGCTAGCCAATGTCAACTGTCGACCCCTCGGGGGAGGGCCTTCTCTGTGGCTGCTCCGGCCCTCTGGAACGATCTCCCCGTGGAGATCCGGACCCTCACTACCCTTCCAGCTTTCCGCAAAGCCACTAAGACCTGGCTGTTCCGGCAGGCCTGGGGCTGATGAGTTCCCGGCCCCACTTAATCTGATGTGACTGTTGCGTTGTTTTTAACTTGCTTATTTGTCTCTTGTTTGTATTCCCGTCCCCCCCCTGCTTGTTAGCCACCCTGAGTCCCTCGGGATAGGGTGGCATACAAATATAATGAATGAGTGAATGAATGAATGAATGAATGAATGAATGAATGAATGAATGAATGAGGTGCTTCTGTTGAGCCTCCTTCTTGGTCATATCCAATTTGAACTGAGCCAGCTGTTTTGCCAACTCTTTCTCATGGTGGCTGCTTAGATCCAGAAACTGCTTCCTGTTGGGGCCCTAAGGAACCCGGACAGGCAGGCAAGGAGTGGCGAATAGAGGCTGTCAAGACGCCCCTCGATGTTGAGTTGGCCACACCCACCAAGTCACAGGACCACCTTGACACGCCCAACCAGCCAGTGATTAGGCAGATCATTAGTTGTCCACGGGATTTAAAATTATGAATTTAGTGGTCCCTGAGGTTTTCCCAATATTTGCAATATAAATATCCTGGATTTAGAGGAGAAGTTTATTTCTGGATAAATGGATGTGTTCTGGGAACTCTGAATTTCAACTTTAATATTTCTTTTTATTAGATGTGTATTTCTTCCTCCAGGAGCCCAAGGTAACCTACATGGCACTCCCGCCTCCAGTTTTTTCTCCATAACAACTCTGTGAAATAGGGAGGGCTGAGTAATGACTAGCTCAAACTCACTTACTAAGATTCTGTGGTTTATGGTGCCTTTGAACTTAAGATTCCCAGTCTCAGTAAAACATCTTAACCACTAAGAGCAGAATAGTTGTCTTATAATAAGTACGATTATTTCCCACCTTTCAATTTTAGTGAGTAATAACCAAGACCAATCAAAACAAAACGAAAGTAATTCTTAACACAGCAGCTCCTTGCCAAATAAAGTACTATCTCAGCTGGCAGTCCAAAGGCTATAAAGCAGTGGTGGGTTCCAACCGGTTTGGACCGGTTTGTCCAAAGCGGTAGTAGTTTGGCGGCCTGGGTCGCTACATCCGGCAGCAACCCAGGCCTGCCATGCCCCCAAACTGGCTCTCTGGGTGGCGCCATAGGTGGCGCCATCTTGTTTTATTTTTCTGCACATGCGCAGAGCATTTTTTATTGCATTGTGCATGCTCACGCACATGCGTGTGCCCATGAGCAAACCGGTAGTAGTGACTGCCAGAACCCACCCCTGATATCAAGGTCTATTGTATCGCAGCCAACAAGAACAAGGCAGTTTCACCATCCAGTTTCTGCTGTGGTTCATTCATCAAAGCTTGAGTGGATCATCTACCAGAATTTCCATAAAGCATCAAATCCTGGCCAATAGCCTGATTAAAATGTGTCCAAATAAGTAGTATTATTCAGATGTTATTTGTTAGAAAACCTTTCTAATTGTTGCCATTCTAATATCATGCAGCAAAAAAAAAACCTGTTTTCCAGTTGCATGAAATATGAGGAGGAGGAGGAGGAGGAGGAGGAGGAGGAGGAGGAGGAGGAGGAGGAGGAGGAGGAGGAGGAGGAGGAGGAGGAGGAGGAAGAAGAAGGAGAGGAAGCATATGGATGCCCAAAGATTTTTCAAAGACTAGAAAGTAGAATTGGCTGCCAAAGGATTGCTCTATGAATCTTATTATTTTTCAAATCTTATTTTTCAAAACTTACGTAGTTTGTATAGTAGTTAGAATATCATGTTTTTTTCCAAATTTGGGCAATCCAAATTCTTTCTAAACCTTTGTGATGTTATCCCAATTACAAATGGTACCACTCACCTCTTCTTCCAAATCTTTGCAATCCCTGCTTGCACATCTTAGCCTTTTGCAGTCTTCTCCGATTCCTTGTCTTCAAAATGTCTGTCTCTTGGAAAGGCTGCATCAATAAATCAAGCACGGTTCTTTTCAATGTCAGTAATATTTGATGCGCTATATTCCAGGTGTCGATCAGGCTGAATTGTAAAATGCCATAACATTTTTGCTCTGTCATTTTCAATAACTTTATCTGATTTCTTCTTTCCAGTAATTCTTATTGATTCTGAATCTGTTCTACATAAATGCCATGATTATATTTTCCCAAGTCAATTGCCCGCCCCTCTTTTTTGAGTAGCCAAGAATCAATTTGTGTATTTTTGCTGCAACTAGTTATTATATAATCAACTGCTTCAGCCTGATCTCAGCACAATCAGCATTTAGCATCCAAATAGGTATAAACAGAGGTGGCATTCAGCCTGTTCGGGCCGGTTTGGGCCAGTTCAGACCTGTTCACCCAAACTAGTAGCGGAAACCATGGATGGGCCTGCCACTCTCCCTGGCTCTATGCTGTCCCATTTAGGCATGTTATTGAGGCTGGACGCATGCGTGGAAGGCATGTGTGCAAGCAAAGCACGTGCGTGGAAGACCAGGCGCATATGCAGTGAACTGGTAGTAACAAAATGTGAAACCCACCACTGGGTCTAATGTTTGTTGGTGACATTTGTATATGGTACTACTTCTTTTGGCAGCAAACAGCATTCCTTCTATTTCCATTTTTAATGCATGTACCTAAGCTATTTCCATATTCTGGCATTGTCTAATTTCCCTTCAGTATCTTGCAAGAAAGGACCAGGGAATGTTTTGGTTTTCCAGTTTTGTAATTTCATTTTAAACTGGTGCTTTTTCTTATACTAATTTGACTAAACATTCCAATTTTAAAAAAAAGTAATAAAAGTATGAAAAATAAAAAATAGAAAGAAAATACAAAAGATGCAAACATTAAAAAAGGGAAAAAAGAAAAAAGACATAAAATAGCAAGGAAAAAAATATATATAAATGACTTCCCCTTTCATCACTGCTACAATCAGTTTTATTAACTTAGCACCATCTCTTAAAATACAACAAATTATCTCTTCCTCCCATGTCATATCTCTTATCTACCAATCATTAAAAACCTCATTGTTCACTCCTAGTCAGCAAACGTCCATTAATAGTTACCAAAGATAATAACATCTATTTTAACCTTTATCAAATAAACCAACTGACTATAATTTTTGATGTTTTTTTTGCTGAAGAATGGGTTCACACTTATGACCATGTGACTTCTTAACAACTGTATCATGTAGACTTACAACTGCATCATTCATTTAACAACCACCATAAAACTGGTGTAAATTTGGATCCTGTCACATAGATGCTTCAATTAATGACTGTCACAACTTAACAACCTAAATTCCAGTCCTAATTTCAGTTGTAAGTTGAGGGCTACCCAAAAAGTGGAAATTTGTATAAAATTGATTGTGAGATATATACATATACATATACATACATACATACATACATACATACATACATACATACATACGTACAGTACATACAGTACATACATACATATACATATACATACATATACATACATATACATACATACACACACACACACACACACACACAGACATACAACTGTTGGTATGTATGTTCAATTAATGACTGTCACAACTTAACAACCTAAATTCCAGTCCTAATTTCAGTTGTAAGTTGAGGGCTACCCAAAAAGTGGAAATTTGTATAAAATTGATTGTGAGATATATACATATACATATACATACATACATACATACATACATACATACATACAGTACATACAGTACATACAGTACATACATACATATACATATACATACAAATACACACATATACACACATACACACACACACACACACACACACAGACATACAACTGTTGGTATGTATGTTCCAGCATAACTCTGGAACGCCTCAAGCAATTTCAACCAAATTTGGTATACAGATGATTTACCCTCTGGAAACAAATACTGTTGGGGCAAGATACCCCTAAAACCCCTCGGAATGTGTGTTCTGTTAAGATACAGCCTGTGGTGCCTTAAAAAGGCTTCTACTGTACTGCCGTAAAATGGCTTCTACTGTGCAGCGCAGTGGAGTTGCCATGGTAACGGCTTCACAATACTCCACAAGGGGGCTCCTTCTGATAAGGGGGAAAATCCAACATTAGAAATTACATTTGGTCCGGACATTTTCCCCTTATAAATAAATACCTGGGTAACGTTGGGTTATTGGCTAGTTCCACTAAAAAAATGGGGTGGAATAGAAGAGGAAAGGAAGGTGAGAATCATCCTCCAATCTTTGGGTTTGTTGAGTTCCAGCTGAAAACAGCTTAGGGGAAAAGGGACAGAGCATAAGCTCAAATATTGTTTGAATCCTTGTCTTTAGGCTGCCAAATTCTCTCGAGGTTTATTACTCACCGCCCTCTTTACCAACTCTTCTGCGCCATGAATGAAACTGTTATTTCTTAATTGCTCATGCAATAGAGTGATAATTAGCCTCATTTTCTTTGGAGAACTTTTTTCAAATGACCCAATGACATGATTTACAGAAGGGATCCATCCTGTGAAAAACACAGCAGGGTTTAGTTGTGCCGTGTTGAAAATGAATGATGCCACCTCTCGCCCCAGTTACCAGTACGTGTCTTTTTCTTTCTGCCCCACTTGCAAAGAACAATTGTTCTGAATAAACACGATTCCGGAATCATTCAGCGTTTAAAAAAAAAGAAACCAAGTTTCACTTCGGAGCAATTAAAGGCATGATCAGAAATCACCAGGCTACTTAAACAGGGCAAGTGAACCTAGTTATCCTTCTGCTGCTTGGAAGAAAGCAAAGCGAGCAGGGGGTTCATGGGAGTGTGAATTGTCATATAATTAAGCTTTCATGGAAATATTTATGAAATGAAGATGCCTCTGGAATAAATCATCAGTCTGTGTTAGTATTCAAAAATGACGCTAGGGTCCAGATATTACCCAGCAAGCCTTGATTGCTAGCTTGGATCTGTTTATCCCAGCCAACAGTGTGCTTTGCTGGAATACCAAATGGTAGGAAATGTTCTCGTGCTTGCCTAATTGTTATTCCTTTGTGGTTTAGTGGCTGAGGCAGCAATTTGCAGGTTTGTTTTGGAACTGAGGAAGCTTCCCCTTGGTAACATTTCCATCTTGTTTGGCCAACATGAGAGTCAATGCCTCAAATGCTGAGTCCCCTGATGACGTGATTGGTTCCTAATTGTCCCTTCCTGGCCTCTGAGCTTGGTTGATTTCTTGCAGATGTTTCATTACCCAACTAGATAACATCAGCAGTATTAGACGGGAGTAGGGGTTTGCTCTCTGTTCATATATAAGTGCCTTGCCCATCAATGTTGGTGTGGAATGTTCTTGCTGGTTCCTAGAGGTCCCACGGACACTAACAGGAAAGTCACTTATATATAAGCAGAGAGAAAAAGCCTACTCCCTTCTAGCACTGATAATGTTACCTAGTTGGGTAATGAGATGTCCGTAAGAAAAACAACCAAATTCAGAGAACATCAAGAACTCTTCTCAAGAATGGTATAGATTGGCTAAATGTTGTAAGTGTAAGCAAACATCTGGTTCATATTACCACATGTGGTGGACATGCCCAAGAGCAAGGAAATATTGGAGAAAAATAGACGCCTGTAAAAAATGATAAAACTACATATAGACCTGAAGCCAGAGATATTTTTGTTGGGCATATTACCAGAAAAATACAATAAAAAGACTGCATATTTGATTTTGCATATATTAACGGCAACTAAAATTGTATTTGTGCAACAATGGAAAATGAGATTCCATCTGAGGAGAATGTAATTTAAAAAATATTAGATTGTGCAGAAATGGATAGATTAACACTTGCTATTAAGGATAAAGAAGAAAGTGAATATTTTTTTGATATGAGATACATTTTATCAGTGGCTAGATAATAAAAACAGAAGTTAGACAGGAGGAGCTATAAAGGGAGATAATGGTATAGAGGAGAGTTGTTAAAGAAGATGATGTTAAATGTTAAGTATTAAAATTAATATATTATAATGTTATTATTACTATGATGGTGATGATTAAATATAATGAAGATGTATAAACATGACAATCTAAATATAATTGTACTGAGAATACACACTGTTTGATGAAAATTGAGTGCTACACAAATAAAACAAATAAAACATGAAAAAAAGAACTCCACAGTTCAGCCCTGAGGCACAAGTGTTCTCTTTTATTGATTCTCATAATTATATCTGCTTTTCAGAAAATGTTATATATTTTTGCAAGCATTTTTGGAGGGCGATCATGTGGCTTTTTGTTTCAAATATGGGAAGTTATTTGCTAGCAGCAACTACCATATTTTTCAGAGTATAAGACGCACCGGAGTATAAGACGCACCAAGATTTTGAAGAGGTCAATTTAAAAAAAAGTTTTTGCACTCTGCAGACTTACCCAAAACAGCCCATTTTTTTTTGCAAAAATGGGGCTCATTTTTTGTCCAAAAAAAAGGCATGCATAGCCTTTAGGAGGCTTATAGAGTGCTCCTGGGGGCTGGGGGGGGGGAAATGAGCAACAAATGGTCTGTTTTTCACTCATTTTTGCCCTCCCCAGCCCCCCAAGAGCACTCTGGAAGCCTCCTAAAAGCTATGCACGGCGATTTTTGCAAAGAGGGCAGAGTTTCAGGAGGCCAAAAATGCTATATTCTGTGTATAAGACGCACTCAGATTTTTCACACTCTTTTTTGAGGGAAAAAGGTGCAACTTATACTCTGAAAAATACAGTACATATCCAGTGGCCTTTTATTGGCTGAAGGAAAGTAGATGCTAAAAGTTTAGATATACTCTATTCAATAAGTCGCTGCTGCTTCTGGGACAGCCACAACTTTTCTGCTGAGGGAAGTCACCCCTCCTAGAAGAATGAAATATTTTGAGAAATATTTAAAAAGGAAAAATATTATATTTCCCTAAAGGAGAAGCATGTTTCTAAAGACAGAAAGCAGCTCCCTGCCCCCAGCAGATGTTTGGTGCCCATTAAGAAAGACTGGGTCAGACAAAAGACCTTCCGCTCCAGGGTGATGGGATTAAGACATGATTCTCCAGGACATAATAAAATTATCTAGCACCAAAGCACACTGCATTGCAAAAGCTCCTAAGGACATTACATCAGCCCAAGCATCAACCAAACTTCTCAGACAACCTATAAGATTAGCTATGATCCCTACAACATCCAATAGAATGCATGCTCTTGCACAGGAACAGGAAGCTCAAGTTCAAAGCCCAAGAGAAGGTATAAATATCCCTGCCTCTCCACTTCATGTGGTCAGCTTCCGAGAACCTCCCATGTGCTTCTGCTTCATCAATAAATGGACCCTCTTTCCAATTAGCCTAGAGCCTCCTTTTTGTCTCCAGTGTCTTTCTCCCAGCGTGGAACTGAACCAGATGGATATTTCTCCCAACATTGCACATGTATCCTCCAGACCTTTTGCAAACTCCCCTGTTGCACTATCAAAATGGATTGGTGCAGTTTCCTTCTGTTGTTTTATAGGATAAATGATCAGAAGCATCTGACAATGCTTCACTTTTTTTTTTTCAACGATAAGCAAAGCCAGACCTGTTCAGTGCTGATTGGCAGACTAACAAGGAACCCCAGGGCAGGAACTAAAATGAAATTAAAAGAAGGCAATGACAAACCACTTTTGTATTGTTGTCACAGTGGAAGTATCCATGAAATCACAAGGAACAAAAAGCAAATGTATTGATTCCCTAATAAAAGAGAAAATTTATTAAGCAGAATAAAGTGTCCAACCATCCTACTGCATTTTTGTTTTGCAGGAGGAGAAGTATAAGGAGGAGAGGAGGAGGAGGAGGAGGAGGAGGAGGAGGAGGAGGAGGAGAGGAGGAGGAGGAGGAGAAGGAGAGGAGGAGGAGGAGGAGAGGAGGAGGAGGAGGAGGAGGAGGAGGAGGAGGAGGAGGAGGAGGAGAAGGAGGAGGAGGAGGAAAATGAAGAGGAGGAGGAGAAGGAGGAGAAGAAGATGAGGAAAATGAAGAGGATGAGGAGGAGATGAAGAAAATGAAGAGAAGGAGGAGGAGAAGGAGGAAGAAGAAGAAAGTACAAAGGAAAGTGAATGAAACACAAGGGTGATGAGGTTACGTTTTTTCACCAGAGTGAAATTGTTTTCCCAGGCGATCAATAGTCCGTCTTACAATGGAACCAACAAAAACTCCAGCTGTCTAACAAGTGAGGCATATGAGGAGAGCAGGCTGAAGTGGAGGGGAGCTTTATCCAGCCTGACTGATCATTTTATTTGTTTGTCTGCTTTACATAAGACTATTGATCTCCAGGGGAGGGAAGGAGGGGTAGAGAGAGAGAGAGAGAGAATCTGGATGCTTCCAACCCCATCACAGCATACATTATGAAGAGTAACTGGTGATTTCTCCCACTAAGAGGTGATACTGGATAGGAGAATCCACCAGCTGCTTCCCTAATACTGTCCTTAGATCTAAAGAAGAGCACCACTCTTGAGGGTTGTTGCCAGGAGACTATGAGTTCTAGTCCATCTTAAGCCATAGCCAGCTGGGTGGCCTTGGGACAGTCACTCTCTTTCAGCCCTAGGAAGTAGTTAAGGGCTAACAACTGCCAATGACTAGTCTTGACAGTTACCAGAAGTCAACATTGACTTTGAGGGTTGAACTAGGACACCTTCCAACTCTGTTATTCTGTTCAACCACCTCAGTTTCTGGAGGAATACATTTGAAGGCAGCTACAAGGCAGAGGTGGTATTCAGTATGAGCCGAGGTGGCGCAGTGGTTAGGGTGCAGTACTGTAGGCCACTTCAGCTGACTGCTATTTGCAGTTTGGCGGTTCAAATCTCACTGGCTCAAGGTTGATTCAGCCTTCCATCCTTCCGAGGTGGGTGAAATGAGGACCCAGACTGTGGGGGCGATATGCTGGCTTTGTAAACCGCTTAGAGAGGGCTGAAAGCCCTATGAAGCGGTATATAAGTCTAACTGCTATTGCTATTGCTATTCAGTAGGTTCTGGCCAGTTCCGGAGAACCGGTAGTGAAAATTTTGAGTAGTTCAGGGAACTGGTAAATACCACTGACTGACTGGCCCCACCCCCATCTATTCTCTGCCTCCCGAGTCCCAGATGATCTGGAGGGAATGGGGATTTTGCAGTATCCTTCCCCTGCCACGCCCATCAAGCCACACCCACAGAACCGGTAGTAAAAAAAATTGAATCCCACCACTGCTACAAGGGAATGCCTTCAACAAAGATTAGATAGCATGATTGGGGATGCAAGAACAAAATCCTGCACTGTTCAGTGGGATAGTCTGGATTTAAGGAACACTTCTAATACTGATTGTTTTTAAAAAATATATATATCTAAGTTACAGTCGATATTTTCCTTTTTGTGTATATACATAAAATTAGTAAAATTGTACCATTGTAATTGAACCTCATTACTTTTTGAGCCTAAGTAGCTGTGAGATCTGAGCCATGTCAATGTAGTAGCAAAGGCACCAAGCTATAAACTAGGAGACTGTGAATTCTAGTCCTGCCTTAGTCATGAAGCAAGCTGGGTGACTTTGGAAACATGTTTTAAAAGACAGAATAGTTCCCTGCAGCTTCCTGCCCATCCGCCTTTGTCAATGACCCATTAAAGCCTGAGCTGGTCCACTTTACATAATAAAGAGTTCTCCCCTTCAGCTCCAGAGTGATGGGATTAAGGCATGACTAGCCTTCACCCACCCACCCATCACATGGCATCTGAGAACTCAACCAAACCCAGATTCAAAACACAGCCTAGAGAATTGCCCCTGCATGGCCCCATGGGAGTCTGACAACCAATCAGAATACAAACTCAAGATCAAAGGCCGGAGAGGGCATAAAGCCAGGGACTTTCAGCATCTCAGCCCTTCCTTCTCTTTTTCTCCACCAACATTGAAGCATGTGATCACCTTTCTGTTCAGGGCTCAAGCCGTGTGGTCCTGTCCACCATTAAAACCATCTGTCCAAGCAGCCTCCATGTCTCCAGTGTCTTTTTCCTCACTTGGAGCTGAACCCAGAAGGACATTTCTTCCAACAATCCAAAACTCTCTGGCTCCCACAAAACTCCGTTCAAGAACTATTCCTTTCGGTATGTCCGTTAGATGCCAATTTGAGTCCCTAAGTCTAAAGCAAGTTAAAAGAAGGCCATCTCTGTGTTTTCCAGAGCTGCATGCAGGAGTGGAATTCTACTGGTTTGGACTGGTTCGGGCGAACCGATAGCTCCAACGATCAGCTGGGAGCGAACTGGTTCTTTCCGACGATCAGATCTGACGGACAGGCCCACCAGCCTGTCCATTCTATTTTTACCTTTATCTACCTTTATCTTTTCAGTAGATTCGTGCAGCAGAGTGAATTGCTGCGCCTCAGCTGTGTAACTCCTATGAAGAAAGGCAGAAGTAAAGACTGAAAAATGGAAGGATGGAATGTTGATTTAACTATGGAAATATGAACAACCAAATAGGTGGAAAACATGTCTTTGAATATTATAGCAATATGAAAGGGGGGGGGAATTAAAATAGGGATAGAAAATAGTGAGGGTGATAATAATTATATATTAATATGTTGATACGCAAAAGGACAGAAAGATGGTTCAGAAAGGAAGGGTGATAATAAAAGATATGTATAAATAATATGAAACAATGAAAATGAAATGTAATATTTAGGAATAATAAGACTATGTTTACGTGTACTGAAATATGTTACCCAGTTACCACACCATTCACACAGTGGTATTTTTAAAGAATATAACAAATAAAATTTTGATTAAAAAAATATTTATTTAAACCAGGGGTAGTCAACCTTTTTATACCTACCACCCACTTTTGTATCTCTGTTAGTAGTAAAATTTTCTAGTGGGCGGTAGGGACCAGGTTGACTACCACTGATTCAAACTGTGCACGCACAATCATTGAACCGGTTGTTAAATTGGTAGGATCCCACCACCGGCTGCGTAGTCCTCTTTGAAATAACAGCTGCATTTCTTTGGGTTCTGCTCCCAATCACTATTCTCACACCTGAGCCTTGCAGCCACACTCCACACAAGCTCTCGGGCGTGCTTATTGTGTGCCAAGGCATGTGTACAAAGCCAACTCTCCTTTATAGAAAACAAAGAATAAGGCTTATGTTAAGTCCACATACCACAACCTGTTCAGTACCAGCAAGAAACCCAGCTGTAAAGGAAGAACTCAAGAGCTACAGGATGCAATCAGTTTAATTACAATTGCAGGAAATTAGCTTCATTCTCAACTGTTCCATTTATTAATGCATTATTTATATTCTTCTCAATGAGAGGGCCCAAAGGGGAAGCACAGTATGTATAGGAGGATGGAGGTTGAGCTGGGAAAGAACTTTTGTAAGAAGATAGAGAAAGATGAAATGGAAACCTTTCCATTTTTTCCATCTTCCTATTAGGTATTGAAGGTGGCTCAGCGGCTAAGATGCTGAGCTTGTCGATCAGAAGGTTGGCAGTTCAGCGGTCCAAATCCCTAGCGCTGCATAAAGGAGTGAGCTCCTGTTACTTGTCCCAGCTTCTCCCAACCTAGCAGTTCGAAAGCACGTAAAAATGCAAGTAGAAAAATAGGGTTCACTGACAAATGCGCGCCGGAAAATGCGCACCGACAAAACCGCTGTGACAAAACGGCGACATTGAAAGCGCGCCCACTAAAGCATGCCGACAACACCGCGCCCACAAAAACGTACCAGCGAAAACAACATGAAAACAATGGTAACAACATTAACAACCCTAACCCTAACCCTAACCCTAACCCTTACCCTAACCCTAACCCTAACCCTAACCCTTACCCTTACCCTTACCCTTACCCTTACCCTTACCCTTACCCTAACCCTAACCCTAACCCTAACCCTAACCCTAATCCTAACCTAAAAACCCTAATCGTGCTTTTGTGGGCACGGTTTTGTCGGTGCGCTTTAGTGGGTGCGCTTTTAATGTCGCCGTTTTATCACGGAGGTTTTGTCGGTGCGCATTTGTCGGGCGCACATTTGTCGGGTCACGGAAAAATAGGGACCCTTTTGGTGGGAAGGTAACAGTGTTCCATGCACCTTCAGTGTTTAGTCATGCTGGCCACATGACCACGGAGACATATTCGGAAAGCGCTGGGTCTTTGGCTTTGAAATGGAGATGAGCACCGCCCCCTAGAGTTGGGAACGACTACCACATATATGCGAGGGGAACCTTTACCTTTATTAGACATTGAGAGCCAAGGCCTCATGTGCGGATGGAAACAGATCCATACCAATTTCATTTTTCTCTTTCAGCTGTGCTCCTCTGGTGGGGGACAAAAGAAAGAAGAGGAAGATATAAAGACAGATTTTTTCTATTTCAAGAGAAATGGCCCATCACACCTCCTCTCCATTCACTGGTATCATTCCCCCCCTTTTTTAAAATAAAATGCCATTTTCACACTTCACACCCACACAAAGAACACAAAACAGTCATTAAGGCTGCAACACTCCTTCGCAAAGTTCTCATCCTGCTCTACCGACAGACTCATCTAAAAATTACTTATTTCTCTTTCAAATGGCTGAGGAAGCTTCTGGCTGGCATACCTGAATTGGTAATGCCCAAAGAGTGAACACATCACTCAGGTCAACCAGCCCTGCTAGACAATGTAACTTTAAAAAAACAGCTTGGTACGTTCTTTCAATTTTGTCTTCAGTGTTCTGACCAAGGCTACCCAAGAGCATGAAGCAAACTCCTGGTCCTGACAAAAAACTTTTTTATTAATTGACTGTGAATTCTGCTCATTCACATCCTGTAAAGTCTTTCAAGGGAGGATTTACAGTCACAGACCTTATCTGGCTTGGAGAGGTGCCAGGCTGATATCTGCAAAACTTGGCAAGGAGTCTTGGAGAGTCACAAATCAATTAAGTGAACTTATTGTCTCCTGCAAACTCCATTCACCTTTCATGCCTCTTTTATTTCCTCTGGGAGGGGCCATTCATCGTCCATCTGTGGCCTTACTCCCAAGTTGACCCCTGTTCTTTAGCTGTTCTCTTCGTCTGGCAACTCTGCACATGCGCACACCAGGAACAGGCTTTAGCTGTTCATCTGCCTCACTGATGTCTGTCTCTGAAGGCAGCTGGTAACTGGCATACGGCTCTGGCCCATCTCTGCCTCTGACACAGGGCCCTCATCAGAGCCTTCCCAGCCTCCAGGACTGGCCCATGTTCATTCCCAACCTCCTCACTGTCCGAATCTGCTGCCAGCTCCGCTGGCCACTGGCAGGTCACAACATTGAGATTAATGACATCTGGGGAGGTAATGGAGGAGAGGGGGCCTTGTGGCATTGTTACCGAAGCTCCACCCATCTTTGTTGAGTCATTGCATGGATGCCCCAAAGGACTTGAGCCTCTGATGAGCTGCTATAATGCTGCTTTCATCAATCTGAAATGAAACATTGAGCTCCTATGAGTGCTGCTGCTTGAAAATGGTTATGAACAGAAAACTTGACATAAATGAGGTGTCAAAATCATCAATTTTGTCATATTGCTGTACATTGCCTTGGCGATTCTTCTGTTAAAGCCCCCGCCCCCATCTTTCATTTTTTTTTTCTGTATATAAATTTTATTTTCATTTTTTCATACACTCACATGTATACTGTAGATAGCCAACACCATACAGCATTAAACAATAATTGCATCAATTCCTCTTGTCAACAAAATAGAAACCCAATATAACTCTTCCACTCTCCATACACCTCTTTCTTCCATCACCCTCCAACTTTCTATCTTCCCTCCATCATCCCCCTCTACCCTACTTCCCCTCCCCCTCTACCACTCCTCTCTCCACATCCACTCCCCCCCTTCCTTCTCACCTTTCCCTCCCCCCCTCTCTCCCATCCCTCTCTGCCCATCTGCCCTACTTCCCCTCCCCCTCTACCACTCCTCTCTCCACATCCACTCCCCCCCTTCCTTCTCACCTTTCCCTCCCCCCCTCTCTCCCATCCCTCTCTGCCCATCTTTCTTCTTTCCCACTCCTCCGCTCCTTGGTGTATTTCCGCTACATATCAATATACTTGGCCTATCCTATTTTTAAAGAAAAATTAAAAAAGAACAGTATGCATGTGAAGTCACATTACATTGAGATCTAACACATCTTGTCAAGCCTAATATATATCCATCCCTCCCCCCACCCGATCCCCCAACCCCTCGACCCCCCTCATCCTTCCCCCCCCCCCGACTTCCCAGAACCCGTACATGGTATAGATTTTTAACAAACAGGTCTAAAATATATTGAGAAGAAAAGAATAAGAAATTAACAACATCTCTACATTGAGCTTAGCTCCTTCTTGCTAAGCTATCTTTAAACAATTTAAATCATTCCTGATCTTAAGCATAGGCTATCTGGAATTTCTTAGTCCCATATTTATTTTGTATATAATCAATCCATTTTTTCCAGTCTTGTTTATATCTTTCATTTGAGTGGTCTTTAAGATATGCAGATATTTTAGCCATCTCGGCTAAATTTGTGACTTTCAATGTCCATTCTTGAATTGTAGGCAAGTCGTCCTTCTTCCAATATTGCGCCACCAACAGTCTTGCTGCCGTTATTAAATGCAAAATCAAGTTAATCTCTACCGCTGTAAAGTCAGTACTTATACCTAACAAAAATAACTGAGGAGTAAACTTTATCCTTCTTTTAAAAATATTTTGCATAATCCACCATATCTTTATCCAAAATGCCTTAACCTTTTGGCAAGTCCACCATATATGGAAATATGTAGCATCAAGAGAACCACATCTCCAACATTTGGGTTGTAAATTCGGGTACATAGAAGCCAGCTTTTTAGGATCTAAATGCCATCTATAGAACATCTTGTAAAAATTTTCTCACAGGTTTTGAGCTTGTGTAAATTTCACATTTCTTACCCAAATTCTTTCCCACGTATCCAACATTATTGGTTCTTCAATATTTTGAGCCCACTTTACCATACAATCTTTAACTAATTCTGTTTCCGAATCTATCTGTATTAATACATTATATATCCTCTTTATATACATTAAACTTTGGTCTCCCCCCCCCCCCAGCATCTTAAAGTTGCTAGAATTGAATGTTGAATGTTGAATGCTGATTTTATTTATATGCCGCCCTTTTCCCCCGAAGGGGACTCAGGGCGGCTCACAACTCAACCAGGGAAGGGGGATACAAACAAAGAATTTAAAATGACATAAAAAACAATGCATAATTAAAACACAACAGTCATACCAATTCGAGACGGGGGCAACAGTTCTTTAGCCCCAGACCTGTCGGAACAGCCAGGTTTTAAGGGCTTTGCGGAAGGCCTGGAGGGTGGTGAGGGTTCGAATCTCCACGGGGAGTTCGTTCCAGAGGGTCGGAGCAGCCACAGAGAAGGCTCTCCTCCGGGTAGTCGCCAGTCTACACTGGCCGGCGGATGGAATTCGGAGGAGGCCTAATCTGTGGGATCTAATCGGTCTAGCGGAGGTAATTGGCAGCAGGCGGTCTCTCAAGTACCCAGGTCCAATACCATGAAGGGCTTTATAAGTGATGACTAGCGCCTTGAAGCGTATCCGGAGACCAATAGGCAGCCAGTGCAGCTCGCGGAGGATAGGTGTTACGTGGGTGAACCGAGGTGCACCCACGATCGCTCGCGTGGCTGCATTCTGGACAAGCTGAAGTCGCCGAATGCTCTTCAAGGGCTGCCCATGTAGAGCACAAGTCCAAAACATCCTGAAGATATTCATTCTGCTGGGCAGCAGGGCTTCAGGGTGTGCAAAAGGGATATTGGGGCTCCAGATAACCCATGGATTATAGCTTATTAACCCAAAGCCATACTGGCTATTGCGATAGAGACCCCATAGCCCTGTCTGCCATGATGAAGGTCACTTTTGGCCATTCTGACTAGAACTGCTTTAAATTGAAAGCCAACAACATTTGGAACTCATTTGGGCAGCGTCCTTATCCCCAAATTCCCAAACTTAAAATAGTTTTAAATCTAGTAACTATAGCAAGTTATTTCGGTTCCACCACAAATGCGCGTATGACAAAAGCGTGTGTGTCTAAAGCGTGGTGACAAAACTGTGCCGTCAAAACCGCGGAGATGAATGAGTGCTGAAGCGCGCCGACAACAGCGCGCCGACAGAAGTGCGCTGTAACATAACCCTAAACCTAACCCTAAACCTAACTCTAAACCTAACCCTAAACCTAACCCTAAACCTAACCCTAAACCTTACCTTAACTTAAATCACACTTCTGTTGGCGCGCTGTTGTCGGCGCGCTGTTGTTGGCGCGCTGTTGTCGGCGCGCTTTTGACATCGCAGTTTTAGCGCCGCTGTTTTGTCGGCACGCTTTTGACGTTCGCGGTTATGTCGTGCCACGCGTTATTTCATATGTTGCTTGATTTTCCATGCTTTTCCCATTTTCTGTGTGCGTGTGTGTGTGTTTCTTGCCACGTCTCACACAAAATGCTTTCTGTTGATTAATAATGGCTATAATTAAGAATCACAGTGAAAACATTTCCTGTCTGTAAATTTGTACAGATAACATTGCTCATGCTTTCATTTTTCAGGTTGATTAATGCAAGCTCCTTTTTCCCCACTTACCCTGCTTGTTTGAGAGTTGCTGTAACCAGTTGATGACAATATCCACTGAAGTAAAAAGCTTTTGGAATAAGATGAATCTCCTCTGAATTAATTTACCGGGAAGGTTATGCTATCGCCATAGCCAAAATTCCACATTGAGATCCACAACTGGAATCCAAACTGAAAATTTTTGGATGACCAGTACATCAGAGGCCCCCAATCCCTAGTTCAGTGTTTCTCAACCTTGTCAACTTGAAGATGTCTGGACTCCAACTCCCAGAATTCCCCAGCCAGCAAATGCTGGCTGGGGAATTCTGGGAGTTGAAGTCCAGACAACTTCAAGTTGACAAGGTTGAGAAACACTGTCCTAGTCACTGGTCCACAGCATGCCAGAAACCAGGTTGGCCAAACGCCCCATCTGTGGGATGCAGGCACCATGCGAAACCACACCCCCTCTGGTTCGCAGAAAAACTTCGCTCCATGGAACTGATCCCTGGTGTCCAAATGGTTGAGGGCTGCTGCACTAGATGATATCAAAAGGAGTTGTACTCTCAGCTCATAGTAGGGCTTCCAAATATGGACTGTAAAAATTGAGATGATCACTAGATGGCATCAAAAGGAAAGAATTCTATACTGTTTTTGCTGCCATCTAGTGCTGAATAGAATGTTTGTGGCTCAAGTACCAGCAGTCCTAGAAACAAAACAATTGCTCACATAAAATTTCGTCAGAATCAAACTCCACCCTGGAAAGCCAATCTGGTTCTCTACAGAGGCTTTGCTTTTCAATTGTCATGAACCTCCTTGTCAGACCTGGAAGCCATCTTTTTCATTGGGCCTTCAGGCCTGCCACATTTTCTGCTCTGGGAAAATGGGAGGGGGGCATGGGTGATATATAGTCAAAATAACATTCTTTCTCAGGAAGTAAAGGCCACCTTGCCCTGCAACTGCAATGGTGTGACTGGGAGACATCTCCAGTTTTGGACAGTGCCTGATTGGATCATGATGGACATTTGGGTGCTGGAGAGGGACTTGAACTTTCATTTGGGTGGGGAAAACCCAGAACTCTCAAATTTGGATTTTCTCAGCTGTGCCAATATGACACCTCTAATAAAATGGAGCTTTGAAAAAACTCAAGCCTCGGAGTCTTCCTTTCTTGGGGGGGGGTGTTACTTGGAATCCTGATACTCCTTCAATATTGGGAGTGGTAAGAATTGTGGCAGTCGTAATGAAAATGTCTTCAGGGACCACTTGTTTACTTTTGACTTCATTTCCAAAGAGCCAAGGAAAAATCTAAGCAGAGAAGCTTTGGATAATAGCAATAGCAATAGCAGTTAGACTTATATACCGCTTCATAGGGCTTTCAGCCCTCTCTAAGCGGTTTACAGAGTCAGCATATTGCCCCCAACAACAATCCGGGTCCTCATTTTACCCACCTCGGAAGGATGGAAGGCTGAGTCAACCTTGAGCCGGTGAGATTTGAACCGCCGAACTGCAGATAGCAGTCAGCTGAAGTGGCCTGCAGTACTGCACTCTAACCACTGCGCCACCTCGGCTCTTAGAAATAATACAATATGTGAACAAGAGACAAAAACACCAAAGATCGTACTGAATACAAAATGCAGACATTCACGCAGAACCAGATGGCATTAAAACTGCACACTGCCAGAAACACAAACTTGTCATATACGGGAGCTGTGGTGGCACAGTAGTTATGCATCATTGCAGGCTAACTCTGCCCACAGCCAAGAGTTCGATCCTGACCAGCTCAAGGTTGACCCATCCTTCCAAGATTGGTAAAATGAGGCCCCAGATTGTTGGGGGCAATATGCTGACTCTGTAACCCACTTAGAGAGGAGTTGTAAAAGCATTATGAAGTGGTATATAAGTCTAAGGGCTATTGATGTATGCACATATCACAGTAGATGAGTTCAAAAGATGATACCATGATTGCTGGTTCTACAATTGTGAAAAATCCATAAATCAACCCGCTAGGAATGAATATGATGACCAAAGTGTCAAAGAAAAAGATTATGATGACAATGTCATCAACCTCCAAAGAAGATACTTAAATAAAGTACTGTAAAATCAACAAATTCATTCAGCAATCCTCTTAGTTGTATGAAATATTTATGCTTCAAGGCCATATACATCCAAGGGCCAGAAGCCAGCAGGAGAGAACAGGAGAATAGAAGATTATCAACCTTACAACGTGATTGTAATTTCTTAATAATATTTTGATTGCTCATGGCAGAAGAAAAAGAAATGTGGGCGGATTTCAATCTGACTGAGCAAGTCAGTTCTTCTTCCGCTCCATGAGTTAAATAAATCATTTGTATTTTAAGTTTGTCATTCAGTAAGTGATAAGCAATGTTGCTGTTCATGAAATCAAAGATTGTTGGAATTGAAGATCATGTAATCCAACCTTTTGCCCAACCTTTTGCGGAAATCCATAAGAACATCTGCTAATAGGTTTAGATTAGGCCTTGCAATAAAACAGAACAGAGTTTATTCTTTGGATGTGCACATATTTCTTGCCTAGACTCTATTTTGGGTTTGCCTTTATGTAAAGGAGGGGGGAAAAGTTTGAAGTTTTTGCATATTGAAAACTGACAGTAATTGCCTGCTAAAATAGTGATACCTGAAAGTCACTGGATTTGCCCCCAGGGTCTTTGAAAGTACATTTAAATGAATCAATCTTTGCTGCAACTTAGGAACCATTTTTCATCCAAGGTCTAAATGAGACTTAACTTTTGGCCAGAGAAATATTCATGGGGCACTCCACTGCAGAGTTTTCATAGACACCTGTCTCCCATATCTACACCAGCCAAGAATTAGCTATACTGCTCAGCAGTGAACGTGTAACTAAGCTGCCCAAACCCTTGGTAGTATCTAAATCAGGGGTGTCAAACTCAAGGTTCGGGGGATAGATCCGGCTGGTGGGGTGCTTAGATCTGGCCTGTGGGGTCTCCTTGGAAACACTGAGGGACTGGCCCACGGTGCCTCTGCCAGTGAAAATGGAGCTTGGAAGGGCCACATGCGCCTCTCCCAAGCTCCGTTTTTGGCTGTGACAGTCTCCTGCAGCCCTCTGCTTGTGAAAACGGAGCTCAGAAGGGCCACACGTGCCGCTCCCAAGCTCCGTTTTTGGCTGTGACAGTCTCCTGCAGCCTCTGCTTGTGTAAATAGAGCTCGGAAGGGCCACATGTGCCACTCCCAAGCTCCATTTTTTGCTGTGACAGTCTTCTGCAGCCCTGTGCTTGTGAAAAGGGAGCTTGGAAGGGCCACACGTGCCGCTCCCAAGCTCCATTTTTGGCTGTGACAGTCTCCTGCAGCCCTCTGCTTGTGAAAACGGAGCTCAGAAGGGCCACACATGCCGCTTTCAAGCTCCGTTTTCAACTGTGACAGTCTCCTACAGCTCTCTGCTAGTGAAAATGGAGCTCGGGAGGGCTGCAGGCAGCTGTCGCAGGTGAAAGCAGAACCAGTGAGCCCACTTTCACTGACAGAGCACTCAGGCCACCACAGGCGCCCCCGACATGAGTGAAATTGAGCTGGCAATGCCCACCCTGGCCACCCTCCTGAGGTCAAACACAACTCTGATGTGGCCCTCAATGAAATTAAGTTTGACACCCCTGATCTAAATGGTCTTTCAGCATCTGCCTTATAAGATTTGGTGGCAACTGCCTTGCAAATCTCTCCTAAGAAGCTGACTTCTTACCTTTGAAACATCCTTCATGTGTTGTTGGGACCATGAATTGCATCTCTCATATGGAAATAGCATTGTCTATTTTAAAATAATTTCACACTCAGTAAGAACAGAAGGAAAAGGAGATGGAATTCTTCCATACGAATGTATAAGGGGGTGTTAAGGAAAGAGAACATTGGCCGGACAAACTAAAATGTTAAACATGACAGCTGTCATTTCCGTCTCTGGTAACTGTTTAATGATAGAGACATATTCCACCCCTTTTTATAGACATGTGTTTCTTCTTCAGTCTGCATTGTGAGATTTTTCCTTGGAAGAAGAAATGAAGGAAGCAAGAATTAAGCAAGAGAGACAGAAACTGCCCATTTTCTATTTCTGCCTTCCTCATCCCTCAACTTATCATTTTTTTTTCTGAATGCAAGTCAGGAGTATCTGCAGGAAGTGAGTCAAAAAAGTGAAGGAGATGGCCAAGAGCAGGTGATTACAGCCCCCTTTTTTACATGTGAAAGAGGGTGGGGCTTTGATCTCGTGCTTGTGGCTGCTATCATGTCAATGATAGCAGTACTGAAGGAGCTGTCACAGAGAAGAAGGGGTTGACCTACGCTCTAAAGCAGTGGTAGTCAACCTGGTCCCCACCGCCCACTAGTGGGGGTTCCAGATTTCATGGTGGGCGGTAGGGGTTTGCTGTAATTCTGCTTTATAAATTTTATAAAGTTACTTCCCTACTTAAGAAATCACCATTATTGTGGAACTGGTGGGTGGTTAGAAAATTTTACTACTAACAGAGATACAAAAGTGGGCAGTAGGTATAAAAAGGTTGACTACCCCTGGTCTAAAGCAACTGAGGGCAGGATAAGAACTAATGGAAGTTTATCAAAGAGAAATCCAACCTAGAACTAGAGAGATTTCCTGAAAGTGATAAGAGCCGAGGTGGCGCAGTGGTTAAATGCAGCACTGCAGGCCACTTCAGCTGACTGTTATCTGCAATTCAGTGGTTCAAATCTCACCGGCTCAAAGGTTGACTCAGCCTTCCATCCTTCCGAGGTGGGTGAAATGAGGACCCGGATTGTTGTTGGGGGCAATATGCTGACTCTGTAAACCGCCTAGAGAGGGCTGAAAGCCCTATGAAGCGGTATATAAGTCTAACTGCTATTGCTATTGCTATAACAATGAATCAGTGGAACAAAGTGCCTCCAAAAGTTGTAGGTGATCCGTCACTGGAGGTTTGAAAGAAGGGATTGGACTGTTATTTGTCTGGAATGGCATAGGGTCTTCTGGTTGAGCAGGGACCCAACCCATTCTGTATTCTGTGTGCCTCTTCACTTCCTTGACCCTTTCACTGTGGACATCCTAGTGGTAACTCTGATCAGCAATGTTTGCTGACAGTCTGTTGTTGTTGTTGTTATTGTTGTTGTTGTTGTTGTCTAATTTATTCATTAAACATGAAACTCAGTCAACTGAACATTCAAAAATGCATCACAAATACCATTGACTGGTGCTAATGGTTGATATGGGTTGCTGCCAGTGTCCTAGGTATCAATCAAGTACCTTCTTAAAATATACGATATTCTGAGTAGCACCGTTTTTTGCAGTTCCACTGGTATTATTGCAGGAAGCTGCAATTTGTTGATGTATCTTATAAAATTCTTGGACATGGTGCCAAGTGCCCCGATGACAATGGGTATCATTGTTACATGTTGTTGTTGTTGTTGTTAGGGTTTGTCACATAATCAGCCAGATGTTTAGAGTGGACTTGGCATTTTTATCCACCAATCATGTCATTCCCAACATCTGGGATAGGTAGGCATGGTTGCTTGATGGCGTTAAAAGTATCATCGCAGGATGGAAGCTGTTCTAAGTAAAGTTGCCTTCTGCAATTGATTGATGGTGGTTATGTCCAGGCTGAATGGCATTCAAGGGGTGCTCCAGTTGTTTTGGAAGGGCACTTATTATTATTGGTATTATCTTTGCTACAGTCTTTTGCTACAGTCATTCTATTTATTATTATGAATTTATCACACAGCTTTATGTATTAAAGTCTTCTTTAACACTTCCTTCCAGTCATCCAGCTTGTTTCATTCACTTCTTTTCTAATTGATTCAACTTTTTGCAGTAATGAAGCATACTTGTTCCTTTGTGAGCAATTTGGGGGGTTTCCCTTCCCCCTTCCATTTTTTTCCCCATAAGTACGTATATTTTGATCAAATATACCAAAATTCGCCTTAGGGAATGCTATCTAACCTGCCAATAGAACCCTCTTGTGACTGGATAGTGCAATTTTAGCTATTTTAGGATCAGCTTCCTAATTTGCTTAAATGTGTCACTGGAGAGAATAAGCAGAGGCTGTTGGACATGTATTTGGGTTCTTATTGGTCACTTCCTGCAAAGACAGCATTCCGTTATCTCACTCTTTCAGCTAGGTTTGCATCCCCTCCACCCCATGATTTCTGATCATGCACACACCTCACTGGTTGTTATCTTGAGACTGTCCTTTTCAAGATTTATGGTATGCTAACAAGAAGAAATATAAGGAGGAAGAGCAAGAAGCCAGCATCTTGTAATGGTTTGTGGGAACAACCTTGAGAGATGGAGCAAAGAGATACTGCCTAGAGCAGTGGTGGCTAACCTTTTTGTCATTGTGTGCCGACAGCACCCATAATGCAATGTGCGCATGACACACACACCCATGCGCCCTGTCACTGTGCATGCATGCACAATCCCCCACGCTCCCCGCACCCACCCCCGTGCATGTGTACATGACTCCCCGCACCCTGTTTTGGGTTTAGTAGGCCTCCCTCCTAGGACCAAAAATGGGCCGCAGGGGAGGCATGTGTGTGCATCTCATGCATGTGCCCCGCCCCCCATGCATGAGTAGCAGAGACACGAAAATCAGCTGGCCGGCAGGAGGCTTGCATGTATCAATGGCGGCGCTGAGCTGGGGTGATGGCTTGCATGCCCGCAGAGAGGGCCTTGAGTGGCACCTGTGGCACACGTGCCATAGGTTTACCATCATAGACCTAGAGAATGATCAGATAAAAGAGAGCACAGTCCACAACTGCACTGTGGGAGGAGCAAGAGGATCTCTTTTTTTCTTTTATGCACACTGAAAGCATTTGTACCAAAGACAAATTCTTTGTGTATCCAATCACACTTGGCCAATAAAGAATATTCTATTCTATTCTATTCTATTCTATTCTATTCTATTCTATTCTATTCTACTCTACTCTACTCTGTTCTACTCTACTCTACACTACTCTATTCTCTACTCTACTCTGTTCTATTCTACTCTACTCTACTCTACTCTACTCTACTCTACTCTACCTTATTCTACTCCACTCTGTTCTATTCTCTACTCTACTCTGTTCTGTTCTGTTCTATTCTATTCTATTTTAGACCCTGCCTAGTATCTCAGAATGTAAAGGTGATGGCGGGAGAATGATACTTTCAAACTTGTATGATTACGTCAATGTAGCTTTACAATAAAGTAGAATTAGATTATCTGATCATGTTTCCTATCTGGTCTGCCTGGTAAGGCTGACACATCTTGACAGAAGACTAAAGAAATATATAAGCTTGTCTACCCACAATCCTGTCTGTATAAGGACACCTAAGCAACTTTGGACATTATTGTTATGGCTAGAACCCACCCCTGACCTATGCATGTAATTGTCCATGAAGTCATCAGAAATTGAGCTCAACACAGAACAGTTTTTGCTCATGACATTCTGTTGAAATTGCAGAAATACGTTCCACAGTTGTTTCAGTACGAATCAATCAGTATTTACATGCAAGCTCATATTCAGGTTTTTTTCTTTTCTTTTAAATCTGATCCTTATTCATTTCACTAAAGGGACTGAGTAGTATAGATCTTATAAAATGGTCTCTCCTTAACCTGAGTATCGTCCAGATTTGTTAAATTCAGATACCACAGTTCCTGAGTCAGTAGGGTCATTGCTAAAAATCCTGGAGGTAAAGTCCAAGCATCTGAAGGACATCAATATTTTGGAAGTCTGTGCTAAGATTACCTCATTGCAGCCAATTTTCTTGGCTCTGTACAAGTGAATATATATTTTGTTGTGTGTATATATATATATATGGAAGTTGTCCAGTTTTTCTTTCCCATGTGGCCAAATTACAAAAGTGTCAACTTCCTCACACATCTCAACAGCCTATACCCCAAAATACAATTCACTATGGAAATAGAAGCTAGCGACCAACTTCCCTTTCTGGACATCCTAATCTACAAAAAACCCAATGGCTCCCTAGGACACACCATCTACCAGAAAAAAAAACCCAACCACTACTTAAATGAACCATCCCATCACCACCCTGCACAGATCAACTCTGTAACCAAGACCCTCATCTCCAGAACTAAACGCCTAGCCGACAAAGATCACCTGAATACTGAATTACACACTCTCCCAAACGTATTAATCTCCAATGAATTCCAAAGAAAAACAATTACCAACCTAATCCAAAGGGAGACACCCCCCAAGAACCGAGACACAGAACAGGAAAATGGCATCGCCCTCCTCCCTTACATCAAAGGCACCACAGATAAAATCAGCAAAATTCTCCACAAACACAATATCAAGACAGCCTTCAATATTGACAAAAAATAGCCAACATCTTAAGAAACCCCAAAGACAAAATCCAGCTAGAAAACCAAGGAGTCTATGAAATACCATTCAAAATCTGCCCTGCAACATACATAGGACAAACTAATAGGAGAATAAATGCACGCATTGCAGAACACAAGAACGCAGTAAGAAAAAAAGAAAAAAAAACTTCCTCCCTTTTCCAGCACCTTAAAGCGACAGGACATGAAATTGATTTTGAAGGAACCAAATTAATCTCCAAAACTGAACACTTCAACAAGAGAATAATTATGGAAGCTATTGAAATAGAGAAACACCCCCACAACATGAATAAACGTGACAATACCTCCCGCCTACCAGACATCTGGAAACCAGCCCTAGTCTACAAACGAGCCCCACCCACCACCCAGTCCATTACAACACAAAACAACCACGGACACACAGCCAGCACTAATCAGCACCAATCTACCAATCATGATACAACTACACAGCCAATCAATCCACTTACTGAAACAACCCCAGCACTCCACACACACACCCACCAAGATTTATAGAAAGGCGGCAGCTCCGACCACGCATTGCTCACACAAACATGAAGCTGAAAACACCATCCTGAAGATGGCGAGTGAGACCTCGCCGAAACATTGCCAAGACAATCTCAATCTTACACAGGAAAAGACCTGAATACAACAAGACCAGAATACCTACACCGTGAAAATCTATGAAAACATACTGTACACACACACACACACACACACATTTTATTGTTAGTTGCAAAGTCATGTCTGACCCATCGCGACCCCATGGACAACCTTCCTCCAGGCCTTCCTGTCCTCTACCATCCCCTGGAATCCATTTAAGCTCACACCTACTGCTTCAGTGATTCCATCCAGCCACCTCATTCTCTGCCGTTCCCTTCTTCTTTTGCCCTCAATCATTCTCAGCATTTAGGCTCTTCTCCAGTGAGTCCTTTCTTCTCATTAGGTAGCCAAAGTATTTGAGTTTCATCTTCAGGATCTGGCCTTCTAAAGAACAGTCAGGGTTGATCTCCTCTAGGACTGACTGGTTGGATCACCTTGCAGTCCAAGGGACTCGCAGGAGTCTTCTCCAGCACCATAGTTCAAAGGCCTCAATTCTTTGGCCCTCAGCCTTTCTTATATCCAACTTTCACAGCCATACATTGCAACTGGGAAAACCATAGCTTTGACTATACGCACTTTTGTTGGCAGGGTGATCTCTTTGCTTTTTAGTATTCTGTCTAGATTTGCCATAGCTTTCCTCCCCAGGAGCAAGTGTCTTTTAATTTCTTAGCTGCAGTCCCCATCTGCAGTGATCTTGGAGCCCAGGAAAATAAAATCTGTCACTACCTCCATTTCTTCCCCATCTATTTGCCAGGAATTGAGAGGTTTTCTTAATGTTGAGTTTCAATCCAACTTTTGCATTCTCCTTCACCCGCATCAAAAGGCTCTTCATACATATACATATACAAATTATGGTTTTGGAAAAAATAAGATATGAAATAATGGGCTGCATTTCCTCACAAGGAATGTCCTGATTGATTCTGAATCCATTCAATTCTGCTTGCCTAATTGGTTGGGTCAAAAGCACTGATGATGTTACCTAGTTTGGGTAACGAAACCTCTGCAAGAAAACAGGCAAGCTTAGAGAACACCAAGGAGCTTTGTTTCAACCCTGAGCTACAAATATTCTCCTTTATAGGTTGGACTAACTCTGATCAGATCATTTATCACAATGGGCAATATAGAAAAACACCTCCGCACAGACAAGTCCCATTTATTTAACTGGAGAACTTTGGATCAAGGTGCATGCATTACAGGAGAGTTTCTTGACCTAGCATCACATCAAATATATTTGATTTCAACTCATACAGTCCCTGCCATATCTGTAAGTCAGACATAATTCTTATCTGGCCAGGCTGGGCTATTAAGGTAACTTTTATCATAATATTTGAGGAAACCGTGCAGGGAGAAGAAAGCTAAAGCTTTAAAATAATTGAAGGAAGGCCATCCTATGAAATGAATAGCTGCAAAATTTTGGCTTTTATTAAAAAAAAAAAAGTAATCAAAGCTAAAAATATAGGAGCCATAAAAAGCATCAAACTTTATCCTCCAAAAGGAAAATAGGGACATTTGGCAGAATGAGTTTTAAGAAGAAAAGAGGAAATAATGTACAAAAGGAAATAAAGGGAGAGAATAAAGATCATGCACCAGGCTCAGATAAATAATGAAGCACCTTTCAGAAAATGTAAGGAGCAGGAATTCAGGTCAGAGAAAGCTGAGCGATTCTTCTATCCAGGGGACCAAGGGTCTAACAGCAATAAAGGGAAATAAAGACACCGAAGGAGAACCAGCTGAATGAACATTTTGTTTCCATAGAGGGCAGGAATGGATTTATTAGAGGAAGAAACATGAAGTATCCAAAGCATTCAGGGACATATTTTTTAAAAAAGGGTCATTAAGCAATTCAGAACCACTGAAAGATGTTATCGGTCACCATATCTAATGACTTGAAGGATGTTTTCATAAGAGACATTCGTAGGTGAGGCTGAGATGTGCATATGATAAATGGATATTTTCTCCACTGATGAAGGGACCTCGGTGAGCACAGTGGTTAGATTGCAATATTGCAGGCAAGCTCTGTCCACAGCTTGGCGTTCGATCCTGATGGGCTCAAGATTGATTCAGCCTTCCATCCTCCCAAGGTCGATAAAATGAGGGCCCAGAATTTTGTAGGGCGATATGCTGACATTGTAAAACTCCCAGAGAGTGCTGTATAGCGCTATGGGACAGTATACACAGTAAGTCTAAGCACTATTGCTATTGGTCTCCAAGTTTGTTTGTTTTTCTTGCAGACATTTCAGTACCAAACTACCGTATTTTTCGGACTATGATGCATCTGAGTATAATACACACCAAGATTTTGAAGACGAAAACAAGAAAAAAATAGGTTTTGGCCCCCACACGTCCGGTTTTTGCCCTCTCTGGCCCCCAGGAGCACTCTGCAGGCCTCCCAACCCCCCCCCAATGCATCCCATTTTTGGCATCCCCACCCTCCAAGGGCACTCTGCGGGCCTCCCAAACCCTCTGCAGGGCCCATTTTTGCAAAAAATGGGCCTGGTTTTTTGCAAAAATGGGACTTGTGGTGTGGGGTTTCGGGAGGCCAAAAATGGCCATATTCAGTGTATAAGATGCACTAATATTTCCACCCACTTTTTTGGGGCAGGGTGGGTGTATCTTATACTCTGAAAAATATGGTAGGTAACATTATCAGTCCTGATGATGTTACCTACCATATTTTTGGAGTATAAGATGCACCGGAGTATAAGACACAGCACGGTTTTGAAGAAGAAATTTTTTTTAAAAAAGTTTTTGCACTCTGCAAACCTCCCAAAAGTGACCTATTTTTCACAAAAACGTGCCTGGTTTTTCCCCCCCAAAAGGCATGAATAGCCCTTAGGAGGCTTGTAGAGTGCTCCTGGGGGTGGGGCAAAAATGAGCAAAAAATGAGCCTGTTTCTTGTCAAAAAAAGGGCATGGATAGCCTTCAGGAAAGCTTATAGAGTGCTGCTGGGAAGGGGTGGCAAAAAACAGGCCATTTTCACTCATTTCTGCCCTCCCCAGCCCCCAGGAGCTCTCTAAAAGCTATGCACAGACATTTTAGTGAAGGGGGTGGGGTTTGGGGAGGCAAAAAATGCTGTATTCAGTGTATAAGACGCACCCAGATTTTCCCTCTTTTTTGAGGGGAAAAACGTGCATCTTATACTCCGAAAAATACGGCAATGAAACATCTGAAAGAAAACAGCCAAGGACCCACTTCTGAGCTACAAATATTCCCCTCTTTCTCCACCAAACTACCTGTGTTCTGCCATCCACTTCTACAAGCTTGTCATTTTCATCACCCCATCCATTGTGACCATTGTTGAATGAACAGGTGACTCAGGTACCTCAATGTTGGAAAGCCCAGTTGGCAAGATGGAAGGAAGGGACCCATGGGAAGGGAAGGTTGAAAAGTAACAAAACAGCGCTATAAACAGGTTTCTAAATGCCACCCTTAAGCAGAGTGTTCTAAAGTACTAAATGGTTTAAAATCTCCTAGAAACGGCAATTCTTAGCATTAGAACATTTTTATTATCATAAATGATGTCAATTTTAAAGGCAATAAAGCGAGACTAATAGTCAGGCACCCATTGCTCAAAATTGCATTTGCTTAAAATGTTGCTTAACTTAAAATGTTGCTATCCGTGGTTTTTCTCTTGCGATATCTATTATCCCTTCCGCATTCCAGAGGAGGAACAGTACAATAATACCGTTCAGAGCAGTGATTGTGTCTTTATTAACCTGCCAGGATGAAAAGATGGTGCTGGCAAAAAAATGCTGATAGAAACAAAATTATTTAGGTTATTCAAATAAAAGGGAGGATTGGATAGAAACTGCAGGAGGATTCAGTCAGGTAAGTAAATGGACATCAGCACTCTAAGTAATTTTCTAGGTAGGCTGTCAGATTGCATGGAACAGCTTAAATTAAAAAAACAACAAAACAGTGGGCTCTGAATGAAGTTTAAATGCTAAAAGGTAGAAAAATTCAAAGCAACTTTGCTGGTACTTATCAAGATATTACCTAAACATGCAACAACAGCCACACTGGGATTAGTATTGGGACTGGGTTGAGAAAAAGCCACATAGCAGATTAATTACATGATCCAAATGTTTCATACAGGAAAGGCTGTTGTGGACTGACAGCGGCCAGCGGAGATGACAGCAGGTTCAGACAGTGAGGAGGTTGGGGAGGAACATGGGCCAGTCCTGGAGTCTGGGGAAGACTCTGACGAGGGCTCTGCATCAGAGGCAGAGATGGGGCCAGGGCCGTCTGACAGTTATTAGCTGCCTTCAGAGTCAGACATCAGTGGGGCAGAAGAACAACTGGAGCCTGTTCCCAGTGTGCTCATGTGCAGAGTTGCCAGACCAAGGGAACAGCTAAGGAACAATGGTCAACTTGGGAGTAAAGCCACAGGTGGATGGTGAATGGCCCCTCCCATAGTGAATACAAGAGGAGTGAAAGGGGAGGATTTTTTGCAGGAGACAATTAGTTCATTCCTGCATTCTTGCCAAGTATTGCGGCATCTGAAAGATATCAGCCTGGCCATTCTCCAAGCCAGATAAAGGTCAGTAATTGTGAACTATTTTGAAAGACTGTGGGAGAGGAAAGACTTTGCTAGAGAGGAATCACTGTGAATTAAATAAAAGGGTTTATCAGGACGAGGACTCGGCTTCGTGCTGCTGGGGAAGCTTTGGTCAGAACAGATTTGTTACAAACTGTCCAGTTTTGTACACAGTGGTAGAAAGCTTGATTGATCAGGAATTTTACATACATGTTAACTATAGATTATAAATAATGCATTTCTCCCCCCCCCCAAAAAAAGATCGTTTTTATTATTTACTTTTGTACATGGCCATACAGTGTTGCCTGACTGCAGTTTACAACACATCATACAATGTAATAAAATATCCAGCATGAAAAAGTCCCATGACAAACAAGACATCAATAAGAATATCAATAAATAATGATCTCATAATAACAAGTTTTAAAACAGCACAACAATCAACCAATAGCCTGAAATTATTCCCCCAAAGGCCCTCTGGAAAAAGAAAAAAAAATGTTCAATAGCTTCCAGAAAGCTGATTCTGAGAAAGAAACCAATCTAGCTTTTTTATTTTTAATTCTATTTAGAGTGGAGGATGGGGATCTTTTCCTAAAGGGATGTTTCTGAGGTTGGAGAAACAAAATTTCTGATCTGCATCATACAACTGAAGCCCCGACCCCCTTTTTTTAACTATGACATGATGCATGTTGAAAAAGGAGAAAAGTATTGTCACATCTTTATTATTTGAAACCTTCCTTACTCCATGTAAGGGACGTGATGGCTCAGTGGCTAAGATGCTGAGCTTGTTGATCAGAAAGGTCAGCAGTTCAGCAGCTCTAATTCCTAGCGTCGCATAACAGAGTGAGCTCCAATTACTTGTCCCAGCTTCTGCCAACCTAGCCGTTTGAAAGTATGTAAAAATGCAAATAGAAAGATAGGGACCACCTTTGGTGGGAAGGTAACAGCATTCCATGAGCCTTCGGCATTTAGTCATGCCGGCCACATGACTACGGAGATGTCTTTGGACAGCTCTGGCTCTTTGGAGAGTCAGGAACAACTAGCACATATGTGCAAAGGGGAACTTTTAACTTACTGTTACCTTACTCCATTGGATGTCCATGCCATCAGGAGCATCTTCCCGGAGGATATTCTCAGATAATTAACCCAAAGCAAGTAGGTCTTAAAGTGTTACGATATCTCAGGGGCTGCCACAAAGAGGAGGGAGTCAAGCTATTCTCCAAAGCACCTGAGGGCAGGATAAAGAAGCAATGGATGGAAACTAACCAAGAAGCGAAGCAACTTAGAACTAAGAAGAAATTTCTTGACAGTTAGAACAATTCATGAGTGGAACAACTTGCCTCTAAAAGTTGTGAATTCTCCCACACACCTTGATGTCATCAAGGACCTTCTGCGCATGCGCAGAAGATTCTGCACCAGAGGTGGGTTCCTACCACTTCACACCTATTCGGTAGAACTGGTTCATCAAATCTACTGAACCGGTTAGAAGAGGTTCCACCAGTGGACCCGGAAAGCAGGCCACACCTACAGAAGAGGTTCCAAAAATTTTTGAAACCCACCACTGGTCCTTGGATATGATTATTCTACACTATCATGCTCATATTTATAAAACTCTGTGCCTCTGTGAAAGGTAAGGATGACTACTGTGTTTGTGGTGCAATCAGAACATTGCGTGTATTGAAGTTGTTTTAACGCAAACCAAAGATGCCTTTTAAAAAACAAGTTTACATCATATTCTTATGCATGCCAGTGCTGTGTGTGAGGTAATTTAAGGTGGTTCTGACAAGTGTCGTCGGCATCTTTATATCTGGTCACATGGGCAGCAAGCCACTCCCATCCGGTCACATGGGCGGCAAGCCACTCCCACAAAGGAGGCCAGGTTTGAACAATTTTTGAAACCCATCACTGTTCTGCACATGCCCAGATGTGCATGCCCAGATGCGCGCACTCCCACTACCGAACTGATAGTGAAGAGAATGGAATACCATTACTGGTAGACCGGGTCAAAATCATGGTGGCCCGTTGTTTCCTCTTTGCATTGGGTAGACTGGGCCAAAGCGACATGGGCTGACCCATTACATTTTCCAGGATGGCCCCATGGACTGGATCCAATCACATCATGGGCCAGATGCAGCCCTCGGTCCTTGTGTTTGACACCCCTGGTCTGTGGTGGCAGGAGACCTCCAATAGCATCCTCTTCCAAAATCACAAATGTTATTAAAATCAACATCATAAAATTAGCTGCAGCTTGCAAAAGCTTATGTCTTCTAATAAGATACGTTAGTCAAAGAAAGGTGCTGCCACACTCCTCTCTCTCTTTTTTTTTTGGCTGAATTTTAAATTTACCTGCATAATTGATTTTCCAGATAAAAGAAGAGAAACTCTCGGGTGGGAGGGAGATAGTTAAGAACTGAACGAAACTTGGAATTGCTTTTAGTAAAGATGCGGGATAGGCATGTTTAAAAATAAATCACACGTAATTCTGCCTTTATAAACACTGGCTCCCAACCTCTCACAAGCAGGCGCAGGGAAAGAATAGGGAAACAAAGCACAAATTTTGGAAGAAACTCTGCTTTCTTTTCAGACGCTTCCATAAATCTTCTACAGTCTTTTATGTGTATGAATTTTCCTTTAAATTCTTCTCTCCTGTCAATGCTTCAGCCCAGTCGGCTACTTCACGGCTAGGAGATGTAATGAGACATCCTGTTCATTCCTAATATTGCTATTATTTCCTTTCCTTGGAATATCAAACTCTCTGTGTTTCATTGTCCTAAGGGCACTTCCGAGACGGCAGAGAACACTGCACTGCAATAAATATAAAATATTTAATCTCGTTCTCTCTTCTCCCGGTTCTGAAAACTGTTCAGAACGCATAGGGCAAAATAGCTGAAGGTCAGGATGAGATTCAGACTTTGCAGGATACAGAAGTGCTTGGGAAAAGAAAGGATGTTTAATGGCAACTATGGTAGGTTTAAATTAAATGTAAAGGTTGTTTGGGCGAAATGGTTCCTAAACTTACACAAATTTACACAGAGCCTGATATTTCAGAGTATCCAGAATTGTCCTCTTAATAAGGAAAGCTATTCAGGCAGTAGGGATGTGATGGCTCAGTGGCTAAGACGCTGAGCTTGTTGATCAGAAAGGTCAGCAGTTCAGTAGTTCGAATCCCTAGCACCACCTAACTGAGTGAATTCCTGTTACTTGTCCCAGCTTCTGCCAACCTAGCAGTTCGAAAGCACATAAAAATGCAAGTAGAAAAACAGGAGCCACTTTTGGTGGGAATGTAACAGCGTTCCGTGGGCCTTCGGCATTTAGTCATGCCAGCCACATGACCACGGAGGCCTCTTTGGACAACGCTGGCTCTTTGGCTTTGAAATGGAGATGAGCACTGCCCCCTAGAGTCAGGAACGACTAGCACATATGTTCAAGGGGAACCTTTACCTTTTTTATTCAGGTAGTCCTAAATAAGCTATGCAATTTATTTAGTGACTGCTCAAAGTTACAACGGCACTGAAGAGAAGCGACTTGATAATCATTTTTCACACTTATGACCATTGCAGCATTCCCATGATCACATGATCAAAATTCAGATCCGTGGCAACCGGCTCATGTTTATGACGGTTGCAGGGTTTCCAGGGTCACGTGATCCCCTTTTGCGACCTTCTGACAAGCAAAGGGGAAGCCAGATTCACTTAACAGCCTTGTTACTAATTTAACAACTGCAGCGATTCACGAAAGGTCATAAAATGGGGCAAAATTCACCTGACAAATGTCTCACTGAAGCAACAGAAATTTGGGGCTCAGTTGTAGTCGTAAGTCGAGGCCTACTTGTAGTTATTCCTCAAGTTGGGGATTCACACTTAGCATCCTTGAGCAACTGGGAAAGTCCGTCCACTGCTTATGTTAGCCTTGCTGTTTCAAATAGGGTCCATTTTCCCTACTCACAACAGCCTGAAGTAAGACTGTGCTGTGACATTTGGCTAATTAAAATGACAAGTTGTGAAAAGCTTCTATCACAGCCTGCGATAGGAAGGAAGGAAGGAGGCACTGTGTGCCAGGCACAGAGTATAAATCTGGATTTAAAACCTGGGAGATAATCTCTATCTAATTAGCGCTAACTCATTATTACAGGTTCAGAATCTGAAAATCCTTTTTGTGACACTGAGCCTTAATTTATCCTTTAGATCAATGGTATTGAACTTATTCTGGGAATTCAGGCTCAATAAGATTCCGCATATAGACAGAAGAAGGTCATTTATAGAAACTAATTGAGAAACATGGGAGTAAGGAACATCTCTTTTGTCTAGAGTGCTTCTGAGCATGACTCAGATATCCATTGGGGATGGCGATTGTACAGTATATGACAGGGAGGGGAGGTCTTTATTCCATATTTTGCTGAACTGAGCACAACTTCAGGGAACACGATGGCTCAGTGGTTGAAGACCTTCAGCTTGTCAGCTGGAGAGCTGACAGCTTGGATTCCAGGCATGAGCTTTGCACAACAGGATGATCTCCCGTTGCTTCCCCCAGCTCCTGCCCGTGTTCAAAAACATGCAAATGCAAGTAGATTAATAGGTACCACTTTGGTGGGAAGATAACGCCAAAGGCATTCTGTGTGCCTTTGGCATATACCTATGCTGGCCACAGGACAACAGAAATTGTCTTCAGACAAAGCTGGCTCCCTCAACTGAGAAACAGAGATGAACATTGTAGTTGGACAGTTGGAGTTGGACACAACTGACAGGAGTTGGAGTTGGACACAACTGACAGGGAAACCTTTATCATTTTAAGTAGAACTTCAGCAATCCAAATTAACATGATCAACAAATAGGTTCTGGCAGAAGGTAATCAGGGGCCTGGCTAAATAGACTATCACCATTTCTGTCCACATCTCAGTTCAATAAAGCATGGCATAGCTCATATCTTCATGATAAGTTTGTGCATCCTTCCATTCAGGTAGGATTTGTAGGATAACAGTTCTTACCAACTGAAATGGTTCGTGCAGTACCACAGCTACTACAAGTAACATTACTGTGTTACAATATGATTTTACTTCGAGAGCTGTAACAAAAGATCTTGGAGTGATTAAAGCAACAGTAACCTCTTGCCTGTGAGCAAATAAGAGAAGTTGGTGATGAACAGGAGGGGAGTCTCAAACCTACATGTGATCCATAGGTTGTTCCTTTTATATCTCTTACCACCCATCTGATCATGAGTGTTGAAAACAATCAATTTTGTCTCGTTTTGAGGAGAGAAATATATTAAGATTAGTTTAGGTCTGTAAACAGGTACATCATAGTTAAAAACTAAATAAGATTCTCTCCTTCCAAAAATCTATGACTTGACTAATAATAATAACAACAACAGCAACAACAACAACAACAGCCTGAAAAAGTCACTGAAAATCAGATGGTCAAGATCTTGTGGGATTTTCGCATACAAATGGACAAAATACTGGGGCATAATACACCAGACATCACACTGCTTGAGAAAAATAAGGTCACAATCATAGACATCGCAATATCAGGTGATAGCAGGGTCGATGAGAAGGAATATCAAAAAATCGCAAAATACCAGGACTTGAAAATTGAAATTCAATGATTATGGCACAAACCAGCAGTGGTAATTCCAGTGGTAATTGGCACAGTGGGTGCTATTCCAAAAGCACTGGAATTACATTTAAAACAGTTAAAAATTGACAAAATCACCATCAGTCAAATGCAAAAAGCTGCACTGCTTGGATCTGCAAGCATATTACGAAAATACGTTACAACGTCCTAGGCCCCTGGATGGGGCCCGACTAGTAACCAATGCCAAATCCGGCGAAACAACTGGCCGCTGTGATACAATTTTGTTGTTGCGAATAATAATAATACCAAGGCTGTATTAACCGAGGGACAGAATCAAGATCACATGAAGTGATACCACTTTATAATGCCTTTATAAGACCACATTTGTGGCAACCAGTTTTGGTTGCCACAATATGTTGAGCCTCTAGAAAGAGTGCAGATAAGAGCAACAAAGATAATAAGGAGACTGGAGGATAAAACACATGAAGAACGGTTGCAGGAATTGAGTATGTCTTGGTTAAAGAAAAAAGGACCAGGGGTGATATGACGGGAGTCTTCCAATATCTAAGGCACTGCCACAAAGAAGAAAGGGAGTAACTTATTCTCCAAAGCATCTGAAGGCAGGACAAGAAGCAATGGATGGAAACTAATTGAGGAGAAAACCAATCTAGAACTAAGGAGAAATTTCCTAATACTTAGAATGATTAATCAGTGGAACGACTTGCCTCCAGAAGTTGTTGCTGCTCCAACACTGGAAGTTTTTAAGAAGAGATTGGACAACCATTTGCTTGAGCAGGGGGTTGGACTAGACGATTTTTAAGATCTCTCCAATTCGATTATTCTGTTAATATGAATTAATCCATTTTGTGATCTCCACCCACACCTCTGCCATATGAAGTGTGGCTCTTGGTCGGCAGATGGTAGCCCTTCCATTACTAAGAAATGACGATCCTTAAAATAATTTTTCTAAATGGTTATTTTCAAGAACATCTCATCTTTTTCCTTTTCAAAGCTCAAGAGACATAGGTCACTTCTTTTTCTGTCACCCATCCCTTTCTCTACAATAGCTGAACTTTAATTTCCTATGGAAAGTTTTCTTACGAGAAAGACTTATGTCTCCACAGCCTCATACATTGGTCGTCTGGACTCATTAATTTTCTTCCATAGGCATTTAAGTCAAGTATTTATGACTTTATGTTTAAGTAATTTATGACTTTAAAATATGAGTTCCAAGCAATGCATGAATAACAACTTTAAATCACTAGGAGCTTTTTCTCATTTCTGAAAGAGAGCCCTGACATTTATTGCTTGGTCCAGTCACAGAACTGAAACTTAGGGCAGCTTGCACAAAATTGTTGTGATGTGATTGAAGGATACCCAACCATAGTATCATTACACAAATGTATGTAGTTAGGCAAGCCAACAAGGGCAATGGGAGTCTGTATCAAGGACATCCAGACTTGAATTGGAGATTCTGCTGAATAAGCTGCCATGCAATTTACCGTATTTTTCGGACTATAGGACACACTTTTTTGTCTCCCAAAAGGGGGTGAAAATGTCTGGGTATCTTATAGACCGAATATTGCCGAAGCCCTGCTCACCTGCCAGCCATTTTTTGGCCTCCACATGCTCCATTTTCAGGCCTATTTTCGGCCTTTTTAGCCCGTTTTCGAGGCTTTTTTTCAGTCCATTTTTGCCTGTTTTTGAGGCTTTTTTCAACTCATTTTTTAAAATGGGCCAAAAAAAGCCTGAAAAATGGGCCAAGAAAATCTTCAAAAATAGGCTGAAAAAAGCAAAAGAATGAGCCCCCAAAAAGCCTCAAAAAGGGCTGAAGAAAGCCTTGAAAATGGGTAGAAAAAAGGCTGGAAAAGGGCCAAAAATGCAGCAGCAGCAGCAGCAATAGCAGTAGTAGACTTATATACCGCTTCATAGGCCTTTCAGGCCTCTCTAAGCGGTTTACAGAGAGTCAGCATATTGCCCCCAACAATCTGGGTCCTCATTTTACCCACCTCGGAAGGATGGAAGGCTGAGTCAACCCTGAGCCGGTGAGATTTGAACCGCTGACCTGCTGATCTAGCAGTAGCCTGCAGTGCTGCATTTAACCACTGCGCCACCTTGGCATGGGGTGCGTGGAGGCCAAAAACCTTTTTTGTTGTTGCTTTCCTGTTCTAAATTTAGGTGTGTCTTATAGTCAGGTGCATCTTATAATCTGAAAAATACGGTATTTACCCTAAGACCTCAGGGTCCTCTTCATAGCCAGAACAAAAATGGTTTAGTCACTCTTAGTACTAAAAATCAGAGAAATGGCACAGAGTGGAATGTATAGACCCTGTAATTCTCTATCACCCTGAAGTCTGAAGATGGATGCCATGTGGTACATCAGCTGTACATAACAGCATCTCTAAGCAATCCTCAGCACTGGCTGCATTGAGTGAGGTTTCTGGAGTTGGGATTCAACATCTAGACAGCCATGCATTGTCTATTCCTGCTGGACAGTGTTAACATGGTCAACATCCTTCCATTTTTATTGCACCCAATGAAATAGAAATATTCTAAGACATATAATGATATTATGGAGAAACTTTATCTATTCTCGAATGCTTACTTCTTTTTTTAGATTCCAGGGGTTGTGGGGTTCATTTATTTTTTTATTTATTACATTTATAAACCATCCCAATCTGCCACAACATCTGTTGGCTTATTAAAAAAAGAGAGAATGACACTGAAGAGAGGCATAACCTAAAAGGAAGAAAGTCCAGAGAAGCCAACAACTATTTGATAAAATCAAAATACAAATCAAGGGGGTCCAAATTCTTCTCCAACCCAATATCTGGGGGAAGAACCAGTTTAAGGCATTGCATGAAGAGGGCCAGGCTGTGAGCTATACAGATTTCAGAAGGAAAGGGTCAGAAAAAGGATGCTTTTGCAAAGAAGCTTTCTTCATGGATGTCACTAGGGGATATTGTTGAATTAATGGGATCCAGGACATTTTAACAGTGTCAGAATGGGTGAATGGGCAGAAGAGTTTGATAATTCCTCACACAGACAAGCTCCATTCCAGGGAGGGCATTGTCAACAATAACCAGCCTCGTGAATTGCATTTAGAAGTCTACTGAGCAATTGACAACGTAGAGGTGTTATATATTGAATTATCCTGCTGCATTCCAGATCTGTGGTAGCCTACTGACAATCCCCAAAACAATAATCAACTTCATCACTAATTTCTAAGCATGCTTCTTACTTTCATCTGGAGGACATTGAAAAAACAAATTTTAAATATAAATTACACGAGAAGGTAAGACTTTTTTGAAGTCCTACTATCTGAATGATTTATCTCTGTCTTTTTTTTCTAATCCCTCCATCCCAAGCGAATTTCATTTCCTTCCCACTTAGTTTGGCTGTCAACCCTGAAGCTGGCCTGACTGAAGCCATTTTGTCCACTTCCGTGTTGCCACACTGAGGGTTAGAGGGGGGGAGAATTGAGATAGAGGAGATTTCGTAGCCAAAACAGAATATTTTTGCTTGGGAACCAAGGACATTCTCACACTGGTTGGAAGAAGACAGAGTGATGCCATCTGGTTGTCAGATTGCATGATGATTGGACCATGTGACTCATTATTTTGAGAAAGTAAAAAATCTTTTAATAATGGGAAAACCGTGGGGGGTTTCAGAGTCGGTTTTCACCAGATATGTGCCAATATTATATTTCCAATAAAAGTATTCTTTGAGGAGTTCAATTGTCTCAGAGTCTTGCTTGCCACGGATTTATTTCTTGGAACCCTAACATTGGATAGTCTTGGAAGAATCCCCTCTTCATTTTTTTTCTTTCTTTATTAGTGAACATATTGCTGCTTTGAGCAAACGTCTCCTGTGTCTGCTGATACCTGTCTAGGGTGCATGAGAACCTTCGTTTTAATTTGGTGCCTTTGGAGTATTTCATTGGGAATCAAGAACATAAATCTCAAATTTTCCTTTCTTCTTTCAGTCTTGATTAGCAGAGTGCTCCATTCTGCCTACAGCCAAACTTCTTGGATTTTGCTCCAGAACTAGAGAACCTAGATTAGACAAAGGTCAATCTGTCATGGGCAAAGCTTGGGTATAGCAGTTAATGTTCAGCAGTCCCTAAATGAACATAACTATAAAGTACACGCTACATGATTTGCCAAACAGAATTGTCTCCTGCAATGCAACCCACAGAGTGATTTGAAAAACAGAGAGATGCTGTCTGTGTTGATGCCTTGAAAAGAGATGAAATACTTGGGACTGAGAAATGAAAACAACTGAAGTGAGTAGTATTGCAGATAGTAATAATTGCAGGTTATTTGCTGGGCAGATCCGAGTAAAAAAAAAAAAGTAAGAACTTTATCATTCCTCTTTCCTACTAAATCTGTACAGCTGTACACAGCAATCACCAATTCTGACATGGCTTTTGTAGCTATTCATTCCTTCTTCTGTACTCCAAGGATCAAATTTAGAAACCACCCATTTCCCTCACAGAACGAGTAAAATACACGGTAGACTTTTGGGTTCAAAGAAGACATGCTGTCCTACAATTTATCTGCCATAGGTGCTTTTTTTTTTTTTTTTTAGGGTTAAAATGTTTTTATTTTCCATTTTTCATTTTCATACACTCACATATATACTGTGCATAGCCGGGGCCATACAACATTAAACAATAATCACAGCAATTCCTCTTGTCAACAATACCCCCCAAAATGGAAACCCAATATACCTCTTCCACTCTCCATACACCTCTTTCTTCCTCCCCGCTCCAACTTTCTATCTTCCCTCCATCATTCCCCTCTACCCTACTTCCCCTCTCCCTCTATCACTCCTCTCTCCCAGTCCACTCCCTCCCTTCCTTCTCACCCTCCCTCCCATCCTCTCTCCCGCCCTCTCTCCCCATCTTTCTTCTATCCCACTCCTCCTCCCCTTGGTGTATTTCTACTATATGTCAATATACTCAACTTGTCATATTTTTACAGAGAATTAAAGAGAAACAGTATACATGTGAAGTCGCATTACATTGAAATCTAACACATGGTATATATCCCCCCTCCCCCCACCCTCCATACCATAGGTGCTTTTCAAAAGGCAACTCGACTTTCTTGGGGGTTTTTCTCTTGACATTTTGGTTCTCATCCAAGAAGCTTCTTCAGTTCTGGCTAAATAGTAAGGAATGGAAGGATTTTTATTCCTTAGCAGTCATCTGGCCATTCCTTTGCAGACATAGAAGGGCCAGCAATCCAAGTCTGGAAGCCCAATGGGAGCACTGAAAGTCCATTGTAGTAACTGGGTAGTATTCTGTGATGTCACTCATAGTTTTCTATTAGTTTTTGGTGATGCTTATCTTCAGAGCAAATGTAGGCTTCATAACACAAGGCTTACCAGCAGGTTCTGTCTGCAGCTGTAGCTTCTAGTTTCTTTGGTTGGATGTCACAATGGCATACAATTTCTTTCACAGTGTCTTTGTAGCACTTCCATAGTCAACCTCAAGGTCTCTTCTTAGACTCCAGTACAGTATAGCTGACACATTCCATCCATCTCAGCTGGGTTTTGATAATCTGGGTCAACAAATGTGTGGACTCCACACAATCCAAGATCCAGGTTGGAGACCCAGTCTTGGTAATGAATGCCAAAGAATTTGAACCCTCATTTCTCCACTACAAATTATCCTTCCTATTACCATGGGTATCACTCTTTGGCGAATGTACATATGGAACTTTACATACGCATGGTAATCCATGAACACTGAGTGGCAGTTAGAAGACATGACACAAATTCTTCAATTTCACAAGACATAGATTTAACCATAGTTTCAATTGGGAGAATGTGACCATCCTAGTCCAGGCCAATTCCAAAAATGCCAGTGGATTTCTAGAACCTGGCAGTCTGACAAATCAGCCATCAATAGACAGAGAGACATTAATAACATGTATAGACTCTGCAAAAGAGACAATCAACCAGCCCAAAAGAGAGAAAGACTCCAGCATCTCTCCAGCAGTAATTACAGATTATAATTTGCACTCAGATCAGCATAGATTAACTCCAAGGTCAACTTCAGACCAACAATCCAGTTGATCTAAGCAATACCTGGCCAAAGAGCCATCAATAAACAGCCCAACCAAAGAATCTCTAAAACCACCTCCACTCACACAGACAGGTAAGACACCAGAATACAAACTGACAGCAAACAGCACTCCTTACCAGCACTGATGATGTTAGGTTAATGAAATGTCTGCAAGAATACAAGCAAGCTCAGAGACTACCAAGGACCCCTTTGTTGAGAAGTTAAGGAATTATAGACCTAGCCTCTTGCTGTGGCCTTAGATCATTAATTACTGGGTGTAGAAATACAGGCATGGTTTGAAGCCATCTTATCTCAGTAAACTTCTATATGTGGAGGGGAGCACTTACCTCTGGAGATGGTGGATTGGGCAAGCAGTCCTCATCCCCATCCTGTCTGTGTCTTAGTTCTAGTTTCTCTATAGTTTATAAAATCTTAATCTGTGTGGTTCATTCTTCACAGAATGAATCCAACCTACCTGTGTTGACACAAAGAAAACTGGAAGAGGAAGTGTTATGTATACCACAAACAAACAAGCAATTCACTGCCCCTTTGGCAAAATTCCAACTTGGAGAGGCGGACCACTGTTCTCCCTAGCTCTGAACTTTCTACTCTATTTCACAGAAGCTCATGGGACAATATATTGTTTAGTCCTTTAGGCACCACATTGCTCACTTTTCCTCCCCAGTCTTTTATTGAGCCTCTCTTCAGTAGTCTCTCCACCAGCAAAAGCACAGAACAGGATATTTGTGTCCAGAATATGAGCAACCGTCAGGAAACTGGCACAGCGATTCCATAGGGCTTTGGAGAATTATATTAGTAAATTTATACTTGATGGTGAGCAAATTAAAGTGATTGTTTTGTTTTCTTACTCCAGGATAGATAAAAATGGACAGGATGCTGGAAATGTTCTGGGGAGGTTAATCCTAAAAAGGAAGGCAATGACAAATGTAAGCAAGATAATGAAGGATAGTGGTATTTCTATGGCAACCGAGATTAGAATGGTTACACCAATGGTCTTTTCAATGGTGACATACAGCTGTGAAAACTAGAAAGAGTGAGAAAAAGAAGAGAGGCGCTTTCAAATTAAAGTTCTGTAGGTTGGTTCTAAAAATACCAGGCAAGAAGAGTCAATCAGATTTGGACCAAATGAAGACTGGCTGCTCCCTCAAGGGAATGATGAAGAAACAGAAACATACATACTTTGGGTAGGTGATATTAGCAGATGAATGACTAGAAAATAACTACCAAACAATCATGCTTGCAAGGTTAAGGAAGTAGAAGAAACAAAAGACAGCGAATGAAAAGATGGATGGAATCAAATGAATTACAGGATTGTCCCTTAGAAGAGTAATGTTGGGGCCAAAACTTGACTCACCTAAAGCAATGCTGTCAAACTCAAGGCCCAGGGGCTGGATCCAGCCCGCAGGGTGCTTAGATCTGGCCCGCGGGGCCACCATGGAAACAACAAAGACCAGCCTGCGGTACCTCTGCTAGTGAAAACAGAGCTCAGGAGCCCATTTTCGCTGGCAGAGCTCTCGGGCCTTCACAGGCACCCCTGACACAAGTGACATCATGTTGGCCATGCCCACCCTGGCCATGCTCACCCCCGACCCCCCAAGGTCAAACACAACCCTGATGTGGCCCTCAATGAAATCTACTTTGACACCCCTGATCTAAAGCAACCAAATCCAATCAGTTGCTAATGTTATTAGCATGCAAACAATAAAACACGGTACAAACTGGGATTCCAGCAAAGTGTCGACAGCTTGTTGGGTAGTTCTGAGCAAAGGCAGAACCATAATTTACATACCCTTGGCCTGCTACATCACAAAGGCATGACAAAGAAAAAGGCAGACCCAAATGGAAATTGCAATATCATGTTGGAATGTTTTTGATAAAACCATCTTCTGATTTATCTCCTCCTCTGACTGAGCATGCCTGGCTGTGGAATTCTGGGAGTTGAAGTCCACAAGTCTAAAAAAATCACTACCTCACCAGCCATAAAACTCACTGCATGTCACTGAACTATACTATCTCCAAGATATGGTCAGTGGCTAGAAACATTTGTGCTTTACTGAGCCACAAATTCCTATATGATTATGGTGGGACAGTACATTTTATCACCACAGCGATGAGATGTTGTTGGGCACAGTTGAGATGGTGAGCATCTGTCCAGGCAATTGCCAGGAGCCTAACTCAATGACCCCAAACTAATTAACATCTGGGGCAGCCTGCTTCTCCATTCCTGATGTGGGCCATTTAGTCAGCCAGGAAAATCATGGGAAGCTGTTAGTCATCTCTTAAATCTATTCTGGGACTGCATCTTTAATGTTTTTAATCTATGTAAAGCAGGTCCTTTCTCACTGGGAAATGACTTAATGTTCCCTAAATGAGGCAGTCAGGCCTTCCCAAATCAAGTGTCCTCCAAGTACAACTGGATTATAATCCCAACATTTCCATATAGCTTAATGCTCTCTTGGGGTGTAATCTTTTCAGTGCACCTTTTAAATCTTTTTTTAATGTTCAAGGATGGAGGTAACTCAAAATGTTATGTAGTGTAATCTTGACTCAATTTATCTTTTGCCAGTCTGTCAAAGTTCAGATTGGGTGAGCTCTTCAGAGGCAGGAACTAATGTTGCCAGTATGCTCAGATGGCCCAGTACTCATTCTAATTTCTTATCATGAATTCACAGTACAAATGGATATAGACTATCCCGACCACTTGTGAGACATAAACAACCAGAACCACTCATGAATAGTTTCAAGTAGAAGCTTTGTTGTTAGTCACCTATGTTACAAGAATATCACCAGACTGATTTCATTTCCCTGGGAACAGTCAGATAAGACTTTAGAGATTCTGGAGAAGGTCAGGGCTGTGCCACTTTCTGCAGGGTAAGGATTCTAAACTTTACTTCCCTCTTAACACCTTATCTGATCTAGCTGGAATTCCACCCCATCATTATGGGCCGAGGTGGCGCAGTGGTTAGGGTGCAGTACTGCAGGCCATTTCAGTTGACTGTTATCTGCAGTTCAGCGGTTCTAATCTCACCGGCTCAAGGTTGACTCAGCCTTCCATCCTTCCGAGGTGGGTGAAATGAGGACCCAGACTGTGGGGGCGATATGCTGACTCTGTAAACTGCTTAGAGAAGGCTGAAAGCCCTATGAAGCGGTATATAAGTCTAACTGCTATTGCTATTATGTCTTATATACAATGAGCCATGGTGGTGCAGTCGTTAGGATGCAGTACTGCAGGCCATTTCTGCTGACTGCCGGCTGCCAGCAATTTGGCAGTTCGATCCTGACTGGCTCAAGGTTGACTCAGCCTTCCACCCTTTCAAGGTTGGTGAAATGAGGACCCAGATTATTGGGGGCAATATGCTGACTCTATAAACTACTTAGACATGGCTGTAAAGACTGTGAAGCAGTATATAAGTCTAAATCTAAGTTTCCTCCACCTTCTTCCTAGAGTATTCCCGCAGATGCAGGCTCCACTTTTCAAATCATTGAGCATCACTTTGCACAGTCAGCTATGGCTCCAAGGCACAGGCCCGCAACTTGCATATCTTTGTTGATTGTGTCTTTCCATCTCTGTTTTGGATGCCCGCAAGATCGCTGGCCATTGACTTCTATTTGGTAGGCTGTCTTGGCCACGATGGAAGGTGCTGCTCTCTGGACATGTCCATACCAGTGGAACCAGCTTCTCTTATCTTCTCTATAATTGGTGCCACACCAAAATGTTGTCAAATGGTGTCATTTGTGATGTGGTCAAGAAAGGAGATGCCCGATATCCAATGGAGCATTTACATTTCCATGGCATGGAGAGAGCTTTGGGTCCCTGTTGTTGCTGCCCAGCATTCAGTGCCATACAGTGCAACGGGCGGGTGATAAGTCTAAGTGCTATTGCTATTATACAAAAATGCACGTTGCAGTGAACAGTATTACTAGTCCATTTGGTTTCCTGTTGCTATGAGCTAGCAGTTGTCCCAGTTTATCTGCCAGGTCAAGGATTGACCAAGGGACCATTTGACTCCCTATTCATGTAATCCAGATTGACAGATTGATTAGAACAGTGTTTCTCAACCTTGGCAACTTGAAGATGTATGGACTTCAAGTCCCAGAATTCCCCAGCCAGCGAATGCTGGCTGGGGAATTCTGGGACTTGAAGTCCAGACATCTTCAAGTTGCCAAGGTTGAGAAACACTGGATTAGAAGAAGAAGAATCGTCAACATGCCAAATGAGTTGCTCGTGTCGGCTCAAGCAACTTATTTTCATAGAAGTCACCAATGCTATAAAACGTTGCCATTTTATTTCCAGCCATGTATGGAAACTGGAGGAGGTTTTGCAATCACCTACATCTATTAAAAGAAAAACGGAGAATGATCATTCTTTTAGGTTCGAAGCTGTATCCTGCTGTTTTCCAATTATGTCAATGATTTGAAAATGAGACAAAGAGGCTGAATTGATGCTTAGGATCAAGGCGTGAGTCAGTTTCTGGCTGAAGTTTTTATTCTCCAAGCTATGGTAATTAAGGAGAAACATACTTGCCTCTTAATTGAGATTTCTGGTACTTTCCTACAGTGGCTATTACCCTTCACCCCTCCTCAAATTACTTTGGATGTAATGACACTTGAAGCAGAAGGAAGCACATTTTCTTTCATCTGATAAACTGAAATGTATTAACAAGAGACCGTTGAGTTCTTCTTAGAATGACCATGTACATATCATCTTAAAAGGGTACATCACTCCATGCAACAGGCCTATCTCAACTTGGGTAGATAGATTTAGAAATTTAAAAACAGCCACTATCATTATTATAACCTAACTACAAATGTGCTATGCATAGATAGACGAGTATGATTAGATAACGGGTTGCTTTCTAGGTATTTGGTGGTATAGCTTAGTGAAAGAGTATCTTTTTTGCATGAAGAAAGTCCCAAATTCATTTCAATATATCTTTTTGAAAGCCTGCTTTTTTAATTTTTAATTTTTTTAAAATACAAATAATACAAACATAATAAATACAAAAAAAAAATTATAGGGAAAAAAACAAATATTATAGTGCACATACACTATGGAAACCTTCCCCTCTATATTTCTTCATCTATAACAACTAAAAGATATATGATATATTCCAATTGTGCCCTTATCCTCTCCAAAATAACATATATTCTTGAGTATATTCTTGAGTAGTTTTATTCCCTTTGCCTTCCACCAACACCTTTACCAACATAAATGAGAGGAGTTTATAAACTCCCCTCATATTTCATTATAATTAACTTTAATCATCCCTTTTTTAAATTTAATTTCTGTTGTTAATTTACCATTTGTTGCCATACTCCAAATTTCATTATACAACTCATTTCTTTGAATATCCCAATTTCGTCCCCAATATTTAGCCATCACTAATCCAGCTGCCATTATCAAATTTACAATCAATTCCTTTTTTAATTTCATTTATATCCCACCTAGAGGTTTACTGCTGATCACCACAGATAATACTGAGCTACATGGACAAAAGTTCCATTTCAGTTAAAAAAAAAAAAATTCCTAGGAATTTCAAGCTCCAGGTTCTGGGCTGTTAAAATCTGTATGATTGTTGGGTTGACGACAAAGATTCTCCTGGTGTTGTTGTGTTGTTGTTGTTGTTTTGTTGCTAACAAATAGCTTTTCAGACTCTTACAGCCCTACTGTTTTCCCCTTTTAAGGTTCTTTGTCTCTAAAAAATGGACTCATACAGGATATCCTATTTTAAAAGCAAGATAGTTGGTGTTACTGTATCCTCCCAATAAATATTGGTTTTTATTACCAAGCCAGGAACTAATGACTAATGCTCTTCATCTCCTCTTTGCTGAAGTCCATTCTCTGATACCTTCTAAGGCATTCATTTCATATTCACTAGCTTGACCTGCATAGCTGTCATTAAACAAAGTGAATGTTTGTGCTTTGAGGCTAAAAGTATAGTGGGTGGGAACAACAATTCTAAATTATAAAACGTCTACTTCAGTTTCTTTGTATGAATGATTCCCGGAGATTTCTAGTCTCTTTGTAATATTTGTTTTCCTTGTAAAGATACAAAGGGAACAGAAGTGCAAGCAATTGGCAGTCTTGCAAAGCAGATGTTATTAGACCCCTAAAATCCAAGGGGTCAATGTACTATATTTGAAAACTGGGCTATATGTTCACTACAGCCTGTCTAATATTTTCCTAAATTAGCCTGCTGAATTCCCATGTGAGGGAGACTGGAGAACACTGTCCCACTGCTACAGCTAAACTTAATTTCAACAGGAAGTGGGGTTTCTTCTTTCAAAGAAGAATGAGAATGTCTTGTCCTTCTCAAGCAGCCAAAAGCCTAACTGGAGAGCATCTGATAGTTCTTCTAGGTTCTAATGGAAATCTCATTCAAGTGTAATGATTCCCAGTTATTTTCCAACTAACAGTTCCTATAATCTACAAAATTAAGCCGTTAATGGTGGTTGGGAGTTAGGAGAGCTGTAGCCCAACTTATCCAGTGATGGGATTCCAAATCTTTTTCTACCAGTTCTATGAAAGAGTGCTTTGTACTCAAAAACTGCCCTCGGTGTCAGCGCTGGTGAGCTGACCTATTTTTTAGCTCAGCTGAGGCATGGCAATACGCTCTGCCACGTGAATCAGATGAGGTAAAAAACAAGGGAATATAGAACAGGGAATGATGGGGGCAGGAGGACGGGGCCTGCCAGTTCTCCAAACTACTCAATATTTCCACCAGAATTGCCAGAATTGATCTGAACCGGATGAATACCACCTCTGAACATATCTAGACTTCCTCAAGTTGGAATATGCCACCCTAGATATTTGATATTGTAGCAGACAATACATTATCTATCCTCTCCCTCCCCCATTCCCTATCTCCTATGCCCCCACCTAACATATTGTACCTAATATATTACAAATTAGTTCCAGTAATCTCCTTCCAATATAATCTGAATGGGCATAGTATTTCTGATATTTCACTATTCAAACAGAGGCAATCTTTTATTCATATCCCAAGGAAGGGAGGAAAGGAGGGAGGGAGGTAACATGTTTCATGTTCATTCATGAAAATTCATTCATTCTTCCTTGGTCCATATTCAGTTTAAAATATATGGTTATTGTAAAAAAAACCACACACTGAGAAGGAAGGACAAAGAAGACTAAGCAGTATCATCAAACTTTCCTCTTCAGTGCCAATAAGGAGGGTTAGAGATGACTAAATACAATGTTCTTCTTCTTATTTATTTATTCATTCAAATTTCTAGGTTGCCCAACTATCTATAGCAGAGGATGAGTCATGATTATGTGCTGTAATATCTCCATGTAAATCAACCACCGCTTACTCTCACCACCCACACTCATCCTTCACACCTACATTATAGGTTATAAGAAGAGAAAAAGATGCTAGATTGTCTTTCACTGTTTAGCTGAGGGCAGAGGTAGAACCAGCCTGGGATTGCATTGTTAAAATCCGGTAACAAAAAAAAGCTGGATTGTAATAACAATTTTCAGCTGGTCTGGGATATGTCTTTAAATATCAATAGCACTTAGACTTATATGCTGCTTCACAGTGCTTTACAGCCCTCTCTAAGCAGTTTACAGAGTCAGCATATTGTCCCCAATAATCAGTGTCCTCATTTTACCCATCTCGGAAGGATGGAAGGCTGAATCAACCTTGAGCCTGGGGAGATTTGAACTGCCAAATTGCAGGCAGCCAGCAGTTAGCAGAAGTAGCCTGCAGTACTGCATTCTAACCACTACGCCATCATGACTAAAGGAGGAAAACATGGAAGCAGGATCTTCCTTCCTAACTTCTTATGAAGTTTAAGGTTAAAAACTTACATGCACTTTGGCCCTTCATCATTTGCTCACATTCCATTATATTAGCTCATTATGGGAGAGCAAGATTCCACAAAGATTTATTTTGGATATATGTGAAGTGCACAAACGTTTTGAAGAAATAACATTTTAATCAGTTGGATCTGCTTGGCTTATAAATGGGCTTTACACACACAAAAATGTACTCTTCCTGCTTTGGAAAGGAAGAATTCGTTAATATGTGGTTTAAGAATGGCTTTTTTTCCATTGGAAAGAGAGACTTCGGAGAATCAGAGAACTCACCTGTACAGGAATTGTATCTCAACAGCATTGAAATTTCTCAAAGTTTCTGGCAGAAAAATCAAGCAGAAACCTTTCCAGATTTCTACAAATTTCTTCATTTTCCCAAGAACAGGGATTCTATTAAGCAGGATGGTGCCTTCCTACCCATGCTGAGGATATGCATAGGCATGTGCGTAGGTACACAACATAAGCACACAAGAGCCATAGGTCCTAGCCAACATGGCCAATACCAAGGGTGACTGGCAATTGTAATCACATTTAACAGAATAACAGAGTTGGAAGGGACCTTGTAAATCTTCTAGTGCAAGCCCTTGCTCAAGCAGGAAATCCTATACCAGTTCAGACAAACAGTTCTCCATCTCCTCTTAAAAATCTCCAGTGTTGGAGCATCAACAACCTCTGGAGGCAAGTGGCTTCACTGATTGTTTAACTGTCAGGAAATTTCTCCTTAGTTCTCTCCTTGATTAGTTCCCATCCATTGCTTCTTGTCCTGCCTCCAAGTGCTTTGGGGAATAGGTGGCTCCCCCTCTACTTTGTGGCAGACCCTTAAATATTGGAAGACTGCTATCATGTCACCCCTAGTCCTTCCTTTTATTAAACAAGACATACCCAATTCCTGCAACAGTTCTTTGTATGCTTTATCCTCCAGTCCCCTATTCAGCTTTGTTGCTCTCCTCTGCCCTCTTTCTAGAGTCTCAACATCTTTTTTTATATCCTGGTGACTAACTGCCAAAATATAACTCCAACAATTTGGAGAGTACCAGGATAGGGAGCCTCCTTAGGAATTTAGTTCTACCTTAAGGTAAAGGTTACACATATATGCTAGTTGTTCGTAACTCTAGGGGGCGTGCTCATCTCTGTTTCAAAGCCAAAGAGCCAGCACTGTCCGAAGATGTCTCCATAGTCATGTGGCTGGATGACTAAAGAACCGAAGGCGCAGGGAACACTGTTACCTTCCCATCAAAGGTGGTCCCTATTTTTCTACTTGCATTTTTGATGTGCTTTCGAACTACTAGGTTGGCAGAAGCTGGGACAAGTAATGGGAACTCACTCCGTTACGCGACACTAGGGATTCAAACTGCTGAACTGCCAAACTTTCTGATTGACAAGCTCAGAGTCTTAGCCACTGAGCCACTGTGTCCCTTAGTTCTACCTTAGTCTCTACTAAAAAGAAAAGTAGGAAGAAGAAAAAGTATCTTCAGCCCAAGATCAGCCTGCGGAGCTAATCATGGAAGGACCCTCAATTTCCAATGAAACTCTGAGTTCCATTGACGCCAAGACCAACTCAGTGCAAGGGAGGAAAAAGTGGACTGAGGGAAGGATTGGGAGTGGGGGAAGGAGGTTGTGTAAATAACATTTGCATTTCAAGTCTGCCAGTAGAAGCAAAACCTACTCCTTGGGCTTCAGTTTGTATTGACTTTGGAGTTACAACTCTTGCTTTCTGCCAATCATTTGCACGCAAGTTATGATTTACAAACCAGCGGTGTGGTCAATCTATCCTGATTGGGTTTTTATTTTGCACCACTGGCAGGATAGTAGGTCCGATTCTTATCTGATGACATGTCCAGTGTGCTAACTGACGCTTCCCCTGCTGCTTATCCTGGAACCAGGAAAGAAGCAGGAGAATCAGAGATCTATCATGCAAAGCAGCTGTCCAGCTGGGCCCCTGGGTGAAAGCAGTGCCAGGAAGACTTTACTTTTATGCCAAGATGTTTACTCCCAACAGGCGTCCATAGAAAGGCACATAAAGAGTTCTTCTGTATCCCGTAGGCTCTTGAACTCTGTTCCATAGAGTCAACATTCTTGTGCTTTGCAATGTAGAAAATGTTTCTAATGAAATTGCATGGTGGTCATATCTCCTACTTCATAGAAGATGAAAACTAGCAAAAAGCATCTTTCAATTTCAGACATACAGGGTCAACACATGGCCCGCCAATCTAACTGGACCACAGTGCTTCTTAGTTCTCAACATTGGCTTAGTAGTCTTGTATTGAGAGTGTCTAGAGCAGGGGTGTCAAACTCAAGGCTCAGGGGACAGATCTGCCCCATGGGGTGCTTAGATCTGGCCCAGGGGGCTGCCCTGGAAACAGCGAAGGACTGGCCCGCAGTGCCACTGCCAGCCAAAATGGAGCTTTGGGGCCCTCCATCCATCCCAAGCTCCATTTTCGCTGGCAGAGGGTTGCAGGAGGCCATCACAGCTGAAATGGAGTTTGGGAGCTCATTTTCACTGGCAGAGCACTCAGCCACCACAGGCGCCCCTGACACAAGTGATGTCAAGCTGGCCACGCCCATCCTGGCCAGTGGTGAAATGCATTTTTTTTTTTACTACCGGTTCTATGGCTGTGGTTTGGTGGGCATGGCAGGGGAAGGATACTGCAAAATCTCCATTTCCCCCCACATTCCTGGTGGAAGGATATTGCAAAATCTCCATTCCTCCCACTCACTCCTGGGGGAAGAATACTGCAAAATCTCCATTTCCCCCCACACTCCTGGGGAAAGGATACTGCAAAATCTCCATCCCCCCCACTCTTGGGGGAAGGATACTGCAAAATCTCCATTCCTCCCACTCACTCCTGGGGGAAGGATACTGCAAAATCTCCATCCCCCCCCCACTCCTGGGGGAAGGATACTGCAAAATCTCCATTCCCCCCCCACACTCCTGGGGGAAGGATACTGCAAAATCTCCACCACCCCCCACTCCTGGGGGAAGGATACTGCAAAATCTCCATTCCCCCCCCACACTCCTGGGGGAAGGATACTGCAAAATTTCCATTCTTACCCCACTCTGGGGCCAGCCAGAGGTGGTATTTGCTGGTTCTCCGAACTACTCAAAATTTCTGCTAATGGTTCTCCAGAACCTGTCAGAACTTGCTGGATTTCATTCCTGATCCTGGGCCCCCAAGATTAAACACAACCCTGATGCAGCCCTCAATGAAATCAATTGACACCCCTGGTCTAGAGGATCCCCTATTTTTTCTGACCACAATTTCACCACCTGAAATTGTTCAAGGTGACTCTATTGTTTGGTAGTTTGGTTCTTTTTTGCATAGTCTTTAGATATTGTTAATGTCTATATGTTTATTGACAGCTCATTGGTCAGAGTGCCAGGCTTCTAGAAATTTCCTGGCTTTTTTGGACTTGGCTTGTTCAAGCATGGTCACATTTTCTCAGTTGAAACTATGGTTAAACCTTGAATGATAACTTATAGATAAGTTGGTCTAGGAAAGTGGGGGGGAACCTAGATAATTTAGCCAGCAGAGCCAATGACAGAAGATGTTGCAGAGTGGTATCCAAAACTTCCAGAGAACATCAGTTTGCCCCTCCTGGAACAGAAGATACTGCGTTAGATCCAATTACAGTTACTGTTGTTAGTTGTGAAGTCATGTCTGATCCATCATGACCTCATGGACAACGTTCCTCCAGACCTTCCTGTCTTCTACCATCCTTGTGAGTCCATTTAAGATCACGCCTACTGCTTCCGTGACTCCATCCAGCCACCACATTCTCTGTCGTCCCCTTCTTCTTTTGCCCTCCATCTTTCCCAGCCTGAGGCTCTTCTCCAGTGAGTCCTTCCTTCTCATTAGGTGGCCAAAGTATTTGAGTTTCATCTTCAGGATTTGGCCTTCTAAAGAGCAGTCAGAGTTGATCTCTTCTAGTACTGACTTGTTTGTTCGCCATGCAGTCTAAAGGACTCGCAGGAGTCTTCTCCAGCACCAGAGTTCAAAGGCCGCAATTCTTTGACGCTCAGCCTTTCTTATGGTCCAACCTTCACAGCCACACATTGCAATTGGGGAAACCCCAGCCTTGACTATATGCTGTATGGACAGGCAAAAACTAATTAGGACTATTCAGACAGTTTTTTCCATTCAAAACTATATATTTCTCAGTTGAGTTCATTAAGTGGGTTTCTTACTCAATGGCTGGGAGATTATTCCCCTTCTACTGACATTTTGCTTCTCAGCAATAAGTACTATTTTTCTCCCTTCTCATTATACCAAAATAGAATTATTCAGTTGTAATAGTAAAAAAAAATAAAAAATGAAGGGGAACAGTGAAAGCGATCCAAAAATTAAACATTACCTGCTTCCAATGAAAACCAAAAGCTGATAAAATGACAATACATCCATTTTCTCCCTGAACAATCTCTCAAGAAAGCCAAAGCAAAACAAAAGAGAAGAGCCAAACATTATACTTAACATTTGAAATTTTATATTATTATTTTTTGCTCAGTGGGAATTACTTGGGAGTATCATTTCAGTATGAATTTGGCTCTGGAAATCCGATGCCACATAGGATTAGACTAGATTCCATTCTTGTGAATAAAGCTTAGGATTTCTTTGCAGCCTTTTGCTGCTGGCTGAGAAACAATGCATTTAAAAGTTTTCTAATCGAAAGAGATACAGTATGTAGGCTTATATTGCAAACCCTGGCAAAACTCTGCTCTGTTTTCATTTTTTCCTTCGCTCATTTTGGCACTTCAGTATCTGTTTGAATATTGGTAGGCTCTGAATTTTGCCCCATGGCCTTTTCAGTGGCATTTTTCTCTCTTTTTTTTGGTCTTGTGCGTGTAATTATTTAAATTCAAATTAATAGGAATTAGAAGCTCATAATAATTAAAGCCAAAGCTTCTGAAAATTCCTAAACGCTCAGTGAGTTAGCCAAATACCAATTACAGTAATTTATCTAAATGGTAACTTAAATGACTTTTAAGCTTCACACTGTAAAACTGAATACATCCCTTAATTTAAAAGCTGCCTTCAAAGAGCATCGTCCCAGCTGTTCTCCAATAATTCAAGAAAGCGATGGAAGAAAGTGTCCTTGTTTCTCACTTTCAGAGATTTCACCAGCTGTTACCATAGTGCTGGATGATGGTGCATCCTGGAGGTTCAGGGGAGGATATTAGCAAAATCCCAAATATTTTCACAATGGAACTCCGCAGTTATGATCCAGTACTCTTGTAAAGCTCTTGTATTTTAATTTTATGTCTGCAGCAGAGACTACAAATTATTGCATGCTTGGTTGTGATTGCAAAACTAAATTCTATGATTCACGTTCTGCAAGAAGGCAAGAGTGGTCCTGGCGTATATCATGGAGGGGAATGGGACAACTTGCTGCCAACTCAACATGGCCAACTTGCTGCAGCCAACTCACCATGTGTCAGCCTCTGCTTTGCTGCTGCTTCGGCTGCCATTGAAACGGGGAGGGAGGGGACATGGTATTTGGGAGGGGAATCATTATGTGCTGGAGGAAGATTCTAGACGCTGGCTTGACCATCTCATTGCGCATGTGGAGGAAGGGAGTTTCCCGCCAAGGTTAACTGTCCAGCATTCCAACCTGATGAAGGGTTTTGAAGATATCTCCCACCTGACAGTTGGGTGAATTATAATTGGACTATGGACTGTGGTGCTAAGGGGAGGGGATTAAACTATACATGATATTCTTTGCTTTCGCGTCTAATTAACCAGATTCAGCTTTGCTTCATTACTATTTGTTTGTATTTAGTAAAAGTACACTTAATTTCAAACAAATGGAGTTGAGTGGTTTCTTTCCTGATTATTAAATGAAATAGCATCTGACACCATGGCCAATTCACCATGGCCAACTTGCTGCAGTCAACTCACCATGGCCAACTCACCATGGCCAACTCACCATGGCCAACTTGCTGCAGTCAACTCACCATGGCCAACTTGCTGCAGTCAACTCACCATGGCCAACTTGCCATGGCCAACTCACCATAGGACAACTCGCAGTGGGACAATGTAACAATTTTATTTAATTATTTAAAATAAATAAAAATTATTTTAATTTTTGCCATTCACATTTCATTCTATGTCCTCTTCTGCATCCTTATTTTAATGATTCTATTCCATCATTTCTTTGATATTAGTGTTGATATTAGTGTAACTCTTGTCTCATGGTGAGTTGTCCTCACAGTGATTTGGCCGTGGCATTTTGTTCCGCAATGAGTTGTCTGTGGCGAGTTAGCCGTGGTGAGTTGGCCATGGGGAATTGTCATAGACCGTTCATTGAGACCTAGAAGACTGAAGAGGGAGAAATTAAAATTTCCTAGCTCTATTACCTGAGCTGGGTGGTCATTGATAGGCATTTCTTTCACTTAGCAGAAGCCCCCTTTAGCAACTGGAGTGCCTGTTGTGGTACGCGGGTTTCCAGGACAATGTAAGGATGCCTTGTATAAGAAGAACCCACTGATTAATAGTTTGCCTTCCTGAAAATAATAAATAATAATAAACCTATTGTCCTGGGAGCAACCACTTTCAATTTTAATGTGGATTATTTTCAATTTTTAGATCTCAGGGAAGTGGACCCAGAATGTGCAAAGAGGCTGCTGCCCGTTCGGACTGATTCAGGTGAGCTACTATTTGTGATCCCTGGCTGAGCCTGCCTGCCCAAATGTGTGCTATTCTTTCCATTTAATAACCACCATATTTTTCGGACTATAAGATGCACCTTTTTGTCTTCCAAAAGGGGGTGAAAATGTCTGTGTGTCTTATAGACCGAATATTGACAAAGCCCCGCCGGCCATTTTTTGCCTCTGCATACCTCTTTTTTAGGCTTTTGGGGGCCCTTTTTCAGGCCTTTTGGGGCCCATTTTCGGGGGGTTTGGGCCTGTTTTTGAGGCTTTTTGGGGCCATTTTTGAGGCTTTTTCTGGGCCATTTCAGAGGCTTTTTTGAGGCCATTTTTTTTTAAAAAAGCCCCCCCAAAAGTCTCAAAAACAGCCTGAAAAAAGTCTCAAAAACTGCCTGAAAAAAGCCTCAAAAATGGGCCAAAAGCCTTGAAAATGGGTAGAAGAAAGGCTGGAAAAGGGCCCCAAAAGCCCCCCAAAGGAGCTGAAAATGCAGTGCATGGAGGCCAAAATCCTTTTTGTTGTTGTTGCGTCTTATAATCCGAAAAATACAGTAACTTTCTGGCTCGTTCCCCCCACCCCATCCATGTTGCGCAGCTGAGTTCCACATCATGCCTGCTGTACTTACTGGAACTGCCTGAATTGATTAGCTGCATGCTTGAAACTTCATTTCAGCCCCGAACAGGCACATGCGAGTGAAACGTGCACCCAAGCGCACACTCACAACCAGCTAACCAATTGTTAAGGTAAGTGTAGCCCATCCCTGGCCACAGATCACCAGTAGCACTTACTTGCTCAACCCTTTCTTCTCTGGCATTTACTATTGTAAATCCTCAGGGTAGGAATGCCTCCCCCCACAATGATAAAGGGACATAGAACATAGAATAATAGAGTTTAAAGGGAACTTAGAGGTCTTCTAGTCCAACCCCCTGCTTCAGCAGAAGACCCTATATCTTTTCAGACAAATTGCTGTCTGGTCTCTCTTTGAAAGCCTCCAGTGGTGGAGTACTCACAACATCTGAAAGCAAGCTATTCCATTGGTTAATTGCTCTCACTGTTAGGAATTTTCTCCTTAGTTCTAGGTTGCTTCTCTTTGATTAATTTCCAACCATTGTTTCTTGTCTCCCCGCCCCCTTGAGTTGTTTGTTAAAAATAATAAAGGCAAGATGCAAACAAACAGGGCCTAATATTGATTGGCAGGATGGCAGGCAGTTCTTAGCTGACCCATTCTGTAAAGCAATTACTATTTGAGGGACAGCCTTCTGAGTATTTAGGGGAGCAAAGCAAAACCCAAATGCTATATCATAAACTTGGAAAGGGCCATTTAGGCCAATAAATCCAATCATCTGCTCAGTGCAGGAATCCAAATGAAAGATTCTCAGGCAGGGGGCTGTCTCGCTTTCCCTTCAAATATACCAAGTGCAGGTCAATCTACCACCTTTTCGAATAATTAGTTTCACTGTTGAATTTCACTTATTAATAGGTTGGTTTTTTCCCCCCTTAAAGTGCAAATGAACTTTGCATTCCTGTAATCTAAATCCGTTACTTCCTGCCTGCACTCAGGTATCTGTAGAATGCTATTATACATCCCCCCCATTGGTCTTTTCTCCAAGCTAAATATATTCAGCTCCTTCAGTCAAACTTGGTTTGAGGACAATCAGAGGATGTTTCTGAAACTGTTTCAATTTCCCACAAATCCTTCTTCAAATGTGGTGACTGTTTTGGTCCTCTGGCTGCCTGTGGAGCTGGCAGCAGAGTCGAACAGCGAGGAAGTTGGGGAGGAACATGGGCCAGTCCTGGAGTCTGGGGAAGGCTTGGACGAGGGCTCTGTGTTGGAGGCAGAAAGGGTGCCAAGGCCATCTGGGAGTTATGTTCTGCCTCTGGCGCCTCCAGAGTTGGACATCAGCACTGGGAACAGGGGGAGCATGTTCCCAGTGCGTGCATATGCAGAACTGCCCGAAGGCAAGAACAGTTAAGACAAAAGGGGCAATTTGGAAATGAGGCTTGGAGATTATTCGCCCCTCCCATAAGACATAAAGGAGGAGAAAAGGCACATGATCCTTTGCAGGAAGCAACTTTGTTCATTCTGGTCGGTTTAAATTCTGAAGCTCAGTTTTGACTCTGTGCTCCATGTGTCCTTTCAAAGCTAATTGGCAATTATGTCTTTGGCAGCGTTTCAAGAGAGATAAAGGTGGGTGCTTATCAACCTTATTCCGAAAGACTTTGGCAGACAGTAGTCAGACTCTTTACAAACTATTTGTGACTCACTACGGCCTGTGAATGAACATAATGCACAGCTGTTAAAATAAAAAGAGGTTTTTTGGAACTAAGCATGTGCTTTTTACTGTCTCAGGAAGCCTAAGTCAGAACAGTGACCAGAAGTTGAGGCAATAGTCAAGGTAAAGTCTTTCATTCTTTTGGAACTTATATTTCTGCTAATACAGCCTAAAACTGAATTTTCCTTTTCTTGCAACCATATCATAATACTAGTTGGCATCTTAGCTATTATTAGCCCACATAATTTCATTAGCAAGGCAAGTCTCTCTAAGGTTAAACCTGTGCATTTGAATCTTCTTTTCCAAATGAAGAAGTTTGCACTTCCTTTTTACATTTATTCCGTTTCTCAAATCTATCAAGATCAATTGGAGTTTTGTTTTTTAAGGATATTAAAACCTTAAAAAAAACAATTAAAATTAAGATGGTTTCCCCAAAAATGCTTGGACAATCACAGCTATCCAAGGAGTTACTCTGATCTAAATCTAATGAGAAATGTATTTCTCTCACATTCTTGCAACCCCAACGTAATTCATTAAAAGCTCTAAAATGTAAAGAAGGATTAATTTCCAAATCTTCTAAAACAGGGATGGTTAACCTTTTTGTCGTTCCGTGCTGAAAGCGTATCTGTGCGTGTGTAACAGTGCACGCACGTAACCACACCCATAATGCAATGTGCATGCATTGTAACCACCTCCCACATGCAACCTGCCCCTGCACATTTGCTCCACCCCCTGCGCATGTGCATGCAACCCCCAGTGCATGCGCATGCAAACCCCCATGCTCCCTGCCCCCCAGCGCATGTGCCCCCACCCCCTCACCAGGTTGGAGCAGAAGACCTTCCAGATTCAAAACAGGGGGGGGGGCAGGTGCTGGAAAACTTCCTGCACCAACCTGGAAGCCAAAACAGGGCGCAACTGTGGCACATGTGCATAGGTTCTCCATCACAGTTCTAGAATCTTAAAGATTCTGAGTGTTCGAAGTTCCCAAGAAGGTTCCATGTTATTCTACATTACCATGTAAGTTCTATTTGTTGACTGAAAACTATTTATTTATTATGATCACTGTGAATTCCTAGTGATGAATATCACAAGATCATTAAAACATAACTCAGACATGGCAATACGAATAATATTTTATGATTTCAGCCTTACTCTTCAACATGGTCAAGAATGACTCAATTCTTATGAAATCCCAGAAATTTCACACTGTGCAGCAGCCCAGCCTCCAAGGAGATTATGCTATAAAAGAGGAGACGCCAGACTGGTTGGAGAATTCCCCAGGTGAAACCTTAGTCATTTGATGTTGCTTATTACATTGAAAACAGGTCATCCAAGAAAAGAAATTGAAAACATTCTTAGATGTTCTACGCCGACATACTTTCAGTTTCAGAGAAACAAAGATGATTAGGGGACTGGAGGATAAAACATATGAAAAATAGTTGCCGGAATTGGGTATGTAAAGTTATGAAAAGAAGGATTAGGGGGTGACATGATAGCAATATTCCAATATTTGAGGGGCTGCCACAAAGAAGGGGGGGTCAACCTATTTTTCCAAAGCACTAGAAGGCAAGCAAGAAATCCAAGAGAGAAGCAAGCTAGAATTAAGGGGACACTTTCTGACAGAACAATTAACCAGTGGAACAGCTTGTTTTCAAACACTGTGGGTGCTGCATCACTGCAGGTTTTTAAGAAGAGATTGGGCAGCCATTTCTCTGAAATGATGTAGGGTATCCTGCTTGAGCAGGAGGTTGGACTAGAGGACCTCCAAGGTCCCTTCCAACTGTGTTATTATGTTTCAAATAGATTATGCTTCTTGGTATTACTTGTTTCATACTCATTGTGTAAGAGGAACATGGTTCAAATACAAGCAACTATTTCCAGTTAATAGGGAATGTGGTTATCAAATATTACTCTTCTACTCCAACTTTTATTCCAGGAACAGTCTTCCTTCAATATTTATAATATTTCACCGGTGCTAACATTCATGTGTTCTCGCCAAAGGAAAAGTATCGTTAGCAAGGTACTGTACAAATACGCCCCACGTCCATCTGATCCTTCAAAAATATTGACTTTCTCGGAAAAAAAGTGAAAAAAGCCTAGAATTGCATGAATCAATGAAATAGGCATATTTACTAAAATTCTCTTGGGCAATAGATGACACATGTAAGATTTCTATGGACTTGTTGAATAAACACTAGGCTACATATGGTAGTAGGAAAATGTTTCAGGGTCTTATGGAGTGAGCAGTGCTCAAGGATTCTGGAAGTATCAATTTACTTCTTTTGAAGCTGATCGATTTCTGGCAGCGGCTACATCAGCCCTGTTGTATTTGCAAGTCAAATCTGCAAGTTAAATCTTTAATGATTTAATGACTGAAGAGCTGTGCAAAATTTCTCATAAAGCTTTGGATTTCAATTTATCTGCTCTTTTTTCAAAGGGAAGCTTTATTAATAGCCATCCTATTTAGTTAAATCAATCTTTCATAATGTAATCATTCTAAGGTGTAAGTGCAAAGAATCTACTCAGAGCTCAGCGGGCTTCTGCTATGATTCAGCCTTCCCATATCCCAAAATCCAGTTTTAGGATTGTGGCATTTCAAACGAAGCATGTCAAAATTAGAGGATACCCTGGTTTAGGATACTCGCACACCTGCCATTTCTATTTGTCAGTTTTTCAAAATCAGTTTGAAGTTTGGCTCACAATGTCTGCTGCCCTCGATACTCCATTGAGCTTGGGTGAGTCTACCCATTCATATTTTTAATTTCATGTTATATGTATTTGTACAGTAGCAGAGCTGTTCAGCCCATAACAACAATTGGTAGCTTAGCAACTGTTATTACCTTTTAAGACTACACATGATAACCTTATAAAATGCTAAATTGAATCCATCAGCAGCACAACTTGTAAAACGATCAGATCTCTGTGTGGCTTGAGTAAGTGGCAAATGTTATCAAAGTTTTTTATTATTGTTATTCTTGGAAGAAAATTAGATAATAGAACGAAACAGCAAGTTGTGAGCAAGAGGGATTCCAAGTTCTTTTTGTAGCCTTGCCCAAGACATCCAGATGTCTTATAAAATTGCATCAGGCACAGTCAATCATATCACTGCACAGCCATAGCGCGCACACCACAATTGCAAGCTAATGTGCAGTATAATCCCCCATATTTGCACATTTCAGTTCTTAAGCACAACCAAACTGATTTTCATCACACCTTAAACAGCATCTAAAATGAAACAAGTGGTAAAATCTGCTCCCATCCTCTTCGTCTCCCAGAAAACCTTGAAAACCTGGCTCTGCCAATTGGCCTGGGGTTCCAATGAGGGCATTTCATATTGGAAGCGATCAATAAGTGATCAATATATTTTCTCAGCTACCTCTGTTAATTTTAATGTTAATATTTATCATTTTAATAGTTTAACGTTTTACAATGCCATTTTAATCTTGTAAGCCACTAACAGTGAGATGGGCAGCATATAAATAGTTTACTTGGACTTCAGTAAGGCATTTGATAAGGTAGACCATAACCTACTACTAGATAAAGTAGAAGAATGTGGATTAGACAGCATCACCACCAGATGGATTCGTAACTGGCTGACCAACCACACATATAGTCCTCAATAGAACTGCATCTTCATGGAGGGAAGTATGCAGTGGAGTACCCCAAGGCTCTGTTTTAGGCCCAGTACTCTTCAACTTCTTCATTAATGATTTGGATGAGGGAATAAATGGAGAACTCATCAAATTTGCAGATGACACCAAGCTGGCAGGAATAGCCAACACTCCAGAAGATAGGCTTAAGATACACAAGGATCTTGACAAACTTGAACATTGGGCACTATCTAATAAAATGAAATTCAATGGTGAAAAGAGTAAGGTTCTACATTTAGGCAACAAAAACGAAATGCACAGATACAGTATAGGTGGTATCTTGCTCAACAGTAATAACTATGAAAGGATCTTGGAGTCCTAGCGGACAACCATTTAAATATGAGCCAGCAGTGTGCAGCAGCTGCCAAAAAAGCCAACACAGTTCTAGGCTGCATAAACAGAAGGATAGAATCAAGTTCATGTGAAACCAAAACCAATAAACCAAACCAAGTGTTAACACCACTTTATAATGCCTTGGTAAGGCAACACTTGGAATACTGCATTCAGTTTTGGTCACCAATATGTAGAAAAGATGTGGAGACTCTAGAAAGAGTGCAGAGAAGAGCAACAAAGATTATTAGGGGACTGGAGACTAAAACATATGAAGAACGGTTGCAGGAACTGGGTATGTCTAGTGTAAGAGAAAGAAGGACTAGGGGAGACATGATAGCAGTGTTCCAATATCTCAGGGGTTGCCACAAAGAAGAGGGAGTCAAACTATTTTCCAAGGCACCTGAAGGTAGAACAAGAAGCAATGGGTGGAAACTAATCAAGGAGAGAAGCAACTTAGAACTGAGGAGAAATTTCCTGACAGTTAGAACAATTAATCAGTGGAACAGCTTGCCTCCAGAAGTTGTGAATGCCCCAACACTGGAAGACTTTAAAAAGATGTTGGATAGCCATTTGTCTAAATGTAATTATAAATAAATGCCTTCCTTTCCCACTGAATTGGTACCTATTTATCTACTCGCTTTTGTATGCTTTTGAACTACTAGGTTGGCAGGAACTGAGGTGAGGACAGGAGCTCACCCCATCACATGATGCTTGGGTCTCGAACCTGTCAGCTTTCCAGTCAACAAGCTCAGTGTCTTAACCACAGAGCCACCGCACCACCAATATGGAAAGGTAACAGCGCTCCGTGACGTCATGCTGGTCACAAGACCACGAAATGTCTTCAGACAATGCTGGCTCAATGGTCTTGAAATGGAGATGAGCACCTGCCCTTAGAGTCAGTAACAAATAGCAGAGTAAAATCCGCAGAGACTCCTTTACCTTTTTAAACTTTTTAAAATTAAAAAATAAAATAGGAGCAGCAAATGTTTCAAATGGCCTGTGTTATTCTTCAGCTCAACCGATTTGTCTTTCCATACCTAGCATTGATTGTTGGAAAGGCTATAACCCTTCTCTTCACAGTTTCTTAAATCCTAAAATCCTTGGGAGCTTATCCAATTCAGGACAGCATCTGATCCAAGATTCCAAGAGTTCTCGGTAGGCACCAGATGTCTGAAGAATCCTCCAATTTGGATGATGTGATCTCCTGGCGTGAGCAGGGTGTGAAAGCAGCTGAAAAATAACTTTTTTTTTATTTAGAAAACTTCTTCATTCCTTACCATTTCATCATCTCACCATTTGTTTTGAGCTGAAGACATCTTCTTGTATTGATGGTATCTGCTGTACCATCAATTTCACTCATCCCTGTTATAATACACTACGTTTGATTTTGGCCTGTAAGAAAACATAGGGCTACATAAAGTGCCCCATATATATGGGACACATCTTTGAAATCCATGTCACAAGCCACTTAATCATTTTTGTTGCTCTTCTCTGCACTCTTTCCAGAGTCTTGATATCTTTTTTGTAGAGTGGTGACCACTCTACTGAATGCAGAATTTCAAGTATGGTCTTACTTAGGGGTGATTGCAGGGGTGACACCGAAATATAATTTTGTGAAGAGAAGGGTTTCCAAGAATCAATGCTAGGTATGGAAAGACAAATCAATTGAGTTGAAGAATAAGACAGGCCATTTGAAACATATTTTATCCATATCTTAAATTATTGTATTCTATTCCAATTTCATTTTAGACTGTATTTTATTCCAATTCCAATTTAAATTGTATTTTATTCCAATTCCATTTTAAATTGTATTTTATCAAATTCCATTTTATATTGCTTTTATCAAATTATAGTAATAATATGTTTCTGGAACTTTGCACTTTGATATGGCCCAGGGGCTAATCAATAAAAACTCAATGTCTTACTAAGGCTTTGTAAAGTGGTACTAGAAATTCACATGATCTAGAATTCTATCCCTTTATTAATGCAGTCCAGGATTGCATTGGCTTTTTTGGCTGCTGCCTCACATGTTGGCTCATATTTAAGTGGTTACCCCTCTCGCGGTTACTGGCATTAAGCCAAGTTTAATCTAGTTTATACCAAGTATACTTTTGTCTACGTTGAATTTTGTTTCATTAAATAGGGCCCAGTGTTCAAGCCTGTCAAGATCTTTTTGGATTTTGAGCCCTACATGTATAGCTGATCACAAGACAATCAGAATTGGGGTTTTTTCCCCCTGTCTATCCATTCTCCAGTTTGGGAGAAGTAAAAGTTCTCCAAGTCAATGTTTAGGGCAAATGCTTTCCTACCAATATCATTGGACCTTCACAGTCACTACTGCAGAGGTGGGTTGTTGAGGGTACGGCCTGGTACGGCCATACCAGTAGTAGCTGGGAGCAGCTGAGAGCATACCGCTACAGTGGCTCGTTTGGCCCACCCGCCAGCCTGTGCTCTATAGCTGTTTTTATGGTAAGCGGCAAAGTGCGCACGCGGGCACAGTATGTGGTGCCTGCGCGAACCCCAACAAGCAGCTGGTGGTCGCAGAGGGGGTGGATTGTGCATGCGTGCAGTGAGTAGTGCACGTCGGGCGTGTGCACAAACAGACAGCGATCAGCGTACCGGTAGCTACGGTAAGAGCAACCAACCACTGCACTACCGGTAGTCCTCAATCTACAACCATTCACTTGGTGACCATTCTAAGTTACAACTGAAAAAAAGTGACTTAGAATCATTTTTCACGCCCCATGATCATGTGATCAAAATGTGGATGCTTGGGCAACTGGTTCATATTTAGGATGGTTGCAGTGTCCCCAGGTCATGTGATCACCTTTTGAAACTTTCCGACAAAGTGAGCAGGAAAGTCAGATTCACTTAACAACTGTGACAAGAAAGGTCGTAACAACTGTCTTGCTTAGCAACAGAAATGTTGAGCTCAATTGTAGGCTGTAAATTTCAGTGACCACCTGTACTGAAATGAAGCCTTTTCGCTGTGGCTGAAATGACCCGGTGAAACAGGTTTTCAAACTCTTTCTTTTAGAACAGTGTTTCTCAACCTTGCATTCGCTGGCTGGGGAATTCTGGTAGTTGAAGTCCAGACATCTTCAAGTTGACAAGGTTGAGAAACACTGTTTTAGAACGAGTTGTGTCAGCTATGAGGGATCCTTGGTGCTTTCTGAGTTTGCTTGCTTTCTTGCAGACGTTTCATTAACCCAACTAGGGCTAGCACTGATGATGTTGCCTAGTTAGGGCCATGAAACGTCTGCAAGAAAACAAGCAAGCTCAGAGAGCACCAAGGACCCATTATTTCAACTCTCAGCTATTCTCCTTTATTGGTGTGTCATCTGGGAGGTGGAGCTCTCGCCTCACAAATCAGGAGGCTGTGAGTTCGATCCTAGATAGAGGCAGATATTTCTCCCTCTGGACACGTTGAGATTATGTCTGCTGAACATCACTCTGCGTTGGCAGAAGGAAGGGCATCCGGCTAATAAACACTCAGCTCCGTCCAGTTGCCCAGACTCCACTCCTGATGGGATTATGGTGTTATTAAAAGAATGGGACATGATGGCTCAGTGGCTAAGACCTTGAGCTTGTCGATCAGAAAGATCAGCAGTTTGGTGGTTCGAATCCCTAGAGCCGTGCAATGGAGTGAGCTCCCATTACTTGTCCCAGCTTCTGTCAACCTAGCAGTTCGAAAGCATGTAAAAATGCAAGTAGAAAAAATAGGAACCACTTTTGGTGGGGAGGTAACAGCGTTCCATGCGCCTTCGGCATTTAGTCATGCTGGCCACATAACCACGGAGACATCTTTGGACAGTGCTGGCTCTTCGGCTTTGAAACAGAGATGAGCACTGCCCCCTAGAGTTGGGAACAACTAGCACGAGGGAAACCTTTACTTTTAAAAGACAATGCTTGATATGTCTTTTATGCCTTCCAACCCATTTGATAGTTGTGTCCATCTTTTGTCCATCACCCCTTGCCAGTCATTAGCTTCATATTAGTTTTTCTATCATGCTATGGAGGAGGGGAAAAAATGCATGAGCCAATTATTTAAACTTCACGGAACATGAAAAAGAACATCACCCATCTAGATTTCAGTTAGCATCGCAGAAAAGCTGCCTCTGTCTTAGGTGTTTTTTGAATTCTGCTTCTATTACATTTCTCACCCCACTCTCTACTTTCTGTGATTTTATCTGAGAATGAGAATAGTAGCGTGTTTGGTCTACAGGCAATGCTAAGACCATATTAGACAATGTTTTATTTCATGACCTAGACCAACTCACTTAATTTCTCAGTCTCTTTTCTCCTGTCTGGTAAAGAGGGATAATTACCCACTGTGCAGGGTTGTTTTAAGGATAAATGAGCTAACATTTGTTGCTCGGGAGAAGAAATCCATTCTATAAATGGGAGAGACTAGTCTTATTAATTCCAAGGCAAAGCCCTCTATGAAGCTAATGGAACCATCTATTATCATGACATCATTTCTTCTAAGCCTGGGAGTTATTGATGGAAGCTGTATATTTTTCCGGAGTCTGTTGTTCTATAGGAACCAAAGTAAAAAGCTAAAGCTTCAGCGAGATGGCAACTTCTTCAACTTATCAGAAGCTCAGTAGTTACATCACAAGCCTTGGGTTACAGTAGGGACCGATTCTCCCAAAGGATGGTGGATTGAAATTTCCATGGTAGATAAAGGTGAGCTAAGATAGGAGTTCCCTGCCAGGAATATCTGATTACATTCTGTTTGCTCTGATCTAAATCAGCCTTTGTTGACTTCAGAGATGCCTCCAGATGTGCTCCAACACTGGAGGTTTTTTAAAAAAGTGATTGGACAACCATTTCTCTGAAATGTTATAGGATTTCTGCTTGAGCAGAGGGTTGGACTACAAAACCTCCAAGGTCCCATCCAACTCTGTTGACTGGAATCGATGGGAATCACGGTTCAACATATGGTGGAACAAGATCAAGGAAGGACCTCTTTGGACACAAATGTTTCAGGGCAAAGTGTCAGAATATTCATGAACTGACAGGAACATAGTAACAAGAAAAGCCAATGAGGCTTATTTGGAAACAGAAACTTAAGTAAGAAGTCTGGGCGTGGCTTAGCTGTATTAAGCTCTGAACTCTGAACTAAAACCAATCTCTCCTCTGACTGTGTTTTCCCTGTAACTACTACCACGTTGGAAGAATCTGCTGTTGGTATTGTACATGTATTCATGTGTTGTTATGTAGATAAAGAAGCTAATGAATCCTGCTGAATCAGAAACCTGTGTGTGGTTTCTGGATTTGATTTCTGCAACAAACTCTGACACAAATGTTAAAAGTGACTGTGGAGAGGGTTAAGCATTGGGCAATACTGTACAAAAGACTAGGAAAACTAAATCAATGAAACTGTATTTAATTCAGTTGAGTGAATGTGATGGCACTCCATATTCTACCTTTGAAGCTGTTTTGAAAGCTCATCTAAGTTTTCCAGGTCCCATCTTTAGAGATTATATCTTTCTGTGAATTATATTATTCTGTGGAATAAAAAATTTACAGCACCTAATATACATCCGTAAACAATTCTGCAATCATGCAAAATCAAATGTATAAAATACAAATAAAGAAGTAAGAATATGAATCCCCAACCCACATGTACAGTTGAATACCTATGTTTGCAGGGGAACTAATTGTGCCCTTAATTTTAGCCTAACTTCTAGTTTGTCTGGCTCTCCTTGTCGAGGAAAGGGGAAATCTGCCCCAACCCTGAATTAAGTGTCATATATGAAAGCTATGTATAAATCCTGACCCAACATTTGCATATAGATTAAATCACTAGTCACTGCTTTTGGGTTAACACATTAACTTCCAATCTCCTGGGATAGAACTCCTATCAAATATCCTAGCACTGTGTTCCCTGGCAAGCTCCAAGTGAGAGGCGTTGCCAGAATATAGTTCTGAAAAGTGACTTGATGTCCAAGAACCAGCTGTCCTCCAATAAAGTTAATCTCAGCAAGGGAGCAGAAGAATATGGTCCAGCATTATTTTATCTGTAAAAAGCAAAAACAGCAATGGAAGGAGGAGACAATGGGAGCTGCTCTAATCTTCAAGTAATCTGTTTGGTAGACACAGAAGTGAAATTCAACAGGTTTTGACAGATTCTGGAGAACCAGTAGTGGATTTTTTGAGTCATTATGGGGATTTTGCAGTATCCTTTCCCTGGAGTGGGGTGGGAATGGAGATTTTGCAGGATCCTTCCCTTGGAGTGGGGTAGGAATGGAGATTTTGCAATATCCTTCCCCTGGAGTGTGGTGGGAATGGAGATTTTTCAGTACCCTTCCCCTGGAGTGGGGTGGGAATGAGGATTTTGCAGTATCCTTCCACTGGAGTGAGGTCAGAATGTGTATTTTGCAGTATCCTTTCCCTGGAGTGGCATGGAAATGGAGATTTTGCAATATCCTTCCCCTGGAGTGGGGTGGGAATGGAGATTTTGAAGGATCCTTCCGCTAGAGTGGGGTGGGAAAGAAGATTTTGCAATATCCTTCTCCTGGAGTGGGGTGGGAATGAGGATTTTGCAGTATCCTTTCCCTGGAGTGGGGTGGGAATGGAGATTTTGTAGCATCCTTCTCCTGCCCACCAAGCCACGCCCACAGAACTGGTAGTAAAAAAAATTGAATTTCATTTCTGGGTAGGCATAAACACAGAACACAGAATAATAGAGTTAGAAGGGACCTTGTGGGTCTTCTAATCTAACCCCCCAGCTGAAGCAAGAGACTTATATCATTTCGGACAATTGGTGTCCAGTCTCTTTTTGAAAATCTCCAGCCCCATGACTTCAGGAAGCAAGCGTTCCACTGGTTAATTGTTCTCACCATTAGGAAATGTCTCCTTAGTTCTAGGTTGGATCTCTCTTGAATGATCTTCCACCCTTAATGTCTTGCCCTATCCACAGGTATTTTGGTGAGTAGGCCCAAAGGTGTTTTTTCAAGAGGCAACTAGAGTTTCTGGTTTTTCTTCTCATCAAAGAAGCTTCTTCAGCTCTGAGAGAAACGTCTTCAAAGAAAAACCAGAAAGTCCTCTTGAAAAATCAGCTTTGGGACACCTATGACCTGGATGACTGAGAAGCTCCATAGGTAAGATTATAAAACTAGGTCGGCCCCTTCTTCTCTGTAACAATTCCTCAAGTATTGCAAGAGCCGTGGTGGCTCAGTGGTTAGAATGAAGTACTGCAGGCTACTTCTGCTGGCTGCCACCTGCCTGCAGTTTGGCAGTTCAAATCTCACCAGGCTCAAAGTTGACTCAGCCTTCCATCCTTCCGAGGTGGGTAAAATGAGGACCCCAATTGTTGGGGCAATTTGCTGACTCTGTAAACCACTAGAGAGAGCTGTAGAGTATTGTGAAGCAGTGCATAAGTCTAAGTGCTATTGCTAAGACTACTATCATATCACCCTTAATCCTTCTCTTCCTTAGACTAAACATACCTAATTCCCTGAACCGTTCATCATATGGTGTAGTCTCCAGAGCCCTTATCATCTTTGTTGCTCTTCTCTTCACTCTTTCTAGGATCTCAACATCTTTTTTCTTATTAACCTGTTTGGGTCGGCAGCCCAGAAACGATTTATGATGCCTTCTTAACGGGCAAAAAGCCTAGCTTGCATTCTTTCAATCTTTTCAATCCACTCACCTTCTCAAATCATAGAGCAAAGGCCTAAGCTGCTGACACATATGTGGAAACATGGCAATAAATTTAAGGGAAAGCCATCAGGGCAAAGAATGAGGTAAAGTTTTTGATCTGTGGATGTGCTATAGATAACCTCATCAAGATTCTGCCCTTAATTTTTCTCCAGGGAGCTAAAGAAGCAACATAGCTACCTGGATTTGCATGTTTGGGGGCAACGAATGAAAATTAATTAGTCTCACTGCTATTCTCAAAGGAATTCGAACGGCAGAACTTCAGGGTGGCAATTTGATATATAATCAAGAAAAGATAGGATTCCAGACTTACATTATATGCCACAAGTAACTGTTCATTAACAGACTCGCTTTATAGTTAGTTCTCGACTTATGACCAGAATTGTGCCCAAAAAATCTGCTGCTAAGCGAGATAGTTGTTAAGTGAGTTTTGCCCATTTTACGACCTTTCTTGCCACGATTGTTAAGTGAATCACTGAAACTGGTAAGTTAGTAACTGGGTTGTTCAGTGACTCGGGCTTCCTCATTGACTTTTGTTAAGTATAAGTATAATCTTTATTGTCATTATACTTAAATACAACGAAACTCGTTTTAACCTCACTGGTGCAAAATTATAACAGAAACGAAAAAAGAAAGAAAAAGAAAAAAAACTAGCGTGTGCATGGAGTGATTGTGGTTGTATTTAAAAGTCTCACAGCCCAAGGATAGAAACTATCTTTAAACCTGTTTGTTCGGCTGGCTATACTTTGATGCCTTCTGCCTGATGGTAGAAGTGGAAAGAGACACTGACCAGGGTGTGAATCATCTCTGAGTATCTTCCTTGATCTGCTAAAGCAGCGAGATCTGGTGATGTCATCCAGTGGTGTCAGAGGGCAACCAATGGTTTCTTGTGCTGAATTGATCACTCTCTCTGTAGTGCCTTCCTGTCCGCAGCTGTTAAACCAGCATACCATACTGTAATACAATATGTGAGGACACTTTCTATGGTGGACCGATAGAAAGAGGTCATCAGCTGTTGTTCCACCTGATTTTTTCGCAGGACTCTAAGGAAATGAAGTCTTTGTTGGGCCTTTCCAATCACCAGAGACGTGTTGTTTTTCCAGGTGAGATCTTGACTATAAAAACATCATATAAAAACAATAAAACTAATAAGAGAGAATTATATAGTAAAATAATAAAGTAATATAATAAAATAACCCACCATCCTCACGACAACACTTCACATGAGCCATTAAGTGGGCTCTATCCTGCCCTGGGTTCCCCAGGCCCTCTGGCAGAACCAGGTCTTCAGCGCCTTCTGGAAGAGTGTTAGAGTGGGGGCCATTCTAATCTCCAGAGAGAGGGAGCCACCAAAGAGAAGGCCCTTCTTCTGGGTCCCACAGGTGCATCTCCCTCGGGGATGGGAGCCCAACATTCCCTGCCTTCAAACTAGTCTCACTTGTTCTCCTACTAGGTGATCTCTAAGTGACAATGCTTACTTAGCATGAGCCCAAATCTGCAAACCAGAAACCTTTGGGGGGGGGTATTCAGCAAAGTCCACCCTGGTGTCTTCCTAGATTGTAATTATGTGTTCCTGTTTCCCTCAAGCAAAGCATAAAATGTGACCTTTATCCAAAAGAAATTGCTTATCTCTGCTTTCACTGAGGGGTCCTTGGTGTCCTCTGAGCTTTCTTGCTTCCTTGCAGACATTTCATTACCCAACTAGGTAACATCATCAGTGCTATGGATCATGAGTACCGATGATGTTACCTACAGTAGTTTGGGTCATGAAACATCGGCAAGAAAACAATCAAGGTCAGGGAGCACCAAGGACCCCTCATTTCAACTCTGAGCTACAAATATCCTCCTCTGTTTGGTTTCATTGGTAACAAAAATGATCTACTCCACCTTTCATTACTTTTAACTGATTAAAAAAATATTAAATTTCCATGGAGGATGAATATTTTTCATATCAGGGACAAGAAACCAACGTCAGTGTGTAAGTTCTTTCTTTTTTTTAAAGAAATGTTGTAATTGCGAAGAAAATATCCAATGATAAACTATGTCAGGTTTTGAATAGTTGGTTCGGCGAGCAGAAGTTTAACCATTGAAACTACGTACGCATTTAAAGGCAGAATGTCTGTGTCGTGCAAAATAATTGGCAATTTGAAGGAGATAAGATTATATTGTATGCCTTTGTATGTGTGGATATGTGCACACATAAATTTTGCAGCAGGGTTAACAATGACCAGAGCACTTCTTGGTTAGCATAGCCAATAAGAAACTTGGCCAATAATATTAAGGCAAGTATGAGCAATTATCTGTCCATGGTTGCTTAAAAAAAATAACACCAGAGTTTCTTGCCATTTCTGGATGGGGACTGGATGAAAACAGTAATACAAATCTTAAAATTGAGATTATTTTTTTTAAAAAAAGGAAAAATAGATTGTACTTCAGTTTTGCTGAAGTTTGACACCCATGGGTTAGATCCATGATGGCGAACCTATGGCACGCGTGCCAGGGGTGGCACTCAAAGCCCTCTCTGTGAGCGTGCGTGCTGTCGCCAGCTGGTCTTCTGGATTCTGGCATGCCGGCCAGTTGGTCTTTGCGGGCACTGGAGTGCCAGAAATCTGCCCAAAAACTGGCCTGATAAATGGCCTGAAAATTGTCTAAAAAACAGCCAAAAAACAGCCAATGTTTCAGGCTGTTTTCAGGCCATTTTTCATTCTGTTTTTTGGGCCATTTTCAAGCCATTTTTCAGGCTTTTTAAGCCAAAAACTGTCCTGAAAATGACCCGAAAAATGGCCTAAAAACAGCCCAAAAAAAACAGGCATGCGAATGCCGGCCAACTGCTGTTTGGGTTTCCAGTGCTTCAGTGCATGCAAATGCAGGCAAGTGCATTCTGGTTTGGGCACTCGGTGTCAATGTGCTCTACATGGGGCTGCCCTTGAAGAGCATCCGGCGACTTCAGCTAGTCCAGAATGCGGCTGCGCGAGTGATCGTGGGCGCACCACGGTTCGCCCACATAACACTGATCCTCCGTGAGCTGCGCTGGCTACCTGTTGATCTTCGGGTGCGCTTCAAGGTGCTACTTACCATTCATAAAGCCCTCCATGGTAGTGGATCTGACTATTTGAGAGACCGCCTTCTGCCAATTACCTCCCTGCGTCCCATCAGATCGCATAGAGTAGGCCTCCTCCGAATTCCATCCGCCAATCAGTGCCGACTGGCGACTACGCAGAGGAGAGCCTTCTCAGTTGCAGCTCCGACACTTTGGAACGATCTCCCCATGGAGATTCGCACCCTCACCACCGTCCAGACCTTCCGCACAGCCCTCAAGATCTGGCTATCCCGTCAGGCCTGGGGATAAGACCCTAACTTCGCCCCACCCGAATGCTGAATGAATGTTGTGTTTTACTGGTTTATTTTTTTATTCACATTTTTCTTTTTTTCTTGTGTTCTGTCTTGCACTCCCTCCCTATTAATTGTAAGCCGCCCTGAGTCCCCTTAGGGAAAAGGGCGGCCTATAAATGTCAAATAAATTTAAAAAAATTAAATTAAAAAAAAGGTTTGCCATCACTGGGTGAGGCTGAACAGAAGTAACTGGTCCAAAGCCATCCCGTGTGTTGAATAAAGATTTGAACTTTCCTTCAGCCAAAGTTCCCACACTACTACACAAAATTGCTACACTACCTCCTTTTTTCAAACACCGTAACCTAAATGCCAACTGCTGAAATAACTATGGAAAAAAGTTGTTGCCCAGTTCACGATGCGACTCATTGATCTGTATCGTTTAAATCTGATCTTGGATAAACTGTATATACTCCAACTGCTTATTGATCCAGATCGGTTTCTTCTTTCTGAAATGGAACAGAGTTTCTATTTTGAAAAATCTGTCTCTTGTTTTTCTCTAGGCCTTTTTGTTGAAATGCAATACCCGAGAAGAAATCCACATAAAAAGCCTTGTGAAACCACATTCAGTTCTTATTCTCTGCAGAGGACGGGGGAATTATAAAGCCATCCAGAAAATAAGCATGGACTGTATCACTAGTGGGTTCCGTCTGGTACGCCTTGGTACGATGCTTTGGAGGGCCCGCCTGCCCTCGATACTTACCTGTATTTAAGCCAACTGGGCCATTTGCGCGCACACGCACAGTGTATGGTGCCTCTGTGACCTCCACCAAGCAGCTGCAGCGTTGCAGGGCTGTGGGTGCGCATGCATATATTGCGATGGGATCCGGAACCCACCACTGGAATGTATCCTTTTGCGACACCTATGTCTGGGATTTTTCAATATCTTAAGATGGTCGTTCATAGTACCTATGAACCTGTCAAGCACAGAATAAAGGCAGAAAATAGAAAAAAAACCCTTTAAAATTCTCTCAGGTATTGATGACATCTAGGCTACATAAACAGAGGGATAGAATCAAGATCAAGTGAAGTCTTGGTACCACTTTATAAGGCCTTGTTATTTATAAGGCCTTGGTACCACAATTGGAATACTGCATTCAGTTTTGGTCGCCATGATATAAAAAAGATGTTGAGACTCTAGAAAGAGTGCAGAGAAGAGCAACAAAGATGATTAGGGGGACTGGAGGCTAAAACATATGAAGAACGGTTGCAGGAACTTGGTATGTCTAGTTTAATGAAAAGAAGGACTAGGGGAGACATGATAGCAGTGTTCCAATATCTCAGGGGTTGCCACAAAGAAGAGGGTGTCAAACTATTCTCCAAGGCACCTGAGGGCAGGACAAGAAGCAATGGGTGGAAACTAACCAAGGAGAGAAGCAATTTAGAGCTAAGGAGAAAATTCCTGACAGTTAGAACAATTAATCAGTGGAACAGCTTGCCTTCAGAAGTTGTGAATGCTCCAAGTTTTTAAGAAGATGTTTGACAACCATTTCTCTGAAGTGGTGTAGAGTATGCTGCCTAAGCAGATTGGACTAGAAGGCCTCCAAGGTCTCTTCCAACTCTGTTATTCCTATTCTATTCTATTCTATTCTATTCTATTCTATTCTATGAATCCAATTCATGGAACACAACAACAAACAGCTGTGAACACAGAGAAATTTTTCAAAGGTTTTTTTGGGGGGGCTGTAACATTTGTAGTGAGTGGCTATTTTAATAAACTGGGTTAACATTCACTATTATTTGGATCTTTTACTTGATTTGCATATGGAGAAAATCTGCCCTTTCACTGCCTCATTCTAATACAGGTAGTTCTTGGCTTAGAACAGTTCGTTTAGTAACCGTTCAAAGTTACAACAGCACTTGAAAAAGTGACTTACGACTGTTTTTCACAGTTATGACTATTGCAGCAGCCCCACATCCTGATCAAAATTCAGATGCTTGGCAACTGACTTACATATATGATGGTCGCAGTTTCCTCAAAGTCCCATTTTATTAGAAATGCTATATTGGCATATCTGTAAAAACGTGAATCTGAAAGCTTCTAGGTTTCCCCTACCCAAATGAAAATCCAAGCCCCTGTCCAGCACCCACATATCTGTCACATGATCCAATCAGGCACCGTCCCAACTGGAGATGCCTCCCAGTCATATCCCTCCAGGTGCAGGGCAAGATATCCTTGACTCTCTGAGAAAGGAATGTTATTTTGACTATATATATCTCCCATACTCCATATTATCCCCCCTCCCATTTTCCCACAGCATTGAATGTGGCAGGCCGGAAGGCCCAATGCAAAAGATGGCTTCCGTGTTTCTAACTTAACAGCTGCAGTGATTCACTTAACAACGATAGGCAAGGAAAAGTTGTATAGTGGGACAAAATGTACTTAATAAATATCAGAAACTTTGGGCCAATTGAGGTCGTAAGTCAATATCTAGCTTGCTTGGAGCTTTCCCTTCAGGATTTGAAAAGAGAAATTGTGTGTTCTGTGGGGTGAGAGAGACAGAAAGAAGCATAAATAAATAATTATTTGTGTATTGTGCAGGCCTTTAAATGAACCGTGTCCTTTTTTTCCTCATCCCGACATGATTAAGGAAGATAACAAAATAAACAGATGGCTAGGAACACGTTTGAAACGGAGCCCCGATGTGTGTATTTCTGGCTGGTTTTAATCAGCCCAGTTGGGAAGGTGGTTCCGGATTTCAAGTTCCTTGCTTCCAAGAAGCTTCCCAGCCACGAGCCAGCGATGCGAAAGGATTTGTTTTCTCTCCGCCTGACCTGGCAACGCTCGCCGCAGTGGCTCAGCTGGCAAAGTGTCCACTGGGGAAATCTCTGGAAGCTCTCTGCCGGCCCACCACAACCTTTCTGTGCGCTGTGTGCTAATAGCTCACTTGGCACATGGGTCTGTTTGTTTAGGCAAGCATGCGAGGGTCAGTAAAAGCTGCACAGGGGCCTGAGGAAAGATGTCACCCTCAGCTCACCCAAGCCATTTGCACTGGGCGCTCCCTCTTCTCCAGTGAGGCTGAGTTAATCTTGAAGGAGACTTGGAATGCAGCTACAGGAAAGCCGAGTCCCAGGCAGCCCTGCTTAGCTAAATTTGGTGGGGCTGAGGGTGAACATCTGCCTGGGACTTCCAGGCTCCCATCGCTGGAGAGAAGAATCATCTGCAGTAACGAACTGAAATCATCAGCCTCTTCCCCTCCACACCTCCTTGCTTCTCAGGTCAAGGAGCATCAAGCTGTCACAGTAGGTCTGCTCCATGGTGAAGCTACAAGAAGCTGGGATAAAATGAATTTCCTCACCCACTAGGGAAAGCTGCAGTGCATTCTGGGAAAAGGCTTGGGCCAGAGACGTAGGGCATTGCTTAGAACAGAGGTAGTCAACGTTTTTATACCTACCGCCCACTTTTGTATCTCTGTTAGTAGTAAAATTTTCTAACCACCCACCGGTTCCACAGTAATGGTGATTTATAAAGTAGGGAAGTCAATTAAATTTTAAAAAGGAAAGTGATTCAATATCGGACAAAACCTGTACCGCCCACCATGAAAGCTGGAATACCCACTAGTGGGCGGTAGGGACCAGGTTGACTACCACTGGCTTAGAAGAATGTAAAAGGCTTTAAGTGCATTTCCAGGAGCAAAATACTCAAGGACCCCTTCGGAAAAGTGGCTGCCTAGAAAGAAGAAGGGACGCGGTGGCTCAGTGGCTAAGATGCTGAGGTTGTTGATCAGAAAGATTGGAATTTCCCAGGATCGAATCCCTAGTGCCACATCACTGAGTGAGCTCCCGTTACTTGTTCCAGCTTCAGCCAACCTAGCAGTTTGAAATCATGTAAAAAATGTAAGTAGAAAAATAGGGACCACTTTGGTGGGAAGGTAACAGCGTTCCGCACACCTTTGGCATTTAGTCATGCCGGCCACATGATCACAGAGACGTCTTTGGACAGCACTGTCTCCTCAGCTTAGAAATGGAGATGAGCACTGCCTGGAGCTGGAAACGACTAGCACACATGTGCGGGGGAAACTTTACCTTTACCTTATAGAGAAGGAGAATGGCAATTTTTCCAGACCTAGTATTGTTTTTGAGTGGGATGCTAAGGATGCTGTAAGGAACATCTTTCAAAAAAGTTGGCAGAAGAAATTTTTTGCAGATGAAGATTATAAGATGAAATGTCTTCGGTAATTTCCCCGACCGGGTATGTGAACAATGGAAGTTTGGTGCCAACCCCTGAAGAAATCTACAAGGAGTGTAAGAATCAAAGATTTTGGACTTTATTTATGCTGCTCGCCTGTAAGCAATCCAGAATCTAAAATTAATCAACTTGCATCATGGAAGGAAGAGAGAGAGAAAATGCTATAAATCTGTTGTGTATATGAGTGTTTAAAATCTGTGGGCAACTCTGGAACATTTCCATGTGGTTTTTGCGATACCAATATAAAAATAGTTGAAATCGCTTTCTTCCGTAATTTTTTAAAAATTATCCAGTCTAGTCTTGGCATTACTTAGTGGTCTGTTATCCACATATTACTTGTTTTTGCCCCAAATTGATCAAAGTCAGCTAAGTGCTACCACCTGCTACGACTCTGAAGACCAGGGCAACCTTCAAAACATTACAGTGGAGAAGAAAGAGTTACTTCAGTTGTTAATTTGCTATAAAAGCTTTGAACTGGGAGAGACCACAGAAATTCTCCCCATCCCAATGATCTTTTGAAAATGAATTTGACATCCCAATCATCTTCCTCTAATACAGTGTTTCTCAACCTTGGCAACTTGAAGATGTCCGGACTTCAACTCCCAGAATTCCCCAGCCAGCATTCGCTGGCTGGGGAATTCTGGGAGTTGAAGTCCGGACATCTTCAAGTTGCCAAGGTTGAGAAACACTGCTCTAATATAATGATCACAATGACCTCAAACCAAAAATATCCATATTTTTTCCTTTTCGTTCAATTGTCCAGTTTTTGAAGATTGGCTGGACAAATCCCTGGGCAAGATTTTTTTCAGAATTGATTTGCCGTTGCCTCCTTCCTAAAGCTGAGAGAAGGTGAGTGGCCCAAAGCCACCCAGCTGGCTTCATGTCCAAGGTGAAACTAGAACTCACACTTTCCTGGTTTATAGCCAGATGCCTTAACCATTATACCCACCCGACTCTTTTAAAAAATGTATAAATTAAGTTAGGAAAATACAAACCATGAAAACGAAAACCTGATTTGGAAAGATAGGATACACCCTTTAAAAAAAATAAAATGATTCTAGGAAACCAAAAGTTTGGAAGTCATTTATTTGCATGCCAATATGTAATCTATTCTAATAGAAAATTTGCATTGGTTTAAACTTTGTGCTGCAATAGAAGAAAACAGGGTTATGGTTGACTAAGAGGTGTTATCTTTTCTTGATCCTCTCATGCATAAAGCTCTTCAATTTTTTTCCCTCATTAAAATTACAGGGAAAATACTAAAGCTATGGTTGACCTTGTTGGGGGAGAAAACAATCTCTTATGTCCACTTGAAAAAAAAAGTCTTAAAGAAATTATTTTTGTAGAAGAAAGTGTGAAGGTTCACTCACAGATAATATGGATGGAGGCACAAGACCCATTTTGCGATACACTATTACTATTAATTGAAATCAGAGCTTTTTCTTTGATGGGCAAACAAACTGCTGGAAAAAAAAGTCATGGAATTGTGTTTCTGTACGTTACGGCAGTCTATTTTATGTATAAAGAAGGGGGGAATGGGTGTGCCAATTACCTCCACTAGACCGATTAGATCCCACAGATGAGGCCTCCTCCGAATTCCATCCGCCGGCCAGTGTCGACTGGCGACTACCCGGAGGAGAGCCTTCTCTGTGGCTGCTCCGACCCTCTGGAACGAACTCCCCATGGAGATTCGAACCCTCACCACCCTCCAGGCCTTCCGCAAAGCCCTCAAAACCTGGCTGTTCCGACAGGCCTGGGGCTAAAGAGCTGTTGCCCCTGTCTCGAATGGTATGACTGTTGTGAGTTTTTAAATTATATATTGTTATGTTTGTTTTTAAATTTTGTCTGTATCCCCCTTCCCCGGTTCGAGTTGTGAGCCGCCCTGAGTCCCCCTTCGGGGGAAAAGGGCGGCATACAAATACAATAAACTGAAACTGAACTGAACTGAAACTGAAACTGAACTGTGACCCTACAATGGAGGAATAGTTGGTGAAGATGGCACAACTTGAAGAGATGGCTAAATTAACTTCTTCTTTGATGAGAGAAAAGATAATGTTTATTGCTGACTGGAAACAAACGGGTTTTTGTGTGTAAAACAGAGACCCAATGAAGTTATGATTTATGGTTGTGATGGTTAGAATAGATTATAGAAGAAAAAAGTTATGATTTGATCAAAGAGTAAGAGGTAAACCTATAATTGTACTTATAACTGCTATGAAGAAGATCAGAATACACACACACACATGTATGGTGTGTGGGTGTGTATATATACATTTACACACACACATATACACACATACCATACCTTAATAAGGAAATGGGTGAAGGAATGTAGTTTATATATACACTTCATATCTACATTTCTTCTGGAATCCTCCTTAAAAATTGATATACTTCCTAATCTAAGTAAGTATGAAAAAGACATATGGTTTCTTGTTTTTCATACAATCTTAGTTGTTGGTAGCCACACAGAATCATGAATTTGAGGCTTATAAGTTGAAATAATACATTTTAAATTTTAAAATCCTTGGGACCCATGCTACAGTTGCCTTCACAAATCTTTTACTTTCAGTAGAGTACTGTAAGAAGTTGAGTTTGCCTCCTAAACTTTAAGAGTTGTTAGCACCCTTCAAGGAGAAAGTTGGGCATTAATTTCCAGATCCCACTGAGACACTCTTGTAATGAATGGTTCCTTTAGGGCTTTAGCATGCTGTGTACGTTTCACTGTTTCTTTTGGTTGGCTTGATGGCTGGAAACAGCATGATGCTTCTTTTTTCTTTTTTTTCAGACCAAAGATGGAATGAAGAAAACCAAGGACCTTGGAAAACTAAGAATTTCAACTGAGAAAAGAGCCAGCCAAAGCAAACACATGTCTTAATGTTGAGGAAAAAAAGTTAAAATAATTAGGGTTAAGAAACAAATCTCTTTATAGGCATCAAAGTATCTGGTCTGGTGCTCCAGATATTGCTAACTCTCCATGGGTCAACTTTTACAAAGCTAAAACTTGTAATTTGGCAGCCGCTGGAGAGCCACGGGCTCCCCATAGATTTGGGGTGGACTCTTTACGACCCATGGATTTCAACTCCTAGAATGCCTGAGTCACTAAACACCCAACTTTGATTTGACTATGACAATGCTGAGTAAGAGCAAGGAATGATCTTAAATCACTTGTCTCCAGTGATTGTGGAGGGTTTTAAGAAGAGATTGGACAACCATTTGTACAGGGATTCCTGTTTAAGCAGGAAGATCAGAGATGGGTTGCTCCCGGTTCAACCCGGTTCGGCCGACCAGGCTCTGCCCACCTGCCCAGACGCTTCTGTGCATGCACGCACGGGTTGCATGTGAGCATGAGCAAACCAGTAGTAAACCAGTTTTCCTAACCAACCACTGAGACAGTTGTACTAAAACAGGGGTCCCCAATCCCTGGGCCCTGCCAGGCCATGGCCATGAGAGTGGCAGGCTGGCATGCACGTATGTGAATGCCAGTCGACTTTGTGTGAGCAATGGGCCAGCACGTGTGCACATGGGTGCACAGCAGCTCAACTTGCACAGGTTAAGCTGCGTTCATGCATGCGTGTGTGTGCATGTGTGTATACCAGCTCGTTGTTCACGCAAGTTGAGTTGTGTGCGCACCAGGGGTGGGTTTCTTGCCCCGTTCCAACCAGTTCAGTTGGAACGGGGCCGGCGGCGTCCTCGTGCACGCGCGCAGTGCACGCATGCGTACTAGCGCCTGTGCAATGCTCCAGCTGCTCCTGGAGGATCGCGCAGGCGCTGTATGCGTTCTGTGCATGCGTGGAAGTGCAGAACTCATCAAAACCGGGTAAGAAACGCGGGCGGGTGGATCTTTCGGCGTTCCCGGAAGTTACTTACTTCCGGGTTCGCCCACCAACCGGTTCGCGGGGACTGCCGCGAATCACCTGAAACCCATCCCTGGTGCGCACACATGTAGGCTGGCCCTCTACTCCCATGGCCTGGTTCCCCTCCCCCTGCTAAGCCACCAAGCTGCAAAGGTTGGGGAGCGCTGGACTAGAAGATCTCCAAGGTCCTTTCCAACTCTGTTGGAAATGGTTGCTAAACAAATTGCCATGAGTCAAGGACTCCTGGTAACCATGTGAATATATATTAGCCAGGAATGAGCAGCCTGGGGTCTTGTTAATGTTTTACACTTTAAATCCCATCAATTTTATCCAGTTTGCCAATGGCAAGAGGTTATACAGATGACTGTTACATATAAGCTGGGTTGACAAAATCAGAAACTAGGAGGTGATAAGCTGCCTGGGAAAGCAAAGGAAAAACACCATCAAAACCATTAAAAAGCAAAAGCTAGCATGTTTTCCCAAAAATAAGACATGTTTTTATTTTCTTTTGACCCCCGAATAAAGTGCTTGGCCTTATTTTCGGGGGGGGTGTCTTATTATTTTTGAGGTCCAGGAGGCGGCAAGCGTGGTCACCTCATGGCTGCTGCTGCTGTGTTGCAATATTTTCGGGGAGGGCTTATTTTTAGGGAAACAGGGTAGAATATTTTGGTCATGTGATGCGACACCCAGAAAAATACACCATACTTCGCTTAATCTTCCAGGGAAAGATTGAAGCAGGCAGAAGAAGAATATCATGGCAGAGATGGGTTGCTCCAGAGATTGGAGCCGAGGTGGTGCAGTGGTTAGGGTGCAGTACTGCAGGCCACTTCAGCTGACTGCTATCTGCAGTTCAGTGGTTCAAATCTCACCGGCTCAAGGTTGACTCAGTCTTCCATCCTTCCGAGGTGGGTGAAATGAGGACCCAGACTGTTGGGGGCAATATACTGACTCTGTAAACCGCTTAGAGAGGGCTGAAAGCCCTATGAAGCGGTATATAAGTCTATCTGCTATTGCTATTGCTCCCGGTTCAGCCCGAATGGCAAAGCATGAAGCGAAACAGTACCAACTGGTATAGGAACCCACCCCTGGTGCAGAAGAAGAAGAAGAAGAGGAAGAGGAGGAGGAGGAGGAGGAGGAAGAGGAAGAGGAAGAGGAAGAGATGGAGGAGGAGGAGGAGGAGGAGGAGGAGGAGGAGGAGGAGGAGGAGGAGGAAGAGGAGATTATAGGAATTATAACCTAAAGCATCTGTACCATATCATATCTTTGCTATTGCTCTTAGTTTTGTAATTCCATTCTGTTTAGCATTTACTTTGTTCTAATGAATTAATGAGGATATGCTTAGATATATCCTAATATATACATCATAAGGCTTAGGTCAAACTCACACTGAGCAGATGATTTACATGCTGAACAGATCAGCTTCACATAAAGAAGAAAAGAGAGAAATGCTTTTCCAACTTTAAGGTGGGAGTTTGGTAATATGGGAAGTTATAATGATGGATCAAGGCAGAGTGGTAAAACATTTGTTTTCGAAGCAGAAAGTCTTGAATTCAAACAGGTAGATTGTTTGAACTCCTAAAGACAATTGAGATCTAGGTTTATTTTCAAAAAACAGTATCCAGGAATGAGAACTATTAGATCTTTACTGCAAAGATGCAGACAGCCGACATTTCAGAGAGCGTTTTCTTCATCTTTTCTTCTGCCATTTTTGTATATGGTTCTGGTAGTTCTATTAGGAAAGGACACAAGCAGGACTCCAATGTCCTTTCCTCTGGTCCATAACAATAGAGGCATTAATTATAGAAAAGAAGCACATCTATTCAATTCCATTAGGCTTGATGCAGAATAACAAAGGAATACAGCTGAGAAAATCATGTTATTATTTTGTGTGAAGAAATATGGCATGGGGTGACCTTTTCAACGTCACACATAGAAATTGTAGGGGGAAAAATGCAGTGGAGTGTGTCACTTACATATATATTAAAAAAGGAACTTTTTTGTTACTAGGAAAGACCAGAGGGAAGTATTCCTCTAAGATGCTTGTCCTTTTATTTAATAATAATGTACAAAGCCACAAATACTAGGGTGACATGGAGATTCTCAGTCATCCATGTCATGGTTGTCCCAAAGGTGCTTTTGCAAAAGGCAACTGGACTTTTTTTTCCTTTGAAGAAAACATCCAAAAAGCTGATTCAGTTCTGACTGAATTTGCCTTTTGAAAAAAGCACCCTTGGGACACCCAAGTCAGGGTTGTTTTTGGGCTGGCTGGCTGGGGAATTCTGGGAGTTGAAGTCCACACATCTTCAAGCAGCCAAGCTTGAGAAACACTGGTGTAAGCAATACATACAAGTTTGTACACAGAGAAATCAGAGTGATAATGGTGTTGGTTCCCAGTACAAAGGGCCAAGTCGAAAGATGTATTCAGTCATTAGGTGAATGAAGAGAGGAGGACATTCATGTGTAGACATTAAAGGTATGATGTAATGACCCAATTGAACCTGCAGTGTTAAGTTCTTAGTTGGCGACTATAAAATCAAATCTTCAATCAATAGTTGGTGCTGATTGGGTGTGGCACCATTTCAATCCTAACCACAATTGTAGCTTCTGTGCTGTTTAATGTTTTATCTGAAGAGTAAGCCCTCTGTGTAATATTTATTTGGATTCCCATCATTTCAACATTTCATATCTCTAGAGATACAGTATAATATAGATTGCCTTGCATCTGACCCTGTTTTTCAGAAAGGGATCCACAGGCCTGCAAACTGATTTAGAACTGCTCTCGAAAATAGTAAGAAAGCAATCCATACTGACTGAGTCTTAATAACTCCACTAAATGTAATCATATGGCATTTTCAGCTGTCTTGCTAAGCATTATAGGTACAATTGCAATTCACAGATTTCTCGAGCATCCTACTTACGACCAGTCCATCTGGGCACTGCAAGAGTTGCAATCCAATGGCATTCAGCAATGATTGTCAAACTTGGCAACTTTAAGACTTTAACTTCCAGAATCCCTCAGTCAGCAGGATGCCAGGAGGTGTTAATCATTAGAAAGATAATGGGATTTTGAATATTTAAGACTAAACCGGAGCAATATCTGGAGGAAGATTTCCATTTGCAAAACAAGAAAGACTTGTTACCTTAAGTTTGTGCATTCAGGGGAATCATGTGATTCAAGATTTTTTCTCTATAACCCACCTGTACTCCAGAAATCTGAATGCCTCCCATCCTGATACTGATCCAAAAATCTTTGAACATCTGGCTGTTCTCCTTAACCCTTGGGTAGGGTTGATGCTGAGCCCTGGTATATTTCTTCTTTTGCTTAATGTGCATACTTTTTTTCAATAAATTTTTTATTGCTCTTTCTTTTAAAAAAAGGAGGCAATCCACAATTTATTTAAAGACACAATACATATTCCTCCTCTTATTTATCCCACAACAATAACCCTATGAGATGAGTTGATAGAGAGTGAGCTGGTTTCCTTACCTAAGAATAACAAGAATAACAGAAGGGACCTTGGAGGTCTTCTAGTCCAAGTCCCTACTCAAGCAGAGAACCCTATATCATTTCAGACAAATGGTTGTCCAATCTCTTCTCTAAAATCTCTAGTGTTGGATCACACACAATTTGTGGAGGTAAGTCATTCTATTGATTAATTGTTCTAACTGTCAGGAAAGTTCTCCTTACTAGACACAACAGAGTGCTTTCTCGTGAGAACCAAGGTCATCTCTACTGGCAACAGATAAGGTCAGGGAAGAAGTGCCTGGAGAGCCCACCAATTAATTCAATTGGCCAACGTGAACTGTGACCCTTGGGGATGGGTTTATTCTCTAGTTTAATTATACTGAAACTGCAGGAAAGATTTAGAATTGGTTTTCCTCTGAAGCTGTGCTGATATGATGTACTCAATAAAGAAGACCTTTGAGAAGGATCTTTTTCTCAAGGATAGTCTTGAGTTTGGGAGGCAAGTTAAATAGCGAATAAGAATTAAAGTATTAAAATGGGCAAAAGATGATGAATAGAAAGGAAATTTTCTTTCTTTCTTTCTTTTTTAAAATAATGATGGCCTGATTAAAAGCTAGGATAGAGGTAGAAATAAGAATACACACTCTTATATAAAGTAATAGCTAGATGGAAAGATTAGAGGTTGAAAGATGATATTATTAAGTATGTTTAAATAATATGATGATTGGCACTAGAATGATGTATTGAAACATGAATAATTAAATAATAAAGGACTATATATTAATATAAACATGTTTATCAATACTAGGATTAGCAATGATGGCCTGACTAGAAGCCAGAATAGAGGTAGAAATAAGAAATAGGGGGAATATTAGTACATATATTTTTATACAATAGAATAAAAGCAATAACTAGCAGGAAAGATTAGAGGTTGAAAGATGGCATTACTATGTAAACTCAAATAATATTGTGATTGGCATTAAAATGGATCATTTAAATATTAGATAACTATTTTAAAACAAATATGTATATTAATACTAGGATTTCATAAGTTTGATTAATGTAACAAATATTATTAATAACATTATTGCCACTTGCCCCAAAATGAATGATACCCAGATCCCACACTGTTCATGTATTGATGTTGATGTATATTTTAAAAAAAATAAAAACCCAAAAATTTGGAGGGGCGGGGAAAGGATCCTAGTCTCAGAGTCCTGATTTGCTTGGGTTCGTTATTTGGAGCCTTAACAGTGGTCTTCTCAGGCATTATAAAGTGCTACTAACACTACAGATCAGTGGTGAAATTCAAGTTTTTTTTACTACTGGTTTTATGGGCGTGGCTTGGTGGGCATAGTGTAGCTTGGTGGGCATGATGTAGCTTGGTGGGTGTGGCTTGGTGGGCATGGCAGGGGAAGGATACTGCAAAATCTCCATTCCCTCCACTCTGGGGCCAGCCAGAGGTGGCATTTGCTGGTTCTCCGAACTACTCAAAATTTCCTCTGCTAGTTCTCTGAACTACTCAAAATTTCCACTGCTGGTTCTCCGAACTACTCAAAATTTCCACTGCTGGTTCTCCGAACTACTCAAAATTTCATCTGCTGGTTCTCCGAACTACTCAAAATTTCCACTGCCGGTTCTCCGAATTACTCAAAATTTCCTCTGCTGGTTCTCCGAACTACTCAAAATTTCCTCTGCAGGTTCTCCGAACTACTCAAAATTTCCACTGCCGGTTCTCCGAACTACTCAAAATTTCCACTGCCGGTTCTCCGAATTATTCAAAATTTCCTCTGCAGGTTCTCCGAACTACTCAAAATTTCCTCTGCAGGTTCTCTGAACTACTCAAAATTTCCGCTGCTGGTTCTCCGAACTACTCAAAATTTCCACTGCCGGTTCTCCGAACTACTCAAAATTTCCTCTGCTGGTTCTCTGAACTACTCAAAATTTCCGCTGCTGGTTCTCCGAACTACTCAAAATTTCCACTGCCGGTTGTCTGAACTATTCAAAATTTCCACTGCCAGTTCTCCAGAACCTGTCAGAACCTGCTGATTTCATACCTGCTTCAGAGGTTCTTGATTCTATCCCTCTGTTAATGCAGCCTAGGATTGTATTGGCTTTTTTTTGGCAACTACAGTACATTGCTGCTCATACTTAAGCAGTTGTCTACTAGGGCTCCTAGGTCCTTTCACAGTTGTTGCTATTGAGCCAGGTATCACCTATTCTATACCTGTGCATCAGGTAGGACTAGAATTCCCTGTCTGCTGGATTCTAACTTGGTACCTTAACCACTAGACCCGTGATGGCAAACCTATGGCATGCATGCCACAGGTGGCAAGCAGAGGCCTCTTTGAGGGCACATCAGCCATTGCCCTGGTCTAGCTCCAGTGAACATGCATGCACACCTCGTGCCGACCAGTTGGTTTTCGGCTCTCTGCAGCACATGTGTGGGGGTGGGTGGGATGCATGTGGGGAATACATGTGCACCTACATGGGTGGTGGAGTGCATATGCGATGGCACTTGTATTACATTTTGGTGGTTTGTGTGCATGTGTACGCTACCCCTGCACCCTGTTTTGGAAGGCATCCTGCACCAACCTGGAAGCCAAAACAGGGCACGGGGATGCCGTGTGAGGCGGTTCCCTGACAAATGCGCGCTCGACAAAAGCGCGCCCGACGAAACCGTGGCGACAAAAGCGCAAGTGCTAAATCACGCTGACGAATGAGCGCAGAAGCACGTCGACAACGGCACACCGACAGAAGCGCGCTCTAAACCTAACCCTAAACCTAACCCTAAACCTAACCCTGAACCTAACTCTGAACCTAACCCTTACCTTAACTTAAATTGCGCTTCTGTCGGCGCGCTGTTGTTGGCGCGCTATTGTGGGCGTGTTGATGATGTCGCAGTTTCGTCGGCACACTTTTGTCGTGAGCGCATTTGTCGGGTCACGGAGTGAGGCGCCCTCGTGCCCCTTTTTGACCTGGGAAAGTCTGCTGCACCAACCTGGAAGCCAAAATGGGACAAAGGGAAGGTGGGGGTGCATGTGTGGGGAATGCACGTGTGGTGGGGGTGTGTGCATGAGCGAGAGGCACTTGCATTGCATTTCGGGATTGTACATGTGTGTTTTGGGCCCTCGGCACCAAAAAGGTTAGCCATCACTGCACTAAACCAAGTTGGCAAATTGGAATCATGCAGTCTTTAAAAAAAAATAACTGGGAAGTGGGCAGCACATCCTTTCATCACTCCTACCCATTCCAACAAATGGAAAATTTATCTGCTCTGTTTCATGATACTGAGCCGAGGTGGCGCAGTGGTTAAATGCAGCACTGCAAGCTACTTCAGCTGACTGCAGTTCAGCAGTTCGGCTGTTCAAATCTCACTGGCTCAGGGTTGACTCAGCCTTCCATCCTTCTGAGGTGGGTAAAATGATGACCCGGATTGTTGGGGGCAATATGCTGACTCTGTAAACCGCTTAGAGAGGGCTGAAAGCCCTATGAAGCGGTATATAAGTCTAACTGCTAACTGCTATGATTTCCCAAAGCCTGGCTTTCCCTGTATTTGAACAAGCAAGAAAGCAGGCCCACATAGACATAGCTTACCTTAATGTATTGGGGTTTGGGGGGGGGGGAGAGAAACATTGAATAGCGCATCAATGGCCATTAAGTCTTGTTGTGCCAAATTATATTCTAATTGTCTCTTACAATTCCACCTCCTAAAACCCAATCTTGCAATGTACATTGGACTGAATGTATTTTCGCCCATTTCAAATTAGCTCTCATACCCTTTCCACTGTATATTAGCCCGCTACACAAACAGCGTTGTCCCAGGCCAGAAGGAATTCTTAACATCATTTATGCTAATGTTCCCTGTGGCAAATATGCACATGGCAAATCTATTTGTTTTTAATTTATTGTCACATTACAAAGCCAATTTATTCGAGGCAATTTAGTACAGTTCACTGGCCCATTTCAGTAACAACTCAGCAAAAAGGTTGCTACCGAGATGGGACCGCTGTTTCACCTCTACTTCATTATGGGATACACTGAACTCTGCAGACTACTTAAGAAGATATAGGAGAGAGAAGGTACCAATTGTGTGTGTCAGAGAAAGAGAGACAATCAGCTGTATACAATGTACTCTACCCATCCTGGAAAACTATTCTACATTTAGATAGACTAGGCTGGATGAGCTAAGGATCCAGCTTGGATTGCATCAATGGTGGGTTGCAAGTATTTTTACTACCGGTTCGGGCGTGCATGTGCAGAAACGTCCGGATGGGTGGGTGGGGCCTCCCGCCACCGCTACTACCTATTTGGCCAAACCGGGCCAAACCAGGAGCAACCCACCACTAGATTGCATGGATCCCATAAAATAACAGTAGCATTTAGACTTATATACCGTTCCTTTACAGAGCTCTCTGGGCAGTTAATAATATCAGCATTATTTGCATATTGTCTCCAACAATCTGGGTCTTCATTTTAAAGATAAAGGTAAAGGTTCCCTTCGCACATATGTGCTAGTTGTTCCTGACACTAGGGGGTGATGCTCATCTCTGTTACACAGCCAAAGATCCAGCACTGTCTGAAGATGTCTCCATGGTCATATGGCCGGCATGACTAAATGCAGAAGGCGCACGGAACGCTGTTACCTTCCCACCAAAGGTGGTCCCTATTTTTCTACTTGCATTTTTATGTGCTTTTAAACTGCTAGGTTGGCAGAAGCTAGGACAAGTAACAGGAGTTCACTCCATTACGCGGCACTAGGGATTCGAACTGCTGACCTTTCTGATCGACAAGCTCCGTGTCTTAGCCAGTGAGCCACCGCATCTTCATTTTACTGACTTGAAGTAAAGTTGAAGGCTGAGTCAATGTTAAGTCTGTCAGGATTGAACTCCAGGTTGTGGTCAGAGTAAGTCTGCAATACTGCATTCTAATCATTGGTACACCAGGGTTTATAAAAGCAGAAGAAAGAAGAATGAGAATGCACCAGCCCTTTTGACTTCCATGTACTGGAGAGCATAGTTTCACAAAGGAGGTTCTGGATATGGATCAGTTGCTGCTGTTTTGAATATGACCAGAATTCAAACCTGCAAGGGGAGCTAAGCAAATTGAAAAGGAAAAGGAAGTAATGCAGTGAAGGAGTCAAGTCAAACAAATATGTTTTTAAAAAACTATTGTGAATTACTTGGATGTTTTCCAGATTCCAGGCCAGCTATAACTTACAAGGTAGACATTGGCTATTCATAAATAGTGAGAATAGTTACACTACTGGTGGAACAGTTAGCCTCCAGAAGTCAGGAGTGTTTCTTCACTGGAGGTTTTCAAGAAAAGGTTGATCAATTACCCATATTTTTCAGAATATAAGATGCTCCAAAGTATAAGACGCACCTCTGCCTCCCACCAATTTGCCTCCTTACAGCAAACAACGAACAGAACAGACAATATACACTGTTTGTGGTGTTACATTTCAGACTATACTTGTACAGATGCTGTTAAAATTGATGTGGCTTTCTGGAAATATACATTATTCTCTGCTATTTAAAAGAAGATACAATAGCACTGGGCCTCTTCAGATCAAGCATTTATTTTAAAAAAGCTTCTTCATTTAATTAAGTTGTCTAGAACAATAATAAAGCAGTCTTTAAAAATAAGTCTAATAATTTGAACATTCTATAGGCATCTTAATCTTAATCTTAATCTTAATCTTAATCTTAATTTATAATTATTGACTTACCTCCTTGCAGCAAACAGTTTAGCCTAATTAGCATAAGGAAAAAAATCTGCCTCTGCCTCCCAGCAATTTGCCTCCTTGCAGCAAACAGTCCGTTTCACTTTCAATTTCAGTTTCAGCATAGGGCTCCTGATGATCAGCTGTTTCAGGCTGCAGGGATTGCCACCTTCTAAGCCCAATTTTCCCCATTAGCTGCAAGGAGGTAAATTTCTGGGAGGCAGAGGCCAAAGGGTGGGGACTGTTGGGTGGGCTGGGCTACATTTGGTGTATAAGACACACACAAAATTTTCACCCTCTTTTAGGGGGAGAAAAAGTGTGTCTTATACTCCGAAAAATACAATATTTGTTCAGAATGGTATAGGGACTTCTGCTTGAGCCGGGGCGGGGTGGGGGTGTGTGGACTAGAAGAACTCCAAGGTCCCTTTCAACCTTGCTATTCTATGTTCTATGTGTTTCTACCACTTACTGTAGTTCCATGGGTAACTATATTTACGGAATTAACCTAGTTACCTGGATTCATACTATACCAACTCAACTAACTGCAGCTTAATTTAGCATATTGTGGGAATCTCAGTCATTTTTCTCAAAAGTCCTGATTTTTTTTTAAAAAAATGGGCTGCTGGGAATATCTCAAACATGCCTTAATTGAGAAGTTATTTTCGTGCATCCCAGGGTACCATGGAAGTTTAGTAAAGTTTTCAGTAAGATCTTTGATAACGAGGGAGGAATTTCTAAGTATCAATTATTCCTTGCAAAGAGCTGCCTGAAAACTTAAATCTTAGGTCCATGACTTGATTGCTAATTCAAAGAACTCCACATATACAGAGCATTCCATGTAATGAAGATTTTACTAAACTGATATATGTCATATGTTTGTTGATTGGAACGGGACCGGCGGCGTCCTCGTGCACGCGCGCAGTGCACGCATGCGTACTAGCGCCTGTGCGATGCTCCAGCTGCTCCTGGAGGATCGCGCAGGTGCTGTATGCATTCTGTGCATGCGTGGAAGCGCAGAACTCGTCAAAACCGGGTAAGAAACATGGGCGGGCGGGTGGATCCTTCGGCATTCCCGGAAGTTACTTACTTCCAGGTTCGCCGACCAACCGGTTCGCGGGGACTGCCGCGAACCGCCTGAAACCCACCCCTGATACATATATAGACCAAGAATGAAATGGGACAACCCACAGCAGCCAACTCGCCATGGCCAACTTGCCGTGGGACAACTTGCTGCAGAACAATTCAACAATTCAATGTAATAATTCAAAAGAATTAAAATATTATTATAACTTTTGTCATTCACATTTCATTTTGTTCCTCCTTTGACATCCTTGCTTTAATGATTCTGCTCCAGCATTTCTTCACTATTAGTGTAGGTCTTGTCCCTTGGCAAGTTCTCCCTTGGTGAGTTGGCCATGTGAGTTGTCCAGCAGTGAGTTTCTCTTGTGATGCATCTGGAACTAGATTGCAATTAAAATTCTTCCATTAGCAGTCTGGGTTTTTTTGCCTCCTGCATTTATTTATTATTCTGCTACCATTAAGGAGAGGGCATAACTAATAAGGCATCAGTCCTGGGTCTGTCTCAATTGTCCTGGTGATTTGAAATAAAAGGCTGACCATTCACAAAATTTTGCTGTGGATCAACAGGTTATCGTTATTGCTGGATATGAATGACAGCAGGGGTGGTATTCACTTACCTTCTCTACCAGTTCACAAATGTGAGCACGTGGGTGTGCAAGCATGAGCTTCATGAGCACACGGGTGTGCACGGGTGAGCTTCGCTCGCACGCACCATCTCCACACATGCGCTCAGCCTTCTGGACATGCACTTTTGGTGAAAAAAGGGCCTAAATGGGACGCCATAGAGCCGGAGTGGGTAGGAAGGGCCACCTGCGATTTCCACTATCGGTTTGGGCAAACTGGTACGAACTGGTAGAATACCACCTCTGAATGACAGGTAAGAGGATACTGTTGTCAGAGTGGAATTTCCTCATCAGCAAATGGTATTTCACTAATTCCCTGTTCTGGGTCTCTTGACTGTGGAATATGCAGGCAGGAGAAGAATAATGATGGATTTCTTATAATATTCTCTTTTTTTGTGTATTGTTTTGATTTTGTTTTTCATTCAGGGCCCTATTATCTTAATTGCTTGTGTAAAAATAAATGGAACAGCTGTTAATTTATTAATTACAGAAGTATGGGAAAGAACTGAAATGAAACGAGATACAATACCAGAGTGTGACATATCAATTAATTACCAAGGAGGGTGGAGGGGAGAAACAAGAAAAAGAGGAAGAATGAAATTCAGATGAATAAAGCTCTACCAAGGGATAGCTTCAAAATCCATGTTCCTTGCAGATATAGGAGTCCAGCTGGATTACCAGAAAACCAAAACTCTCAATTTCCAAAATCCCAAATTAGAACGTCATTGATCTATTTTGGACCATCTGCTCTAAGTAGCTTTTCAAGGCCTTAGGTTGGCTCAAGAGAGCTGGGAGTGGGGGTGGGCAGTCCAAAACTAAATTAAGATGGCAACCATAATTGTCCACTTCCAAACCAGTTAACCACATTGCTATTCAACTTACCAAAGAACTAGGGGGAGAGATGGGTGAGAAAGAATGCAGATGCACCAAGAATAGACGGTGTGAACCAAGACCATGCCAAGGTCACCACTGCAGGTGTCTGACAAAGAGATGAACTGTTCTCATAACAAAAGACTTGTTCATAATTGGTCAATGTGATCATGATGGGTGGGAAGCAGGGAAACCAAATGTTTAACTATGTAGCATTGCGTGGGAAAACCTCAGAGCTGGTTTCAATTCTTCAGTGCCAAAATGGTGTACTCAATAAAGTTTCATTTCAAAAAGTTTCCAAAAGTGCCTGCTTTTTTGGGGCCCACTAGGTGGATAGTTGATAACAACCAAGTGATCAAAGTTCTTCCCCCCTCTTTTTTTTTTTACAGTTCTTAGAAAAAAGTTTGGAGCTTCAATCATATGATTGTGGTTGCCATATTAACTCTTTTTTAAACCATTCTGAGGATACTCCTATGTTGCCTTTAAGCAATCTGCTTGCTACCATGCCTAACAGAAAATGTAATTTTTCTGTTTAGCCCACACAACCCAATCTTGCTTTAAATCCTGCAAAAGGATATTGGCTGTCACCATATCTAGCTGGAAATATTGGACCAACATAATTGAAGGACACTGGCTTTGGGAAGACTGGAAGGACACAACCGTCTCTCTTGGTATAAGGAGCTTTATAAATTCCTTGTATGGGGATGTAAGGATCATTTTTTTTTACCATTTCATCTATTTCAGGAGCTTTAAAGTTACACTGAACACACATTGATTTTCAAGGGGAGAATTTGTTTTGGAAAGATTTATATTAGAAGCAGAATATTTGAGGGCCAAGCAGGGATAGGGAAAGAAATCTATCTTCCATAAACTGCTTGGTATTAGAGATATGAAGGCAATCTTTTTCTACTTCCTATTTGAGATCTTTGGATGAGATCTTTCACCACATCCCTCCGTCTTCAAGTCAAGAGATGCCCTTTCAAATATTGTCACCTTCCATGTCAAAGTCCCTAAGCAGAAACAGTGTCTCGACTGCTTGCAGGGAATTAAGTTATAAACTTAATATAAATGTAATATAAAAGAGCCAAGGTGGCGCAGTGGTTAAATGCAGCACTGCAGGCTACTGCTAGATCAGCAGGTCAGCGGTTCAAATCTCACCGGCTCAGGGTTGACTCAGCCTTCCATCCTTCCGAGGTGGGTAAAATGAGGATCCAGATTGTTGGGGGCAATATGCTGACTCTCTGTAAACCGCTTAGAGAGGCCTGAAAGGCCTATGAAGCGGTATATAAGTCTACTGCTATGGCTATTGTACTAAGTTTAACAGCTTGTACAGAGCTAGGCAATTTGGCTTCTCTGGACTTCAAGCCCAACAAAATCTTCTCATTTATTGTATTGACTTGGGATAATAGGAGCTAGAATTCAAAACATCTAAGAGAAGCCAGTGGTCTATCCTGCATATATTGTAAAAAGGGTTCCACCACAAAACCGCGGTAGACTAAAGCGCGCTCGACGAAAGCGCGTACGTGACGTCATCACAGCGTGACGAAAACAGCACGCTGTGAGCGGTAAACTGAAAATTAACGCGAAAACCTTACCCTAACCCCCCCAAACCTAACCCTAAACCTAACCCTAACCCTAACCCTTAACCTAACCTTAAACCTAACCCTATACCTAACCCTTAACCTAACCCTAAACCTAACCCTATACCTAACCCTTAACCTAACGCTAAACCTAACGCTAACCCTTAACCTAACCCTAACCCTAACCCTAACGCTTAACGTAACTCTAAACCTAACCCTAACTCTTAACCTAACCCTTACCTTTATGTGAATCGGCTTGCTTTAAAAGTGCTTTTTAAAGCGCCCTTTTTTCTCCGCGGTCGTATTTGTCGCGCTGATGATGACATCACGTACGCGCTTTAATCGGGCGCGCTTTAGTGGACTGCGGTTTTGACGGCCTGGTGACTTCCCAATTCCCCTTTTTGTGATTCCCAAATCCACCCAAAATTATGCTGTGGAATTTTTGGTGGCAAAGATCCCACTGAAAGCATACATTTTGCTTTATGAACAGCATCTCTTCCTCTATTTTTTTTAAAAAACAAAACCTTGACTCAGTTTTTTTAAAAAAAAAAATTCTTCAAAATATGAAGTTTTGTTAAAAACAAAATCATTGGCCCACACTTCTTATAAAAAAAAAACAGGTTAAGAGTTCTCATTGTTGAATTGTATTGTAGTTCAAAGTAAGACAGTTTTCTCCGTCTTCGTATCCTGGAATTGTGTTGAAGCTGCATCTCCCAGGATTCCAAAGCTATTTGTATAGTTGGTGACCTCCTTGTCTCTGTTCTTTGGTGCCTAAAATATAGTCAATCAGAAAGAGCTGGAAGGGGTCTTCAAGGTCTTCTAGTCCAACCCTCTACTCAAATAGGAGACCCTATACAATTTCAGACAAGTGACTGTCCAGTCTTTTCTTAAAAACTTCCAGTGATGAAGCGCCTACAACCTCTGAAGTCAAGCTGCTCCATTGGTTAGTTGTCCTCACTGTTAGGAAGTTTCTCCTTAATTCCAGGTTGCTTCTCTCCTTGATTAGTTTCCATCCATTGTTTCTTGTCCTTCACAAACCATATAATCTTATGAACATGACAACCTAAGCTCTTTGTCTATCTGGCCCAGACTTCTGAATTCTAGAGGTCCCTACAACCTTTACAGTTGGTGGGCTTGTCGGAGTTTGTTGCAGCAATCACATCCAAAAAGCACACAGAGGTACCTGATTCAGCAGGATTCATTAACTTCTCTTTATATATAATATAATACATGAAATAAGTATACAATACCCAAACAGGTTTTTCCAATGTGGTAGTAAATACAAGCAAACAGGAAGAGGAGAGAACAGTTTGAATTTCAGTTCAGAGCAGCAGACTAGTTTAGAGTTCAGCACAGACTCAGAGCTACAGAGCTAAGCCGCATCCAGGCTCCTTGCTATCTCCTTGTTGCTCACACAGCAAATACTGTTTCCATTTCCAAACAGCCCTCATTGGCTGACCCAGTTGCCAGGTCTATTCATTGGCTGACCTTGTTACCATGTCATGTCATGGTAAGTCATGAACTCTCATACCCACTGACAGGGCTCATTTGACATTTTAGTACTGTAGCATGGGCAGAAACCTATCATGGAGTGAGCTTCCTCATAGGTGCAGTGTAATCGGTTCCACCACAAAACCGCGGACGACAAAATCGCTGTCGACGAAAGCGCGCATTTGACGTCATCACAGCGCGACGAAAACATCGCGCTGTGATCGAAAAATGTAAAAATAAAGCGAAAACCTTACCCTAACCCTCCCAAACCTAACCCTAAACCTAACCCTAAACCTAACCCTAAACCTAACCCTTAACCTAACCCTAAATCTAACCCTAAACCTAACCGTTAACGTAACGCTAAACCTAACGCTAACCCTTAACCTAACGCTAAACGTAACCCTAACGCTCTAAACCTAACCCTAACCCTTAACCTAACCCTAACCCTAACCCTAACCCTAACCCTTACCTTTATGTGAATCTGCTTGCTTTAATTTAATTTTTATTTCAATTTTTAATTTTTTTTCATCGCGCTGTGATGAGGTCAAATGCACGCTTTCGTCGATCGCGCTTTTGTGGACCGTGGTTTTGATGGGTCACGGTGTAATCTTCTTCCTTCTCCTTATTCTTGGATAAATCTTCTATCAAGATAGCACATACTGGGCTATTTTTTTTAAAAAAAAAAAGAAGAAGAGAGAATAAGCTACTCAACTGATCAACGGCAGTGTCTTTTCTTTCAGCATTTTTGTGAAAGAAGTAAACTCTCTTCTTCTGTAGGATTCAGCCTTTCTCGTTAATTCTACAGAAACCCCATTTTAACCTACCCCAAAAGCAAGGGCAGGATTGGTGTGGGAGAGGATTTCAGGGGCAGTCAGTGAAAAATCAGGGAACATTTTGTGCATCCATTATGGATACAGAATTGGTGATCTATTTTCCTAAACAAGTTGCAGCCTTGCTGAAGTGCTGCGTGTGTTGCCTTGCGTTAACCAAGGCTTCCCAAGCTTATAGTAGTGTTCTTTTGCTTGACAATTTGCCTCTGCTGGGAATTCGCAAAAAAATGTAAGAAAAACCCCCGCTGGGTTCGAACAAGCCCTTGTAGTCCAACATTCTGTTTTCCAGTTGATTGTTTGCGGGAAGCCACACGCACAACGGGAGTGCTGCAGCTTCCACCCACTTCTGTTCCCAAACTAATAGTGTTGTAAAATCGACCGCTTCTAATGCTGGAGTATCTTTACATCCAACATAGCTAGGGGCCATTAATGGTGTCCTCTATAAACATGGCTAATGCACACATTCAGAGTTTTTTCTATTGCACGATTACAATGTCATTGATGAAACAAAATCCTCACCAGACTGTAATTTGCTGCTGTTCTCCTGCTTAATTCTTCACAAAATCCATAGTTTGGCTACCCTGGATTTGCTGTCCATATGAATATAATCTCAAGATTCCTTGTTAAAGTATCCCTGAATTTCTTGATTAATATGGTAGAGAACACTCAGTCTTGACAACTTCACGTTAGCGCATCAAATGCATCAAGTACACGAAATCTTTACACAAACTTAAAAATGTTCACCTAGTTCTGACCTAGGCTTCCTTGAGAAAGCATAAAACACAAACTTAGTCCCAAAAATATTCTTTTTTTTAAGCAGCTGTGAATTATGTTCATTCACAGCCCATAATGATTCACAAACAGTTTGTAAAGAGTCCGACACATGTCTGCTCGAGTTGACACCGTCTTTCAGGGTAATGTTGATGAGTATCCACCTTTATCTCTCTTGAAACGCCAATTGGTTTTGCCAGACCAAACGGAGCACAGAATCAAACAGGACTTCTCAGAGCTTGAACCAAGTATATGAACTAATTGCTTCCTGCAAAGGCTCACCTCTGTTTGCTCCTCTTTTATATCTTATGGGAGGGGCCAATCATCTCCAAGCCTTAATTCCAAGTCGTGCTTGTTGTCTTAACTGTTCTTGCCTTCTGGCAGCTCTGCGCATGCACACACTGGGAACAGGCTCACACTGTTCTTTTGCCTGGCTGATGTCAGACAACGGGGGCTCTGGAGGCAGCACATAACTACCAGATGGCCCTGGCTCCCTCTTTGCCTCCGACCCAGAGCCCTCATCAAAGCCTTCCCCAGACTCCAGGACTGGCTCATGTTCCTCTCCTACGTCCTCACTGTCCAACTCTGCTGCCAGTTCCGATTATCTCCAAGGATAATCTTCCACTCCTATTTCATAAATGAATGGAAAGTCCTGGAGGAAAATAATTGTACTTATAAACACACTACTGTATCTGCTATGCAAAAAGTAAAAAAGTCTATCCATGGCGGTCAAAAAGAAAATAGAACCATGCACATTTTTTAATTGTATGTTTGAATGTTTATTTTATTTATATGCTGCCCTTTTCCCCCGAAGGGGACTCAGGGCGGCTCACAACTCAAACCAGGGAAGGGGGATATAAACAAAAAATTAAAATGACACAAAACAATACATAATTTAAAACACACAACAGTCATACCATTCGAGACGGGGGCAACAATTCTTTAGCCCCAGGCCTGTCAGAACAGCCAGGTTTTAAGGGCTTTGCGGAAGGCCTGGAGGGTGGTGAGGGTTCGAATCTCCACAGGGAGTTCGTTCCAGAGGATCGGAGCAGCCACAGAGAAGGCTCTCCTCCGGGTAGTTGCCAGTCGACACTGGCCGGCGGATGGAATTCGGAGGAGGCCTAATCTGTGGGATCTAATCGGTCTAGTGGAGGTAATTGGCAGCAGGCAGTCTCTCAAGTACCCAGGTCCAATACCATGTACCAGTTTTTACATTTATTTATAGAACAATCATAAAATCCAGAAGGTTCACTTGGGTTTCCTGCCTCTATAGAGGATTTTTCATTATCAGAAATAATTGATAAATATATCCAGAAAAAAAATCAAGTCGGTTATCTCAATGGCTGTTGTGTGGTTATATGGTGGTAAACACACCCCATTATAAATATAATAACGTAGAACAGAAGTATACTGCCTGAGGCCAAGGGCCATACAAGTAAGTAGCTCCATGCAAGTCTTGGGCTCAAGCTCCAAAACTTGTAAAAATCTTTAAAAAAATTCTAAAATTTGCTGCAATTGTAATTTTTATTGTGATTGGAGGGTTTATATGAAATAATTTGATAAATACTATGATAATTAAATCATACAAGCTTCATTTAAATTGATGTAACTTTACTTACATTAAAATTAAATTGTCATGGCCTCATCAGAGCTTGGGTTCGAGGAGGAGGAGGAGACGGAGTTTGGGCTGACAGCAGTGGTGAAATTCAATTTTTTTACTACCAGTTCTGTGGCCATTGTCACGTTCCGGCGTTCACTTTGAAAACAAACAGAGAGTCAATTTGTGTAGTGAAGAAACTTTATCTCTGTATAAGAAACTATGTGATAACAAGCACTAAATGATTATGATAGAAAGGTAAGCAAATCCAAGCCAGTTCTAACAAAATTAACACCATCACCATATATACTGTATATATCATTACCCTGCCCAGTTCCACTCACAAATCCACCCAGATGAACAAGTGGGTGTGGCATAGGTGGAGGCTGGACAGGTACGCTGTTGGCGGCGGCAGCAATGGCGGCATGGAAGCCCTCACTGAGGTCTGGAGGCAGCGTTGCCACGGAAAAGCCACTGACAGCTACCTCGCAAATGTCAGCATGAGGGCTGACAGGCATGGCTTGGTGAGCATGGTATGGCTTGGTGGGCGGGTCAGGGGAAGGATCCTGAAAAATCTCCATTCCCACCCCATTCCAGGGGAATGATATTGCAAAATCTCCATTCCCACCCCACTCTGGGGCCAGCCAGAGGTGGCATTTGCTGGTTCCGCTGCCGGATCTACAGAACCTGTCAGAACCTGCTGGATTTCACCCCTGACTGACAGAGGAATGACCGGAGGAGCAGGATAAAGCAGTCCCAGGTCTCTTGGGCCTGGGAAGGGTCACCAACGAAGGAGAGACAGAATAGGATGACCAAACAAAGGGGGAGGAGAGGGCAGGCAGCAGAGCAAAGGAGCAATGGAGCTCCAGCGACTAGCAATTACCCCCCCTCCCCATGATCCCCGAGCACGGAGAATAGAGAGGCAGGATCAGCACAGAGTGACCCTATGACTCGGGACCCTCTTTACAAGGCTCACCTGGGGAATGAGATTTAAAGAGACACTGGACAGGAGCCAGGAACTATTGGAGGTGCATATTTAGATCTTTGTTTCTGGACTTGCAATGAACGGTGGGACTTTTGGGGGAAAGTTAGAACCATAAAGCCCTCAATTTGGCTGTGTTGCTTCTGTGGCCAGCCCCTGAGTCATCACAACTATATTTTGTGGCAAACCCATTTCAGATTCTGCATTTCAGATGTTGCAAAAGACAAACACCAAAGAACTGATCTGTGTTTTGATGGGCCATGGACAAGAAGAATCTAGACCGTAGTTTATATTGGGATGTTAAAAAAATTCCTAGAAATAGGTAATGGGAAGCCATTTTGATTTGATGCCAAATAAGCAACATGGATGCGCCCATTCTGTCATTGGGAATTCTGCTTGAGCAGCAAGAGACGTTATCTTACCTCTCATACTTGCATCACCCTCTTCTTCGTTCTGAATCCATTCCTCAGCCTGTCACTCAGATTTTTGCTTGATTTGGGCCAATCACCAGGAAAACTGACATCCCATCTTAGGCATGAAAAACCAGCTGGGTGACTTTGGTTTGGTCACATACTTTCAGCCCAACCCACCACGAAGGGTTGTTGTTGTGAGAAAAATAGGAGGAAGGACTATTATGCATATTCACCACCTTGACTTACTTAAAAAACAATAAAAGCGGGATTTAAAAAGTCTAATAAAAATATTCAAAGGTCCTACTGATGTCCTGCTGAAAGAACCAACGTCATTTCTACATAGTTAAGACTTGTCTTTTTAAAAATTTTATAATTATTTGACAGAAGGGTAGGTCTAGGGGAGGTGGGATTACAGTTACGATGGTGGGAACAAATTTTGGAAATCTTTGAGCCGACTCAAATAATGATAATGAGCAACGATGGTTTTTTTTAAAATCAATTTTTCTTTAGCTTTTAAAGAATTTGGATAAGTTGATTATTCAGTGTGACTGACAACAACAACAAAAATAGCAAAGAAAGATGTACTACTTTTCTTTGAAAGTTATTGAACCAACCAGAGTAACAGACCCAGCTATGTAATGAAGTCAAGGAGAAAGAACTGAGTGGAAGAAAGGGTACCTTTGTTGCTACGCTCTTTGCTAGCTTTCTAAATATAATTTGCTCCAAACCTTTCATGGAAATAGCTTTGTCCCTCAAATTGCTCATGGCTGTGAAGTCTTCTAGTTCAACAGGGACAATGCTGGCTGAAGCCTCAAGGAGGAGAGTTCCTTGAAATTGAATGCCATATATGGAACAAACATTTCCAAAGTTGTCTACGAGACACATAGTTTCCTAACTGGTGGGATGTATCTTGGAAACACGTTACAAAAGAGAAAATGCCCCGTATGTTCCTGAAATTATCTTGAAATGAATCTGTTTCCTTGTTTTTTGTTTAATTTACTATAGCTATCTGTAAAGAGCAAGAACAATGAAGGGTATTCAGAGTTTAAAAACCAGAGTAATTCTCTTAGCTACACACAAGAGAAAGGAGATGACCAAAATGCTTTTTTAGATATCAGTAAGTCTTGTATCCAATCCATTCACACACTTTATAGCCTGGACAGCGTTTTGCCATCCTATGTGTATCTTTGGGCTATTGTATTTTTCTCTTCCTTTTTTCTCCATACAAATGGATGTAATGTTGAAACCTCAATAGTAAGTTACTGCAGATTACCAAAATAGGTCAACAGGATAAATCAAGCTTTGATATAATGATGGTTTTCTGGGGATTGGACATAATAAATGGCTAGTGTGTTAAAATATTCATGACTGGGGGAGACATGGGAACAAGGTCAGCCAATGAATAGGCATAACAACTAAGTCAGCCAATAGGAGCTTAAACAGATCTGAGTCTGTACAAAGAATTGAAACAGAAACTTAAGCAGTCTGCTGCTCTGAGAAGTAAACTAGAAGTCTGTCTGGGCTTGTCTGCTGAAGTGAAGCTAACTGTTTGTGTTTGCCTGTAACTTTCCTGCCTTGTGTTTACTTGGAAGAACCACCTGTTGGTAATGTACATTTATTCATCTATTCTTATGTATATAAAGAAGTTAATGAACCCAGATGAATCAGTTATCTGTGTGTGTTTTCTGGATTTAATTTTTGCAACAAACTCTGACATAGTGCACTAGATTTTTTGAAGAAAGTTACATATTCATCTAACCTCCTTTTCCATATTTGATGTTCTCCAGACCTGTTGAGATTGCAAATTTCAAGGATGTAGCAGTCATCGGGATTCCAAAGCTCTATCACTGCCATACTGTTATCGTTATCATTTTAAGGTTCTTCCAGAAGAATTCAAAAGTTTCAGTTTTATGTATTTGAGAGGCTGATTTGGATTTTTTTTTACTCAAGTGATTAACCATATGACATCCAAAATTCAAGATGGTGCTGATACAGCTGTTCCAAATCCTGATTTTTTTTAAAAAAAATCTAGATCATTTATCTTTTTAGTATGTGAAATTAGGCCAGCAGCATATAGCTTTGAGGGCTATAATCATGCCAAATTTCAGCATTTTTGTCGAGAAGCCAAAGCAGAACATATTAATATTTTATTGCCTTTTTTCTTTTTATAATCCCCCTGCCCCTTTAAAATACAACTGAAATTTAATTAATAAGAATATCAGATAATTTACTCCTTCTATAGGGATATGCCCCATGCATTAAGGAAGATTTTACAAGTGTAGCTCTGTGCTTCTTTTCAAGAAGAGAATGATGAGTGCAATTGGTTATTATTATTAGTATTATAACCATCATCATGTTGGATACATGGGTCTTGTGGAGAAGATCCAAGTGGCTCCCATTAGACCTTGGAGGAAACTTGCAACTCTTTTAAACTTTAAAATCTGAAGTGTTTTCAATGGAAAAGTCAGGGTTAAGAGGCTAACACGGTTTGTATAATTTTGGAAATATATGATGTCTCTTCTCAATTCTTACACCTTCTTAATTCCTTTAGGGCAGTTTTGAGTAAACACTTCTAAGCTTGGAGAGGGGAACATTGACGGTAGATTGTTTTCACGCCAGAGGAAAATTCTACTTTCATTTGTCTGCAGTTTCTCTTTGATGGGGTCACACATCATAACCTGTCCACTAAGAATAGCTGCAGTTAGGCAGAACATCTTCTTCAGACAGAGGTGGGTTCCTACTGGTTCGGAACGGCTCGGCCAAATAGGTAGCAACTCGACTGGACATGTGACCACACTGGTTTTGTCCTGGGTGTCGCAATCTTTATTTTCTGTTCTGCACATGCACAGAACAATCTTCACTGAAAAATGTAATTCCTCCCCCTTTTTAAAGGGTGTGTGCATGCCAGTCCCAGAGAGGTCCCAGAGATGGGCTGGCAGGGCTGGGGGAAGGGAAAAATGTCCCCGTTTTTGCAAAAGATGGGCAAAAAAACGGGCCATTTTTCACAAAAACTGAGGCTTTTTGCCCTCCCCAGCCCCCAAAAGCACTCTCCAGGCTTCAGCAGGGCTGAAGGGAAGGCAAAAATGCCTCCATTTTTGTGAAAAATGGCCCATTCTCCACTCATTTTTCATAAAAACGGGGGCGTTTTTGCCTTCCCTCAGCCCTGCTGAAGCCTGCAGAGTACTCCTGGGGGCCGGAGAGGACAAAAACTTTTTTTTTCTTACTGGGTAGTTTGCAGGCACTCCCTTAGCTCTGGCGAGGCTGGAGCCCCCCCCCCCCCCCCCGGTCAAAACTTTTCACCATCGTTTCGGTGGGCATGGCTTGGTGATTTATTCTACACTATCATGCTCATATTTATAAAACTCAGTGCCTCTGTGAAAGGTAAGGATGACTACTGTGTTTGTGGTGCAATCAGAACATTGCGTGTGTTGAAGTTGTTTTAACGCAAACCAAAGATGCCTTTTAAAAAACAAGTTTACATCATATTCTTATGCATGCCAGTGCTGTGTGTGAGGTAATTTAAGGTGGTTCTGACAAGTGTCGTCGGCATCTTCATATCCGGTCCCATGGGCGGCAAGCCACTCCCATCCGGTCCCATGGGCGGCAAGCCACTCCCACAAAGGAGGCCACACCCACAGAGTAGGTTCGAACAATTTTTGAAACCCACCACTGGTTTAGTCATACCAGCCACATGACTTCTTTGGACAGCGCTGGCTCTTCGGCTTTGAAACAGAGTTATTCCCCTAGAGTTGGGAACAATTAGCACATATGTGCAAGGGGAACCTTTACCTACCTTCTCTTAAAAGAACAACATATTGCCTCTAGGCTTGCCTCAGACCCTGTTTTTATGGGAATATTATTTAGAAAAACCCTTTGAAAGAGTCACAACAACCGACACAATGTTGATTAAAGAAAGAACTCTGTTTTAATAGGGATTTTTTTTTATCATTAAAAAAGTTTAAACCTGCATAGCAATCATTTCAAAAAATAATTATTTAATGTTCCATAATGAAACTGTACACAACCTAGTCTTGAGGGACCTGCAGCCTGTTGAGGGGTGTTTCAAAAGCAGTCCAGCGCAATCCCAGTTTCCCTTTGGGTCCAAAGCTACTTGGCTACTACATTGGCATGTCGCAATTTTGGGGGGTTGAGTTGCTCTTGGCGCCGTCTGAACTCGAGGATCTGTGTGGCTCTGCGCTGGGCTGAGGGGAACCAACCAGTTCTCGCTCCCACCCACCCCCCTCAGCTGGGCTCCTCAAAGTCGTTCAATGTCTCGATATTTCTTCCTCAGGATGGAGACCTGATCTTTAAAGAGCACAGGATCGAGCCTCATCTGAGAATGGAT